>NC_135412.1:41904907-42504907 GCF_051991245.1 Festucalex cinctus | reverse complement strand
CACAGGGGCTGGAAGTCTCTCGGGATGCTGCCATATTGTCAATAGCTTTTAGACGATCAAACTTATACTAGCGTTTAATAGTTAGTTAATTAGCGTACGCAGTTAGCTAACTACCGCTATCAAGTATTATCGTCAACAATACACACTGGGTTCAAATTATCAAAAGGGAAATTGCCACAAAAGCAAAAGATTTGTAGTGGGCTATGCAACCCACAGCTTACACTATAGTTGTGAAAAATCAATTCCAGTTATCAAAACAAACAAAAACAAACAGCAACAAAAATAAAATAATAAATAAATAAAAATGAAAAAAATAAAAAAATTAATAATACTAACTTCAACTTGATTCACTCAGCAAAGAATAGCTTGAATGAGGGACGGAGTAACTCTGAAATGTTACAGCGGTCAATCCCAAAAGCTAAATCAAAAAAAAAAATCAAAAAAATTTTTTTTTTTTTTTTTTTTTTTTTTTTTGAAGTCGAGTTAAAAGTTGAAATTAAAATTAAATTAAATAAACAACAAAGCAAAAAGGGGAAAATAAACTTAAAAGGGTTTAATAGTCTTAGTCAAATGACTGATTACAGTGTCAGTACAGTTTTATGCAAATGTCTTGTGGACGGGGTTTTGGGACACAAAAACTGCAAAACTGTACAGAAATATTAGAGCTGCCTCTCTAATAATAGCTCATTCGAACTCACACCTTCTTATTAACTAAGACACAACCGAAAAACAAAAACAAAAGAACAAACAAAACAAAAAAATTAAAAATAATGGATAAAAATGAGAAGAAAAACAAATAAAAGGGAAGAAAGTAATAATAATAATACTAGGTCTACCAAACCAACTAAACAAACACAAAACCCTAAATTAAGTAGAATGTTAAGTCGAGCATACAGCTAGTTAGCCTAGTATGAAACTGGATAAGAGGGAATATGGAAAAAAAGGGAAAAAAGAGAAAAACACAACAGTGTAAATAGTTCCTTTATATTAATTTGACCCAGCAGTATGTTTTGTTGATGCAACCGTAATTGCTCTCACGCTAGGCAGCGTAAAAGACTAGAATGCGGTGGCTATTACTATAATCGTTAAACGCAAGCAGTCAATTAAGCCTACAACTGCGTTTAATCGGACGTGGATAATTTTTTTTTTTATTATCCTTGCGTACTAACAGTGACGACCATCACTAAGTACAACGCTCGACACGGAAAACAATTCAAAAAGCAATGTGAAGTGACATTGAATCAGAATTGTCGCGGAGCAAGGACCACCGGCGTGAAAGCAGCAGTGGGGGGGTCAGTTGTCTATTGACAGTGGAGCAAGCTCGAGTGATCTGTGTCACTCCAAACACTGAATGACAGCTGACAGCTGGCAGAATTCACTCCCTTTCGGGGCGTCTGCAGGCGTGGCTCAAACTCGCCAACGAGAAGGGAGGGGGAGGTACTCAACCACGCCTCCACGAGCCACACAGCTCTTCACAAGGACTATGGCGCCACCTTGTGGAAATGCGTACACGGTACAGGTAAGCAGCTAACGTCTTAGCGCTCTGTTAATCCGCTCGCCACGAGCTGCAACTTTGAGTCGGCGGCTACAAAAGCTCAGTCACGACTCAAACTTCTCCCACAAGCTAGGTGTAGGAGGAACACGGGGAAAGTGACTCGGACGTCGTTTACGTTGCTCGCGGTTAGCTACTCCGAAGCACGTAACTCGAGTCGGATCAACGCGACGCACGTAGGCTGTCACGTGACTTCCCACAATTTCCGGAAACACAACAACACAAAGACAGACAAACAACTTCAAATTCAGCCAGCTGAAATCTAAAAGTTGCACAACTCGAGCTCTATCACGTACGTTTTCAAATACAAGCCACCATTTCCTCAAACGGTGACCGGCTCTTACCTAACTTCCAACAATCAATCCCGTTACTCTCGTTTACTTATCGCAAACCACTGCGGTGGTGACACACGCAATATGGCGGCTTAACAGACGCTTGATTCAAAGCTGAAGGGGAAAGTCAGTGCAGTTCTATGTAAGAAGAAATGTTTACCTTCTTACACAGAGACAAATGATTAGGTACACTACGTGAAATGTGTTTTACTTTTCACGTCCAAAGTCTTGTATTTTCGAGTGGATCTTCTTATGTTTTGTAGCCTCACACGGCCGGCACCATTATGTAGCGATAATTGGGTCGTCTTTTGGACGAATTAATAATCTGGACGTTACAGAGGTAAATGGTATTTACCTCGATAAACTCTGGGGCACCACGTTGAATTTGCTTGGGTTAACAGGAGCAAACAACGACCAAAATCCTTCTTTCATCAGTCATTGATAATCTAAAGTCGCCACACTCGATATTCAGTGGTTCGTTGTACTAACAAAAGAATAATAATCCACTCGGAAACACAGATGACTTAGGCGGAATAAAGTTTATAAAACATGCATTTATTCACGATTGCTACACTACAGAATCAAAATACTGCCTATCTAACTATTCTACCGTCAGAAGAAAAGAAATAAAATAAAGCGAATGAAAATAAGGAAGGAATGCGAATGAATAAAGAAACAGGGAAAAGAGAAAATTTGACCTGCCAGATTTGTGATGTTTCAAACGTAAGTGGCACACAGTGGATACGCCGAGGTAGAAATCAAGCGCACTTACGAGACCTGGAGTTGCGTAGCAACGAACAGAAGTGGCGGCCTTTTTGACAAGGGGGAAAAATAGTCAATGTTCGTTGAAAAATGCAAGAAAAAAAAAGGTTTATTCCACAGGTTAGCGAGGGAGCCGCGCCAGGGGCCTGACGTAGTTGCGCGGCTCGTCCCTTGATTGGTTGGTCGACTTGGCGAGGTTGGTTCTGCCGGACGGCTGCCCGGCTCCAGTGTTGCAGCTCGGTCAGTACGCGCCTGCGTACGGGGAAGGCCAGCCGTTGGAGGTGCGTTGGCACTGCGGCGGAGCGCCACCGAGTAGTAGGTGCGGTGCGCGGCTTAGGTGCACAACCTTGAGTCCGGCGGTGCGTTGCAAGTGTACCCGGGACCGAGAAGGTCGGGCGGGTGAGCACCGATAGTGGAACAAAAAAACAAAAAAACGAAAGAGTCTTTAGTCAGCGTTGCAGTTGACTTGCTTTGGCGTGGCGTGGAGCGAGGATCCGATTTCGTTAACGGATCCTGCTAGGGAAGAAAAAGGCCACGTGGTTTGCAAGTCTCTTAGAACAAAGAGTTCGAGCAGCCTGGCTGGGCCACTGGCAAGTCGGGCCAGAGTTTTTGGAAGAGCTTGTGAGAGCAGGAAGAGGGCAAGAGCAGGAAGAGGGCAAGAGCAGGAAGAGGGCAAGAGAGCGGGCAGTGGTCTGCTCATCCGTTTTATAGTCTCTGGGTGGGGCGAGCAGGTGAAGGCACACCCTTCTGTTCGCTCGCGCAGACTCTCAGAGGAAAATTATTAAAAAGATTAATAATTTGGCATTAAATTTGGTCAGTCTGGCAAATCAGTTTTCCCACATAACCCGTTTAACACACATTGTAATTAATGCATCATAAACTAACTTGTGAGGTAACTTCTACTTGTCTAATCTGACTGAGCTGAGAGATATTGATTATCTTGCATTCTTTATGGAGGACACATGAAATAGGATGTTCATACACACAAAGATATAACATGAATCATTCGTAGTTCAGTTGTCTGTCAAGAATTATCATGGTATAGATGTGTAAAATGCGGTTACTTATGTGAATTGTCACTAAGGATAGTTCCAAGTTTCGCCACTTGGAGGTGTTGTTGCTCCATCTAGACGTTCCAGGAAGGGCGAGGCGCCAGAGTATCCTTTTGTGATTGATAAGAAGTCAGGAACATTCCTTTGATCGGTCATTTGTGTATTCCAAACCATTGGAGCCATTTGTTCGGGCTCCGAGAAGACTGCTTGAAATACACTCCTTCGGCAGACGCATAAATTCCTTTGTCACCTGGTCAGTGGCTTCAAAAGAGTTTTGTTGGTGGCTGGGTAGCCACCTGCCGAGCTGACCAGGCTTGGATCCTGTCTGGGCAGTGGAATATTCATGCACTGCAGAGAATTTGCTTTAGGAGAAGCAAACTTAAAAAAAATTAGAGGGTGAAATGGACCTAGGCAATAGTTGTTACAACAGAAACTCATGAAACTTGTTACACACATCTGGCCTGGTAAAATGAGTAATATTTTATCATGTATTGTGCTATTTTTACAAAAATGACTCAATAGCGCCCCCTAGAAATACTTATCTAAGCAGCCCCGCTTGTACGTTTAAGCAAGATCTTTGGAGATTTTTAGGTGTATGAGGGCTCCCAAGACCTACAAAAAAAGTCTCTTGGACCCATGTGCTAAAATGAACAGGAAGCGAGCTACGAATTTTTGAATGTCCCATTTTTTAGGATTTTAGCACATTTGCAGGGAACATACTTTTGCCCACTTTGCCTACACGTTTCATCCGACTGACCAGACTTGACCTGGACCATGTCAAGACCTGAGCCAACGACAGTGGGAAAAATCTTGACTTTTCGGAATACTATATGATGAGTAGGGGTGTGAATTGCCTAGTACCTGACGATTCGATTCGTATCACGATTCACAGGTCACGATTCGATTCGATACCGATTAATCCCGATACGAATTTATAAGTCGATTGTTGCGATTTTTTTTCATTCAAATTTAGAAAATACTAATCAGTAAGCTTGTAGAGTGTAAGATTTATATGAAAATGTATTATTTATTTATCTTATAGAGGTTGTAATCTGTTTCATGTTTGAACAGCATTAAAATAAAATATTAAGGCTTAATGTTCCGTTCATATAACATTCTTCCATGCTCAAGGTGTGAATCCTAACCCGAAGTCAGACGTTTTGTTGAATATTTTTCCATTAAAAATGGAAGTTTAAAAATCGATTCACACACACACAAAAAAAAAAAAGGCAATGATGATAAGACGTTGAATCCGTTGAATCCGAATACCGAATGAACAATTCTGAGCTCTTAAAAAAAAAAAAAAAAAAAAAAAAAAAATCGATTTTTTTTAATTGAATCGATTCGAGAATCGCGCGATGTAGTATCGCGATATATCGCCTAATCGATTTTTTTTTAACACCCCTAATGATGAGGGAAATCAATTTTTGTGTTTCGCAATGAAAAAGTATATGCTTAATAACGCCCCGGTACATGCTCCAAAAAATCCCAAACTTGACCTGTATTTTTATAGTCGAGGCCTGAAGGTATATCTATGACAATATTCAGTTATATATGCAGCGCCACCTAGCCCTTGAGGCAGGAAAAAAAAAATACCCCACTTACGGTATTTTTACAAAAATTGCAAACTCATTCTAAGTGTGATAACTAAGTCATTTATGAATATTCTTTTACTTTCCACCACTCAAAATGTTCACTGGCATCAAACCTATCCAAACATATGTATTTTTTTTTATTTAGTTTTATTTATTTTTGATAGCCTCTATGTACATTAAAAGCAATATCGTGAATGAAGGATATGCTTAAAAACTCTCCGGTACATGCTCCAAAAAATCCCAAACTTGACATGTATGTTTATAGTCAAGGCCTGAAGCTATCTCTATGACAACATTCAGTTATATATGCAGTGCCACCGAGCCCTTGAGGCATGAAAAAAAAATACCCCACTTACGATATTTTTACAAAAAATGTAAACTCATTCTAAGTGTTATAACTAAGTCATTTATGAATATTCTTTTACTTTCCACCACTCAAAATGTTCACTGGCATCAGACCTAACCAAACATACATATTTTTGTTATTTAGTATTATTGATTTTTGATAGCCTCTTTGGACATTAAAAGCAATATTGTGAAAGAAGGATATGCTTAATAACTCCCCGGTACATGCTCCAAAAAATCCCATACTTGAAATGTATATTTATAGTCAAGGCCAATTATTGACAAAATTCAGTTATAAATATAGCGCCACCTAGTCCTTGAGGCAAAAAAAAAAAATGCCTCACTTACGGTATTTTTACAAAAATTGTAAACTCATTGTAAGTGTGATAACTAAGTCATTTATGAATATTCTTTTACTTTCCACCACTCAATATGTTCACTGGCATCAGACCGATCCAAACATATGTACTTTTTTTATTTAGTTTCATTTTGTTTGATCGGCTCTATGGACAATAAAAGCAACATTGTGCAATGAGTACGAGCGATGATGTGTATATGTACTTTTGCAAAAAATACCAATCAGGGCAACTCATTGCCTAAAAATTAAAAAAAAAAAAGAGACACTGGGGCGGCACGGTAGTCGAGTGGTTAGCACGTCCGCTTCCCAGTTCTGAGGTCTCCGGTTCGAGTCCAGGCTCGGACCTTCCTGGGTGGAGTTTGCATGTTCTCCCCGTGCCCGCGTGGGTCTTCTCCGGGTACTCCGGTCTCCGGTCTATGTGCCAGTACCCCAACGTGCAAGTACCCCAACGTGGCCCGGGCTGCGAGGGCCCTTTATAGCTGCTCGCAGCTCTAGTTCTTCTTCTTCTTCTTCTTCTTCTTTATTCTCCGCAAACGATCGCGATTTTGGGTACCTAAACATTCACGAAAACTCACCAAACTTTGCACACTCCTCAGGCCCGGAGAAAAATTTGATATGATGAAGTCGTCATAACAACGGGACGCTATAGCGCCCCCTAGCGTAGAAAAATAAAAACCAAGCCCGGCACGTTTGAGCTAGAGCAACGAAAATTGGCAGGCACGTGTAGCACCCCGAGACGCACAAAAAAGTCTATTGGGACCATGTAGCTAAAATGTACAGGAAGTGAGTTATGAATTTTTGAATGTCCAATTTTGGCCTATTTTGGCACATTCACTGTGGTCATGCTTTTTCCCCCTTTGCAAACATTTTTCATCCAATTGACTTCAAACTTGGCATTTATCACCTCAAGACCTGAGAGAACAACTGGGCAAAACATCTTGCCTTTTCGAAATACTATATGACGGGGGCGGGGCATCAAATATTGCCTTTAAAATTTCATTTGTCCAGAAAGAGCAAATGCTTAATAACTCCAATGTTCAACCTCCAAAAAATCTCAAACTTCTCATGCAACTTAATAGTCACGGCCTGAAAATATCTGTATGATAAAATTCAGTTATACATATAGCGCCACCTAGTGGTAACAATAAATGTCATACTTTACGTTTTTAGCTACTGTGCTGAGCTCGTTGAAGGGATCCTGTTGAAAAATGGTCAGAAAAGCCTTAAGATGTTGATCATGCCCCACACCGAATATTGTAACTTTTGGCCAAAGGGCGTGGCCGCTACGGTGACGCAAAGTCTGAAGATTTTTCGTGACAATAAAAGCTGCATTAAGTTGACCCAGATGATCCTATCTTCTCAAAATTTCACACATTTGATGAGAGTCCAGCCCTAAAGACATCTACGAACTTATATTACATCTTACTGATAGCGCCACCGAGTGGCATTTTTTTTTATTACGAATTTTCTTCTACGTTTTTCTCCAAACACGTTAACTGGACCTACCTCATATTTGCTCAGATGAGGGTTTCGGCCTTCACGATGTCACAACACGAAGTTTGTGAGTTTTCGCGAATTGCTGTGGGCGTGGCTAAGCGCTGTTCGCCAAGAAAACAACGCCGATTTTGAGGGTCTAAACATGCACAGAAACTCATGAAACTTGGCACACACATCTGGCCTGGTACAATGAGCAATATTTTATTGTTGATTGTGCTATTTTTGAAAAAAAAAAGACTCAATAGCGCCCCCTAGAAATTTTTAACGAAGCAGCCCCGCTGGTACGTTTAAGCAAGATCTATGAATATTTTTAGGTGTATGAGGGAGCCCAAGACCTACAAAAAAGTCTCTTGGACCCATATGCTAAAATGAACAGGAAGTGAGCTACGAATTTTTGAATGTCCCATTTTTTACGATTTTAGCACATTTACAGGGGGCATACTTTTGCCCAGTTCTCCTACACGTTTCACCCGACTGACTTCAGACTTGACCTGGACCATGTCAAGACCTGAGCCAACGACAGGGGGAAAAAATCCTGACTTTTCGAAATACTATATGATGAGGGCGGGGCATCAAAATTTGTATTTTGCAATGAAAAAGGATATGCTTAATAACTCCCCAGTACATGCTCCAAAAAATCCCAAACTTGACATGTATGTTTATAGTCAAGGCCTGAAGCTATCTCTATGACAACATTCAGTTATATATGCAGCGCCACCTCGCCCTTGAGGCATGAAACAAAAATACCCCACTTACGGTATTTTTACAAAAATTGTAAACTCATTCTAAGTGTGATAACTAAGTCATTTATGAATATTGTACTTTCCACCACTCAAAATGTTCACTGGCATCAGACCGATCCAAACATACGTACTTTTTTATTTTGTTTTATTTATTTTTGATAGCCTCTATGAACAATAACAGCAACATTGTGCAATGAGTACGAGCGATGATGTGTAAATATACTTTTACAAAAAATACCAATCAGGGCAACTCATTGCCAAAAAATAAAAAAAGGACGCTGATTTTTGCAGGTCTTAAAATCACCAAATGCCGTTGAGCTTGATACACTCATCACACCTGGCAAAAAAATATTCCACAAGTAAAGGTTTATTATGCCATTTTCAAAGAAATTCTGCTTCTAATATGCCAGTACCCCAACGTGCAAGTACCCCAACGTGGCCCGGGCTGCGAGGGCCCTTTATAGCTGCTCGCAGCTCTAGTTAGTTTTAGTTCTTTAATAAATTCTTAGTTTTAGTTAGTTCCAATATTAGTTTTTTTTTTTTTTTTAAATGTGTATTACTTGTGCGCAATATTTAAAAAAACACCATCAAGCGACGTCATCAAAAATTGTAAACTCATTGTAAGTGTGATAACTAACTCATTTATGAATATTCTTTTACTTTCCACCACTCAAAATGTTCACTGGCATCAGACCGATCCAAACATATGTACTTTTTCATTTTGTTTTATTTATTTTTGATTGCCCCTTTGGACAATAAAAGCAACATTGTGCAATGAGTACGAGCGATGATGTGTATATATACTTTTACAAAAAATACAAATCAGGGCAAATCATTCCCTAAAAATAATAAAGTACACTGATTTTTGCAGATCTTAACATTCACCAAAACCCACTGAGCTTGACACACTCATCAAACCTGGCAAAAGAAAAATCCACATGTAAAGGTTTATTATGCCATTTTCAAAGAAACTCTGCTCCCAATCTGCCAGTACCCCAACGTGCAAGTACCCCAACGTGGCCCGGGCTGCGAGGGCCCTTTATAGCTGCTTGCAGCTCTAGTTATTATTTTTCTTCTCCGCAAACAATCACATTTTTGAGACACTAAACGTGAACGAAAACTCACCAAACTTTACCCACACATCAGGCCTGGCGAAAAATGTGATATTTTAAAGTCGCCATACACGATAACAGAAAAATGGCTCCTTAGCGCCCCCTACATAGGTTAAACGGATCCCTGTCCCGCTACGATTGTCCTACGGCTACGAAAATTATGTGGCACCTGTAGCACATCCGGGTGAACAAAAACCTCTTTGATATGTGTCCCCTAAAATAGAAAGGAAGTGAGGTATGAGTATTTAAATGTCCAATTTTGGCCCATTTTTGCACATTTACAGGGGTCATACTTTTGCCTGCTTCTCCTACACAGTTAACCCGATTGACTTCACACTTGGGGTGTACCATCTCAACACCTGGGACAACACCATGGTAAAAAAAATCTAAAGTTTTTGACATACTATATGACCGGGGCGAGTAAAATCCATCCCTATTTGCTGCTCAGAGTTAATGTGTTTTTTTTGTTTTGTTTTTTAATAATGTTCAATGTTCATCAGTGCCAGCAGCTTCACATTTATCAATCCCACTGTATTTACACGCACTGCTGCAGTATGGTAGGCTGCAAAACTAGTTAGCATAGATCAAATGTCAATGTCACATTGAGCCTACTTGGAGGACGAGAATGATGAATCAGAATCTGGCATTGAAGGCCCGGGTTGGGATGTTTGTTTACATACATGCTACATAGAAGCTGGAATCTGATTGGGAAAAAAAACAAACACAAAACAAAAATGAACATGAAATGACTGGAAGCCCGGCAGCCAAGACACACACTATAAAATGAAGATAATAGACTGTTGGAAATAAGTAACCCTCCCAACCCTGATTATAGAGCATAATGTGAACCTGTATACATAGATACTTGATTATACACTGATGCTGTCTTTAAGTCTGCTTGTGTTTTCTCTCAAAATGAATCAAATTGTATGTATGTATGTATGTATGAATAGGCCCGATATATCGGTTGAACATCGCCATCGCGATGTGTGCATGCGCGATAGCCACATCGCAAGTTGTACGATGTTTTTATTTTTATTTTTTTTAGAGCAAGCAAACGTTTGTTTTACTTTATGTCTCGCGCTCACCCCCTCCCTTCCTTCTCCCACTCAGTCACCGGCGCCCCCCCTCTTCACAGGCTGGTCCTCCTGCTAACGCTAAATGCCGACATGCACAAAAAGCATATATATATATATATATATATATATATATATATATATATATATATATATATATATATATATATATATATATATATATATATATATATATATATATATATATATATATATATTCTCTGATAATTGTATAGGGTTAACTATGTTGGTTCTTCACATCCATACACACATTTCTTTAAAAATATTCAAACTGAGGTAATCACTGAACTGACCGGCACTGCTTCTCTGGAACTCAATAAACAATATCCATGTAATTTTTCAACAGAGTCTCTTAACTTCACCATACTTTCACACCTGTTGTTGATGACTCCAGGTCCGAAGAAAAGAGTCAATCTCGTTTTACCATCTTGTCTTTGAGTGTGCAGACTGCAGCACAGTTTGCTCAGATCTTTCAATATACAAAAAAGCTTGCATGCCCTCAGTTCTGGAGCCACGTTACCAGACCTCTTCTTCCCTTGCTGATCGCCTAGCTGCAGCACCCAGAACTTATCGAGCTCATGAGCACTCTTAGCGCGGCTCGCCACCATGTTGAGGATCAAAGGGTAAAGGTCGTGAGCGGCAGCTGGTATTGAGGTTCCCCCCGTAGTGGTGGAGATGGGGATGGAAGGAGGATAGCTTGACTGTAATGAAAGTAAATAATGTCGAATCATTCACCATCATTCCAGAGTACCCGTAAGAAAACTCACATAAGCACAGGGACAACACCCAAACGCCAGATACAGATACAACTTGTCACTTGCATCATAATTCTGTATTCAGCCTAAACATATGTTTTCGGCCTTATTACCGGTGGGCAGACGATGAGTACACGCTGTGCAGCTTTGACTTGTACAGCTAGCCAACGCAAAGGCCCGTCGTGTGCAATTCTGCTCTGCTGCCATATGTCGATCGCAACGCTGCAGCCTGCGTGCTTCTGCAGGAATTCTGCCAGGGCCATCACAGCCTTCTGGAAGGCTCCATTCTCAGGGGGGTACACCAACAGGATATGGACGGGAACTTCGGCTGAGGTGGGTACCCTTTTGAACCCCACTGATAGGGTCAAGTTTGTTCCACACTTTTTATCTGTATCAAAAGTAAATCAATTATTACACGGTCAACAAAAAGTGCATTATCGGATGTGGTGATGTGTTTATTCTAGATTAGAACATTCCTATTATTAAGTTTAGGTTTTGAGATTTCCAACTTACAGATAATATATCCAGAAGTTAGGATCATCAAAGCAGCCAGTCCTAAATAAATGTTCACCAATATCCTGGTGAAGTTGTTTTTAGGATCTGAACCAGGAAACAAATGAAAAACCACTTTAATTCACTCATTCAGGCACAATACGCAATTGAAAAAAAAAGAATGCAAAGTATTTTTGTGTGATACCTGTAAGGGGGTCCCCTGTAGCAATATCTGTGATCACAGCTGGAGAGAAATACATTTGTTCATAGTCATTGCAGAAATAATTGTGAATAAGTTATCATACATTTGCTGCAATGAAGAAATGCTTCTGCTTGCAATGAAGACAGTTTTGCTCTGCTTCGCATTCACATAGCCTAGCTATATGTTATCTTGAGATGAGTTATCATATATTTGCTGCAATGAAGAATCACATCTGCTTGCAATAAAGAATGTTTTGCTTTGCTCCACACTCACATTCACATAGCATAACTATATGAAGATGACTCAAGAGCACAACAACAAGAACAAGAACATCTAACCTAAGTCCACCTGTTGTCTGTTTTGAAATGATTGTAAACTTGACCACACATGGAACTCAGCAATCTTCCAAACACGTGCACACACATAGACAAACAAGTACACTATGTTTCATTTATGCCTTGCATTTGCATTTTTAGGACTGGAACACCCATGTAACTAGGAGGGCCTGGAAACTAAATAAAATAGAGTGTGAGGAGAGGATTCTTCAGAGAGTGCAGTAGTGAATTGTATCAGTCAGTTCCTCTCCTCAATCCTCAAAAGCCTTGAACTGTCTTCTCTCCTTTGTGTGTCGTGTTTAATACATGTCAAATAGGTAAACCTGACAGTCATTATCATCATCATCATCATCATCATCATTATTATCATTATGTATACATGGTTTTCAGATTCCTCACCTGTTGGATAATTAGTTGGCTTTGGTGCGAGACCTAAAAAAAAAAAAAGAAAAGAAAAAAAAGAAAGAAAAAGTCTCAAAATGCTGCGTGCTGCATTTATGAGAAAGATGTGTAAACTATAAATGAATAACATAAATAAATGCTGGTATAATATATATATATATATATATATATATATATATATATATATATATATATATATATATATATATATATATATATATACATATATATATATATATATATATATATATATATATATATATATATATAAAACTTTTTTTTATTTTTTTTTATTGCACCATCTGGATGCCAGGCTTTGATGCTTTGGCCTTTATTTGGGAGGCCAAATCATTTTTGCTGTTTCTTGTTTATCCTGGGAGTATGCAAAACTACGCAATTCATTTCACATTTGAAATTGTATGTAAATGTACAAAAGCTAAATGTTGCTTCATGACACCAAAATGCTTAGAATCATCTAAATTCACACTCACATCTCTACTCGTGTCAACTTCAAACTCTTAAAATATCGAAACAATTGCCACAGTATTTCGGATTCATGTGGGGATGGGTGGACATCCACAGCCCCCTCAACGCCAGCCCCACCAAAAAAATGCCGAAAATTGGTGGCATTCTGTTGGCGATTCATTAGGATTCATTACGATTAAATGCTATGTTTAGTTTAGTCATTTTTTCCTTTCGGACACATTACAGCTTACATCAATCACATCACATCATTTGCAACATTGACATCCGAAAGAAGGGCTGACGGGTAGAAGCCGAAGCTTATTTGAGACCCGTCCCCATCGACCCATTACTATAACGCATCAATCATATACTTTGTTTAGAATAAACATTAATTCATATCGTTATCCATCCATCCCAGATTATCCCAGACACTGCTCGCTCAGTTCATCTTGAATCTCCGTGTGTAGATTGTGGCTAGTCCCAGTCATTTGGAACTGGTGAGTCGGTTCCCAGACGCCACCAGCAGGCCCACCCCGCCAGGCGAGCAGCCAAGGCAAGCGCAATTCTTCTCTTTCACCAGTAGGGTCTTTGCTGACCTCGGATCAGCTTTCACACATGTTGTGCTTTCCAGAAGAGTAGATCGGCTTGCATTCTGCCCATTGCGATTCAAGCAATTTCAGCCTTGATTCTAGTCAGGTAGCACCACTGGTTGCTAGCACGTTGTAGATCTGATGACTCCTGTGCGCTGCCCAGCCTAGCTCACCCAGAAGAGCGGCCCACGCCAGCCGCATTCCAGGAACCAGACCACCAACCCCATTTTGCGTATTGACAGCAGTTTCATTGTAGCCACAATACAGCCTTATCATGTAGCCTTGACTGTTGTAACAAATGTCCAGACGGAATTCGAGCCAGACAATATTTAGATTCAAACGGGAACAGCAATACATGTTATCAATGCAGGTGTATAAACAAGAGTTAGCCTTGGCAATGTTGAAAGGGCATCCTGCTGGGATAAACTTCGAGAAAGGTCCACCACCCCACCCTCGACAAATTACTTTCTGGGCATTGAAGCCGCTCAACACGGGCATCGACTGTGCTTTGCGCTGGTTTGTTGCCACGCAATGACAACACCCTTTTTTTGTGTACTTTTGTCATCAGTTCAACAATGGTAGTGGTCACTACTCAGAGTTACGGTATTGATGTAGTGGATAGAAATGTACTTACTCAGTGTGGGTCGAGGAGTGACGATTTTTGCAAATTTATAAGAACGGCCGCTCCCCAGTGGTGACAAAGGAAGGTTGGCCACTAGGACCGTGGAGCCATAGTTTCCATTCACGATATAATGAAACCATTTCTAAATGGGACAGACAAAAAAATGCACTGACTGTAAAGTGCAAGACAGACACACACTCTTTGATACTGGGGAAGCAGATGTAGACTTTCTGGCGTCCATGCGAAGGAAGATTGATCTCTGCTGTAATACCTGCTGTATCCCAGTGAGGTTAGAATAAGAGAAAGGTGGAAAGTATTCACAGAGGTAGACTTCCTTCCCCCTAATCCGTGTGCCAGTCAGATATTTGACGCTAGCTGCATATAGACAAGAAATGAGAGTGGTGCATCAGATTTCCATAGAGTTTGGAGAGGAAAGCATATTCAATTTCACATAGTTTAGATGAATTATGAGTTCTTGCATTTTGAAGTTTACCTTCATTTATAAAAGCAACTAGTGACCCTTACCGTCAATGTTGATGGCCCAGCTCACATTGATCATGTCTATTCTTGACACTTTTACCAGCTCAACCTTCAAATCTGCTAACAGGGACGGACTGTTCTCACTTGAGGTGGGCAAAACTGGAGAAAGAGACAATTCTATTTTATACATTCAATAACATCTGTCCCACTTTCTCAAAACTAAATCATTTTGAAACATAATCAAATATTTTAAATATTTTAAAATATTAAAATGGAGGTATTGTTGAGCGGCACGGTGAATGACTGGTTAGCACGTCGCCTCCCAGTTCTGAGGATTCGGATTCGAGTCCAGGCTCCGGCCTTCCTGTGTGGAGTTTGCATGTTCTCCCCATGTCTGCGTGGGTCTTCTCCGGGTACTCCGGTCTCCTCCCACATTCCAAAGACATTCATGGCAGGTTAATTGGGCGCTCCGAATTGTCCCTAGGTGTGCTTGTGAGTGTGTGGATGGTTGTTCGTCTCTGTGTGCCCTGCGATTGGCTGGCAACCAGTTCAGGGTGTACCCCGCCTACTGCCCAAAGCCAGCTGAGATAGGCTCCAGCACCCCCTGCGACCCTTGTGAGGAATAAGCGGTCAAGAGGATGGATGGAAGTGTTTTTTTTTATGCGTAGGTATGGAAAAAGCAAGAACATGTACAGTTTATGTTTGTCAAAAAGCATGGCCAGATCATTATTATGTGCAAAACTCTCAGGTCACCACATGCTTTTTTAAAGACTTTTTTTTTTTTTTTACCACATTTAATTCAAAGTAAATAGTACAACACATACATGTACGAAATTACATTAATTGGGGTTCTGTTCCATTCGAGATATGCAATTATATAGAACAAGGAGATATTGCCAGTCATACAGAAAACTGATTAAAATACAATCACAAAATTAAGGAACCCACTCCAATTCGTTATGATTTACCTCACCATGTTCAGACCAGTTTGTCATTCAAACAGCCTAGTCAAATGGATGCGACGTGGATTATAAGCACTTGTATGATACACTTGACCTATTGGCCAGTTATGACTGACATCTTAACAACAATGCCTAGCAACAAGTGGCCATGCAAACAGCAACGGGTGACTTAACTATTAAAAAAAAAAAGAAGAAAGAAGATGAAGAATCGAAGCAACTTTGTTGACATTGTGCGACTGTTACTTAATTGATATTTTATTTTACTGTTGAAGTATTTATTATATTCCAATTAACACATTGGAAGATCATTATGATCAATGCTGAACAAAAAAAATGTCAATGCTATTATAGTCATTCATATATTCATATAATTCATTCAAGATGTTATATTCTTAAATATTCTTTAAAAAATAAATAAACTGTAACACCAGTGACACGGAGGAATGTGAAACATGGCACACTAATGGCAATAACAAACAGCTTGTAGAAACAAGATTCCCTAACTTGTTTAATTAAAAAGTCAATATGTAGCAGAAACCATTTTTTTCCCCTTTTTTTTTTTTACATTTCACTTCCTTATTCCATCGGCCTCTGCTCACTGTATACACAAAAGAAAAATAAGACAATATACCATAATTTTCATGGCACTGCACTTTCTGTAAGGACACAACACAATAGGGCTCATTATTATTTTTGACAGAATTTAAATGGACCTGTCATATTATAAAGCAAGGCAACTTACAATGTCGTGTGGCGTCACCACAGCCGAAAGGTAAAAGCAGACAAACAGTTGAAGCCTCCTCATGACTAAAAGTTTGGACACACACAATTTGAGATGTTCTCTCTGTTTTCTTATACGTGTGGAGAGAAAAGGCAGTCCGCTGATTCGGTTCAAGGCTCCGCCCACTCGAGCTGTTCTGGCGTGTGCTCCGCTCGCCTTACAAACGGTAAGCTGGCTGCTTGTTTAATTCTGCAATTGCTCGCATTTGAGGATATTGTCTCTTTGTCATGCATGACACTGACGTGATTTTGCATGACGAGCCTAACCTTGTGGGATTGAGGCGCTTCTGGTGGTCCACTGGACACTTTTGATTTCTGCTGAGCGACTTTTGGCTGTAAAAAGTCACACAACTTCACCGAATCATTGAATATGTAAAGACTAATTTACATGGTGTAGAATGCTTGTGTTGTATTTATTTTAAATTGTATGTCTTAAATTATACAAGTGGGTCAGCCAATAAGAAACACACTGTGAACCCAGACACTGATAAGCATGTTGCGAAATTAGACCCTGTGTGTCCTCTTTCTTTTTTTAAACTAATGAAATACTGAACTGTATTTTTTTTTCATTGTATTTTTCCCCGTTCAACTTTCCTGTTCATAAATAGACTAACTTGACATTCGAGGCTGCTGGCTGAATTGAATTTGAAATTGTAAACTGGTTATATGATATGACCCACATGTGCCGCCATCTATATGCACTTGAGAATATCATTCACCCATCAGTAAAACATTCAAAAGGACTGTTGTAGCTTTTGCTTTAAGAACTAGTACAAAGGACATTATACAATCCTTTGTAGATCCAAACAAGACCTAGTTAAACATTTGTGACTTGTGAAATAAATGAGTACACCATCTAGGTCAGGAGCTTAATAGGTAGAAGGTAATATACAAAATATAATAACTTTTTACTTTCCCACAAATTACAATGTCCTAATGTCAAATGGGGCAACAGTGGCGAGCACATCCGAGATTGAGCAGTTCTGGTTTTGAGTCTCATGCAAGTTCAACAGTGCATGTTTTGTTTTTTTGTTTTTTTCCTGCACACTGCAGGAATTGAGTTTATTATTTATTGGTTGCTCGGTTTCAAACTTTTACAGTCTTATAATTTCATTGAGAAGTGCCACCTCCAAGAACCATGAGACATTAACCTGAGAAGAGCTGACGTTTTATGCTGAGCACGTGTATTTGAAAAGAAATTTGACACTAATGTCTTAATATTATATTGCAAGAAACAGCCATCCCATATTTCATCCATATTGTTTTTTACGCGAAACCTTACTGTTTTAGTCAAGGTCTGTTTACATCTAATTCGGTTCTCAAACTACTCCGCCATCCATCCAAATTAAATATCACCATAACGCTCACCGGTGAAATGTGCAAAGAAGGCACAGTGTTTTTTATATATATATATATATATATATATATATATATATATATATATGTATATATATATATATATATATATATATATATATATATATATATATATATATATATATATATATATATATATATATATATACACAGAGGTTTTATTACTATTACTCTACACGTTTGAACAGTAAGACTGCATTTAAATACGTATAGGAAAATAAAAAACTGTACATAAATATTGATTGAATTAAAATGTGTAACTACAACTGAACTGGACCAAACCAATGTACTGTAGTGATTAAAAAAGTTTAAGTTACTATATAAATGTTATGTAAGGTTTGAATATTTAATTGAGTGATTCTTTCGAGAGGGAGCTTGCATACCACTATGTATCACACATTAATTAATTCAAGCCCAAACACATGTAAACACATTTTTAATACTTTGCCATTCACTCCCAAAAAATGTCTTTAGACTTGTTTTTTTTTAAAATATATCCACCCATCCATCCATTTTCTTGACCGCTTATTCCTCACAAGGGTCGAGGGGGTTGCTGGCGCCTATCTCAGCTGGCTCTGGGCAGTAGGCAGGGGACACCCTGGACTGGTTGCCAACCAATCGCAGGGCACACAGAGACGAACAACCATCCACACTCACACGCACACGCACACCTAGGGACAATTCGGAGCGCCCAATTAACCTGCCATGCATGTCTTTGGAATGTGGGAGGAGACCGGAGTACCCGGAGAAGACCCACGCGGGCACGGGGAGAACATGCAAACTCCACCCAGGAGGGTCCGAGCCTGGACTCGAACCGGAGACCTCAGAACTGGGAAGCGGACGTGCTAACCACTCGACTACCGTGCCGCCCCTTTAAATATATATATATATATATATATATATATATATATATATATATATATATATATATATATATATATATATATATATATATATATATATATATATATAAGGGCGGCACGGTGATCGAGTGGTTAGCACGTCCACCTCCCAGTTCTGAGGACTCCGGTTCGAGTCCAGGCTCCGGCCTTCCTGGGTGGAGTTTGCATGTTCTCCCCGTGCCCGCGTGGGTCAAGATACTCCGGTCTCCTCCCACATTCCAAAGACATGCATGGCAGGTTAATTGGGTGCTCCGAATTGTCCCTAGGTGTGCTTGTGAGTGTGGATGGTTGTTCGTCTGTGTGCCCTGCGATTGGCTGGCAACCAGTCCAGGGTGTCCCCCGCCTACTGCCCAGAGCCAGCTGAGATAGGCGCCAGCACCCCCCGCGACCCTTGTGAGGAATAAGCGGTCAAGAAAATGGATGGATGGATATATATATATATATATATATATATATATATATATATATATATATATATATATATACGTATATATATATCCATCCATCCATCCATCCATCTTCTTCCGCTTATCCGGGGTCGGGTCGCGGGGGCAGCAGCTTCAGGAGGGAAACCCAGACTTCCCTCTCCCCAGCCACTTCAACCAGCTCCTCCGGCGGGATCCCGAGACGTTCCCAGGCCAACCGAGAGACATAGTCTCTCCAGCGTGTCCTGGGTCGTCCCCGGGGCCTCCCGCCAGTGGGACATGCCTGGAACATCTCACCAGGGAGGCGTCCAGGAGGCATCCGAACCAGATGCCCGAGCCACCTCAGCTGGCTCCTCTCAACGCGGAGGAGCAGCGGCTCGACTCTGAGTCCCTCCCGGATGACCGAGCTTCTCACCCTATCTCTAAGGGAGAGCCCGGACACCCTGCGGAGGAAACTCATTTCGGCCGCTTGTATCCGGGATCTTGTTCTTTCGGTCACGACCCACAGCTCGTGACCATAGGTGAGGGTTGGAACGTAGATCGACCGGTAAATCGAGAGCTTTGCCTTTTGGCTCAGCTCTTTCTTCACCACGACGGACCGATACAGAGTCCGCATCACTGCAGACGCTGCACCGATCCGCCTGTCGATCTCCCGCTCCATCCCACCCTCACTCGTGAACAAGACCCCAAGATACTTGAACTCCTCCACTTGGGGCAGGATCTCATCCCCGACCTGAAGACGACACTCCACCCTTTTCCGACTGAGGACCATGGTCTCGGATTTGGAGGTGCTGATCCTCATCCCAGCCGCTTCACACTCTGCTGCGAACCGCTCCAGTGAGAGCTGGAGGCCCCCGCCTGATGAAGCCAACAGCACCACATCATCTGCAAAGAGCAGAGATGCAATGCTGAGGCCACCAAACCGGAACCCCTCCACGCCTCGGCTGCGCCTAGAAATTCTGTCCATAAAAGTTATGAACAGAATCGGTGACAAAGGGCAACCTTGGCGGAGTCCAACCCTCACCGGAAACGAATCCGACTTACTGCCGGCAATGCGGACCAAACTCTGGCAACGGTCGTACAGGGACCGAACAGCCCGTAACAAGGGGCCCGGCACCCCGTACTCCCGAAGCACCCCCCACAGAACTCCCCGAGGGACACGGTCGAACGCCTTCTCCAAATCCACGAAACACATGTGGACTGGTTGAGCGAACTCCCACGCACCCTCGAGGATCCTGCGGAGGGTGTAGAGCTGGTCCACTGTTCCACGGCCAGGACGAAAACCACACTGCTCCTCCTGAATCCGAGATTCGACCTCCCGACGGACCCTCCTCTCCAGCACCCCTGAATAGACCTTACCAGGGAGGCTGAGGAGTGTGATCCCTCTGTAGTTGGAACACACCCTCCGGTCCCCCTTCTTGAAAAGGGGGACCACCCGGTCTGCCAATCCAGAGGCACTGTCCCCGATGTCCACGCGATGTTGTAGAGGCGTGTCAACCACGACAGCCCCACAACATCCAGAGTCTTTAGGAACTCCAGGCGGATCTCATCCGGATCTCTCCCTGCCACCGAGGAGCTTTCCAACCACCTCAGTGACTTCGACCCCAGAGATAGGAGAGCCCACCCCAGAGTCCCCAGACTCTGCTTCCTCAAAAGGAGACGTGTTGGTGGAATTGAGGAGGTCTTCGAAGTATTCCCCCCACCGCTTCACGACGTCCCGAGTCGAGGTCAGCAGCACCCCATCGCCACTATACACAGTGTTAATGGTGCACTGCTTTCCTCTCCTGAGACGCCGGATGGTGGACCAGAATTTCCTCGAAGCCCTCCGGAAGTCGTTTTCCATGGCCTCACCGAACTCCTCCCATGCCCGAGTTTTTGCCTCAGCCACCGCCGAAGCCGCGTTCCGCTTGGCCATCCGGTACCTGTCAGCTGCCTCCGGAGTCCGACAGGCCAAAAAGGCCCGATAGGACTCCTTCTTCAGCTTGACGGCATCCCTTACCGCTGGTGTACACCAGCGGGTTCGAAGATTGCCGCCGCGACAGGCACCGACCACCTTACGGCCACAGCTCCGATTGGCCGCCTCAACAATGGAGGCGCGGAACATGGCCCATTCTGACTCAATGTCCCCCGCCTCCCCCGAGACAAGGGAGAAGCTCTGCCGGAGGTGGGCATTGAAACTCTTTCTGACAGGGGATTCCGCCAGACGTTCCCAACAAACCCTCACAATACGTTTGGGTCTGCCAGGTCGGACCGGCATCTTCCCCCACCATCGGAGCCAACACACCACCAGGTGGTGATCAGTTGACAGCTCCGCCCCTCTCTTCACCCGAGTGTCCAAAACATGCGGCCGCAAATCCGATGACACGACTACAAAGTCGATCATCGAACTGCGGCCTAGGGTGTCCTGGTGCCAAGTGCACATATGGACACCCTTATGCTTGAACATGGTGTTCGTTATGGGCAAACCGTGACGAGCACAGAAGTCCAATAACAGAACACCGCTCGGGTTCCGATCAGGGGGCCGTTCCTCCCAATCACGCCCCTCCAGGTCTCACTGTCATTCCCCACGTGAGCGTTGAAGTCCCCCAGCAGGACGAGGGAGTCCCCAGAGGGAGCGCTCTCCAGCACACCCTCCACGGACTCCAAAAAGGGTGGGTACTCTGAGCTGCTGTTTGGTGCATATGCACAAACAACAGTCAGGACCCGTCCCCCCACCCGAAGGCGGAGGGAGGCTACCCTCTCGTCCACCGGGGTAAACCCCAACGTACAGGCGCCGAGCCGGGGGGCAATAAGTATGCCCACACCTGCTCTGCGCCTCACACCGTGGGCAACTCCAGAGTGGAAGAGAGTCCAACCCCTCTCAAGAGGACTGGTACCAGAGCCCAAGCCGTGTGTGGAGGCGAGTCCGACTATATCTAGTCGGAACTTCTCGGCCTCGCACACCAGCTCGGGCTCCTTCCCTGCCAGAGAGGTGACATATATATATATATATATATATATATATATATATATATATATATATATATTTATTAGGGGTGTTAAAAAAAATAGATTCGGCAATATATCGCGATATTACATCGCGCAATTCTCGAATCGATTCAATAGGCGGCCGAATCGATTTTTAAATATCCATTTTTGATGGGAAAATATTCACCAAAACGTCTTAGGGTTCACACCTTAAGCATGGAAGAATGTTATATTAATGGAACATTATGCCTTAATATTTTATTTTAATGCTGTTCAAACATGAAACAGATTACAACCTTTATAAGATTGAAGTTTCAGATAAATAAATGATACATTTTCATACAAATATTACACTGTACAAAATTACTGATTAGGATTTAAAAAAAAAAAAAAAAAAAAATCGCAACAATCGACTTATAAATTCGTATCGGGATTAATCGGTATCGAATCGAATCGTGACCTATGAATCGAATCGTCAGGTACTAGGCAATTCACACCCCTAATATTTATGTTTATATATATATATATATATATATATATTAGGGCTGTCAAAGTTAAAGCGTTAATAGATTAATTAATCACAGAAAAATGTCGCATTAATCACGTATTAACGCAGGGGTGTCCAAACTACGGCCTGGGGGCCATTTGTGGCCCACCGTCCATTTTTTAGTGGCCCGCGACATATGCTAAAAATGGCATTTGACTCAGTTCAAATAAAATAAAAACAAAAATGTTTGGAGATGGTCAAAGTAAGATGGGAGGGTGTCGAAAAACACAGGTGCTATTAAAGGTTATTTTAGTTAACTAAATCTAACGAAATAACTAAAACTAAAATTCAAAAAACAAATTCGTTAAAGAGATGCTTCGCTTATCTAGCTCATTATAGCAATAAAAGGTTAATATGTTATCTATAATTAATTTGATACTTTCATTATTTTTTCACGTACAATTAGTTCTTTTAAAAACACATTTTGCAACTTGCTGTCGACTGAAAATGTCATCACAAGGGTTCAGGTAACCAATCACAGCTCACCTGTTTTCTAGGTTTGGTTATGTTATATATATATATATATATATATATATATATATATATATATATATATATATATATATATATATATATTCCTTTCGGACACAGAGCTTACATCAATCACATCACATCATTTGCAACATTGACATCCGAAAGAAGGGCTGACGAGTAGAAGCCAAAGCTTATTCGTCGAGAACCGTCCCCATCGACCTATTACTATAACGCATCAATCATATATATTATTTAGAATAGTCATTAATTTTTATCGTTATCCATCCCATACTATCCCAGACACTGCTCGCTCAGTTCATCTTGAATGTCCGTGTGTAGATTGTGGCTAGTCCCAGTCATTTGGAACTGGTGAGTCGGTCCCCAGACGCCACCAGCAGGCCCACCCCGCCAGGCGAGCAGCCAAGGCAAGCGCAATTATTCTCTTTCACCAGTAGGGTCTTTGCTGACCTCGGATCAGCTTTCACACATGTTGTGCTTTCCAGAAGAGTAGATCGGCTTGCATTCTGCCCATTGCAATTCAAGCAATTTCAACCTCGATTCTGGTCAGGTAGCACCACTGGTTGCTAGCACGTTGTAGATCTGATGACTCCTGTGCGCTGCCCAGCCTAGCTCACCCAGCAGAGCGGCCCACGCCAGCCGCATTCCAGGAACCAGACCACCAACCCCATTTTGTGTATTGACAGCAGTTTCATTGTAGCCACAATACAGCCTTATCATGTAGCCTTGACTGTTGTAACAAATGTCCAGACGGAATTCGAGCCAGACAATATTTAGATTCAAACGGGAACAGCAATACATGTTATCAATGCAGGTGTATAAACAAGAGTTAGCCTTGGCAAAGTCAGCAAGTAATCATATACAACTCCAGCTTTGGGTAATTAGTGATGTTGTTGCTGTTGTTGTGATAGCCTATTGTGAATTACTGTTGTCTCTTAAGTGCTGCCAATTCCTCAGCTCCTTTCACGATTCGTGTTTTTAGTTGACCAGAGTTATCTTTAGTTTGAATAAAAATTCGGCAGTCTTTTGTCCACATGCTTTCGATAAGTCCATTCTTTCTCATTTGTCGTGCCTTTTTGGCGATGTCAGCATTTCGTTTGGTGAGGTTTTCGTTGATGTAGACATGTTTCCCATGAAGCTTGTGACGATCTCTCAGTAGAGCAATCTTTTTCTTTCTGTCAAAAAACCTGATCAGAACTGCCGGTGGTCGTGTCCCTCCAGTTGGAAGCGAAAAGCACATCTGAATGTGCGCAGGATCAACAGTGAATCCCAAATCTGTGAGTTGAAGTGTCACTTGCTGTTCCACAGTCTCGTTCCCTGAACATGCTGAGCTGTATGATGATAAAATAATAATTTTAAAAAAAAATAATGAAAATATCAAATTTATTATAGGCAAAATAATAATGTCAGGGGCGGCACGGGAGTCGAGTGGTTAGCACGTCCGCTTCCCAGTTCTGAGGTCTCCGGTTCGAGTCCAGGCTCGGACCTTCCTGGGTGGAGTTTGCATGTTCTCCCCGTGCCCGCGTGGGTCTTCTTCGGGTACTCCGGTCTCCTCCCACATTCCAAAGACATGCATGGCAGGTTAATTAGGCGCTCCGAATTGTCCCTAGGTGTGTGTGTGAGTGTGGATGGTTGTTCATCTCTGTGTGCCCTGCGATTGGTTGGCAACCGGTCCAAGGTGTCCCCCGCTTACTGCCCAGAGCCAGCTGAGATAGGCGCCAGCAGCCCCCGCGACCCTTGTGAGGAATAAGCGGTCAAGAAAATGGATGGATGGATGGATATTAATGTCAGACTGCCAGAAATGGCTAAATAAGTAAAGTATCCCTTAAACGAAATGCGAAGAAAAAAAAAAAGCTTTTTAAAAAACGAAAACTAACTGAAACTACATGTTTACAAAACTAACTAAAACTATTATTATAGCAAAAATGTACTTCTTTTTAGTCTTTGGTGTGATTTTTAGTAGATTTATTTTTATATCAACCGGAATAATGACGTTTCAAAGTTTTTCACACAGAAGTGTCGCCATCTAGCAACAGCCAATAGAAAAACACCTTCAGATGACGTCGCTTGATGGTGTTTTTTTAAATATTGCGCACAAGTAATACACATTTAAAAAAAAAAAAAAAACTAATATTGGAACTAACTAAAACTAAGAATTTATTAAAGAACTAAAACTAACTAGAGCTGCGAGCAGCTATAAAGGGCCCTCGCAGCCCGGGCCACGTTGGGGTACTTGCACGTTGGGGTACTGGCATATTAGAAGCAGAATTTCTTTGAAAATGGCATAATAAACCTTTACTTGTGGAATATTTTTTTGCCAGGTGTGATGAGTGTATCAAGCTCAACGGCATTTGGTGATTTTAAGACCTGCAAAAATCAGCGTCCTTTTTTTATTTTTTGGCAATGAGTTGCCCTGATTGGTATTTTTTGTAAAAGTATATTTACACATCATCGCTCGTACTCATTGCACAATGTTGCTTTTATTGTCCAAAGGGGCAATCAAAAATAAATAAAACAAAATGAAAAAGTACATATGTTTGGATCGGTCTGATGCCAGTGAACATTTTGAGTGGTGGAAAGTAAAAGAATATTCATAAATGAGTTAGTTATCACACTTACAATGAGTTTACAATTTTTGTAGAAATACCGTAAGTGGGGTATTTATTTTTTATGCCTCAAGGGCTAGGTGGCGCTACATATATAACTGAATGTTGTCATAGAGATACCTTCAGGCCTTGACAATAAACATACATGTCAAGTTTGGGATTTTTTGGAGCATGTACCGGGGAGTTATTAAGCATATACTTTTTCAGTGCGAAACACAAATTCTGATGCCCCGCCCTCATCATATAGTATTTCGAAAAGTCAAGATTTTCCCCCCTGTCGTTGGCTGAGGTATTGACATGGTCCAGGTCAAGTCTGAAGTCAGTCGGATGTAACGTGTAGGAGAAGTGGGCAAAAGTATGCTCCCTGTAAATGTGCTAAAATCGTAAAAAAATTGGACATTCAAAAATTCCTAGCTCGCTTCCTGTTCATTTTAGCACATGGGTCCAAGAGACTTTTTTGTAGGTGTTGGGCTCCCTCATACACCTAAAAATCTCCAAAGATCTTGCTTAAACGGACAAGCGGGGCTGCTTCGTTAAAAATTTCTAGAGGGCGCTATTGAGTTATTTTTGTAAAAAATAGCTCAAAACATGATAAAATATTACTCATTTTACCAGGCCAGATGTGTGTGCCAAGTTTCATGAGTTTCTGTGCATGTTTAGACCCTCAAAATCTGCGTTGTTTTCTTGGCGAACAGTGCTTAGCCACGCCCACAGCGTTTCGCAAAAACTCACAAACTTCGTGTTGTGACATCATGAAGGCCAAAACCCTCTTCTGAGCAAATATGAGGTAGGTCCAGTTAATGTGTTTGGAGAAAAACGTTGAAGAAAATTCATAAGAAAAAAAAAATTGCCACTAGGTGGCGCTATAAGTAAGATGAAATATAAGTTCGTAGATGTGTTAATGGCTGGACTCTCATCAAATGTCTGAAATTTTGAGAAGATTGGACCATCTGGGTCAAGTTAAAGCAGCTTTTATTCTCACGAAAAATTGTCAGAATTTGCGGCACCGTAACGGCAACGCCCTTTGGCGAAAAGTTACAATATTCGGTGTGGGGCATGATCAACATCTTAAGACGTTTCTGACTAATTTTCAATTGGATCCCTTCAACGAGTTCGGCACAGTAGCTAAAAACGTGTGTGACATTTATTATTACCACTCAGTGGCGCTATATATAGAACCGAATTTTATCGTATATATGTGTTCAGACAATGACTATTAAGTTGCATGAGAAGTTTGAGATTTTTTGGAGCTTGTACATGGGAGTTATTAAGCATTTTGTCTTTCTGGAAAAATACTTTTTGAATATATTAGGCATGCCTGCCAATATTCACACATCTAGCTGAATCATATAATCGGAAAGACTTCATAAAAATGTCTAGAGGGCGCTATTGAAGCATTTATTGCAAATTTAATAAGAAATCTCTAAAATATTCATGCTTATGACAAGCCTGATGTGTGTGTAAAGTTTCATGAGTTTTTGCACATGTTTAGACCAAAAAAAAAAAGCAGCATTTTACTTGGCAAACAATGCATCGCCATGAAACGGCGTGCGACAAAATAAAAAACTTTCGATAACTTTGTATCTTAAACATCTTAAGATGAAGCACACCAAGTTTGAAGACAGTCGGATAAATTTTGTAGGAGGAGTTCGTTAAAATATGACCCCTAAAAAAGGCCACAAAAAATGGCTACAAATCCCAACGTAAATCAAAATGGCGGACTTCCTGTTTGGTTTAGCAGATGGTTCCAAGAGACTTTTTTGTACATCGTGGGCTCTTATGTATGCCTCTAAATTATCATAGCGCTAGGTGAAACGTACAACCGGGAATGCTTCATTAAAGAGGAGTTTTTTACCTCAAAATGTGATGACCGGCCCCTGGGGGACTTCCTGTT
Source organism: Festucalex cinctus (assembly GCF_051991245.1). Classification (NCBI taxonomy): domain Eukaryota; kingdom Metazoa; phylum Chordata; class Actinopteri; order Syngnathiformes; family Syngnathidae; genus Festucalex; species Festucalex cinctus. Next base: position 42,477,167 of record NC_135412.1, on the reverse strand, counting down.
TGGTTTAGCACATGGCACCAAGAGACTTTTTTGTAGATCATAGTCTGTTACATATGTGTACCAATTTTCGTAGCTCTAGGTTAAACGTACAACCGGCAATACTACGTTAAGTAAGAATTTTGAAACTCTAAATTTGATGCCCCGCCGCTGTCATATAGTATGTCAAAAACTTTAGATTTTTTACCATGGTGTTGTCCCAGGTGTTGAGATTGTACATCCCAAGTTTGAACTCAATCGGGTTAACCGTGTAGGAGAAGTGGGCAAAAGTATGACCCCTGTAAATGTGCAAAAATAGGCCAAAATTGGACATTCAAATGATCATACCTCACTTCCTGTCTATTTTAGGGTACAACTATCAAAGAGGTTTTTGTTCATCTGGATGTGCTACAGGTGCCACACAATTTTCGTAGCCGTAGGACAATCGTAGCGGGACAGGGATCCGTTAAACCTATGTAGGTGGCGCTACAGAGCCATTTTTCTGTTATTATGTATGGCGACTTTAAAATATCAAATTTTTCGCCAGACCTGATGTGCGTGTAAAGTTTGGTGAGTTTTCGTTCACGTTTAGTGTCTCAAAAATGCGATTGTTTGCGGAGAAGAAGAAGAATAATAATAAGAAGAATTCCTACAAAAACAATAGGGCCTCGCAGCGGCACCGCCGCCGGTGCCGCCGCTGCTCAGGCCCTAATAATAATAAGAATAATTCCTACAAAAACAATAGGGCCTCGCAGCGGCACCGCCGCCGCCGCTGCTCGGGCCCTAATAAAAAGAAGAAGAACTAGAGCTGCGAGCAGCTATAAAGGGCCCTCGCAACCTGGGCCACGTTGGGGTATTTGCATGTTGGGGTACTGGCATGTTGGGGTACTGTTTCATAGGAAACCGTCTAAATTGTAAATGTTTTTGACATGCTTTGTGTTTGCAAAGTTTCATGGAAGGCCAAAAATGATGCACAATTAAAATAAAATCAAAATGGATTGGCACATGGCTATAGAATAATTTTGGGAGGTTTGAGGCTGATAGGTATGCCTCCCAATATTCACACATCTAGCTGAACCATATAATCGGATATACTTCATAAAAATATCTAGACGGCGCTATTGAGCCATTTATTACAAATTGCACAACAAATTATAAAATATTCATGTTCGTGAGAGATCTGATCTGTGTGCAATATTTTGTGCGTTTTTGCCCATGTTTAGACTCTCTAAAAAAAAATTATTTGCAAACAATGCATCGCTACAGCAAAGGCGTGTGACAAAATAAAACGTACAACCGGGAATGCTTCGTTAAAGAGGAGTTTTTTAGCTCAAAATGTGATGCCCGGCCCCTGGGGGACTTCCTGTGGGGTTTAGCACATGGCACCAAGAGACTTTTTTGTACATCCTGGGCTGTTACATATGTCTACAATTTTTCGTCGCTCTAGCTGCTTCGTACAACTGGGAATGTTTCATTAAGAAGGATTTTTTTTCCTTTGCAAAAAGTGCATGCCACGACAACAGCGTGCGACGAAATACAAAGCTTTCAATAACTTTTCATCTTCAACATCTTAAGATGAATCACACCAAGTTTGAAGATGATCGGATAAACACTGTAGGAGGAGTTCGTTAAAATAAGATCCCTATGAAATGGCCAAAAAAAATGGCAACACATTCCAAAGTAAATCAAAATGGTGGACTTCCTGTTAGGTTTAGCACATGGTTCAAAAATAGTTTTTTGTACCTCGAGGGCTGTTATATATCTCTACAAATTTTGGTAACTCTAGGTGAAACGTACAGCCGGGTATGCTTTGTTAAAGAGGAGGTTTTTTTTTAGCTCAAAATGTGATGCCCGGCCCCTGGGGGACTTCCTGTTGGGTTGAGCACAGGGCACCAAGAGACTTTTTTGTACATCTTGGGCTGTTACATATGTCTACAAATTTTCGTAGCTCTAGCTGCTTCGTACAAATGGGAATGCTTCTTTAAGGATATTTTTTTTCCTTTGCAAACAGTGCATGCCATGACAACAGTGTGCGACGAAATACAAATCCCATGTTTAGACTCTCTAAAAAAAAAATTCTTTGCAAACAATGCATCGCTACAGCAAAGGCGTGTGACAAAATAAACAATTTCAATAACTTTTCATCTTAAATATCTTAAGATGAAACATGCCTAAGAATGAAGACGATGTGATAAGTTTTGCAGAAAAAATGACCCCTATAAAAGGCCCCAAAAAGTGGCTACAAATACCAAAGTAAATTAAAATGGCAGACTTCCTGTTTAGTTCAGCATATGGTTCCAAGAGACTTTTTTGTACATCGTGGGCTCTTATGTATGCCTCCAAATTATCATAGCTCTAGGTGAAACGTACAACCGGGAATGCTTCGTTAAAGAGGAGGGGGTTTTTTTTGGCACAAAATGTGATGCCCGGCCCCTGGGGGACTTCCTGTTGGGTTTAGTACATGGCACCAAGAGACTTTTTTTTGTACATCGTGGGCTGTTACATATGTCTCCAAATTTTCGTAGCTCTAACTGCTTCGTACAACTGGGAATGCTTCATTAAGAAGGATCTTTTTTTCCTTTGCAAACAAGTGCATGCCACAACAACAGCGTGCGACGAAATAAAAAGCTTTCAATAAATTTTCATCGACAACATCTTAAGATGAATCACACCAAGTTTGAAGATGATCGGATAAACTCTATAGGAGGAGTTCGTTAAAATAAGACCCCTATGAAATGGCCAAAAAAATGGCAACACGTTTCAAAGTAAATCAAAATGGTGGACTTCTTGTTGGGGTTAGCATATGTTTCAAAAAGGGTTTTTTGTACCTCGAGGCCTTTTACATATGTCTTCAAATTTTGGTAACTCTAGGTAAAACGTACAACCGGGAATGCTTCGTTAAAGAGGAGTTTTTTTAGCTCAAAATGTGATGCCCGGCCCCTGGGGGACTTCCTGTTGGGTTTAGCACAGGGCACCAAGAGACTTTTTTGTACATCTTGGGCTGTTACATATGTCTACAAATTTTCGTAGCTCTAGCTGCTTCGTACAAATGGGAATGCTTCTTTAAGGATATTTTTTTTCCTTTAAAAACAGTGCATGCCATGACAACAGCGTGCGACGAAATACAAAGCTTTCAATAACTTTTCATCTTCAACATCTTAAGATGAATCACACCAAGTTTGACGATGATCGGATAAACACTGTAGGAGGAGTTCGTTAAAATAAGACCCCAATGAAATGGCCAAAAAAATGGCAACACGTTCCAAAATAAATCAAAATGGTGGACTTCCTGTTAGGTTTAGCATATGGTTCAAAAAGAGTTTTTTGTAGGTCATAGCCTGTTACATATGTGTACCAATTTTCGTAGCTCTAAATTAAACATACAACCGGCAATGCTTCGTGAAGTAAGAATTTTTAAACTCTAAATTTGATGTGCCGCCGCCGTCATATAGTATATCAAAAACTTTTAATTTTTCACAATGATGTTGTCCCAGGTGTTGAGATGGTACATCCCAAGTTTGAAGTCAATCGGGTTAACCGTGTAGGAGAAGCGGGCAAAAGTATGACCCCTGTAAATGTGCAAAAATTGGCAAAAATTGGACATTTAAATACTTATACCTCACTTTCTGTCTATTTTAGGGTACACACTTCAAAGAGGTTTTTGTTCATTGGGATGTGCTACAGGTGCCACACAATTTTCATAGCCGTCGGACAATCGTAGCGGGACAGGGATCCGTTTAACCTATGTAGGGGGCGCTAAGGAGCCATTTTTCTGTTATCATGTATGGTGACTTTAAAATATCAAATTTCTCGCCAGGCCTGATGTGCGTGTAAAGTTTGGTGAGTTTTCGGTCACGTTTAGTGTCTCAAAAATGCGATTGTTTGCGGAGAAGAATAATAAGAAGAACTAGAGCTGCGAGCAGCTATAAAGGGCCCTCGCAACCCGGGCCACGTTGGGGTATTTGCACGTCGGGGTACTGGCATGTTGGGGTACTGTCAAATAGGAAACCATCTAAATTGTAAACGTTTTTGCCATGCTTTGTGTTTTTAAAGTTTCATGGAAAGGCCAAAAACGATGCACAATTTACAAAATAAAATCAAAATGGATTGGCACATGGCTATATAGAATACTTTTTGAATATATTCGGCATGCCTGCCAATATTCACACATCTAGCTGAATCATATAATCAATCGGAAAGACTTCAAAAAAATGTCTAGAGGGCGCTATTGAGCCATTTATTACAAATTGCACAACAAATCTCTAAATAAAATATTCATGTTCCAGACAGGTCTGGTGTGTGTGCAAAGTTTTGTGAGTTTTCACCCATATTTAGACTCTCAAAAAAGCATTTTTCTTCATAAACAATGCATGGCTACAGCAAAGGCGTGTGACAAAATAAAAAAATTCAATAACTTTTCATCTTAAATATCTTAAGATGAAACACGCCAAAGAATGAAGACGATCTGATAAGTTCTGTTGAAAATATGACCCCTATAAAAGGCCCCAAAAAATGGCTACAAATACCAAAGTAAATCAAAATGGCAGACTTCCTTTTTGATTCAGCATATGGCTTTAGAAACCTTTTTGTAAGTCTTAGGCTGATAGGTATCCCAATTTTTACAAATCTAGCTGAATCATAAAACACAAAACATTTGCAAAAGCTTCATAAAAATGTCTAGAGGGCGCTATTGAACCATTTATTGCAAATTGAATAAGAAATCTCTAAAATATTCATGCTGATGACAAGCCTGATGTGTGTGTAAAGTTTCATGAATTTTTGCACATGTTTAGACCCCCAAAAAAAAGCACCATTTTACTTGGCAAACAATGCATCGCCATGACAACGGCGTGCGACAAAATAAATAACTTTCGATAACGTTGCATCTTAAACATCTTAAGATGAAGCACACCAAGTTTAAAGACAGTCGGATAAATTTTGTAGGAGGAGTTCGTTAAAATATGACCCCTAAAAAAGGCCACAAAAAATGGCTACAAATCCCAACGTAAATCAAAATGGTGGACTTCCTGATTGGTTTAGCATATGGCTCCAAGAGACTTTTTTGTACATCCTGAGCTCTTATGTTTGCCTGCAAATTATCATAGCTTTAGGTGAAACGTACAACCGGGAATGCTTTGTCTGTTTAATCAAAACGCAAAATATGGTGTGCAATTCCAATGCATTGCTATGGCAACAGTGTGTGACAAAATAAAAAACTTTCGATTACTTTGCATCTTAAACATCTTAGGATGAAACACACCAAGTTTGAAGACAGTCGGATAAATTTTGTAGGAGGGGTTCGTTAAAATATGACCCCTGAAAAAGGCCACAAAAAATGGCAACAAATCCCATCATAAATCAAAATGGCAGACTTCCTGTTTGGTTTAGCACATTGTTCCAAGAGACTTTTTTGTACATCGTGGGCTCTTATGTATGCCTGCAAATTATCATAGCGCTAGGTGAAACGTACAACCGGGAATGCTTCGTTAAAGAGGAGTTTTTTTTAGCTCAAAATGTGATGCCCGGCCCCTACGGGACTTCCTGTTGGGTTTAGCACATGGCACCAAGAGACTTTTTTGTACATCCTGGGCTGTTACATATGTCTACAATTTTTCGTCGCTCTAGCTGCTTCGTACAACTGGGAATGCTTCATTAAGAAGGATTTTTTTCCTTTGCAAAAAGTGCATGCCACGATAACAGCGTGTGACGAAATAAAAAACTTTCAATAACTTTTCATTTTCAACATCTTAAGATGAATCACACCAAGTTTGAAGATGATCGGATAAACTCTGTAGGAGGAGTTTGTTAAAATATGACCCCTATGAAATGGCCAAAAAAATGGCAACACATTCCAAAGTAAATCAAAATGGCGGACGTCCTGTTAGGTTTAGCATATGGTTCAAAAAGAGTTTTTTGTACCTCGAGGGCTGTTATATACCTCTACAAATTTTGGTAACTCTAGGTGAAACGTACAGCCGGGTATGCTTTGTTAAAGAGGAGTTTTTTTAGCTCAAAATGTGATGCCCGGCCCCTGGGGGACTTCCTGTTGGGTTTAGCACAGGGCACCAAGAGACTTTTTTGTACATCTTGGGCTGTTACATATGTCTACAAATTTTCGTAGCTCTAGCTGCTTCGTACAACTGGCAATGCTTCTTTAAGGATATTTTTTTTCCTTTGCAAACAGTGCATGCCATGACAACAGCGTGCGACGAAATACAAAGCTTTCAATAACTTTTCATCTTCAACATCTTAAGATGAATCACACCAAGTTTGAAGATGATCGGATAAACACTGTAGGAGGAGTTCGTTAAAATAAGGCCCCAATGAAATGGCCAAAAAAATGGCAACACGTTCCAAAATAAATCAAAATGGTGGACTTCCTGTTAGGTTTAGCATATGGTTCAAAAGGAGTTTTTTGTAGGTCATAGTCTGTTACATATGTGTACCAATTTTCGTAGCTCTAGATTAAACGTACAACCGGCAATGCCTCGTGAAGTAAGAATTTTTAAACTCTAAATTTGATGCGCCGCCGCCGTCATATAGTATATCAAAAACTTTTCATTTTTCACAATGATGTTGTCCCAGGTGTTGAGATGGTACATCCCAAGTTTGAAGTCAATCGGGTTAACCGTGTAGGAGAAGCGGGCAAAAGTATGACCCCTGTAAATGTGCAAAAATTGGCAAAAATTGGACATTTAAATACTCATACCTCACTTTCTGTCTATTTTAGGGTACACACTTCAAAGAGGTTTTTGTTCATTGGGATGTGCTACAGGTGCCACACAATTTTCATAGCCGTCGGACAATCGTAGCGGGACAGGGATCCGTTTAACCTATGTAGGGGGCGCTAAGGAGCCATTTTTCTGTTATCATGTATGGCGACTTTAAAATATCAAATTTTTCGCCAGGCCTGATGTGCGTGTAAAGTTTGGTGAGTTTTCGGTCACGTTTAGTGTCTCAAAAATGTGATCGTTTGCGGAGAAGAATAATAATAAGAATAATAATAATAACTAGAGCTGCGAGCAGCTATAAAGGGCCCTCGCAACCCGGGCCACGTTGGGGTATTTGCACGTCGGGGTACTGGCATGTTGGGGTACTGTCAAATAGGAAACCATCTAAATTGTAAACGTTTTTGCCATGCTTTGTGTTTGTAAAGTTTCATGGAAAGGCCAAAAATGATGCACAATTAACAAAATAAAATCAAAATGGATTGGCACATGGCTATATAGAATACTTTTTGAATATATTAGGCATGCCTGCCAATATTCACACATCTAGCTGAATCATATAATCGGAAAGACTTCATAAAAATGTCTAGAGGGCGCTATTGAAGCATTTATTGCAAATTTAATAAGAAATCTCTAAAATATTCATGCTTATGACAAGCCTGATGTGTGTGTAAAGTTTCATGAGTTTTTGCACGTTTAGACAAAAAAAAAAAAGCAGCATTTTACTTGGCAAACAATGCATCGCCATGAAACGGCGTGCGCCAAAATAAATAACTTTCGATAACTTTGTATCTTAAACATCTTAAGATGAAGCACACCAAGTTTGAAGACAGTCGGATAAATTTTGTAGGAGGAGTTCGTTAAAATATGACCCCTAAAAAAGGCCACAAAAAATGGCTACAAATCCCAACGTAAATCAAAATGGCGGACTTCCTGTTTGGTTTAGCAGATGGTTCCAAGAGACTTTTTTTGTACATCGTGGGCTCTTATGTATGCCTCTAAATTATCATAGCGCTAGGTGAAACGTACAACCGGGAATGCTTCGTTAAAGAGGAGTTTTTTTTACCTCAAAATGTGATGACCGGCCCCTACAGGACTTCCTGTTGGGTTTAGCACATGGCACCAAGAGACTTTTTTGTACATCGTGGGCTGTTAAATTTGTCTCCAAATTTTCGTAGCTCTAGCTGCTTCGTACAACTGGGAATGCTTCATTAAGAGGGAATTTTTTCCTTTGCAAACTGTGCATGCCACGACAACAGCGTGCGACGAAATAAAAAGCTTTCAATAACTTTTCATCTTCAACATTTTAAGATGAATCACACCAAGTTTGGAGATGATCGGATAAACTCTGTAGGAGGAGTTCGTTAAAATAAGACCCCTATGAAATGGCCCAAAAAATGGCAACACGTTCCAAAGTAAATCAAAATGGCGGACTTCCTGTTCGGTTTAGCATATGGTTCAAAAAGAGTGTTTTGTACCTTGAGGGCTGTTACATATGTCTTCAATTGTTGGTAACTCTAGGTGAAATGTACAGCCGGGAATGCTTCATTAAATAAGAATTTTGAAACACAAAATTTGATGCCTCGCCTCTGGCGGACTTCCTGTTAGGTTTAGCATATGGCACCAACAGGCTTTTTTGTAGATCATAGTCTGTTACATATGTGTACCAATTTTCGTGGCTCTCAATTAAACGTACCACCGGCAATGCTTCGTTAAGTAAGAATTTTGAAACTGTAAATTTGATGCCCCGCCACCGTCATATAGTATGTCAAAAACTTTAGATTTTTTACCATGATGTTGTCCCAGGTGTTGAGATGGTACAGCCCAAGTTTGAAGTCAATCGAGTTAACCGTGTAGGAGAAGCGGGCAAAAGTATGACCCCTGTAAATGTGCAAAAATGGGCCAAAATTGGACATTCAAATACTCATACCTCATTTCCTGTCTATTTTAGGGTACACATATCAAAGAGTTTTTTGTTCATCTGGATGTGCTACAGGTGCCACACAATTTTCATAGCCATAGGACAATCGTAGCGGGACAGGGATCCGTTAAACCTATGTAGGTGGCGCTACAGAGCCATTTTTCTGTTATCATGTATGGCGACTTTAAAATATCAAATTTTTCGCCAGGCCCGATCTGCGTGTAAAGTTTGGTGAGTTTTCGTTCATGTTTAGTGCCTCAAAAATGTGGTTGTTTGCGGAAAAGAATAATAACAAAGAAGAAGAAGAACTAGAGCTGCGAGCAGCTATAAAGGGCCCTCGCAACCCGGGCCACGTTGGGGTACTTGCACGTCGGGGTACTGGCACGTTGGGGTACTGTCAAATAGGACAAGGACCATCTAAAATGTTTTTGACAAGCCTTGTGTGTGCAAAGTTTAATCAAAACGCAAAATATGGTGCGCAATTCCCAAAATAAATTCAAAATGGCGGACTTCCTTTTAGGTTTAGCATACGGCTACAGAATACTTTTTGTAGGTCTTAAGCTAATAGGTATGCCTCCCAGTTTTCACAAATCTAGGTCAAGTCATCTTTAGTTGTGTATCGCTTGAATCATACAATTGGAAATGCTCCATAAAAATGCATAGAGGGCGCTATTGAGCACAACGTTGGGTTACTTGCACATCAGGGTACTGGCACGTTGGTGTACTGTTACATGGAACAAGGACCATTTAAAATGTTAGTTTTTTCCATGCCTTGTCTGTGCAAAGTTTAATGAAAAAGGCCAAAAATGATGTATAATTCCCAAAATAAAATCAAAATAGCGGACTTCCTCTTTGGTTTGGCAAATGGCTACATAATACTTTTTTGTAGGTCTAGCATAATCATACAATCGGAAATGCTTCATAAAAATGTCTAGAGGGCGCTATTTATTGCACATTGCACAATAAATCTCTGAAAATTCATGTTCATGACAAGTCTGATGTGTTTGCAAAGTTTCATGAGTTTTCATGTGTATAAAAAAAAAAAGCAGCACTTGACAAACAATGCATTGCTATGGCAACAGCGTGTTACAAAATAAAAAACTTTCGATTACTTTGCATCTTAAACATCTTAAGATGAAACACACCAAGTTTGAAGACAGTCGGATAAATTTTGTAGGAGGGGTTCGTTAAAATATGACCCCTGAAAAAGGCCACAAAAAATGGCAACAAATCCCATCATAAATCAAAATGGCAGACTTCCTCTTTGGTTTAGCACATGGTTCCAAGAGACTTTTTTGTACATCATGGGCTCTTATGTATGCCTGCAAATTATCATAGCGCTAGGTGAAACGTACAACCGGGAATGCTTCTTTAAAGAGGAGTTTTTTAGCTCAAAATGTGATGCCCCTGGGGGACATCCTGTTGGGTTTAGCACATAGCACCAAGAGACTTTTTTGTACATGCTGGGCTGTTACATATGTCTACAATTTTTCGTCGCTCTAGCTGCTTCGTACAACTGGGAATGCTTCATTAAGAAGGATTTTTTTCCTTTGCAAAAAGTGCATGCCACGACAACAGCGTGTGACGAAATAAAAAACTTTCAATAACTTTTCATTTTCAACATCTTAAGATGAATCACACCAAGTTTGAAGATGATCGGATAAACTCTGTAGGAGGAGTTTGTTAAAATATGACCCCTATGAAATGGCCCAAAAAAATGGCAACACATTCCAAAGTAAATCAAAATGGCGGACGTCCTGTTAGGTTTAGCATATGGTTCAAAAAGAGTTTTTTGTACCTCGAGGGGTGTTATATACCTCTACAAATGTTGGTAACTCTATGTGAAACGTACAGCCGGGTATGCTTTGTTAAAGAGGAGTTTTTTTTAGCTCAAAATGTGATGCCCGGCCCCTGGGGGACTTCCTGTTGGGTTTAGCACAGGGCACCAAGAGACTTTTTTTGTACATCTTGGGCTGTTATATATGTCTACAAATTTTCGTAGCTCTAGCTGCTTCGTACAAATGGGAATGCTTCTTTAAGGATATTTTTTTTCCTTTGCAAACAGTGCATGCCATGACAACAGCGTGCGACGAAATACAAAGCTTTCAATAACTTTTCATCTTCAACATCTTAAGATGAATCACACCAAGTTTGAAGATGATCGGATAAACACTGTAGGAGGAGTTCGTTAAAATACGACCCCAATGAAATGGCCAAAAAAATGGCAACACGTTCCTAAATAAATCAAAATGGTGGACTTCCTGTTAGGTTTAGCATATGGTTCTAAAAGAGTTTTTTGTAGGTCATAGCCTGTTACATATGTGTACCAATTTTCGTAGCTCTAGATTAAACGTACAACCGGCAATGCTTCGTGAAGTAAGAATTTTTAAACTCTAAATTTGATGCGCCTCCGCCGTCATATAGTATATCAAAAACTTTTCATTTTTCACAATGATGTTGTCCCAGGTGTTGAGATGGTACTTCCCAAGTTTGAAGTCAATCGGGTTAACCGTGTAGGAGAAGCGGGCAAAAGTATGACCCCTGTAAATGTGCAAAAATTGGCAAAAATTGGACATTTAAATACTCATACCTCACTTTCTGTCTATTTTAGGGTACACACTTCAAAGAGGTTTTTGTTCATTGGGATGTGCTACAGGTACCACACAATTTTCATAGCCGTCGGACAATCGTAGCGGGACAGGGATCCGTTAAACCTATGTAGGTGGCGCTACAGAGCCATTTTTCTGTTATCATGTATGGCGACTTTAAAATATCAAATTTTTCGCCAAGCCCGATCTGCGTGTAAAGTTTGGTGAGTTTTCGTTCATGTTTAGTGCCTCAAAAATGTGGTTGTTTGCGGAAAAGAATAATAACAAAGAAAAAGAAGAAGAAGAAGAATAATAACTAGAGCTGCGAGCAGCTATAAAGGGCCCTCGCAACCTGGGCCACGTTGGGGTACTTGCACGTCGGGGTACTGGCACGTTGGGGTACTGTCAAATCGGACAAGGACCATCAAAAATGTTTTTGACAAGCTTTGTGAGTGCAAAAGGCCAAAGATGGTGTGCAATTCCCAAAATAAATTCAAAATGGCGGACTTCCTTTTAGGTTTAGCATACGGCTACAGAATACTTTTTGTAGGTCTTAAGCTAATAGGTATGCCTCCCAGTTTTCAAAAATCTAGGTCAAGTCATCTTTAGTTGTGTATCGCTTGAATCATACAATTGGAAATGCTCCATAAAAATGCATAGAGGGCGCTATTGAGCACAACGTTGGGTTACTTGCACGTCAGGGTACTGGCACGTTGGGGTACTGTTACATGGAACAAGGACCATTTAAAATGTTAGTTTTTTCCATGCCTTGTTTGTGCAAAGTTTAATGAAAGAGGCCAAAAATGATGTATAATTCCCAAAATAAAATCAAAATAGCGGACTTCCTCTTTGGTTTGGCAAATGGCTACATAATACTTTTTTGTAGGTATTCTGCTGATAGGGGTCTGTCCTAATTTTCACAAATCTAGCAGAATCATACAATCGGAAATACTTCATAAAAATGTCTAGAGGGCGCTATTTATTGCAAATTGCACAATAAATCTCTAAAAATTCATGTTCATGACAAGTCTGATGTGTTTGCAAAGTTTCATGAGTTTTCACACATGTATAGATAAAAAAACAAAGCAGCACTTTACTTGGCAAACAATGCATCGCTATAGCAGCAGCGTGCGACAAAATAAAACTTGCGATAACTTTGCATCTTAAACATCTTACGATGAAAGACACCAAGTTTGAAGACGGTCGGATGAACTTTGTACGAGGAGTTCGTTAAAATATGACCCCTGAAAAAGGCCACAAAAAATGGCAACAAATCCCATCGTAAATCAAAATGGCGGACTTCCTGTTTGGTTTAGCACATGGTTCCAAGAGACTTTTTTGTACATCGTAGGCTCTTATGTATGCCTGCAAATTATCATCGCGCTAGGTGAAACGTACAACCGGGAATGCTTCGTTAAAGAGGAGTTTTCTAGCTCAAAATGTGATGCCCGGCCCCTGGGGGACTTCCTGTTGGGTTTAGCACATGGCACCAAGAGACTTTTTTGTACATTGTGGGCTGTTACATATGTCTACAAATTTTTGTAGCTCTAGCTACTTCGTACAACTGGGAATGCTTCATTAAGAAGGATTTTTTTCCTTTGCAAAAAGTGCATGCCACGACAACAGCGTGCGACGAAATAAAGAGCTTTCAATAACTTTTCATCCTCAACATCTTAAGATGAGTCACACCAAGTTTGAAGATGATCGGATAAACTCTGTAGGAGGAGTTCGTTAAAATAAGACCCCTACGAAATGGCCCAAAAAATGGCAACACATTCCAAAGTAAATCAAAATGGCGGACGTCCTGTTAGGTTTAGCATATGGTTCAAAAAGAGTTTTTTGTACCTCGAGGGCTGTTATATACCTCTACAAATTTTGGTAACTCTAGGTGAAACGTACAGCCGGGTATGCTTTGTTAAAGAGGAGTTTTTTTAGCTCAAAATGTGATGCCCGGCCCCTGGGGGACTTCCTGTTGGGTTTAGCACAGGGCACCAAGAGACTTTTTTGTACATCTTGGGCTGTTACATATGTCTACAAATTTTCGTAGCTCTCGCTGCTTCGTACAAATGGGAATGCTTCTTTAAGGATATTTTTTTTCCTTTGCAAACAGTGCATGCCATGACAACAGCGTGCGACGAAATACAAAGGTTTCAATATCTTTTCATCTTCAACATCTTAAGATGAATCACACCAAGTTTGAAGATGATCGGATAAACACTGTAGGAGGAGTTCGTTAAAATAAGACCCCAATGAAATGGCCAAAAAAATGGCAACACGTTCCAAAATAAATCAAAATGGTGGACTTCCTGTCAGGTTTAGCATATGCTTCAAAAAGAGTTTTTTGTAGGTCATAGCCTGTTACATATGTGTACCAATTTTCGTAGCTCTAGATTAAACGTACAACCGGCAATGCTTCGTGAAGTAAGAATTTTTAAACTCTAAATTTGATGCGTCGCCGCCGTCATATAGTATATCAAAAACTTTAGATTTTTTACATTGATGTTGTCCCAGGTGTTGAGATGGTCCATCCCAAGTTTGAAGTCAATCGGGTTAACCGTGTAGGAGAAGCGGGCAAAAGTATGACCCCTGTAAATGTGCAAAACTGGGCCAAAATTGGACATTCAGATGATCATACCTCACTTTCTGTCTATTTTAGGGGACACACATCAAAGAGGTTTTTGTTCATCTGGATGTGATACGGGTGCCACACAATTTTCGTCGCCATAGGACAATCGTAGCGGGACAGGGATCCGTTTAACCTATGTAGGTGGCGCTATGGAGCCATTTTTCTGTTATCATGTATGGTGACTTTAAAATATCAAATTTTTCGCCAGGCCTGATGTGCGTGTAAAGTTTGGTGAGTTTTCGTTCACGTTTAGCGTCTCAAAAATGCGATTGTTTGCGGAGAAGAATAATAATCAGAATAATAATAATAAGAAGAATTCCTACAAAAACAATAGGGCCTCGCAGCGGCACCGCTGCCGCCGCTGCTCGGGCCCTAATAATAATAACTAGAGCTGCGAGCAGCTATAAAGGGCCCTCGCAACCCGGGCCACGTTGGGGTACTTGCACGTCGGGGTACTGGCACGTTGGGGTACTGTCAAATAGGACAAGGACCATCTAAAATGTTTTTGACAAGCCTTGTGTGTGCAAAGTTTAATCAAAACGCAAAATATGGTGTGCAATTCCCAAAATAAATTCAAAATGGTGGACTTCCTTTTAGGTTTAGCATACGGCTACAGAATACCTTTTGTAGGTCTTAAGCTAATAGGTATGCCTCCCAGTTTTCATAAATCTTGGTCAAGTCATCTTTAGTTGTGTATCGCTTGAATCATACAATTGGAAATGCTCCATAAAAATGCATAGAAGGCGCTATTGAGCACAACGTTGGGTTACTTGCACGTCAGGGCACTGGCACGTTGGGGTACTGTTACATGGAACAAGGACCATTTAAAATGTTAGTTTTTTCCATGCCTTGTCTGTGCAAAGTTTAATGAAAAAGGCCAAAAATGATGTATAATTCCCAAAATAAAATCAAAATAGCGGACTTCCTCTTTGGTTTGGCAAATGGCTACATAATACTTTTTTGTAGGTCTAGCATAATCATACAATCGGAAATGCTTCATAAAAATGTCTAGAGGGCGCTATTTATTGCAAATTGCACAATAAATCTCTAAAAATTCATGTTCATGACAAGTCTGATGTGTTTGCAAAGTTTCATGAGTTTTCATGTGTATAAAAAAAAAAAAAAAAGCAGCACTTGACAACTGTTACATGGAACAAGGACCATTTAAAATGTTAGTTTTTTCCATGCCTTGTCTGTGCAAAGTTTAATGAAAAAGGCCAAAAATGATGTATAATTCCCAAAATAAAATCAAAATAGCGGACTTCCTCTTTGGTTTGGCAAATGGCTACATAATACTTTTTTGTAGGTCTAGCATAATCATACAATCGGAAATGCTTCATAAAAATGTCTAGGGGTGCTATTTATTGCAAATTGCACAATAAATCTCTGAAAATTCATGTTCATGACAAGTCTGATGTGTTTGCAAAGTTTCATGAGTTTTCATGTGTATAAAAAAAAAAAAAAGCAGCACTTGACAAACAATGCATTGCTATGGCAACAGCGTGTTACAAAATAAAAAACTTTCGATTACTTTGCATCTTAAACATCTTAAGATGAAACACACCAAGTTTGAAGACAGTCGGATAAATTTTGTAGGAGGGGTTCGTTAAAATATGACCCCTGAAAAAGGCCACAAAAAATGGCAACAAATCCCATCATAAATCAAAATGGCAGACTTCCTGTTTGGTTTAGCACATGGTTCCAAGAGACTTTTTTGTACATCATGGGCTCTTATGTATGCCTGCAAATTATCATAGCGCTAGGTGAAACGTACAACCGGGAATGCTTCGTTAAAGAGGAGTTTTTTAGCTCAAAATGTGATGCCCGGCCCCTGGGGGACTTCCTGTTAGGTTAAGCACATGGCACCAAGAGACTTTTTTTGTACATCCTGGACTGTTACATATGTCTACAATTTTTCGTCGCTCTAGCTGCTTCGTACAACTGGGAATGCTTCATTAATAAGATTTTTTTTCCTTTGCAAAAAGTGCATGCCACGACAACAGCGTGTGACGAAATAAAAAACTTTCAATAACTTTTCATTTTCAACATCTTAAGATGAATCACACCAAGTTTGAAGATGATTGGATAAACTCTGTAGGAGGAGTTTGTTAAAATATGACCCCTATGAAATAGCCAAAAAAAATGGCAACACATTCCAAAGTAAATCAAAATGGCGGACGTCCTGTTAGGTTTAGCATATGGTTCAAAAAGAGTTTTTTGTACCTCGAGGGCTGTTATATACCTCTACAAATTTTGGTAACTCTATGTGAAACGTACAGCAGGGTATGCTTTGTTAAAGAGGAGTTTTTTAGCTCAAAATGTGATGCCCGGCCCCTGGGGGACTTCCTGTTGGGTTTAGCACAGGGCACCAAGAGACTTTTTTGTACATCTTGGGCTGTTACATATGTCTACAAATTTTCGTAGCTCTAGCTGCTTCGTACAAATGGGAATGCTTCTTTAAGGATATTTTTTTTCCTTTAAAAACGGTGCATGCCATGACAACAGTGTGCGACGAAATACAAAGCTTTCAATAACTTTTCATCTTCAACATCTTAAGATGAATCACACCAAGTTTGAAGATGATCGGATAAACACTGTAGGAGGAGTTCGTTAAAATAAGACCCCAATGAAATGGCCAAAAAAATGGCAACACGTTCCAAAATAAATCAAAATGGTGGACTTCCTGTTAGGTTTAGCATATGGTTCAAAAAGAGTTTTTTGTAGGTCATAGCCTGTTACATATGTGTACCAATTTTCGTAGCTCTAGATTAAACGTACAACCGGCAATGCTTCGTGAAGTAAGAATTTTTAAACTCTAAATTTGATGCGCCGCCGCCGTCATATAGTATATCAAAAACTTTTCATTTTTCACAATGATGTTGTCCCAGGTGTTGAGATGGTACATCCCAAGTTTGAAGTCAATCGGGTTAACCGTGTAGGAGAAGCGGGCAAAAGTATGACCCCTGTAAATGTGCAAAAATTGGCAAAAATTGGACATTTAAATACTCATACCTCACTTTCTGTCTATTTTAGGGTACACACTTCAAAGAGGTTTTTGTTCATTGGGATGTGCTACAGGTGCCACACAATTTTCATAGCCGTCGGACAATCGTAGCGGGACAGGGATCCGTTTAACCTATGTAGGGGGCGCTAAGGAGCCATTTTTCTGTTATCATGTATGGCGACTTTAAAATATCAAATTTTTCGCCAGGCCTGATGTGCGTGTAAAGTTTGGTGAGTTTTCGTTCACGTTTAGTGTCTCAAAAATGCGATTGTTTGCGGAGAAGAAAAAGAAGAATAATAAGAAGAATTCCTACAAAAACAATAGGGCCTCGCAGCGGCACCGCCGCCGCCGCTGCTCGGGCCCTAATAAGAATTCCTTCAGGAACAATAGGGACCTCGCAGCGGTCGCTGCTCGGGCCCTAACTAGAGCTGCGAGCAGCTATAAAGGGCCCTCGCAACCTGGGCCACGTTGGGGTACTTGCACGTCGGGGTACTGGCACGTTGGGGTACTGTCAAATCGGACAAGGACCATCTAAAATGTTTTTGACAAGCTTTGTGAGTGCAAAAGGCCAAAGATGGTGTGCAATTCCCAAAATAAATTCAAAATGGCGGACTTCCTTTTAGGTTTAGCATACGGCTCCAGAATACTTTTTGTAGGTCTTAAGCTAATAGGTATGCCTCCCAGTTTTCACAAATCTAGGTCAAGTCATCTTTAGTTGTGTATCGCTTGAATCATACAATTGGAAATGCTCCATAAAAATGCATGGAGGGCGCTATTGAGCACAACGTTGGGTTACTTGCACGTCAAGGTACTGGCACGTTGGGGTACTGTTACATGGAACAAGGACCATTTAAAATGTTAGTTTTTTCCATGCCTTGTCTGTGCAAAGTTTAATGAAAGAGGCCAAAAATGATGTATAATTCCCAAAATAAAATCAAAATAGCGGACTTCCTCTTTGGTTTGGCAAATGGCTACATCATACTTTTTTGTAGGTATTAGGCTGATAGGGGTCTGTCCTAATTTTCACAAATCTAGCAGAATCATACAATCGGAAATACTTCATAAAAATGTCTAGAGGGCGCTATTTATTGCAAATTGCACAATAAATCTCTAAAAATTCATGTTCATGACAAGTCTGATGTGTTTGCAAAGTTTCATGAGTTTTCACACATGTATAGATAAAAAAACAAAGCAGCACTTTACTTGACAAACAATGCATCGCTATAGCAGCAGCGTGCGACAAAATAAAAAACTTTCGATAACTTTGCATCTTAAACATCTTAAGATGAAACACACCAAGTTTGAAGACGGTCGGATGAACTTTGTACGAGGAGTTCGTTAAAATATGACCCCTGAAAAAGGCCACAAAAAATGGCAACAAATCCCATCGTAAATCAAAATGGCAGACTTCCTGTTTGGTTTAGCACATGGTTCCAAGAGACTTTTTTGTACATCGTGGGCTCTTATGTATGCCTGCAAATTATCATCGCGCTAGGTGAAACGTACAACCGGGAATGCTTCGTTAAAGAGGAGTTTTCTATCTCAAAATGTGATGCCCGGCCCCTGGGGGACTTCCTGTTGGGTTTAGCACATGGCACCAAGAGACTTTTTTGTACATTGTGGGCTGTTACAAATGTCTACAAATTTTTGTAGCTCTAGCTACTTCGTACAACTGGGAATGCTTCATTAAGAAGGATTTTTTTCCTTTGCAAAAAGTGCATGCCACGACAACAGCGTGCGAAGAAATAAAGAGCTTTCAATAAGTTTTCATCCTCAACATCTTAAGATGAGTCACACCAAGTTTGAAGATGATCGGATAAACTCTGTAGGAGGAGTTCGTTAAAATATGACCCCTATGAAATGGCCCAAAAAATGGCAACACATTCCAAAGTAAATCAAAATGGCGGACGTCCTGTTAGGTTTAGCATATGGTTCAAAAAGAGTTTTTTGTACCTCGAGGGCTGTTATATACCTCTACAAATTTTGGTAACTCTAGGTGAAACGTACAGCCGGGTATGCTTTGTTAAAGAGGAGTTTTTTAGCTCAAAATGTGATGCCCGGCCCCTGGGGGACTTCCTGTTGGGTTTAGCACAGGGCACCAAGAGACTTTTTTGTACATCTTGGGCTGTTACATATGTCTACAAATTTTCGTAGCTCTCGCTGCTTCGTACAAATTGGAATGCTTCTTTAAGGATATTTTTTTTCCTTTGCAAACAGTGCATGCCATGACAACAGCGTGCGACGAAATACAAAGCTTTCAATAACTTTTCATCTTCAACATCTTAAGATGAATCACACCAAGTTTGAAGATGATCGGATAAACACTGTAGGAGGAGTTCGTTAAAATAAGACCCCAATGAAATGGCCAAAAAAATGGCAACACGTTCCAAAATAAATCAAAATGGCGGACTTCCTGTGAGGTTTAGCATATGGTTCAAAAAGAGTTTTTTGTAGGTCATAGTCTGTTACATATGTGTACCAATTTTCGTAGCTCTAGATTAAACGTACAACCGGCAATGCTTCGTGAAGTAAGAATTTTTAAACTCTAAATTTGATGCGTCGCCGCCGTCATATAGTATATCAAAAACTTTAGATTTTTTACAATGATGTTGTCCCATGTGTTGAGATGGTCCATCCCAAGTTTGAAGTCAATCAGGTTAACCGTGTAGGAGAAGCGGGCAAAGGTATGACCCCTGTAAATGTGCAAAACTGGGCCAAAATTGGACATTCAGATGATCATACCTCACTTTCTGTCTATTTTAGGGTACACACATCAAAGAGGTTTTTGTTCATTTGGATGTGCTACGGGTGCCACACAATTTTCGTCGCCATAGGACAATCGTAGCGGGACAGGGATCCGTTTAACCCATGTAGGTGGCGCTATGGAGCCATTTTTCTGTTATCATGTATGGCGACTTTAAAATATCAAATTTTTCGCCAGGCCTGATGTGCGTGTAAAGTTTGGTGAGTTTTCGTTCACGTTTAGCGTCTCAAAAATGCGATTGTTTGCGGAGAAGAATAATAATAATAATAACTAGAGCTGCGAGCAGCTATAAAGGGCCCTCGCAACCCGGGCCACGTTGGGGTATTTGCACGTCGGGGTACTGGCATGTTGGGGTACTGTCAAATAGGAAACCATCTAAATTGTAAACGTTTTTGCCATGCTTTGTGTTTGTAAAGTTTCATGGAAAGGCCAAAAATGATGCACAATTAACAAAATAAAATCAAAATGGATTGGCACATGGCTATATAGAATACTTTTTGAATATATTCGGCATGCCTGCCAATATTCACACATCTAGCTGAATCATATAAACGGAAAGACTTCATAAAAATGTCTAAAGGGCGCTATTGAGCCATTTATTACAAATTGCACAACAAATATCTAAATAAAATATTCATGTTCCAGACAGGTCTGGTGTGTGTGCAAAGTTTTGTGAGTTTTTGCCCATATTTAGACTCTCAAAGAAGCATTTTTCTTCACAAACAATGCATGGCTACAGCAAAGGCGTGTGAAAAAATAAAAAAAATTCAATAACTTTTCATCTTAAATATCTTAAGATGAAACACGCCAAAGAATGAAGACGATCTGATAAGTTCTGTTGAAAATATGACCCCTATAAAAGGCCCCAAAAAATGGCTACAAATACCAAAGTAAATCAAAATGGCAGACTTCCTGTTTGATTCAGCATATGGCTTTAGAAACCTTTTTGTAAGTCTTAGGCTGATAGGTATCCCAATTTTTACAAATCTAGCTGAATCATAAAATACAAAACATTTGCAAAAGCTTCATAAAAATGTCTAGAGGGCGCTATTGAACCATGTATTGCAAATTGAATAAGAAATCTCTAAAATATTCATGCTTATGACAAACCCGATGTGTGTGTAAAGTTTCATGAGTTTTTGCACATGTTTAGACCAAAAAAAAAAGCAGCATTTTACTTGGCAAACAATGCATCACCATGACAATGGCGTGCGACAAAATAAATAACTTTCGATAACTTTGCATCTTAAACATCTCAAGATGAAGCACACCAAGTTTAAAGACAGTCGGATAAATTTTGTAGGAGTTCGTTAAAATATGACCCCGAAAAAAGGCCACAAAAAATGGCTACAAATCCCAACGTAAATCAAAATGGCGGACTTCCTGTTTGGTTTAGCAGATGGTTCCAAGAGACTTTTTTGTACATCGTGGACTCTTATGTATGCCTCTAAATTATCATAGCGCTAGGTGAAACGTACAACCGGGAATGCTTCGTTAAAGAGGAGTTTTTTAGCTCAAAGTGTGATGCCCGCCCCTACGGGACTTCCTGTTGGGTTTAGCACATGGCACCAAGAGACTTTTTTGTACATCGTGGGCTGTTACATGTGTCTCCAAATTTTCGTAGCTCTAGCTGCTTCGTACAACTGGGAATGCTTCATTAAGAAGGAATTTTTTCCTTTGCAAACTGTGCATGCTACGGCAACAGCGTGCGACGAAATAAAAAGCTTTCAATAACTATTCATCTTCAACATCTTAAGATGAATCACACCAAGTTTGGAGATGATCGGATAAACTCTGTAGGAGGAGTTCGTTAAAATAAGACCCCTATGAAATGGCCCAAAAAATGGCAACACGTTCCAAAGTAAATCAAAATGGCGGACTTCCTGTTCGGTTTAGCATATGGTTCAAAAAGAGTTTTTTGTACCTTGAGGGCTGTTACATATGTCTTAAAATTTTGGTAACTCTAGGTGAAATGTACAGCCGGGAATGCTTCATTAAGTAAGAATTTTGAAACACAAAATTTGATGCCTCGCCTCTGGCGGACTTCCTGTTAGGTTTAGCATATGGCACCAACAGGCTTTTTTGTAGATCATAGTCTGTTACATATGTGTACCAATTTTCGTAGCTCTAGATTAAACGTACAACCGGCAATGCTTCGTGAAGTAAGAATTTTTAAACTCTAAATTTGATGCGCCGCCGCCGTCATATAGTATATCAAAAACTTTTCATTTTTCACAATGATGTTGTCCCAGGTGTTGAGATGGTACATCCCAAGTTTGAAGTCAATCGGGTTAACCGTGTAGGAGAAGCGGGCAAAAGTATGACCCCTGTAAATGTGCAAAAATTGGCAAAAATTGGACATTTAAATACTCATACCTCACTTTCTGTCTATTTTAGGGTACACACTTCAAAGAGGTTTTTGTTCATTGGGATGTGCTACAGGTGCCACACAATTTTCATAGCCGTCGGACAATCGTAGCGGGACAGGGATCCGTTTAACCTATGTAGGGGGCGCTAAGGAGCCATTTTTCTGTTATCATGTATGGCGACTTTAAAATATCAAATTTTTCGCCAGGCCTGATGTGCGTGTAAAGTTTGGTGAGTTTTCGGTCACGTTTAGTGTCTCAAAAATGTGATCGTTTGCGGAGAATAATAATAATAATAATAATAATAATAATAACTAGAGCTGCGAGCAGCTATAAAGGGCCCTCGCAGCCCGGGCCACGTTGGGGTCCTTGCACGTTGGGGTACTGGCATATTGGAAGCAAAATTTCTTTGAAAATGGCATAATAAACGTTTACATGTAGAATATTTTTTTTTGCCAGTGTGTGTCAAGCTCAACGGGTTTTGGTGGTTGTTAAGACCTGCAAAAATCAGCGTCCTTTTTTATTTTTAGGCAATGAGTTGCCCTGATTGGTATTTTTTGTAAAAGTGTATATACACATCATCGCTCGTTGTACTCATTGCACAATGTTACTTTTATTGTCCAAAGGGGCAATCAAAAATGAATAAAACAAAATGGAAACGTACATACGTTTGGATCGGTGTGAAGCCAGTGAACAATTTGAGTGGTGGAAACTAAAAGAATATTCATAAATGACTTAGTTATCACACTTAGAATGAGTGTACATTTTTTGTACAAAACACCGTATGTGAGTTTTTTTTTAATATATATATTTATATAAATGCCTCAAGGGCTAGGTGGCGCTGTATTTATAACTGAATGTTGTCATAGAGATACCTTCAGGCCTTGATTATAAGCATACATGTCAAGTGTGGGATTTTTTTTGGAGCATGTACCGTGGAGTTATTAAGCATATCCTTCATTCACGATATTGCTTTTAATGTCCATAAAGGCTATCAAATATAAATAAAAATATATATATGTTTGGATAAGTCTGATGCCAGTGAACATTTTGAGTGGTGGAAACTAAAAGAATATTCATAAATGACTTAGTTATCACACTTAGAATGAGTTTACATTTTTTGTACAAAATACCGTATGTGGGGTATTTTTTTTTTATGCCTCAAGGGCTAGGTGGCGCTGCATATATAACTGAATGTTGTCATAGAGATAACTTCAGGCCTTGACGATAAACATACATGTCAAGTTTGGGATTTTTTGGAGCATGTACCGGGGAGTTATCAAGCATATCCTTTTTCATTGCGAAACACAAATTTTGATGCCCCGCCCTCATCATATAGTATTTTGAAAAGTCAAAAATTTTCCCCCTGTCGTTGGCTCAGGTCTTGACATGGTCCAGGCCAAGTCTTAACTCAGTCGGATGAAACGTGTAGGAGAAGTGAGCAAAAGTCTGCCCCCTGTGAATGTGCAAAAATCGTCAAAAATGGGACATTCAAAAATTCGTAGCTCACTTCCTGTTCATTTTAGCATATGGGTACAAGAGACTTTTTTGTAGGTCTTGGGCTCCCTCATACACCTAAAAATATTCGTCGTTCTTGCTTAAACGTACAACAGGGGCTGTTTCGTTAAAGATTTCTAGGGGGCGCTATTGAGTCATTTTTGTAAAAATAGCACAATCGCCGATAAAAAATTGCTCATTTTGCCAGGCCAGCTGTGTGTGCCAAGTTTCGTGTGTTTCTGTGCCAGTTTAGGCCCTCAAAATTGGCGTTGTTTTCTTGGCGAACAGCGCTTGGCCACGCCCACAGCGACTCGCGAAAACTCACAAACTTCGTGTTGTGACAGCATGAAGGCCGACACCCTCATCTGAGCAAATATGAGGTAGGTCCAGTTAACATGGTTGGAGAAAAACATTGAAGAAAAATCGTAAGAAAAAAAATTGCCAGTAGGTGGCGCTATCAGTAAGATGAAATATAAGTTTGTAGATGTCTTTAGGGCTGGACTCTCATCAATTGTGTACAATTTTGAGAAGATAGCATCATCTCGGTCAAGTTAATGCAGCTTTTGTTGTCACGAGAAATCTTCAGACTTTGCGGCACCGTAGCGGCCACGCCCTTTAGCGAAAAGTTACAATATTCGGTGTGGGGCATGATCAACATCTTAAGGCTTTTCTGACCAATTTTCAACTGGATCCCTTCAACGAGCTCAGCACAGTAGCTAAAAACGTAAAGTATGACAATTATTGTTACCACTAGGTGGCGCTACATGGATAACTGAATTTTATCATATAGATGTTTTCAGGCCGTGACTATTAAGTTGCCTGATAAGTTTGAGATTTTTTGGAGCTTGAACATGGGAGTTATTAAGCATTTGCTCTTTCTGGACAAATGAAATTTTAAAGGCAATATTTGATGCCCCGCCCCCGTCATATAGTATTTCGAAAAGGCAAGATTTTTTCCCCAGTTGTTCTCTCAGGTCTTGAGATGATAAATGCCAAGTTTGAAGTCAATTGGATGAAAAATGTTTGCAAAGGGGGAAAAAGCATGACCACAGTGAATGTGCCAAAATAGGCCAAAATTGGACATTAAAAAATTCATAGCTCACTTCCTGTACATTTTAGCTACATGGTCCCAATAGACTTTTTTGTGCGTCTCGGGGTGCTACACGTGCCTGCCAATTTTCGTTGCTCTAGCTCAAACATGCCGGGCTTGGTTTGTATTTTTCTATGCTAGGGGGCGCTATAGAGTCGCGTTGTTATGACGACTTCATAATATCAAATTTTTCGCCGGGCCTGAGGAGTGTGCAAAGTTTGGTGAGTTTTCGTAAATGTTTAGGTACCCAAAATCGTGATCGTTTACGGAGAAAAAGAAGAATAATAATAACTAGAGCTGCGAGCAGCTATAAAGGGCCCTCGCAGCCCGGGCCACGTTGGGGTCCTTGCACGTTGGGGTACTTGCACGTTGGGGTACTGGCATATTGGAAGCAAAATTTCTTTGAAAATGGCATAATAAACGTTTACATGTAGAATATTTTTTTGCCAGTGTGTGTGTCAAGCTCAACGGGTTTTGGTGATTGTTAAGACCTGCAAAAATCAGCGTCCTTTTTTATTTTTAGGCAATGAGTTGCCCTGATTGGTATTTTTTTGTAAAAGTGTATATACACATCATCGCTCGTTGTACTCATTGCACAATGTTACTTTTATTGTCTAAAGGGGCAATCAAAAATGAATAAAACAAAATGGAAACGTACATACGTTTGGATCGGTGTGAAGCCAGTGAACAATTTGAGTGGTGGAAACTAAAAGAATATTCATAAATGACTTAGTTATCACACTTAGAATGAGTGTACATTTTTTGTACAAAATACCGTATGTGGGGTATTTTTTTTTCATGCCTCAAGGGCTAGGTGGCGCTGCATATATAACTGAATGTTGTCATAGAGATAACTTCAGGCCTTGACGATAAACATACATATCAAGTTTGGGATTTTTTGGAGCATGTCCCGGGGAGTTATCAAGCATATCCTTTTACATTGCGAAACACAAATTTCGATGCCCCGCCCTCATCATATAGTATTTCGAAAAGTCAAAATTTTTCCCCCTGTCGTTGGCTCAGGTCTTGACATGGTCCAGGCCAAGTCTTAACTCAGTCGGATGAAACGTGTAGGAGAAGTGGGCAAAAGTCTGCCCCCTGTGAATGTGCAAAAATCGTCAAAAATGGGACATTCAAAAATTCGTAGCTCACTTCCTGTTCATTTTAGCATATGGGTACAAGAGACTTTTTTGTAGGTCTTGGGCTCCCTCATACACCTAAAAATATTCGGCGTTCTTGCTTAAACGTACAACCGGGGCTGCTTCGTTAAAAATTTCGAGGGGGCGCTATTGAGTCATTTTTGTAAAAATAGCACAATCAACAATAAAATATTGCTCATTTTACCAGGCCAGATGTGTGTGCTAAGTTTCAGGAGTTTCTGTGCATGTTTAGACCCTCAAAACTGGCGTTGTTTTCTTGGCGAACAGCGCTTAGCCACGCCTACAGCAATTCGCGAAAACTCACAAACTTCGTGTTGTGACATCATGAAGGCCGAAACCCTCATCTGAGCAATTATGAGGTATGTCCAGTTAACGTGTTTGGAGAAAAACGTAGAAGAAAATTCGTAAGAAAAAAAATTGCCACTAGGTGGCGCTATCAGTTAGATGAAATATAAGTCAGTAGATGTCTTTAGGGCTGGACTCTCATCAAATGTGTGAAATTTTGAGAAGATAGGATCATCTCAGTCAAGTTTATGCAGCTTTTATTTTCACGAAAAATCTTCAGACTTTGCGTCACCGTAGCGGCCACGCCCTTTGGCGAAAAGTTACAATATTCGGTGTGGGGCATGATCAACATCTTAAGGCTTTTCTGACCAATTTTCAAATGGATCCCTTCAACAAGCTCAGCACAGTAGCTAAAAACGTAAAGTATGACATTTATTGTAACCACTAGATGGCGCTATATGTATAACTGAATTTTATCATATAGATGTTTTCAGGCCGTGACTATTACGTTGCCTGAGAAGTTTGAGATTTTTTGGAGCTTGAACATGGGAGTTATTAAGCATTTGCTCTTTCTGGACAAATGAAATTTTAAAGGCAATATTTGATGCCCCGCCCCCGTCATATAGTATTTCAAAAAGGCAAGATGTTTTGCCCAGTTGTTCTCTCAGGTCTTGAGATGATAAATGCCAAGTTTGAAGTCAATTGGAAGAAAAATGTTTGCAAAGGGGGAAAAAGCATGACCACAGTGAATGTGCCAAAATAGGCCAAAATTGGACATAAAAAAATTCATAGCTCACTTCCTGTACATTTTAGCTACATGGTCCCAATAGAATTTTTTGTGCGTCTCGGGGTGCTACACGTGCCTGCCAATTTTTGTTGCTCTAGCTCAAACGTGCCGGGCTTGGTTTTTATTTTTCTACGCTAGGGGGCGCTATCGAGTCGCATTGTTATGACGACTTAATAATATCAAATTTTTCGCCGGGCCTGAGGAGTGTGCAAAGTTCGGTGAGTTTTCGTGAATGTTTAGGTACCCAAAATCGCGATCGTTTGCGGAGAATAAAGAAGAAGAATAATAATAATAATAATAATAATAATAATAATAATAATAATAATAATAATAATAATTTTTACAAAAACAATAGGGACCTCGCAGCGGTCGCTGCTCGGGCCCTAACTAGAGCTGCGAGCAGCTATAAAGGGCCCTCGCAGCCCGGGCCACGTTGGGGTCCTTGCACGTTGGGGTACTTGCACGTTGGGGTACTGGCACGTTGGGGTACTGGCATATTGGAAGCAAAATTTCTTTGAAAATGGCATACTAAACGTTTACATGTAGAATATTTTTTTTGCCAGTGTCTGTCAAGCTCAACGGATTTTGGTGATTGTTAAGACCTGCAAAAATCAGCGTCCTTATTTATTTTTAGGCAATGAGTTGCCCTGATTGGTATTTTTTTGTAAAAGTGTATATACACATCATCGCTCGTTGTACTCATTGCACAATGTTTACTTTTATTGTCCAAAGGGGCAATCAAAAATGAATAAAACAAAATGGAAACGTACATACGTTTGGATCGGTGTGAAGCCAGTGAACAATTTGAGTGGTGGAAACTAAAAGAATATTCATAAATGACTTAGTTATCACACTTAGAATGAGTGTACATTTTTTGTACAAAATACCGTATGTGGGGTATTTTTTTAATTTTTTTTATATAAGCCTCAACGGCTAGGTGGCGCTGTATTTATAACTGAATGTTGTCATAGAGATACCTTCAGGCCTTGATTATAAGCATACATGTCAAGTGTGGGATTTTTTTTGGAGCATGTACCGTGGAGTTATTAAGAATATCCTTCATTCACGATATTGCTTTTAATGTCCATAGAGGCTATCAAAAATAAATAAAACTAGAGCTGCGAGCAGCTATAAAGGGCCCTCGCAGCCCGGGCCACATTGGGGTCCTTGCACGTTGGGGTACTTGCACGTTGGGGTACTGGCACGTTGGGGTACTGGCATATTGGAAGCAAAATTTCTTTGAAAATGGCATAATAAACGTTTACATGTAGAATATTTTTTTGCCAGTGTGTGTGTCAAGCTCAACGGGTTTTGGTGATTGTTAAGACCTGCAAAAATCAGCGTCCTTTTTTATTTTTAGGCAATGAGTTGCCCTGATTGGTATTTTTTTGTAAAAATGTATATACACATCATCGCTCGTTGTACTCATTGCACAATGTTACTTTTATTGTCCAAAGGGGCAATCAAAAATGAATAAAACAAAATGGAAACGTACATACGTTTGGATCGGTGTGAAGCCAGTGAACAATTTGAGTGGTGGAAACTCAAAGAATATTCATAAATGACTTAGTCATCACACTTAGAATGAGTTTAAATTTTTTTGTACAAAATACCGTATGTGGTTTTTTATATATATATATATATATAAATGCCTCAAGGGCTAGGTGGCGCTGTATTTATAACTGAATGTTGTCATAGAGATACCTTCAGGCCTTGATTATAAGCATACATGTCAAGTGTGGGATTTTTTTTGGAGCATGTACCGTGGAGTTATTAAGCATATCCTTCATTCACGATATTGCTTTTAATGTCCACAGAGGCTATCAAAAATAAATAAAAATATATATATGTTTGGATAAGTCTGATGCCAGTGAACATTTTGAGTGGTGGAAACTAAAAGAATATTCATAAATGACTTCGTTATCACACTTAGAATGAGTTTACATTTTTTGTACAAAATACCGTATGTGGGGTATTTTTTTTTATGCCTCAAGGGCTAGGTGGCGCTGCATATATAACCGAATGTTGTCATAGAGATAGCTTCAGGCCTTGACGATAAACATACATGTCAAGTTTGGGATTTTTTGGAGCATGTACCGGGGAGTTATTAAGCATATCCTTTTTCAGTGCGAAACACAAATTTTGATGCCCCGCCTTCATCATATAGTATTTCGAAAGGTCAAGATTTTTCCCCCTGTCGTTGGCTCAGGTCTTGACATGGTCCAGGTCAAGTCTTAACTCAGTCAGATGAAACGTGTAGGAGAAGTGGGCAAAAGTCTGCCCCCTGTGAATGTGCAAAAATCGTCAAAAATGGGACATTCAAAAATTCGTAGCTCACTTCCTGTTCATTTTAGCATATGGGTCCAAGAGACTTTTTTGTAGGTCTTGGGCTCCCTCATACACCTAAAAATATTCGTCGTTTTTGCTTAAACGTACAACCGGGGCTGCTTCATTAAGAACTTCTAGGGGGCGCTATTGAGTCATTTTTGTAAAAATAGCACAATCAACAATAAAATATTGCTTATTTTACCAGGCCAGATGTGTGTGCCAAGTTTCATGAGTTTCTGTGCATGTTTAGACCCTCAAAACTGGCGTTGTTTTCTTGGCGAACAGCGCTGAGCCACACCCACAACAATTCGCGAAAACTCACAAACTTCGTGTTGTGACATCATGAAGGTCGAAACCCTCATCTGAGCAAATATGAGGTAGGTCCAGTTAACGTGTGTGGAGAAAAACGTAGAAGAAAATTCGTAAGAAAAAAATTTGCCACTAGGTGGCGCTATCAGTTAGATGAAATATAAGTCAGTAGATGTCTTTAGGGCTGGACTCTCATCAAATGTGTGAAATTTTGAGAAGATAGGATCATCTCGGTCAAGTTAATGCAGCTTTTATTTTCAAGAAAAATCTTCAGACTTTGCGTCACCGTAGCGGCCACACCCTTTGGCGAAAAGTTACAATATTCAGTGTGGGGCATGATCAACATCTTAAGGCTTTTCTGACCAATTTTCAACTGGATCCCTTCAACGAGCTCAGCGCAGTAGCTAAAAACGTAAAGTATGACATTTATTGTAACCACTAGGTGGCGCTATATGTATAACTGAATTTTATCATATAGATGTTTTCAGGCCGTGACTATTACGTTGCCTGATAAGTTTGAGATTTTTTGGAGCTTGAACATGGGAGTTATTAATCATTTGCTCTTTCTGGACAAATGAAATTTTAAAGGCAATATTTGATGCCCCGCCCCCGTCATATAGTATTTCAAAAAGGCAAGATGTTTTGCCCAGTTGTTCTCTCAGGTCTTGAGATGATAAATGCCAAGTTTGAAGTCAATTGGATGAAAAATGTTTGCAAAGGGGGAAAAAGCATGACCACAGTGAATGTGCCAAAATAGGCCAAAATTGGACATTAAAAAATTCATAGCTCACTTCCTGTACATTTTAGCTACATGGTCCCAATAGACTTTTTTGTGCGTCTCGGGGTGCTACACGTGCCTGCCAATTTTCGTTGCTCTAGCTCAAACATGCCGGGCTTGGTTTATATTTTTCTATGCTAGGGGGCGCTATAGAGTCACGTTGTTATGACGACTTCATAATATCAAATTTTTCGCCGGGCCTGAGGAGTGTGCAAAGTTTGGTGAGTTTTCGTAAATGTTTAGGTACCCAAAATCGCGATCGTTTACGGAGAAGAAGAAGAAGAAGAAGAATAATAATAATAATAATAATAATTCGAACGAAAAACAATAGGGACCTCGCAGCGGTCGCTGCTCGGGCCCTAAATATATATATGTTTGGATAAGTCTGATGCCAGTGAACATTTTGAGTGGTGGAAACTAAAAGAATATTCATAAATGACTTCGTTATCACACTTAGAATGAGTTTACATTTTTTGTACAAAATACCGTATGTGGGGTATTTTTTTTTCATGCCTCAAGGGCTAGGTGGCGCTGCATATATAACTGAATGTTGTCATAGAGATAACTTCAGGCCTTGACGATAAACATACATGTCAAGTTTGGGATTTTTTGGAGCATGTACCGGGGAGTTATCAAGCATATCCTTTTTCATTGCGAAACACAAATTTTGATGCCCCGCCCTCATCATATAGTATTTCGAAAAGTCGAAAAATTTTCCCCCTGTCGTTGGCTCAGGTCTTGACATGGTCCAGGCCAAGTCTTAACTCAGTCGGATGAAACGTGTAGGAGAGGTGGGCAAAAGTCTTCCCCCTGTGAATGTGCAAAAATCGTCAAAAATGGGACATTCAAAAATTCGTAGCTCACTTCCTGTTCATTTTAGCATATGGGTACAAGAGACTTTTTTGTAGGTCTTGGGCTCCCTCATACACCTGAAAATATTCGTCGTTCTTGCTTAAACGTACAACCGGGGCTGCTTCGTTAAAAATTTCGAGGGGGCGCTATTGAGTCATTTTTGTAAAAATAGCACAATCAACAATAAAATATTGCTCATTTTACCAGGCCAGATGTGTGTGCCAAGTTTCAGGAGTTTCTGTGCATGTTTAGACCCTCAAAACTGGCGTTGTTTTCTTGGCGAACAGCGCTTAGCCACGCCCACAGCAATTAGCGAAAACTCACAAACTTCGTGTTGTGACATCATGAAGGCCGAAACCCTCATCTGAGCAAATATGAGGTAGGTCCAGTTAACGTGTTTGGAGAAAAACGTAGAAGAAAATTCGTAAGAAAAAAAATTGCCACTAGGTGGCGCTATCAGTTAGATGAAATGTAAGTTAGTAGATGTCTTTAGAGCTGGACTCTCATCAAATGTGTGAAATTTTGAGAAGATAGGATCATCTCGGTCAAGTTAATGCAGCTTTTATTGTCACGAAAATTCTTCAGACTTTGTGTCACCGTAGCGGCCACGCCCTTTGGCGAAAAGTTACAATATTCGGTGTGGGGCATCATCAACATCTTAAGGCTTTTCTGACCAATTTTCAACTGGATCCCTTCAACGAGCTCAGCACAGTAGCTAAAAACGTAAAGTATGACATTTATTGTAACCACTAGGTGGCGCTATATGTATAACTGAATTTTGTCATATAGATGTTTTCAGGCCGTGACTATTACGTTGCCTGAGAAGTTTGAGATTTTTTGGAGCTTGTACATGGGAGTTATTCAGCATTTGCTCTTTCTGGACAAATGAAATTTTAAAGGCAATATTTGATGCCCCGCCCCCGTCATATAGTATTTCGAAAAGGCAAGACTTTTTTCCCAGCTGTTCTCTTAGGTCTTGAGATGATAAATACCAAGTTTGAAGTCAATGGGATGAAAAATGTTTGCATAGGGGGAAAAAGCATGACCACAGTGAATGTGCCAAAATAGGCCAAAATTGGACATTAAAAAATTCATAGCTCACTTCCTGTACATTTTAGCTACATGGTCCCAATAGACTTTTTTGTGCGTCTCGGGGTGCTACACGTGCCTGCCAATTTTCGTTGCTCTAGCTCAAACGTGCCGGGCTTGGTTTTTATTTTTCTATGCTAGGGGGCGCTATAGAGTCGCGTTGTTATAACGACTTCATAATATCAAATTTTTCGCCGGACCTGAGGAGTGTGCAAAGTTCGGTGAGTTTTCGTGAATATTTAGGTACCCAAAATCGCGATTGTTTGCGGAGAATAAAGAAGAAGAAGAAGAATAATAATAACTAGAGCTGCGAGCAGCTATAAAGGGCCCTCGCAACCTGGGCCACGTTGGGGTACTTGCACGTCGGGGTACTGGCACGTTGGGGTACTGTCAAATCGGACAAGGACCATCTAAAATGTTTTTGACAAGCTTTGTGAGTGCAAAAGGCCAAAGATGGTGTGCAATTCCCAAAATAAATTCAAAATGGCGGACTTCCTTTTAGGTTTAGCATACGGCTACAGAATACTTTTTGTAGGTCTTAAGCTAATAGGTATGCCTCCCAGTTTTCACAAATCTAGGTCAAGTCATCTTTAGTTGTGTATCGCTTGAATCATACAATTGGAAATGCTCCATAAAAATGCATAGAGGGCGCTATTGAGCACAACGTTGGGTTACTTGCACGTCAGGGTACTGGCACGTTGGGGTACTGTTACATGGAACAAGGACCATTTAAAATGTTAGTTTTTTCCATGCCTTGTTTGTGCAAAGTTTAATGAAAGAGGCCAAAAATGATGTATAATTCCCAAAATAAAATCAAAATAGCGGACTTCCTCTTTGGTTTGGCAAATGGCTACATAATACTTTTTTGTAGGTATTATGCTGATAGGGGTCTGTCCTAATTTTCACAAATCTAGCAGAATCATACAATCGGAAATACTTCATAAAAATGTCTAGAGGGCGCTATTTATTGCAAATTGCACAATAAATCTCTAAAAATTCATGTTCATGACAAGTCTGATGTGTTTGCAAAGTTTCATGAGTTTTCACACATGTATAGATAAAAAAACAAAGCAGCACTTTACTTGGCAAACAATGCATCGCTATAGCAGCAGCGTGCGACAAAATAAAACTTGCGATAACTTTGCATCTTAAACATCTTACGATGAAAGACACCAAGTTTGAAGACGGTTGGATGAACTTTGTACGAGGAGTTCGTTAAAATATGACCCCTGAAAAAGGCCACAAAAAATGGCAACAAATCCCATCATAAATCAAAATGGCGGACTTCCTGTTTGGTTTAGCACATGGTTCCAAGAGACTTTTTTGTACATCATGGGCTCTTATGTATGCCTGCAAATTATCATAGCGCTAGGTGAAACGTACAACTGGGAATGCTTCATTAATAAGATTTTTTTTCCTTTGCAAAAATTGCATGCCACGACAACAGCGTGTGACGAAATAAAAAACTTTCAGTAACTTTTCATTTTCAACATCTTAAGATGAATCACACCAAGTTTGAAGATGATCGGATAAACTCTGTAGGAGGAGTTTGTTAAAATATGACCCCTATGAAATGGCCCAAAAAAATGGCAACACATTCCAAAGTAAATCAAAATGGCGGACGTCCTGTTAGGTTTAGCATATGGTTCAAAAAGAGTTTTTTGTACCTCGAGGGCTGTTATATACCTCTACAAATTTTGGTAACTCTATGTGAAACGTACAGCCGGGTATGCTTTGTTAAAGAGGAGTTTTTTAGCTCAAAATGTGATGCCCGGCCCCTGGGGGACTTCCTGTTGGGTTTAGCACAGGGCACCAAGAGACTTTTTTGTACATCTTCGGCTGTTACATATGTCTACAAATTTTCGTAGCTCTAGCTGCTTCGTACAAATGGGAATGCTTCTTTAAGGATATTTTTTTTCCTTTAAAAACAGTGCATGCCATGACAACAGTGTGCGACGAAATACAAAGCTTTCAATAACTTTTCATCTTCAACATCTTAAGATGAATCACACCAAGTTTGAAGATGATCGGATAAACACTGTAGGAGGAGTTCGTTAAAATAAGACCCCAATGAAATGGCCAAAAAAATGGCAACACGTTCCAAAATAAATCAAAATGGTGGACTTCCTGTTAGGTTTAGCATATGGTTCAAAAAGAGTTTTTTGTAGGTCATAGCCTGTTACATATGTGTACCAATTTTCGTAGCTCTAGATTAAACGTACAACCGGCAATGCTTCGTGAAGTAAGAATTTTTAAACTCTAAATTTGTTGCGCCGCCGCCGTCATATAGTATATCAAAAACTTTTCATTTTTCACAATGATGTTGTCCCAGGTGTTGAGATGGTACATCCCAAGTTTGAAGTCAATCGGGTTAACCGTGTAGGAGAAGCGGGCAAAAGTATGACCCCTGTAAATGTGCAAAAATTGGCAAAAATTGGACATTTAAATACTCATACCTCACTTTCTGTCTATTTTAGGGTACACACTTCAAAGAGGTTTTTGTTCATTGGGATGTGCTACAGGTGCCACACAATTTTCATAGCCGTCGGAAAATCGTAGCGGGACAGGGATCCGTTTAACCTATGTAGGGGGCGCTAAGGAGCCATTTTTCTGTTATCATGTATGGCGACTTTAAAATATCAAATTTTTCGCCAGGCCTGATGTGCGTGTAAAGTTTGGTGAGTTTTCGTTCACGTTTAGTGTCTCAAAAATGCGATTGTTTGCGGAGAAGAAAAAGAAGAAGAATAAGAAGAATTCCTACAAAAACAATAGGGCCTCGCAGCGGCACCGCCGCCGCCGCTGCTCGGGCCCTAACTAGAGCTGCGAGCAGCTATAAAGGGCCCTCGCAGCCCAGGCCACGTTGGGGTCCTTGCACGTTGGGGTACTTGCACGTTAGGGTACTGGCACGTTGGGGTACTGGCATATTGGAAGCAAAATTTCTTTGAAAATGGCATAATAAACGTTTACATGTAGAATATTTTTTTTGCCAGTGTGTGTCAAGCTCAACGGGTTTTGGTGATTGTTAAGACCTGCAAAAATCAGCGTCCTTATTTATTTTTAGGCAACGAGTTGCCCTGATTGGTATTTTTTGTAAAAGTGTATATATACATCATCGCTCGTTGTACTCATTGCACAATGTTACTTTTATTGTCCAAAGGGGCAATCAAAAATGAATAAAACAAAATGGAAACGTACATACGTTTGGATCGGTGTGAAGCCAGTTAACAATTTGAGTGGTGGAAACTAAAAGAATATTCATAAATGACTTAGTTATCACACTTAGAATGAGTTTACATTTTTTGTACAAAATACCGTATGTGTGTTTTTTTTTTTAATATATTATGCCTCAAGGGCTAGGTGGCGCTGTATTTATAACTGAATGTTGTTGTAGAGATACCTTCAGGCCTTGATTATAAGCATACATGTCAAGTGTGGGATTTTTTTTGGAGCATGTACCGTGGAGTTATTATGCATATCCTTCATTCACGATATTGCTTTTAATGTCCACAGAGGCTATCAAAAATAAATAAAAATATATATATGTTTGGATAAGTCTGATGCCAGTGAACATTTTGAGTGGTGGAAACTAAAAAAATATTCATAAATGACTTAGTTATCACACTTAGAATGAGTGTACATTTTTTGTACAAAATACCGTATGTGGGGTATTTTTTTTTCATGCCTCAAGGGCTAGGTGGCGCTACATATATAACTGAATGTTGTCATAGAGATAACTTCAGGCCTTGACGATAAACATACATGTCAAGTTTGGGATTTTTTGGAGCATGTACCGGGGAGTTATCAAGCATATCCTTTTTCATTGTGAAACACAAATTTTGATGCCCCGCCCTCATCATATAGTATTTCGAAAAGTCAAAATTTTTCCCCCTGTCGTTGGCTCAGGTCTTGACATGGTCCAGGCCAAGTCTTAACTCAGTCGGATGAAACGTGTAGGAGAAGTGGGCAAAAGTCTGCCCCCTGTGAATGTGCAAAAATCGTCAAAAATGGGACATTCAAAAATTCGTAGCTCACTTCCTGTTCATTTTAGCATATGGGTACAAGAGACTTTTTTGTAGGTCTTGGGCTCCCTCATACACCTAAAAATATTCGGCGTTCTTGCTTAAACGTACAACCGGGGCTGCTTCGTTAAAAATTTCGAGGGGGCGCTATTGAGTCATTTTTGTAAAAATAGCACAATCAACAATAAAATATTGCTCATTTTACCAGGCCAGATGTGTGTGCCAAGTTTCAGGAGTTTCTGTGCATGTTTAGACCCTCAAAACTGGCGTTGTTTTCTTGGCGAACAGCGCTTAGCCACACCCACAGCAATTCGCGAAAACTCACAAACTTCGTGTTGTGACATCATGAAGGCCGAAACCCTCATCTGAGCAAATATGAGGTAGGTCCAGTTAACGTGTTTGGAGAAAAACGTAGAAGAAAATTCGTAAGAAAAAAAATTGCCACTAGGTGGCGCTATCAGTTAGATGAAATATAAGTCAGTAGATGTCTTTAGGGCTGGACTCTCATCAAATGTGTGAAATTTTGAGAAGATAGGATCATCTCGGTCAAGTTAATGCAGCTTTTATTGTCACGAAAAATCTTCAGACTTTGCGTCACCGTAGCGGCCACGCCCTTTGGCGAAAAGTTACAATATTCGGTGTGGGGCATGATCAACATCTTAAGGCTTTTCTGACCAATTTTTAAATGGATCCCTTCAACAACCTCAGCACAGTAGCTAAAAACGTAAAGTATGACATTTATTGTAACCACTAGGTGGCGCTATATGTATAACTGAATTTTATCATATAGATGTTTTCAGGCCGTGACTATTACGTTGCCTGAGAAGTTTGAGATTTTTTGGAGCTTGAACATGGGAGTTATTAAGCAATTGCTCTTTCTGGACAAATGAAATTTTAAAGGCAATATTTGATGCCCCGCCCCCGTCATATAGTATTTCAAAAAGGCAAGATGTTTTGCCCAGTTTTTCTCTCAGGTCTTGAGATGATAAATGCCAAGTTTGAAGTCAATTGGATGAAAAATGTTTGCAAAGGGGGAAAAAGCATGACCACAGTGAATGTGCCAAAATAGGCCAAAATTGGACATTAAAAAATTCATAGCTCACTTCCTGTACATTTTAGCTACATGGTCCCAATAGACTTTTTTGTGCGTCTCGGGGTGCTACACGTGCCTGCCAATTTTCGTTGCTCTAGCTCAAACGTGCCGGGCTTGGTTTTTATTTTTCTACGCTAGGGGGCGCTATAGAGTCGCGTTGTTATGACGACTTCATAATATCAAATTTTTCGCCGGGCCTGAGGAGTGTGCAAAGTTCGGTGAGTTTTCGTGAATGTTTAGGTACCCAAAATCGGGATCGTTTGCGGAGAATAAAGAAGAAGAAGAATAATAATAACTAGAGCTGCGAGCAGCTATAAAGGGCCCTCGCAGCCCGGGCCACGTTGGGGTGCTTGCACGTTGGGGTACTTGCACGTTAGGGTACTGGCACGTTGGGGTACTGGCACGTTGGGGTACTGGCATATTGGAAGCAAAATTTCTTTGAAAATGGCATAATAAACGTTTACATGTAGAATATTTTTTTTGCCAGTGTGTGTCAAGCTCAACGGGTTTTGGTGATTGTTAAGACCTGCAAAAATCAGCGTCCTTTTTTATTTTTAGGCAATGAGTTGCCCTGATTGATATTTTTTGTAAAAGTGTATATATACATCATCGCTCGTTGTACTCATTGCACAATGTTACTTTTATTGTCCAAAGGGGCAATCAAAAATGAATAAAACAAAATGGAAACGTACATACGTTTGGATCGGTGTGAAGCCAGTGAACAATTTGAGTGGTGGAAACTAAAAGAATATTCAGAAATGACTTAGTCATCACACTTAGAATGAGTTTAAATTTTTTTGTACAAAATACCGTATGTGGGTTTTTTTTTTTTATATAAGCCTCAAGGGCTAGGTGGCGCTGTATTTATAACTGAATGTTGTCATCGAGATACCTTCAGGCCTTGATTATAAGCATACATGTCAAGTGTGGGATTTTTTTTGGAGCATGTACCGTGGAGTTATTAAGCATATCCTTCATTCACGATATTGCTTTTAATGTCCACAGAGGCTATCAAAAATAAATAAAAAAATATATATGTTTGGATAAGTCTGATGCCAGTGAACATTTTGAGTGGTGGAAACTAAAAGAATATTCATAAATGACTTAGTTATCACACTCAGAATGAGTTTACATTTTTTGTACAAAATACCGTATGTGGGGTATTTTTTTTTTATGCCTCAAGGGCTAGGTGGCGCTGCATATATAACTGAATGTTGTCATAGAGATAGCTTCAGGCCTTGACGATAAACATACATGTCAAGTTTGGGATTTTTTGGAGCATGTACCGGGGAGTTATTAAGCATATCCTTTTTCAGTGCGAAACACAAATTTTGATGCCCCGCCTTCATCATATAGTATTTCGAAAGGTCAAGGTTTTTACCCCTGTCGTTGGCTCAGGACTTGACATGGTCCAGGTCAAGTCTTAACTCAGTCAGATGAAACGTGTAGGAGAAGTGGGCAAAAGTCTGCCCCCTGTGAATGTGCAAAAATTGTCAAAAATGGGACATTCAAAAATTCGTAGCTCACTTCCTGTTCATTTTAGCATATGGGTCCAAGAGACTTTTTTGTAGGTCTTGGGCTCCCTCATACACCTAAAAATATTCGTCGTTCTTGCTTAAACGTACAACCGGGGCTGCTTCGTTAAAAACTTCTCGGGGGCGCTATTGAGTCATTTTTGTAAAAATAGCACAATCAACAATAAAATATTGCTAATTTTACCAGGCCAGATGTGTGTGCCAAGTTTCATGAGTTTCTGTGCATGTTTAGACCCTCAAAACTGGCGTTATTTTCTTGGCGAACAGCGCTTAGCCACACCCACAGCAATTCGCGAAAACTCACAAACTTCGTGTTTTGACATCATGAAGGCCGAAACCCTCATCTGAGCAAATATGAGGTAGGTCCAGTTAACGTGTTTGGAGAAAAACGTAGAAGAAAATTCGTAAGAAAAAAAATTGCCACTAGGTGGCGCTATCAGTTATATGAAATATAAGTCAGTAGATGTCTTTAGGGCTGGACTCTCATCAAATGTGTGAAATTTTGAGAAGATAGGATCATCTCGGTCAAGTTAATGCAGCTTTTATTTTCACGAAAAATCTTCAGACTTTGCGTCACCGTAGCGGCCACGCCCTTTGGCGAAAAGTTACAATATTCGGTGTGGGGCATGATCAACATCTTAAGGCTTTTCTGACCAATTTTCAAATGGATCCCTTCAACAAGCTCAGCGCAGTAGCTGAAAACGTAAAGTATGACATTTATTGTAACCACTAGGTGGCGCTATATGTATAACTGAATTTTATCATATAGATGTTTTCAGGCCGTGACTATTACGTTGCCAGAGAAGTTTGAGATTTTTTGGAGCTTGAACATGGGAGTTATTAAGCATTTGCTCTTTCTGGACAAATGAAATTTTAAAGGCAATATTTGATGCCCCGCCCCCGTCATATAGTATTTCAAAAAGGCAAGATGTTTTGCCCAGTTGTTCTCTCAGGTCTTGAGATGATAAATGCCAAGTTTGAAGTCAATTGGATGAAAAATGTTTGCAAAGGGGGAAAAAGCATGACCACAGTGAATGTGCCAAAATAGGCCAAAATTGGACATAAAAAAATTCATAGCTCACTTCCTGTACATTTTAGCTACATGGTCCCAATAGACTTTTTTGTGCGTCTCGGGGTGCTACACGTGCCTGCCAATTTTTGTTGCTCTAGCTCAAACGTGCCGGGCTTGGTTTGTATTTTTCTACGCTAGGGGGCGCTATCGAGTCGCATTGTTATGACGACTTAATAATATCAAATTTTTCGCCGGGCCTGAGGAGTGTGCAAAGTTCGGTGAGTTTTCGTGAATGTTTAGGTCCTCAAAAATGCGATCGTTTGCGGAGAATAAAGAAGAAGAAGAATAACTAGAGCTGCGAGCAGCTATAAAGGGCCCTCGCAGCCCGGGCCACGTTGGGGTCCTTGCACGTTGGGGTACTTGCACGTTGGGGTACTGGCACGTTGGGGTACTGGCATATTGGAAGCAAAATTTCTTTGAAAATGGCATAATAAACGTTTACATGTAGAATATTTTTTTGCCAGTGTGTGTGTCAAGCTCAACGGGTTTTGGTGATTGTTAAGACCTGCAAAAATCAGCGTCCTTTTTTATTTTTAGGCAATGAGTTGCCCTGATTGGTATTTTTTTGTAAAAGTGTATATACACATCATCGCTCGTTGTACTCATTGCACAATGTTACTTTTATTGTCCAAAGGGGCAATCAAAAATGAATAAAACAAAATGGAAACGTACATACGTTTGGATCGGTGTGAAGCCAGTGAACAATTTGAGTGGTGGAAACTAAAAGAATATTCATAAATGACTTAGTTATCACACTTAGAATGAGTGTACATTTTTTGTACAAAATACCGTATGTGGGGTATTTTTTTTTTTTTTTTATATAAGCCTCAAGGGCTAGGTGGCGCTGTATTTATAACTGAATGTTGTCATAGAGATACCTTCAGGCCTTGATTATAAGCATACATGTCAAGTGTGGGATTTTTTTTTGGAGCATGTACCGTGGAGTTATTAAGCATATCCTTCATTCACGATATTGCTTTTAATGTCCATAGAGGCTATCAAAAATAAATAAAAATATATATATGTTTGGATAAGTCTGATGCCAGTGAACATTTTGAGTGGTGGAAACTAAAAAAATATTCATAAATGACTTAGTTATCACACTTAGAATGAGTGTACATTTTTTGTACAAAATACCGTATGTGGGGTATTTTTTTTTCATGCCTCAAGGGCTAGGTGGCGCTGCATATATAACTGAATGTTGTCATAGAGATAACTTCAGGCCTTGACGATAAACATACATGTCAAGTTTGGGATTTTTTGGAGCATGTACCGGGGAGTTATCAAGCATATCCTTTTTCATTGTGAAACACAAATTTTGATGCCCCGCCCTCATCATATAGTATTTCGAAAAGTCAAAATTTTTCCCCCTGTCGTTGGCTCAGGTCTTGACATGGTCCAGGCCAAGTCTTAACTCAGTCGGATGAAACGTGTAGGAGAAGTGGGCAAAAGTCTGCCCCCTGTGAATGTGCAAAAATCGTCAAAAATGGGACATTCAAAAATTCGTAGCTCACTTCCTGTTCATTTTAGCATATGGGTACAAGAGACTTTTTTGTAGGTCTTGGGCTCCCTCATACACTTAAAAATATTCGGCGTTCTTGCTTAAACGTACAACCGGGGCTGCTTCGTTAAAAATTTCGAGGGGGCGCTATTGAGTCATTTTTGTAAAAATAGCACAATCAACAATAAAATATTGCTCATTTTACCAGGCCAGATGTGTGTGCCAAGTTTCAGGAGTTTCTGTGCATGTTTAGACCCTCAAAACTGGCGTTGTTTTCTTGGCGAACAGCGCTTAGCCACGCCTACAGCAATTCGCGAAAACTCACAAACTTCGTGTTGTGACATCATGAAGGCCGAAACCCTCCTCTGAGCAAATATGAGGTAGGTCCAGTTAACGTGTTTGGAGAAAAACGTAGAAGAAAATTCGTAAGAAAAAAAATTGCCACTAGGTGGCGATATCAGTTAGATGAAATGTAAGTTAGTAGATGTCTTTAGAGCTGGACTCTCATCAAATGTGTGAAATTTTGAGAAGATAGGATCATCTCGGTCAAGTTAATGCAGCTTTTATTTTCACGAAAAATCTTCAGATTTTGCGTCACCGTAGCGGCCACGCCCTTTGACGAAAAGTTACAATATTCGGTGTGGGGCATGATCAACATCTTAAGGCTTTTCTGACCAATTTTCAAATGGATCCCTTCAACAAGCTCAGCACAGTAGCTAAAAACGTAAAGTATGACATTTATTGTAACCACTAGGTGGCGCTATATGTATAACTGAATTTTGTCATATAGATGTTTTCAGGCTGTGACTATTACGTTGCCTGAGAAGTTTGAGATTTTTTGGAGCTTGAACATGGGAGTTATTAAGCATTTGCTCTTTCTGGACAAATGAAATTTTAAAGGCAATATTTGATGCTCCGCCCCCGTCGTATAGTATTTCGAAAAGGCAAGATGTTTTGCCCAGCTGTTCTCTTAGGTCTTGAGATGATAAATGCCAAGTTTGAAGTCAATTGGATGAAAAATGTTTGCAAAGGGGGAAAAAGCATGACCACAGTGAATGTGCCAAAATAGGCCAAAATTGGACATTAAAAAATTCATAGCTCACTTCCTGTACATTTTAGCTACATGGTCCCAATAGACTTTTTTGTGCGTCTCGGGGTGCTACACGTGCCTGCCAATTTTCGTTGCTCTAGCTCAAACGTGTCGGGCTTGGTTTTTATTTTTCTACGCTAGGGGGCGCTATAGAGTCGCGTTGTTATAACGACTTCATAATATCAAATTTTTCGCCGGACCTGAGGAGTGTGCAAAGTTTGGTGAGTTTTCGTGAATATTTAGGTACCCAAAATCGCGATTGTTTGCGGAGAATAAAGAAGAAGAAGAAGAATAATAATAATAATAATAATAATAATAATAATAATAATAATAATAATAATAATAATAATTTTTACAAAAACAATAGGGACCTCGCAGCGGTCGCTGC
The DNA here is from genome assembly GCF_051991245.1 of Festucalex cinctus. NCBI lineage: Eukaryota > Metazoa > Chordata > Actinopteri > Syngnathiformes > Syngnathidae > Festucalex > Festucalex cinctus. The sequence goes on along the minus strand of NC_135412.1, from coordinate 42,434,321 downwards.
TCGGGCCCTAATAATAATAATAATAATAATAATAATAATAATAATTTTTACAAAAACAATAGGGACCTCGCAGCGGTCGCTGCTCGGGCCCTAATAATAACTAGAGCTGCGAGCAGCTATAAAGGGCCCTCGCAGCCCGGGCCACGTTGGGGTCCTTGCACGTTGGGGTACTTGCACGTTGGGGTACTGGCACGTTGGGGTACTGGCATATTGGAAGCAAAATTTCTTTGAAAATGGCATAATAAACGTTTACATGTAGAATATTTTTTTTGCCAGTGTCTGTCAAGCTCAACGGATTTTGGTGATTGTTAAGACCTGCAAAAATCAGCGTCCTTATTTATTTTTAGGCAATGAGTTGCCCTGATTGGTATTTTTTTGTAAAAGTGTATATACACATCATCGCTCGTTGTACTCATTGCACAATGTTTACTTTTATTGTCCAAAGGGGCAATCAAAAATGAATAAAACAAAATGGAAACGTACATACGTTTGGATCGGTGTGAAGCCAGTGAACAATTTGAGTGGTGGAAACTAAAAGAATATTCATAAATGACTTAGTTATCACACTTAGAATGAGTGTACATTTTTTGTACAAAATACCGTATGTGGGGTATTTTTTTTTATTTTTTTTATATAAGCCTCAAGGGCTAGGTGGCGCTGTATTTATAACTGAATGTTGTCATAGAGATACCTTCAGGCCTTGATTATAAGCATACATGTCAAGTGTGGGATTTTTTTTTGGAGCATGTACCGTGGAGTTATTAAGCATATCCTTCATTCACGATATTTCTTTTAATGTCCATAGAGGCTATCAAAAATAAATAAAAATATATATATGTTTGGATAAGTCTGATGCCAGTGAACATTTTGAGTGGTGGAAACTAAAAAAATATTCATAAATGACTTAGTTATCACACTTAGAATGAGTGTACATTTTTTGTACAAAATACCGTATGTGGGGTATTTTTTTTTCATGCCTCAAGGGCTAGGTGGCGCTGCATATATAATTGAATGTTGTCATAGAGATAACTTCAGGCCTTGACGATAAACATACATGTCAAGTTTGGGATTTTTTGGAGCATGTACCGGGGAGTTATCAAGCATATCCTTTTTCATTGTGAAACACAAATTTTGATGCCCCGCCCTCATCATATAGTATTTCGAAAAGTCAAGATTTTTCCCCCTGTCGTTGGCTCAGGTCTTGACATGGTCCAGGCCAAGTCTTAACTCAGTCGGATGAAACGTGTAGGAGAAGTGGGCAAAAGTCTGCCCCCTGTGAATGTGCAAAAATCGTCAAAAATGGGACATTCAAAAATTCGTAGCTCACTTCCTGTTCATTTTAGCATATGGGTACAAGAGACTTTTTTGTAGGTCTTGGGCTCCCTCATACACTTAAAAATATTCGGCGTTCTTGCTTAAACGTACAACCGGGGCTGCTTCGTTAAAAATTTCAAGGGGGCGCTATTGAGTCATTTTTGTAAAAATAGCACAATCAACAATAAAATATTGCTCATTTTACCAGGCCAGATGTGTGTGCCAAGTTTCAGGAGTTTCTGTGCATGTTTAGACCCTCAAAACTGGCGTTGTTTTCTTGGCGAACAGCGCTTAGCCACACCCACAGCAATTCGCGAAAACTCACAAACTTCGTGTTGTGACATCATGAAGGCCGAAACCCTCATCTGAGCAAATATGAGGTAGGTCCAGTTAACGTGTTTGGAGAAAAACGTAGAAGAAAATTCGTAAGAAAAAAAATTGCCACTAGGTGGCGCTATCAGTTAGATGAAATGTAAGTTAGTAGATGTCTTTAGAGCTGGACTCTCATCAAATGTGTGAAATTTTGAGAAGATAGGATCATCTCGGTCAAGTTAATGCAGCTTTTATTTTCACGAAAAATCTTCAGATTTTGCGTCACCGTAGCGGCCACGCCCTTTGATGAAAAGTTACAATATTCGGTGTGGGGCATGATCAACATCTTAAGGCTTTTCTGACCAATTTTCAAATGGATCCCTTCAACAAGCTCAGCACAGTAGCTAAAAACGTAAAGTATGACATTTATTGTAACCACTAGGTGGCGCTATATGTATAACTGAATTTTGTCATATAGATGTTTTCAGGCTGTGACTATTACGTTGCCTGAGAAGTTTGAGATTTTTTGGAGCTTGAACATGGGAGTTATTAAGCATTTGCTCTTTCTGGACAAATGAAATTTTAAAGGCAATATTTGATGCTCCGCCCCCGTCGTATAGTATTTCGAAAAGGCAAGATGTTTTGCCCAGCTGTTCTCTTAGGTCTTGAGATGATAAATGCCAAGTTTGAAGTCAATTGGATGAAAAATGTTTGCAAAGGGGGAAAAAGCATGACCACAGTGAATGTGCCAAAATAGGCCAAAATTGGACATTAAAAAATTCATAGCTCACTTCCTGTACATTTTAGCTACATGGTCCCAATAGACGTTTTTGTGCGTCTCGGGATGCTACACGTGCCTGCCAATTTTCGTTGCTCTAGCTCAAACGTGTCGGGCTTGGTTTTTATTTTTCTACGCTAGGGGGCGCTATAGAGCCGCGTTGTTATAACGACTTCATAATATCAAATTTTTCGCCGGACCTGAGGAGTGTGCAAAGTTTGGTGAGTTTTCGTGAATATTTAGGTACCCAAAATCGCGATTGTTTGCGGAGAATAAAGAAGAAGAAGAAGAAGAAGAATAATAATAACTAGAGCTGCGAGCAGCTATAAAGGGCCCTCGCAGCCCAGGCCACGTTGGGGTCCTTGCACGTTGGGGTACTTGCACGTTAGGGTACTGGCACGTTGGGGTACTGGCATATTGGAAGCAAAATTTCTTTGAAAATGGCATAATAAACGTTTACATGTAGAATATTTTTTTTGCCAGTGTGTGTCAAGCTCAACGGGTTTTGGTGATTGTTAAGACCTGCAAAAATCAGCGTCCTTATTTATTTTTAGGCAACGAGTTGCCCTGATTGGTATTTTTTGTAAAAGTGTATATATACATCATCGCTCGTTGTACTCATTGCACAATGTTACTTTTATTGTCCAAAGGGGCAATCAAAAATGAATAAAACAAAATGGAAACGTACATACGTTTGGATCGGTGTGAAGCCAGTTAACAATTTGAGTGGTGGAAACTAAAAGAATATTCATAAATGACTTAGTTATCACACTTAGAATGAGTTTACATTTTTTGTACAAAATACCGTATGTGTGTTTTTTTTTTAATATATTATGCCTCAAGGGCTAGGTGGCGCTGTATTTATAACTGAATGTTGTCGTAGAGATACCTTCAGGCCTTGATTATAAGCATACATGTCAAGTGTGGGATTTTTTTTGGAGCATGTACCGTGGAGTTATTATGCATATCCTTCATTCACGATATTGCTTTTAATGTCCACAGAGGCTATCAAAAATAAATAAAAATATATATATGTTTGGATAAGTCTGATGCCAGTGAACATTTTGAGTGGTGGAAACTAAAAGAATATTCATAAATGACTTCGTTATCACACTTAGAATGAGTTTACATTTTTTGTACAAAATACCGTATGTGGGTTTTTTTTTTTTCATGCCTCAAGGGCTAGGTGGCGCTGCATATATAACTGAATGTTGTCATAGAGATAGCTTCAGGCCTTGACGATAAACATACATGTCAAGTTTGGGATTTTTTGGAGCATGTACCGGGGAGTTATTAAGCATATCCTTTTCCAGTGCGAAACACAAATTTTGATGCCCCGCCTTCATCATATAGTATTTCGAAAGGTCAAGATTTTTCCCCCTGTCGTTGGCTCAGGTCTTGACATGGTCCAGGTCAAGTCTTAACTCAGTCAGATGAAACGTGTAGGAGAAGTGGGCAAAAGTCTGCCCCCTGTGAATGTGCAAAAATCGTCAAAAATGGGACATTCAAAAATTCGTAGCTCACTTCCTGTTCATTTTAGCATATGGGTCCAAGAGACTTTTTTGTAGGTCTTGGGCTCCCTCATACACCTAAAAATATTCGTCGTTCTTGCTTAAACGTACAACCGGGGCTGCTTCGTTAAAAACTTCTCGGGGGCGCTATTGAGTCATTTTTGTAAAAATAGCACAATCAACAATAAAATATTGCTCATTTTACCAGGCCAGATGTGTGTGCCAAGTTTCATGAGTTTCTGTGCATGTTTAGACCCTCAAAACTGGCGTTGTTTTCTTGGCGAACAGCGCTTAGCCACACCCACAGCAATTCGCGAAAACTCACAAACTTCGTGTTGTGACATCATGAAGGCCGAAACCCTCATCTGAGCAAATATGAGGTAGGTCCAGTTAACGTGTTTGGAGAAAAACGTAGAAGAAAATTCGTAAGAAAAAAAATTGCCACTAGGTGGCGCTATCAGTTAGATGAAATATAAGTCAGTAGATGTCTTTAGGGCTGGACTCTCATCAAATGTGTGAAATTTTGAGAAGATAGGATCATCTCGGTCAAGTTAATGCAGCTTTTATTTTCACGAAAAATCTTCAGACTTTGCGTCACCGTAGCGGCCACGCCCTTTGGCAAAAAGTTACAATATTCGGTGTGGGGCATGATCAACATCTTAAGGCTTTTCTGACCAATTTTCAAATGGATCCCTTCAACAAGCTCAGCACAGTCGCTAAAAACGTAAAGTATGACATTTATTGTAACCACTAGGTGGCGCTATATGTATAACTGAATTTTATCATATAGATGTTTTCAGGCCGTGACTATTACGTTGCCTGAGAAGTTTGAGATTTTTTGGAGCTTGAACATGGGAGTTATTAAGCATTTGCTCTTTCTGGACAAATGAAATTTTAAAGGCAATATTTGATGCCCCGCCCCCGTCATATAGTATTTCAAAAAGGCAAGATGTTTTGCCCAGTTTTTCTCTCAGGTCTTGAGATGATAAATGCCAAGTTTGAAGTCAATTGGATGAAAAATGTTTGCAAAGGGGGAAAAAGCATGACCACAGTGAATGTGCAAAAATAGGCCAAAATTGGACATTAAAAAATTCATAGCTCACTTCCTGTACATTTTAGCTACATGGTCCCAATAGACTTTTTTGTGCGTCTCGGGGTGCTACACGTGCCTGCCAATTTTTGTTGCTCTAGCTCAAACGTGCCGGGCTTGGTTTTTATTTTTCTACGCTAGGGGGCGCTATCGAGTCGCATTGTTATGACGACTTAATAATATCAAATTTTTCGCCGGGCCTGAGGAGTGTGCAAAGTTCGGTGAGTTTTCGTGAATGTTTAGGTACCCAAAATCGCGATCGTTTGCGGAGAATAAAGAAGAAGAATAATAATAATAATAATAACTAGAGCTGCGAGCAGCTATAAAGGGCCCTCGCAGCCCGGGCCACGTTGGGGTACTTGCACGTTGGGGAACTTGCACGTTGGGGTACTCGCACGTTGGGGTACTGGCACATTATGAGCAAAATTTCTTTGAACATGGCATGACAAACCTTTACATGTGATTTTTTTTTTGCCAGGTGTGATGTGTGTGACAAGCTCAATGTGTTTTGGTGATTGTCAAGATGTGCAAAAATCAGATTCATTTTTTATTTTTAGGGAATGAGTTGACCTGACTGTTTTTTTTTTGCAAAAGTATGTATACCCATCATCGCTTGTACTCATTGCACAATGTTGCTTTTATTGTCCATAGAGGCGATCAAAAAAAATGAAACTGAATAAAAAAACTACTGTTGTTTGGATCGGTCTGATACCAGTGAACATCTTGAGTAGTGGAAAGTAAAAGAATATTCATAAATGACTTAGTTATAACACTTACGAGTTCACAAATTTTGTTCAAAATACCGTGTTTTTTTTTTTTTTTTTTTTTTTTTTTTTAATGCCTCAAGGACTAGGTGGCGCAGTATTTATCACTGAATTTTGTCATAGAGATACCTTCAGGCCTTGACTATAAATATACATGTTAAGTGTGGGATTTTTTGGAGCATGTACCGGGGAGTTATTCAGCATATCCTTCATTCACGTTACTGCTTTTAACGTCAATAGAGGCTATCAAAAATAAATAAAACTAAATAAAAAATACGTATGTTTGGATAGGTCTGATGCTAGTGAAAATTTTGAGTGGTGGAAAGTAAAAGAATATTCATAAATGACTTAGTTATCACACTTAGAATGAGTTTACATTTTTTGTACAAAATACCGTATGTGGGGTATTTTTTTGTTTTGCCTCAAGGGCTAGGTGGCGCTGCATATATAACTGAATGTTGTCATAGAGATACCTTCAGGCCTTGACTATGAGCATACATGTCAAGTTTGGGATTTTTTGGAGGATGTACTGGGAAGTTATTAAGCATATCCTTTTTCAGTTCGAAACACAAAGTTTGATGCCCCGCCTTCATCATATAGTATTTCGAAAAGTCAAGATTTTCCCCCCTGTCGTTGGCTCAGGTCTTGACATGGTCCAGGTCAAGTCTGAAGTCAGTCGGATGAAACGTGTAGGAGAAGTGGGCAAAAGTATGCCCCCTGTAAATGTGCAAATATCGTCAAAAATGGGACATTCAAAAATTCGTAGCTCACTTCCTGTTCATTTTAGCATGTAGGCCCAAGAGACTTTTTTGTAGGTCTTGGGCTCCCTCATACACCTAAAAATATTCGTCGTTCTTGCTTAAACGTACAACCGGGGCTGCTTCGTTAAAAATTTCTAGGGGGCGCTATTGAGTCATTTTTGTAAAAATAGCACAATCAACAATAAAATATTGCTCATTTTACCAGGCCAGATGTGTGTGCCAAGTTTCATGAGTTTCTGTGCATGTTTAGACCCTCAAAACTGGCGTTGTTTTCTTGGCGAACAGCGCTTAGCCACGCCCACAGCAATTCGCGAAAACTCACAAACTTCGTGTTGTGACATCATGAAGGCCGAAACCCTCAACATTTGTCACACTTAGAATGAGTGTACATTTTTTGTACAAAATACCGTATGTGGGGTATTATTATTTTTTATATATATATATATATATATATATATATATATATATATATATATATATGCCTCAAGGGCTAGGTGGCGCTGTATTTATAACTGAATTTTGTCATAGAGATACCTTCACGCCTTGACTATAAATATACATGTCAAGTTTGGGATTTTTTGAAGCATGCACCGGGGAGTTATTAAGCATATCCTTCATTCACGATATTGCTTTTAATGTCCACAGAGGCTATCAAAAATAAATAAAAATATATATATGTTTGGATAAGTCTGATGCCAGTGAACATTTTGAGTGGTGGAAACTAAAAGAATATTCATAAATGACTTAGTTATCACACTTAGAATGAGTTTACATTTTTTGTACAAAATACCGTATGTGGGGTATTTTTTTTTTATAAGCCTCAAGGGCTAGGTGGCGCTGCATATATAACTGAATGTTGTCATAGAGATACTTTCAGGCCTTGATGATAAACATACATGTCAAGTTTGGGATTTTTTGGAGCATGTACCGGGGAGTTATTAAGCATATCCTTTTACAGTGCGAAACACAAATTTTGATGCCCCGCCTTCATCATATAGTATTTCGAAAAGTCAAGATTTTTCCCCCTGTCGTTGGCTCAGGTCTTGACATGGTCCAGGTCAAGTCTGAAGTCAGTCGGATGAAACGTGTAGGAGAAGTGGGCAAAAGTATGCCCCCTGTAAATGTGCAAAAATCGTCAAAAATGGGACATTCAAAAATTCGTAGCTCACTTCCTGTTCATTTTAGCATATGGGTCCAAGTGACTTTTTTGTAGGTCTTGGGCTTCCTAATACACCTAAAAAAATTTGTAGCTCTTGCTTAAACGTACAACTGGGGCTGTTTCGTTAAAGATTTCTAGGGGGCGCTATTGAGTCATTTTTGTAAAAATAGCACAATCGACGATAAAAAATTGCTCATTTTGCCAGGCCAGCTGTGTGTGCCAAGTTTCGTGTGTTTCTGTGGCAGTTTAGGCCCTCAAAATTGGCGTTGTTTTCTTGGCGAACAGCGCTTAGCCACGCCCACAGCGATTCGCGAAAACTCACAAACTTCATGTTGTGACAGCATGAAGGCCGACACCCTCATCTGAGCAAATATGAGGTAGGTCCAGTTAACATGGTTGGAGAAAAACATTGAAGAAAAATCGTGAGAAAAAAAATTGCCAGTAGGTGGCGCTATCAGTAAGATGAAATATAAGTTTGTAGATGTCTTTAGGGCTGGACTCTCATCAATTGTGTAAAATTTTGAGAAGATAGCATCATCTCGGTCAAGTTAATGCAGCTTTTGTTGTCACGAGAAATCTTCAGACTTTGCGGCACCGTAGCGGCCACGCCCTTTGGCGAAAAGTTACAATATTCGGTGTGGGGCATGATCAACATCTTAAGGCTTTTCTGACCAATTTTCAACTGGATCCCTTCAACGAGCTCAGCACAGTAGCTAAAAACGTAAAGTATGACAATTATTGTTACCACTAGGTGGCGCTACATGGATAACTGAATTTTATCATATAGATGTTTTCAGGCCGTGACTATTAAGTTGCCTGATAAGTTTGAGATTTTTTGGAGCTTGAACATGGGAGTTATTAAGCATTTGCTCTTTCTGGACAAATGAAATTTTAAAGGCAATATTTGATGCCCCGCCCCCGTCATATAGTATTTCGAAAAGGCAGGATTTTTTCCCCAGTTGTTCTCTCAGGTCTTGAGATGATAAATGCCAAGTTTGAAGTCAATTGGATGAAAAATGTTTGCAAAGGGGTCAAAAGCATGACCACAGTGAATGTGCCAAAATAGGCCAAAATTGGACATTAAAAAATTCATAGCTCACTTCCTGTACATTTTAGCTACATGGTCCCAATAGACTTTTTTGTGCGTCTCGGGGTGCTACACGTGCCTGCCAATTTTCGTTGCTCTAGCTCAAACATGCCGGGCTTGGTTTTTATTTTTCTATGCTAGGGGGCGCTATAGAGTCGCGTTGTTATGACGACTTCATAATATCAAATTTTTCGCCGGGCCTGAGGAGTGTGCAAAGTTTGGTGAGTTTTCGTAAATGTTTAGGTACCCAAAATCGTGATCGTTTACGGAGAAGAAGAAGAAGAAGAAGAAGAAGAAGAATAATAATAATAATAATAATAATCCGATCGAAAAACAATAGGGACCTCGCAGCGGTAGCTGCTCGGGCCCTAATAATAATAATAATAATAATTTTTACAAAAACAATAGGGACCTCGCAGCGGTCGCTGCTCGGGCCCTAATAATAATTTTTACAAAAACAATAGGGACCTCGCAGCGGTCGCTGCTCGGGCCCTAACTAGAGCTGCGAGCAGCTATAAAGGGCCCTCGCAGCCCGGGCCACGTTGGGGTCCTTGCACGTTGGGGTACTTGCACGTTGGGGTACTGGCACGTTGGGGTACTGGCATATTGGAAGCAAAATTTCTTTGAAAATGGCATAATAAACGTTTACATGTAGAATATTTTTTTTGCCAGTGTCTGTCAAGCTCAACGGATTTTGGTGATTGTTAAGACCTGCAAAAATCAGCGTCCTTATTTATTTTTAGGCAATGAGTTGCCCTGATTGGTATTTTTTTGTAAAAGTGTATATACACATCATCGCTCGTTGTACTCATTGCACAATGTTTACTTTTATTGTCCAAAGGGGCAATCAAAAATGAATAAAACAAAATGGAAACGTACATACGTTTGGATCGGTGTGAAGCCAGTGAACAATTTGAGTGGTGGAAACTAAAAGAATATTCATAAATGACTTAGTTATCACACTTAGAATGAGTGTACATTTTTTGTACAAAATACCGTATGTGGGGTATTTTTTTAATTTTTTTTATATAAGCCTCAACGGCTAGGTGGCGCTGTATTTATAACTGAATGTTGTCATAGAGATACCTTCAGGCCTTGATTATAAGCATACATGTCAAGTGTGGGATTTTTTTTGGAGCATGTACCGCGGAGTTATTAAGCATATCCTTCATTCACGATATTGCTTTTAATGTCCATAGAGGCTATCAAAAATAAATAAAAATATATATATGTTTGGATAAGTCTGATGCCAGTGAACATTTTGAGTGGTGTAAACTAAAAGAATATTCATAAATGACTTCGTTATCACACTTAGAATGAGTTTACATTTTTTGTACAAAATACCGTATGTGGGGTATTTTTTTTTCATGCCTCAAGGGCTAGGTGGCGCTGCATATATAACTGAATGTTGTCATAGAGATAACTTCAGGCCTTGACGATAAACATACATGTCAAGTTTGGGATTTTTTGGAGCATGTACCGGGGAGTTATCAAGCATATCCTTTTTCATTGCGAAACACAAATTTTGATGCCCCGCCCTCATCATATAGTATTTCGAAAAGTCAAAATTTTTCCCCCTGTCGTTGGCTCAGGTCTTGACATGGTCCAGGCCAAGTCTTAACTCAGTCGGATGAAACGTGTAGGAGAGGTGGGCAAAAGTCTTCCCCCTGTGAATGTGCAAAAATCGTCAAAAATGGGACATTCAAAAATTCGTAGCTCACTTCCTGTTCATTTTAGCATACGGGTACAAGAGACTTTTTTGTAGGTCTTGGGCTCCCTCATACACCTGAAAATATTCGTCGTTCTTGCTTAAACGTACAACCGGGGCTGCTTCGTTAAAAATTTCGAGGGGGCGCTATTGAGTCATTTTTGTAATAATAGCACAATCAACAATAAAATATTGCTCATTTTACCAGGCCAGATGTGTGTGCCAAGTTTCAGGAGTTTCTGTGCATGTTTAGACCCTCAAAACTGGCGTTGTTTTCTTGGCGAACAGCGCTTAGCCACACCCACAGCAATTCGCGAAAACTCACAAACTTCGTGTTGTGACATCATGAAGGCCGAAACCCTCATCTGAGCAAATATGAGGTAGGTCCAGTTAACGTGTTTGGAGAAAAACGTAGAAGAAAATTCGTAAGAAAAAAAATTGCCACTAGGTGGCGCTATCAGTTAGATGAAATATAAGTCAGTAGATGTCTTTAGGGCTGGACTCTCATCAAATGTGTGAAATTTTGAGAAGATAGGATCATCTCGGTCAAGTTAATGCAGCTTTTATTGTCACGAAAAATCTTCAGACTTTGCGTCACCGTAGCGGCCACGCCCTTTGGCGAAAAGTTACAATATTCGGTGTGGGGCATGATCAACATCTTAAGGCTTTTCTGACCAATTTTTAAATGGATCCCTTCAACAACCTCAGCACAGTAGCTAAAAACGTAAAGTATGACATTTATTGTAACCACTAGGTGGCGCTATATGTATAACTGAATTTTATCATATAGATGTTTTCAGGCCGTGACTATTACGTTGCCTGAGAAGTTTGAGATTTTTTGGAGCTTGAACATGGGAGTTATTAAGCATTTGCTCTTTCTGGACAAATGAAATTTTAAAGGCAATATTTGATGCCCCGCCCCCGTCATATAGTATTTCAAAAAGGCAAGATGTTTTGCCCAGTTTTTCTCTCAGGTCTTGAGATGATAAATGCCAAGTTTGAAGTCAATTGGATGAAAAATGTTTGCAAAGGGGGAAAAAGCATGACCACAGTGAATGTGCCAAAATAGGCCAAAATTGGACATTAAAAAATTCATAGCTCACTTCCTGTACATTTTAGCTACATGGTCCCAATAGACTTTTTTGTGCGTCTCGGGGTGCTACACGTGCCTGCCAATTTTCGTTGCTCTAGCTCAAACGTGCCGGGCTTGGTTTTTATTTTTCTACGCTAGGGGGCGCTATAGAGTCGCGTTGTTATGACGACTTCATAATATCAAATTTTTCGCCGGGCCTGAGGAGTGTGCAAAGTTCGGTGAGTTTTCGTGAATGTTTAGGTACCCAAAATCGGGATCGTTTGCGGAGAATAAAGAAGAAGAAGAAGAATAATAATAATAATAATAATTTTTACAAAAACAATAGGGACCTCGCAGCGGTCGCTGCTCGGGCCCTAACTAGAGCTGCGAGCAGCTATAAAGGGCCCTCGCAGCCCGGGCCACGTTGGGGTCCTTGCACGTTGGGGTACTGGCACGTTGGGGTACTGGCATATTGGAAGCAAAATTTCTTTGAAAATGGCATAATAAACGTTTACATGTAGAATATTTTTTTTGCCAGTGTCTGTCAAGCTCAACGGATTTTGGTGATTGTTAAGACCTGCAAAAATCAGCGTCCTTATTTATTTTTAGGCAATGAGTTGCCCTGATTGGTATTTTTTTGTAAAAGTGTATATACACATCATCGCTCGTTGTACTCATTGCACAATGTTTACTTTTATTGTCCAAAGGGGCAATCAAAAATGAATAAAACAAAATGGAAACGTACATACGTTTGGATCGGTGTGAAGCCAGTGAACAATTTGAGTGGTGGAAACTAAAAGAATATTCATAAATGACTTAGTTATCACACTTAGAATGAGTGTACATTTTTTGTACAAAATACCGTATGTGGGGTATTTTTTTAATTTTTTTTATATAAGCCTCAACGGCTAGGTGGCGCTGTATTTATAACTGAATGTTGTCATAGAGATACCTTCAGGCCTTGATTATAAGCATACATGTCAAGTGTGGGATTTTTTTTGGAGCATGTACCGTGGAGTTATTAAGCATATCCTTCATTCACGATATTGCTTTTAATGTCCATAGAGGCTATCAAAAATAAATAAAAATATATATATGTTTGGATAAGTCTGATGCCAGTGAACATTTTGAGTGGTGTAAACTAAAAGAATATTCATAAATGACTTCGTTATCACACTTAGAATGAGTTTACATTTTTTGTACAAAATACCGTATGTGGGGTATTTTTTTTTCATGCCTCAAGGGCTAGGTGGCGCTGCATATATAACTGAATGTTGTCATAGAGATAACTTCAGGCCTTGACGATAAACATACATGTCAAGTTTGGGATTTTTTGGAGCATGTACCGGGGAGTTATCAAGCATATCCTTTTTCATTGCGAAACACAAATTTTGATGCCCCGCCCTCATCATATAGTATTTCGAAAAGTCAAAATTTTTCCCCCTGTCGTTGGCTCAGGTCTTGACATGGTCCAGGCCAAGTCTTAACTCAGTCGGATGAAACGTGTAGGAGAGGTGGGCAAAAGTCTTCCCCCTGTGAATGTGCAAAAATCGTCAAAAATGGGACATTCAAAAATTCGTAGCTCACTTCCTGTTCATTTTAGCATATGGGTACAAGAGACTTTTTTGTAGGTCTTGGGCTCCCTCATACACCTGAAAATATTCGTCGTTCTTGCTTAAACGTACAACCGGGGCTGCTTCGTTAAAAATTTCGAGGGGGCGCTATTGAGTCATTTTTGTAATAATAGCACAATCAACAATAAAATATTGCTCATTTTACCAGGCCAGATGTGTGTGCCAAGTTTCAGGAGTTTCTGTGCATGTTTAGACCCTCAAAACTGGCGTTGTTTTCTTGGCGAACAGCGCTTAGCCACGCCCACAGCAATTAGCGAAAACTCACAAACTTCGTGTTGTGACATCATGAAGGCCGAAACCCTCATCTGAGCAAATATGAGGTAGGTCCAGTTAACGTGTTTGGAGAAAAACGTAGAAGAAAATTCGTAAGAAAAAAAATTGCCACTAGGTGGCGCTATCAGTTAGATGAAATGTAAGTTAGTAGATGTCTTTAGAGCTGGACTCTCATCAAATGTGTGAAATTTTGAGAAGATAGGATCATCTCGGTCAAGTTAATGCAGCTTTTATTGTCACGAAAATTCTTCAGACTTTGTGTCACCGTAGCGGCCACGCCCTTTGGCGAAAAGTTACAATATTCGGTGTGGGGCATCATCAACATCTTAAGGCTTTTCTGACCAATTTTCAACTGGATCCCTTCAACGAGCTCAGCACAGTAGCTAAAAACGTAAAGTATGACATTTATTGTAACCACTAGGTGGCGCTATATGTATAACTGAATTTTGTCATATAGATGTTTTCAGGCCGTGACTATTACGTTGCCTGAGAAGTTTGAGATTTTTTGGAGCTTGTACATGGGAGTTATTCAGCATTTGCTCTTTCTGGACAAATGAAATTTTAAAGGCAATATTTGATGCCCCGCCCCCGTCATATAGTATTTCGAAAAGGCAAGACTTTTTTCCCAGCTGTTCTCTTAGGTCTTGAGATGATAAATACCAAGTTTGAAGTCAATGGGATGAAAAATGTTTGCATAGGGGGAAAAAGCATGACCACAGTGAATGTGCCAAAATAGGCCAAAATTGGACATTAAAAAATTCATAGCTCACTTCCTGTACATTTTAGCTACATGGTCCCAATAGACTTTTTTGTGCGTCTCGGGGTGCTACACGTGCCTGCCAATTTTCGTTGCTCTAGCTCAAACGTGCCGGGCTTGGTTTTTATTTTTCTATGCTAGGGGGCGCTATAGAGTCGCGTTGTTATAACGACTTCATAATATCAAATTTTTCGCCGGACCTGAGGAGTGTGCAAAGTTCGGTGAGTTTTCGTGAATATTTAGGTACCCAAAATCGCGATTGTTTGCGGAGAATAAAGAAGAAGAAGAAGAATAATAATAACTAGAGCTGCGAGCAGCTATAAAGGGCCCTCGCAGCCCGGGCCACGTTGGGGTCCTTGCACGTTGGGGTACTTGCACGTTGGGGTACTGGCACGTTGGGGTACTGGCATATTGGAAGCAAAATTTCTTTGAAAATGGCATAATAAACGTTTACATGTAGAATATTTTTTTTGCCAGTGTCTGTCAAGCTCAACGGATTTTGGTGATTGTTAAGACCTGCAAAAATCAGCGTCCTTATTTATTTTTAGGCAATGAGTTGCCCTGATTGGTATTTTTTTGTAAAAGTGTATATACACATCATCGCTCGTTGTACTCATTGCACAATGTTTACTTTTATTGTCCAAAGGGGCAATCAAAAATGAATAAAACAAAATGGAAACGTACATACGTTTGGATCGGTGTGAAGCCAGTGAACAATTTGAGTGGTGGAAACTAAAAGAATATTCATAAATGACTTAGTTATCACACTTAGAATGAGTGTACATTTTTTGTACAAAATACCGTATGTGGGGTATTTTTTTAATTTTTTTTATATAAGCCTCAACGGCTAGGTGGCGCTGTATTTATAACTGAATGTTGTCATAGAGATACCTTCAGGCCTTGATTATAAGCATACATGTCAAGTGTGGGATTTTTTTTGGAGCATGTACCGTGGAGTTATTAAGCATATCCTTCATTCACGATATTGCTTTTAATGTCCATAGAGGCTATCAAAAATAAATAAAAATATATATATGTTTGGATAAGTCTGATGCCAGTGAACATTTTGAGTGGTGTAAACTAAAAGAATATTCATAAATGACTTCGTTATCACACTTAGAATGAGTTTACATTTTTTGTACAAAATACCGTATGTGGGGTATTTTTTTTTCATGCCTCAAGGGCTAGGTGGCGCTGCATATATAACTGAATGTTGTCATAGAGATAACTTCAGGCCTTGACGATAAACATACATGTCAAGTTTGGGATTTTTTGGAGCATGTACCGGGGAGTTATCAAGCCTATCCTTTTTCATTGCGAAACACAAATTTTGATGCCCCGCCCTCATCATATAGTATTTCGAAAAGTCAAAATTTTTCCCCCTGTCGTTGGCTCAGGTCTTGACATGGTCCAGGCCAAGTCTTAACTCAGTCGGATGAAACGTGTAGGAGAGGTGGGCAAAAGTCTGCCCCCTGTGAATGTGCAAAAATCGTCAAAAATGGGACATTCAAAAATTCGTAGCTCACTTCCTGTTCATTTTAGCATATGGGTACAAGAGACTTTTTTGTAGGTCTTGGGCTCCCTCATACACCTGAAAATATTCGTCGTTCTTGCTTAAACGTACAACCGGGGCCGCTTCGTTAAAAATTTCGAGGGGGCGCTATTGAGTCATTTTTGTAAAAATAGCACAATCAACAATAAAATATTGCTCATTTTACCAGGCCAGATGTGTGTGCCAAGTTTCAGGAGTTTCTGTGCATGTTTAGACCCTCAAAACTGGCGTTGTTTTCTTGGCGAACAGCGCTTAGCCACGCCCACAGCAATTCGCGAAAAACTCACAAACTTCGTGTTGTGACATCATGAAGGCCGAAACCCTCATCTGAGCAAATATGAGGTTGGTCCAGTTAACGTGTTTGGAGAAAAAATGTACAAGAAAATTCGTAAGAAAAAAAATTGCCACTAGGTGGCGCTATCAGTTAGATGAAATGTAAGTTAGTAGATGTCTTTAGAGCTGGACTCTCATCAAATGTGTGAAATTTTGAGAAGATAGGATCATCTCGGTCAAGTTAATGCAGCTTTTATTGTCACGAAAAATCTTCAGACTTTGCGTCACCGTAGCGGCCACGCCCTTTGGCGAAAAGTTACAATATTCGGTGTGGGGCATCATCAACATCTTAAGGCTTTTCTGACCAATTTTCAACTGGATCCCTTCAACGAGCTCAGCACAGTAGCTAAAAACGTAAAGTATGACATTTATTGTAACCACTAGGTGGTGCTATATGTATATCTGAATTTTGTCATATAGATGTTTTCAGGCCGTGACTATTACGTTGCCTGAGAAGTTTGAGATTTTTTGGAGCTTGTACATGGGAGTTATTCAGCATTTGCTCTTTCTGGAAAAATGAAATTTTAAAGGCAATATTTGATGCCCCGCCCCCGTCATATAGTATTTCGAAAAGGCAAGACTTTTTGCCCAACTGTTCTCTTAGGTCTTGAGATGATAAATGCCAAGTTTGAAGTCAATGGGATGAAAAATGTGTGCATAGGGGGAAAAAGCATGACCACAGTGAATGTGCCAAAATAGGCCAAAATTGGACATTAAAAAATTCATAGCTCACTTCCTGTACATTTTAGCTACATGGTCCCAATAGACTTTTTTGTGCGTCTCGGGGTGCTACACGTGCCTGCCAATTTTCGTTGCTCTAGCTCAAACGTGCCAGGCTTGGTTTTTATTTTTCTACGCTAGGGGGCGCTATAGAGTCGCGTTGTTATAACGACTTCATAATATCAAATTTTTCGCCGGACCTGAGGAGTGTGCAAAGTTCGGTGAGTTTTCGTGAATATTTAGGTACCCAAAATCGCGATTGTTTGCGGAGAATAAAGAAGAATAATAATAACTAGAGCTGCGAGCAGCTATAAAGGGCCCTCGCAGCCCGGGCCACGTTGGAGTCCTTGCACGTTGGGGTACTTGCACGTTAGGGTACTGGCACATTAGGGTACTGGCACGTTGGGGTACTGGCATATTGGAAGCAAAATTTCTTTGAAAATGGCATAATAAACGTTTACATGTAGAATATTTTATTTGCCAGTGTGTGTCAAGCTCAACGGGTTTTGGTGATTGTTAAGACCTGCAAAAATCTGCGTCCTTATTTATTTTTAGGCAATGAGTTGCCCTGATTGGTATTTTTTGTAAAAGTGTATATATACATCATCGCTCGTTGTACTCATTGCACAATGTTACTTTTATTGTCCAAAGGGGCAATCAAAAATGAATAAAACAAAATGGAAACGTACATACGTTTGGATCGGTGTGAAGCCAGTGAACAATTTGAGTGGTGGAAACTAAAAAAATATTCATAAATGACTTAGTTATCACACTTAGAATGAGTTTACATTTTTTGTACAAAATACCGTATGTGTTTTTTTGTTTTTTTTATATATAAGCCTCAACGGCTAGGTGGCGCTGTATTTATAACTGAATGTTGTCATAGAGATACCTTCAGGCCTTGATTATAAGCATACATGTCAAGTGTGGGATTTTTTTTGGAGCATGTACCGTGGAGTTATTAAGCATATGCTTCATTCACGATATTGCTTTTAATGTCCATAGAGGCTATCAAAAATAAATAAAAATATATATATATGTTTGGATAAGTCTGATGCCAGTGAACATTTTGAGTGGTGGAAACTAAAAGAATATTCATAAATGACTTCGTTATCACACTTAGAATGAGTTTACATTTTTTGTACAAAATACCGTATGTGGGGTATTTTTTTTTCATGCCTCAAGGGCTAGGTGGCGCTGCATATATAACTGAATGTTGTCATAGAGATAACTTCAGGCCTTGACGATAAACATACATGTCAAGTTTGGGATTTTTTGGAGCATGTACCGGGGAGTTATCAAGCATATCCTTTTTCATTGCGAAACACAAATTTTGATGCCCCGCCCTCATCATATAGTATTTCGAAAAGTCCAAAATTTTCCCCCTGTCGTTGGCTCAGGTCTTGACATGGTCCAGGCCAAGTCTTAACTCAGTCGGATGAAACGTGTAGGAGAGGTGGGCAAAAGTCTGCCCCCTGTGAATGTGCAAAAATCGTCAAAAATGGGACATTCAAAAATTCGTAGCTCACTTCCTGTTCATTTTAGCATATGGGTACAAGAGACTTTTTTGTAGGTCTTGGGCTCCCTCATACCCCTGAAAATATTCGTCGTTCTTGCTTAAACGTACAACCGGGGCTGCTTCGTTAAAAATTTCGAGGGGGCGCTATTGAGTCATTTTTGTAAAAATAGCACAATCAACAATAAAATATTGCTCATTTTACCAGGCCAGATGTGTGTGCCAAGTTTCAGGAGTTTCTGTGCATGTTTAGACCCTCAAAACCGGCGTTGTTTTCTTGGCGAACAGCGCTTAGCCACGCCCACAGCAATTCGCGAAAACTCACAAACTTCGTGTTGTGACATCATGAAGGCCGAAACCCTCATCTGAGCAAATATGAGGGAGGTCCAGTTAACGTGTTTGGAGAAAAACGTAGAAGAAAATTCGTAAGAAAAAAAATTGCCACTAGGTGGCGCTATCAGTTAGATGAAATGTAAGTTAGTAGATGTCTTTAGAGCTGGACTCTCATCAAATGTGTGAAATTTTGAGAAGATAGGATCATCTCGGTCAAGTTAATGCAGCTTTTATTTTCACGAAAAATCTTCAGACTTTGCGTCACCGTAGCGGCCACGCCCTTTGGCGAAAAGTTACAATATTCGGTGTGGGGCATCATCAACATCTTAAGGCTTTTCTGACCAATTTTCAACTGGATCCCTTCAACGAGCTCAGCACAGTAGCTAAAAACGTAAAGTATGACATTTATTGTAACCACTAGGTGGCGCTATATGTATAACTGAATTTTGTCATATAGATGTTTTCAGGCCGTGACTATTACGTTGCCTGAGAAGTTTGAGATTTTTTGGAGCTTGTACATGGGAGTTATTCAGCATTTGCTCTTTCTGGACAAATGAAATTTTAAAGGCAATATTTGATGCCCCTCCCCCGTCATATAGTATTTCGAAAAGGCAAGACTTTTTGCCCAGCTGTTCTCTTAGGTCTTGAGATGATAAATACCAAGTTTGAAGTCAATTGGATGAAAAATGTTTGCATAGGGGGAAAAAGCATGACCACAGTGAATGTGCCAAAATAGGCCAAAATTGGACATTAAAAAATTCATATCTCACTTCCTGTACATTTTAGCTACATGGTCCCAATAGACTTTTTTGTGCGTCTCGGGGTGCTACACGTGCCTGCCAATTTACGTTGCTCTAGCTCAAACGTGCCGGGCTTGGTTTTTATTTTTCTATGCTAGGGGGCGCTATAGAGTCGCGTTGTTATAACGACTTCATAATATCAAATTTTTCGCCGGACCTGAGGAGTGTGCAAAATTCGGTGAGTTTTCGTGAATATTTAGGTACCCAAAATCGCGATTGTTTGCGGAGAATAAAGAAGAAGAAGAATAATAATAACTAGAGCTGCGAGCAGCTATAAAGGGCCCTCGCAGCCCGGGCCACGTTGGAGTCCTTGCACGTTGGGGTACTTGCACGTTAGGGTACTGGCACGTTGGGGTACTGGCATATTGGAAGCAAAATTTCTTTGAAAATGGCATAATAAACGTTTACATGTAGAATATTTTTTTTGCCAGTGTGTGTCAAGCTCAACGGGTTTTGGTGATTGTTAAGACCTGCAAAAATCAGCGTCCTTTTTTATTTTTAGGCAATGAGTTGCCCTGATTGGTATTTTTTGTAAAAGTGTATATATACATCATCGCTCGTTGTACTCATTGCACAATGTTACTTTTATTGTCCAAAGGGGCAATCAAAAATGAATAAAACAAAATGGAAACGTACATACGTTTGGATCGGTGTGAAGCCAGTGAACAATTTGAGTGGTGGAAACTAAAAGAATATTCAGAAATGACTTAGTCATCACACTTAGAATGAGTTTACATTTTTTTGTACAAAATACCGTATGTGGGTTTTTTTTTTTATATATAAGCCTCAAGGGCTAGGTGGCGCTGTATTTATAACTGAATGTTGTCTTCGAGATACCTTCAGGCCTTGATTATAAGCATACATGTAAAGTGTGGGATTTTTTTTGGAGCATGTACCGTGGAGTTATTAAGCATATCCTTCATTCACGATATTGCTTTTAATGTCCACAGAGGCTATCAAAAATAAATAAAAATATATATATGTTTGGATAAGTCTGATGCCAGTGAACATTTTGAGTGGTGGAAACTAAAAGAATATTCATAAATGACTTAGTTATCACACTTAGAATGAGTTTACATTTTTTGTACAAAATACCGTATGTGGGGTATTTTTTTTTATGCCTCAAGGGCTAGGTGGCGCTGCATATATAACTGAATGTTGTCATAGAGATAGCTTCAGGCCTTGACGATAAACATACATGTCAAGTTTGGGATTTTTTGGAGCATGTACCGGGGAGTTATTAAGCATATCCTTTTTCAGTGCGAAACACAAATTTTGATGCCCCGCCTTCATCATATAGTATTTCGAAAGGTCAAGATTTTTCCCCCTGTCGTTGGCTCAGGTCTTGACATGGTCCAGGTCAAGTCTTAACTCAGTCAAATGAAACGTGTAGGAGAAGTGGGCAAAAGTCTGCGCCCTGTGAATGTGCAAAAATGGGACATTCAAAAATTCGTAGCTCACTTCCTGTTCATTTTAGCATATGGGTCCAAGAGACTTTTTTTGTAGGTCTTGGGCTCCCTCATACACCTAAAAATATTCGTCGTTCTTGCTTAAACGTACAACCGGGGCTGCTTCGTTAAAAACTTCTAGAGGGCGCTATTGAGTCATTTTTGTAAAAATAGCACAATCAACAATAAAATATTGCTCATTTTACCAGGCCAGATGTGTGTGCCAAGTTTCATGAGTTTCTGTGCATGTTTAGACCCTCAAAACTGGCGTTGTTTTCTTGGCGAACAGCGCTTAGCCACACCCACAGCAATTCGCGAAAACTCACAAACTTCGTGTTGTGACATCATGAAGGCCGAAACCCTCATCTGAGCAAATATGAGGTAGGTCCAGTTAACTTGTTTGGAGAAAAACGTAGAAGAAAATTCGGAATAAAAAAAATTGCCACTAGGTGGCGCTATCAGTTAGATGAAATATAAGTCAGTAGATGTCTTTAGTGCTGGACTCTCATCAAATGTGTGAAATTTTGAGAAGATAGGATCATCTCAGTCAAGTTAATGCAGCTTTTATTTTCACGAAAAATCTTCAGACTTTGCGTCACCGTAGCGGCCACGCCCTTTGGCGAAAAGTTACAATATTCGGTGTGGGGCATGATCAACATCTTAAGCCTTTTCTGACCAATTTTCAAATGGATCCCTTCAACAAGCTCAGCACAGTAGCTAAAAACGTAACGTATGACATTTATTGTAACCACTAGGTGGCGCTATATGTATAACTGAATTTTATCATATAGATGTTTTCAGGCCGTGACTATTACGTTGCCTGAGAAGTTTGAGATTTTTTGGAGCTTGAACATGGGAGTTATTAAGCATTTGCTCTTTCTGGACAAATGAAATTTTAAAGGCAATATTTGATGCCCCGCCCCCGTCATATAGTATTTCAAAAAGGCAAGATGTTTTGCCCAGTTTTTCTCTCAGGTCTTGAGATGATAAATGCCAAGTTTGAAGTCAATTGGATGAAAAATGTTTGCAAAGGGGGAAAAAGCATGACCACAGTGAATGTGCCAAAATAGGCCAAAATTGGACATAAAAAAATTCATAGCTCACTTCCTGTACATTTTAGCTACATGGTCCCAATAGACTTTTTTGTGCGTCTCTGGGTGCTACACGTGCCTGCCAATTTTTGTTGCTCTAGCTCAAACGTGCCGGGCTTGGTTTTTATTTTTCTACGCTAGGGGGCGCTATCGAGTCGCATTGTTATGACGACTTAATAATATCAAATTTTTCGCCGGGCCTGAGGAGTGTGCAAAGTTCGGTGAGTTTTCGTGAATGTTTAGGTACCCAAAATCGCGATCGTTGGCGGAGAATAAAGAAGAAGAAGAAGAATAATAATAATAATAATAATTTTTACAAAAACAATAGGGACCTCGCAGCGGTCGCTGCTCGGGCCCTAATAATAATAATAATTTTTACAAAAACAATAGGGACCTCGCAGCGGTCGCTGCTCGGGCCCTAACTAGAGCTGCGAGCAGCTATAAAGGGCCCTCGCAGCCCGGGCCACGTTGGGGTACTTGCACGTTGGGGAACTTGCACATTGGGGTACTGGCACATTGGAAGCAGAATTTCTTTGAAAATGGCATGATAAACATGTGGACTTTTTTTTTTTTTTTGCCAGGTGTGATGAGTGTGTCAAGCTCAATGGGTTTTGGTGATTGTTAAGATCTGCAAAAATCAGCGTCTTTTTTTTATTTTTAGGCAATGAGTTGCTCTGATTGGTATTTTTCGTAAAAGTATATATACACACATCATCGCTCGTACTCATTGCACAATGTTGCTTTTATTGTCCATAGAGGCGCTAAAAAAAATAAATAAAACTAAATAAAAAATACGTATGTTTGGATCGGTCTGATACCAGTGAACATATTGAGTGGTGGAAAGTAAAAGAATATTCATAAATGACTTAGTTATCACACTTACAATGAGTTTACAATTTTTGCAAAAATACCGTAAGTGAGGCATTTTTTTTTATGCCTCAAGGACTAGGTGGCGCTGTATTTATAACTGAATTTTGTCATAGAGATACCTTCAGGCCTTGACTCTAAATATACATTTCAAATATGGGATTTTTTGGAGCATGTACCTGGGAGTTATTAAGCATAGCCTTCGTTCACCATATTGCTTTTAATGTCCATAGAGGCTATCAAAAATACATAAAACTAAATAACAAAAATATGTATGTTTGGTTAGGTCTGATGCCAGTGAATATTTTGAGTGGTGGAAGGTAAAAGAATATTCCTAAATGACTTAGTTATCACACTTAGAATGAGTTTACATTTTTTGTACAAAATACCGTAAGTGGGGTATTTTTTTTTCATGCCTCAAGGGCTAGGTGGCGCTGCATATATAACTGAATGTTGTCATAGAGATACCTTCAGGCCTTGACGATAAACATACATGTCAAGTTTTGGATTTTTTGGAGCATGTATCGGGGAGTTATTAAGCATATCCTTTTTCAGTGCGAAACACAAATTTTGATGCCCCGCCCTCATCATATAGTATTTCCAAAAGTCAAGATTTTTCCGTCTGTTGTTGGCTCAGGTCTTGGCATGGTCCAGGTCAAGTCATAAGTCAGTCGGATAAAACGTGTAGGAGAAGTGGGCAAAAGTATGCCCTCTGAAAATGTGCAAAAATCGTAAAAAATGGGACATTCAAAAATTCGTAGCTCACTTCCTGTTCATTTTAGCATATGGGTCCAAGAGACTTTTTTGTAGGTCTTGGGCTCCCTCATACACGTAAAAATTTTCGTAGATCTTGCTTAAACGTACAATCGGGGCTGCTTCGTTAAAAATTTCTAGGGGGTGCTATTGAGTCATTTTTGTAAAAATAGCACAATCAACAATAAAATATTGTTCATTTTACCAGGCCAGATGTGTGTGCCAAGTTTCATGAGTTTGTGCGCATGTTTAGACCCTCAAAACTGGCGTTGTTTTCTTGGCGAACTGTGCTTAGCCACGCCCACAGCGATTCGCGAAAACTCACAAACTTCGTGTTGTGACATCATGAAGGCCGAAACCCTCATCTGAGCAAATATGAGGTTGGTCCAGTTAACGTGTTTGGAGAAAAAATGTACAAGAAAATTCGTAAGAAAAAAAATTGCCACTAGGTGGCGCTATCAGTAAGATGAAATATAAGTTTGTAGATGTCTTTAGGGCTGGACTCTCATCAAATGTGTGAAATTTTGAGAAGATAGGATCATCTCGGTCAAGTTTATGCAGCTTTTATTGTCACGTAAAATCTTCAGACTTTGCGGCACCGTAGCGGCCACGCCCTTTGGCGAAAAGTTACAATATTCGGTGTTGGGCATGATCAACATCTTAAGGCTTTTCTGACCAACTTTCAACTGGATCCCTTCAACGAGCTCAGCGCAGTAGCTAAAAACGTAAAGTATGACATTTATTGTCACCACTAGGTGGCGCTATATGTATAACTGAATTTTATCATATAGATGTTTTCAGGCCGTGACTATTACGTTGCCTGAGAAGTTTGAGATTTTTTGGAGCTTGAACATGGGAATTATTAAGCATTTGCTCTTTCTGGACAAATGAAATTTTAAAGACAATATTTGATGCCCCGCCCCCATCATATAGTATTTCGAAAAGGCAAGACTTTTTACCCAGTTGTTCTCTCAGGTCTTGAGATGATAAATGCCAAGTTTGATGTGAATTGGATGAAAAATGTTTGCAGAGGGGGAAAAAGCATGACCACAGTGAATGTGCCAAAATAGGCCAAAATTGGACATAAAAAAATTCATAGCTCATTTCCTGTACATTTTAGCTACATGGTCCTAATAGACCTTTTTGTGCGTCTCGGGGTGCTACACTTGCCTGCCAATTTTCGTTGCTCTAGCTCAAACGTGCCAGGCTTGGTTTTTATTTTTCTACGCTAGGGGGCGCTATAGAGTCGCGTTGTTATGACGACTTCATAATATCAAATTTTTCGCCGGGCCTGAGGAGTGTGCAAAGTTTGGTGAGTTTTCGTGAATGTTTAGGTACTCAAAAATGCGATCGTTTACGGAGAAGAAGAATAATAATAATAATAATAATAATAATAATAATTCGAACGAAAAACAATAGGGACCTCGCAGCGGTCGCTGCTCGGGCCCTAATAATAATAATAATAATAATAATAATAATAATTTTTACAAAAACAATAGGGACCTCGCAGCGGTCGCTGCTCGGGCCCTAACTAGAGCTGCGAGCAGCTATAAAGGGCCCTCGCAGCCCGGGCCACGTTGGGGTCCTTGCACGTTGGGCTACTGGCATATTGGAAGCAAAATTTCTTTGAAAATGGCATAATAAACGTTTACATGTAGAATATTTTTTTTTGCCAGTGTGTGTCAAGCTCAACGGGTTTTGGTGGTTGTTAAGACCTGCAAAAATCAGCGTCCTTTTTTATTTTTAGGCAATGAGTTGCCCTGATTGGTATTTTTTGTAAAAGTGTATATACACATCATCGCTCGTTGTACTCATTGCACAATGTTACTTTTATTGTCCAAAGGGGCAATCAAAAATGAATAAAACAAAATGGAAACGTACATACGTTTGGATCGGTGTGAAGCCAGTGAACAATTTGAGTGGTGGAAACTAAAAGAATATTCATAAATGACTTAGTTATCACACTTAGAATGAGTGTACATTTTTTGTACAAAACACCGTATGTGGGTTTTTATATATATATATATATATATATATATATATATATATATATATATATATATATAAATGCCTCAAGGGCTAGGTGGCGCTGTATTTATAACTGAATATTGTCATAGAGATACCTTCAGGCCTTGATTATAAGCATACATGTCAAGTGTGGGATTTTTTTTGGAGCATGTACCGTGGAGTTATTAAGCATATCCTTCATTCACGATGTTGCTTTTAATGTCCATAAAGGCTATCAAAAATAAATAAAAATATATATATGTTTGGATAAGTCTGATGCCAGTGAACATTTTGAGTGGTGGAAACTAAAAGAATATTCATAAATGACTTAGTTATCACACTTAGAATGAGTTTACATTTTTTGTACAAAATACCGTATGTGGGGTATTTTTTTTTTTATGCCTCAAGGGCTAGGTGGCGCTGCATATATAACTGAATGTTGTCATAGAGATAACTTCAGGCCTTGACGATAAACATACATGTCAAGTTTGGGATTTTTTGGAGCATGTACCGGGGAGTTATCAAGCATATCCTTTTTCATTGCGAAACACAAATTTTGATGCCCCGCCCTCATCATATAGTATTTTGAAAAGTCAAAATTTTTCCCCCTGTCGTTGGCTCAGGTCTTGACATGGTCCAGGCGAAGTCTTAACTCAGTCGGATGAAACGTGTAGGAGAAGTGGGCAAAAGTCTGCCCCCTGTGAATGTGCAAAAATCGTCAAAAATGGGACATTCAAAAATTCGTAGCTCACTTCCTGTTCATTTTAGCATATGGGTACAAGAGACTTTTTTGTAGGTCTTGGGCTCCCTCATACACCTAAAAATATTCGTCGTTCTTGCTTAAACGTACAACTGGGGCTGTTTCGTTAAAGATTTCTAGGGGGCGCTATTGAGTCATTTTTGTAAAAATAGCACAATCGGCGATAAAAAATTGCTCATTTTGCCAGGCCAGCTGTGTGTGCCAAGTTTCGTGTGTTTCTGTGCCAGTTTAGGCCCTCAAAATTGGCGTTGTTTTCTTGGCGAACAGCGCTTAGCCACGCCCACAGCGACTCGCGAAAACTCACAAACTTCGTGTTGTGACATCATGAAGGCCGAAACCCTCATCTGAGCAAATATGAGGTAGGTCCAGTTAACGTGTTTGGAGAAAAACGTAGAAGAAAATTCGTAAGAAAAAAAATTGCCACTAGGTGGCGCTATCAGTTAGATGAAATATAAGTCAGTAGATGTCTTTAGGGCTGGACTCTCATCAAATGTGTGAAATTTTGAGAAGATAGGATCATCTCGGTCAAGTTAATGCAGCTTTTATTTTCACGAAAAATCTTCAGACTTTGCGTCACCGTAGCGGCCACGCCCTTTGGCGAAAAGTTACAATATTCGGTGTGGGGCATGATCAACATCTTAAGGCTTTTCTGACCAATTTTCAAATGGATCCCTTCAAAAAGCTCAGCACAGTAGCTAAAAACGTAAAGTATGACATTTATTGTAACCACTAGGTGGCGCTATATGTATAACTGAATTTTATCATATAGATGTTTTCATGCCGTGACTATTACGTTGCCTGAGAAGTTTGAGATTTTTTGGAGCTTGAACATGGGAGTTATTAAGCATTTGCTCTTTCTGGACAAATGAAATTTTAAAGGCAATATTTGATGCCCCGCCCCCGTCATATAGTATTTCAAAAAGGCAAGATGTTTTGCCCAGTTTTTCTCTCAGGTCTTGAGATGATAAATGCCAAGTTTGAAGTCAATTGGATGAAAAATGTTTGCAAAGGGGGAAAAAGCATGATCACAGTGAATGTGCCAAAATAGGCCAAAATTGGACATAAAAAAATTCATAGCTCACTTCCTGTACATTTTAGCTACATGGTCCCAATAGACTTTTTTGTGCGTCTCGGGGTGCTACACGTGCCTGCCAATTTTTGTTGCTCTAGCTCAAACGTGCCGGGCTTGGTTTTTATTTTTCTACGCTAGGGGGCGCTATCGAGTCGCATTGTTATGACGACTTAATAATATCAAATTTTTCGCCGGGCCTGAGGAGTGTGCAAAGTTCGGTGAGTTTTCGTGAATGTTTAGGTACCCCAAATCGCGATCGTTTGCGGAGAATAAATAATAATAATAATAATAATAATAATAATAATAATAATAATAATAATAATAATAATAATAATAATTTTTACAAAAACAATAGGGACCTCGCAGCGGTCGCTGCTCGGGCCCTAATAATAATAATAATAATAATAATAATAATAATAATAATTTTTACAAAAACAATAGGGACCTCGCAGCGGTCGCTGCTCGGGCCCTAATAATAATAATAATAATAATTTTTACAAAAACAATAGGGACCTCGCAGCGGTCGCTGCTCGGGCCCTAACTAGAGCTGCGAGCAGCTATAAAGGGCCCTCGCAGCCCGGGCCACGTTGGGGTCCTTGCACGTTGGGGTACTTGCACGTTGGGGTACTGGCACGTTGGGGTACTGGCATATTGGAAGCAAAATTTCTTTGAAAATGGCATACTAAACGTTTACATGTAGAATATTTTTTTTGCCAGTGTCTGTCAAGCTCAACGGATTTTGGTGATTGTTAAGACCTGCAAAAATCAGCGTCCTTATTTATTTTTAGGCAATGAGTTGCCCTGATTGGTATTTTTTTGTAAAAGTGTATATACACATCATCGCTCGTTGTACTCATTGCACAATGTTTACTTTTATTGTCCAAAGGGGCAATCAAAAATGAATAAAACAAAATGGAAACGTACATACGTTTGGATCGGTGTGAAGCCAGTGAACAATTTGAGTGGTGGAAACTAAAAGAATATTCATAAATGACTTAGTTATCACACTTAGAATGAGTGTACATTTTTTGTACAAAATACCGTATGTGGGGTATTTTTTTATTTTTTTTTATATAAGCCTCAACGGCTAGGTGGCGCTGTATTTATAACTGAATGTTGTCATAGAGATACCTTCAGGCCTTGATTATAAGCATACATGTCAAGTGTGGGATTTTTTTTGGAGCATGTACCGTGGAGTTATTAAGAATATCCTTCATTCACGATATTGCTTTTAATGTCCATAGAGGCTATCAAAAATAAATAAAAATATATATATGTTTGGATAAGTCTGATGCCAGTGAACATTTTGAGTGGTGGAAACTAAAAGAATATTCATAAATGACTTCGTTATCACACTTAGAATGAGTTTACATTTTTTGTACAAAATACCGTATGTGGGGTATTTTTTTTTCATGCCTCAAGGGCTAGGTGGCGCTGCATATATAACTGAATGTTGTCATAGAGATAACTTCAGGCCTTGACGATAAACATACATGTCAAGTTTGGGATTTTTTGGAGCATGTACCGGGGAGTTATCAAGCATATCCTTTTTCATTGCGAAACACAAATTTTGATGCCCCGCCCTCATCATATAGTATTTCGAAAAGTCAAAAATTTTTCCCCCTGTCGTTGGCTCAGGTCTTGACATGGTCCAGGCCAAGTCTTAACTCAGTCGGATGAAACGTGTAGGAGAGGTGGGCAAAAGTCTTCCCCCTGTGAATGTGCAAAAATCGTCAAAAATGGGACATTCAAAAATTCGTAGCTCACTTCCTGTTCATTTTAGCATATGGGTACAAGAGACTTTTTTGTAGGTCTTGGGCTCCCTCATACACCTGAAAATATTCGTCGTTCTTGCTTAAACGTACAACCGGGGCTGCTTCGTTAAAAATTTCGAGGGGGCGCTATTGAGTCATTTTTGTAAAAATAGCACAATCAACAATAAAATATTGCTCATTTTACCAGGCCAGATGTGTGTGCCAAGTTTCAGGAGTTTCTGTGCATGTTTAGACCCTCAAAACTGGCGTTGTTTTCTTGGCGAACAGCGCTTAGCCACGCCCACAGCAATTAGCGAAAACTCACAAACTTCGTGTTGTGACATCATGAAGGCCGAAACCCTCATCTGAGCAAATATGAGGTAGGTCCAGTTAACGTGTTTGGAGAAAAACGTAGAAGAAAATTCGTAAGAAAAAAAATTGCCACTAGGTGGCGCTATCAGTTAGATGAAATGTAAGTTAGTAGATGTCTTTAGAGCTGGACTCTCATCAAATGTGTGAAATTTTGAGAAGATAGGATCATCTCGGTCAAGTTAATGCAGCTTTTATTGTCACGAAAATTCTTCAGACTTTGTGTCACCGTAGCGGCCACGCCCTTTGGCGAAAAGTTACAATATTCGGTGTGGGGCATCATCAACATCTTAAGGCTTTTCTGACCAATTTTCAACTGGATCCCTTCAACGAGCTCAGCACAGTAGCTAAAAACGTAAAGTATGACATTTATTGTAACCACTAGGTGGCGCTATATGTATAACTGAATTTTGTCATATAGATGTTTTCAGGCCGTGACTATTACGTTGCCTGAGAAGTTTGAGATTTTTTGGAGCTTGTACATGGGAGTTATTCAGCATTTGCTCTTTCTGGACAAATGAAATTTTAAAGGCAATATTTGATGCCCCGCCCCCGTCATATAGTATTTCGAAAAGGCAAGACTTTTTTCCCAGCTGTTCTCTTAGGTCTTGAGATGATAAATACCAAGTTTGAAGTCAATGGGATGAAAAATGTTTGCATAGGGGGAAAAAGCATGACCACAGTGAATGTGCCAAAATAGGCCAAAATTGGACATTAAAAAATTCATAGCTCACTTCCTGTACATTTTAGCTACATGGTCCCAATAGACTTTTTTGTGCGTCTCGGGGTGCTACACGTGCCTGCCAATTTTCGTTGCTCTAGCTCAAACGTGCCGGGCTTGGTTTTTATTTTTCTATGCTAGGGGGCGCTATAGAGTCGCGTTGTTATAACGACTTCATAATATCAAATTTTTCGCCGGACCTGAGGAGTGTGCAAAGTTCGGTGAGTTTTCGTGAATATTTAGGTACCCAAAATCGCGATTGTTTGCGGAGAATAAAGAAGAAGAAGAAGAAGAATAACTAGAGCTGCGAGCAGCTATAAAGGGCCCTCGCAGCCCGGGCCACGTTGGGGTCCTTGCACGTTGTGGTACTTGCATGTTGGGGTACTGGCACATTGGGGTACTGGCATATTGGAAGCAAAATTTCTTTGAAAATGGCATAATAAACGTTTACATGTAGAATATTTTTTTGCCAGTGTGTGTGTCAAGCTCAACGGGTTTTGGTGATTGTTAAGACCTGCAAAAATCAGCGTCCTTTTTTATTTTTAGGCAATGAGTTGCCCTGATTGGTATTTTTTTGTAAAAGTGTATATACACATCATCGCTCGTTGTACTCATTGCACAATGTTA
This sequence comes from Festucalex cinctus, assembly GCF_051991245.1. Taxonomy (NCBI): domain Eukaryota; kingdom Metazoa; phylum Chordata; class Actinopteri; order Syngnathiformes; family Syngnathidae; genus Festucalex; species Festucalex cinctus. Next base: position 42,403,378 of record NC_135412.1, on the reverse strand, counting down.
CTTTTATTGTCCAAAGGGGCAATCAAAAATGAATAAAACAAAATGGAAACGTACATACGTTTGGATCGGTGTCAAGACAGTGAACAATTTGAGTGGTGGAAACTAAAAGAATATTCATAAATGACTTAGTTATCACACTTAGAATGAGTGTACATTTTTTGTACAAAATACCGTATGTGGGGTATTTTTATATTTTTTTATATAAGCCTCAAGGGCTAGGTGGCACTGTATTTATAACTGAATGTTGTCATAGAGATACCTTCAGGCCTTGATTATAAGCATACATGTCAAGTGTGGGATTTTTTTTGGAGCATGTACCGTGGAGTTATTAAGCATATCCTTCATTCACGATATTGCTTTTAATGTCCATAGAGGCTATCAAAAATAAATAAAAATATATATATGTTTGGATAAGTCTGATGCCAGTGAACATTTTGAGTGGTGGAAACTAAAAGAATATTCAGAAATGACTTCGTTATCACACTTAGAATGAGTGTACATTTTTTGTACAAAATACCGTATGTGGGGTATTTTTTTTTTAATCCTCAAGGGCTAGGTGGCGCTGCATATATAACTGAATGTTGTCACAGAGATAACTTCAGGCCTTGACGATAAACATACATGTCAAGTTTGGGATTTTTTGGAGCATGTACCGGGGAGTTATCAAGCATATCCTTTTTCATTGCGAAACACTAAATTTGATGCCCCGCCCTCATCATATAGTATTTAGAATAGTCAAAATTTTTCCCCCTGTCGTTGGCTCAGGTCTTGACATGGTCCAGGCCAAGTCTTAACTCAGTCGGATGAAACGTGTAGGAGAAGTGGGCAAAAGTCTGCCCCCTGTGAATGTGCAAAAATCGTAAAAAATGGGACATTCAAAAATTCATAGCTCACTTCCTGTTCATTTTAGCATATGGGTCCAAGAGACTTTTTTGTAGGACTTGGGCTCCCTCATACACCTAAAAATATTCGTCGTTCTTGCTTAAACGTACAACCGGGACTGCTTTGTTAAAAACTTCTAGGGGGCGCTATTGAGTCATTTTTGTAAAAAATAGCACAATCAACAATAAAATATGGCTCATTTTACCAGGCCAGATGTGTGTGCCAAGTTTCATGAGTTTCTGTGCATGTTTAGACCCTCAAAACTGGCGTTGTTTTCTTGGAGAACAGCGCTTAGCCACACCCACAGCAATTCGCGAAAACTCACAAACTTCGTGTTGTGACATCATGAAGGCCGAAACCCTCATCTGAGCAAATATGAGGTAGGTCCAGTTAACGTGTTTGGAGAAAAACGTAGAAGAAAATTCGTAAGAAAAAAAATTGCCACTAGGTGGCGCTATCAGTTAGATGAAATATAAGTCAGTAGATGTCTTTAGGGCTGGACTCTCATCAAATGTGTGAAATTTTGAGAAGATAGGATCATCTCGGTCAAGTTAATGCAGCTTTTATTTTCACGAAAAATCTTCAGACTTTGCGTCACCGTAGAGGCCACGCCCTTTGGCGAAAAGTTACAATATTCGGTGTGGGGCATGATCAACATCTTAAGGCTTTTCTGACCAATTTTCAAATGGATCCCTTCAACAAGCTCAGCACAGTAGCTAAAAACGTAAAGTATGACATTTATTGTAACCACTAGGTGGCGCTATATGTATAACTGAATTTTATCATATAGATGTTTTCAGGCCGTGACTATTACGTTGCCTGAGAAGTTTGAGATTTTTTGGAGCTTGAACATGGGAGTTATTAAACATTTGCTCTTTCTCGACAAATGAAATTTTAAAGGCAATATTTGATGCCCCGCCCCCGTCATATAGTATTTCAAAAAGGCAAGATGTTTTGCCCAGTTGTTCTCTCAGGTCTTGAGATGATAAATGCCAAGTTTGAAGTCAATTGGATGAAAAATGTTTGCAAAGGGGGAAAAAGCATGACCACAGTGAATGTGCCAAAATAGGCCAAAATTGGACATTAAAAAATTCATAGCTCACTTCCTGTACATTTTAGGAAATGGCTTCCACTGACTTTTTTGTGTGTCTCGGAGTGCTACACGTGCCTGCCAATTTTCGTAGCTCTAGCTCAAACGGGCCGGGATTGGTTTTTATTTTTCTACGCTAGGTGGCGCTATAGAGTCGCGTTGTTATGACAACTACATAATATCAAATTTTTCGCCGGGCCCGAAGAGACTGCAAAGTTTGGTGAGTTTTCGTAAATGTTTAGGCCCTCAAAAATGCGATCGTTTACGGAGAAGAAGAAGAAGAAGAATAATAATAATTCCTACAAAAACAAGAGGGACCTCGCAGCGGTCGCTGCTCGGGCCCTAATAATAATAACTAGAGCTGCGAGCAGCTATAAAGGGCCCTCGCAGCCCGGGCCACGTTGGGGTCCTTGCACGTTGGGGTACTTGCACGTTGGGGTACTGGCACGTTGGGGTACTGGCATATTGGAAGCAAAATTTCTTTGAAAATGGCATAATAAACGTTTACATGTAGAATATTTTTTTTGCCAGTGTCTGTCAAGCTCAACGGATTTTGGTGATTGTTAAGACCTGCAAAAATCAGCGTCCTTATTTATTTTTAGGCAATGAGTTGCCCTGATTGGTATTTTTTTTGTAAAAGTGTATATACACATCATCGCTCGTTGTACTCATTGCACAATGTTTACTTTTATTGTCCAAAGGGGCAATCAAAAATGAATAAAACAAAATGGAAACGTACATACGTTTGGATCGGTGTGAAGCCAGTGAACAATTTGAGTGGTGGAAACTAAAAGAATATTCATAAATGACTTAGTTATCACACTTAGAATGAGTGTACATTTTTTTTACAAAATACCGTATGTGGGGTATTTTTTTAATTTTTTTTTATATAAGCCTTAACGGCTAGGTGGCGCTGTATTTATAACTGAATGTTGTCATAGAGATACCTTCAGGCCTTGATTATAAGCATACATGTCAAGTGTGGGATTTTTTTTGGAGCATGTACCGTGGAGTTATTAAGCATATCCTTCATTCACGATATTGCTTTTAATGTCCATAGAGGCTATCAAAAATAAATAAAAATATATATATGTTTGGATAAGTCTGATGCCAGTGAACATTTTGAGTGGTGGAAACTAAAAGAATATTCATAAATGACTGAGTTATCACACTTAGAATGAGTTTACATTTTTTGTACAAAATACCGTATGTGGGGTATTTTTTTTTCATGCCTCAAGGGCTAGGTGGCGCTGCATATATAACTGAATGTTGTCATAGAGATAACTTCAGGCCTTGACGATAAACATACATGTCAAGTTTGGGATTTTTTTGGAGCATGTACCGGGGGGTTATCAAGCATATCCTTTTTCATTGCGAAACACAAATTTTGATGCCACGCCCTCATCATATAGTATTTCGAAAAGTCAAGATTTTCCCCCCTGTCGTTGGCTCAGGTCTTGACATTGTCCAGGTCAAGTCTTAACTCAGTCGGATGAAACGTGGAGAAGAAGTGGGCAAAAGTATGCCCCCTGTAAATGTGCAAAAATCATCAAAAATGGGACATTCAAAAATGCGTAGCTCACTTCCTGTTCATTTTAGCATATGGGTCCAAGAGACTTTTATGTAGGTCTTGGGCTCCCTCATACACCTAAAATTTTTCGTAGATCTTGCTTAAACGTACAACCGTTAAAATTTTCTAGGGGTCGCTATTGAGTCATTTTTGTAAAAATAGCACAATCAACATTAAAATATTGCTCATTTTACCAGGCCAGATGTGTGTGCCAAGTTTCATGAGTTTCTGTGCATGTTTAGACCCTCAAAACCGGCGTTGTTTTCTTGGCGAACAGCGCTTAGCCACGCCCACAGCAATTCACGAAAACTCACAAACTTCGTGTTGTGACATCATGAAGGCCGAAACCCTCATCTGAGCAAATCTGAGGTAGGTCCAGTTAACGTGTTTGGACAAAAACGTAGAAGAAAATTCGTAAGAAAAAAAAAATGCCACTAGGTGGCGCTATCAGTAAGATGAAATATAAGTTCGTAGATGTCTTTAGGGCTGGACTCTCATCAAATGTGTGAAATTTTGAGAAGATAGGATCATCTCGGTCAAGTTAATGCAGCTTTTATTGTCACGAAAAATCTTCAGACTTTGCGTCACCGTAGCGGCCACGCCCTTTGGCGAAAAGTTACAATATTCGGTGTGGGGCATGATCAACATCTTAAGGCTTTTCTGACCAATTTTCAACTGGATCCCTTCAACGAGCTCAGCACTGTAGCTAAAAACGTAAAGTATGACATTTATTGTTACCACTAGGTGGCGCTATATGTATAACTGAATTTTATCATATAGATGTTTTCAGGCCGTGACTATTACGTTTTCTGAGAAGTTTGAGATTTTTCGGAGCTTGAACATGGGAGTTATTAAGCATTTGCTCTTTCTGGACAAATGAAATTTTCAAGGCAATATTTGATGCACCGCCCCCGGCATATAGTATTTCAAAAAGTCAAGGTTTTTTGCCCAGTTGTTGTCTCAGGTCTTGAGATGATAAATGCCAATTTTGAAGTCAACTGGATGAAAAATGTTTGCAAAGGGGGAAAAAGCATGACCACAGTGAATGTGCCAAAATAGGCCAAAATTGGACATTAAAAAATTCATAGCTCATTTCCTGTACATTTTAGCTACATGGTCCCAATAGACTTTTTTGTGCGTCTCGGGGTGCTACACGTGCCTGCCAATTTTCGTTGCTCTAGCTCAAACGTGCCGGGCTTGGTTATTATTTTTCTACGCTAGGGGGCGCTATAGAGTCGCGTTGTTATGACGCCTTCATAATATCAAATTTTTCGCCGGGCCCGAAGAGTGCGCAAAGTTCGGTGAGTTTTCGTGAATGTTTAGGTACCCAAAATCGCGATCGTTTGCGGAGAATAAAGAAGAAGAAGAGGAAGAATAATAATAACTAGAGCTGCGAGCAGCTATAAAGGGCCCTCGCAGCCCGGGCCACGTTGGGGTCCTTGCACGTTGTGGTACTTGCATGTTGGGGTACTGGCACATTGGGATACTGGCATATTGGAAGCAAAATTTCTTTGAAAATGGCATAATAAACGTTTACATGTAGAATATTTTTTTGCCAGTGTGTGTGTCAAGCTCAACGGGTTTTGGTGATTGTTAAGACCTGCAAAAATCTGCGTCCTTTTTTATTTTTAGGCAATGAGTTGCCCTGATTGGTATTTTTTTTGTAAAAGTGTATATACACATCATCGCTCGTTGTACTCATTGCACAATGTTACTTTTATTGTCCAAAGGGGCAATCAAAAATGAATAAAACAAAATGGAAACGTACATACGTTTGGATCGGTGTCAAGCCAGTGAACAATTTGAGTGGTGGAAACTAAAAGAATATTCATAAATGACTTAGTTATCACACTTAGAATGAGTGTACATTTTTTGTACAAAATACCGTATGTGGGGTATTTTTATTTTTTTTTTATATAAGCCTCTAGGGCTAGGTGGCGCTGTATTTATAACTGAATGTTGTCATAGAGATACCTTCAGGCCTTGATTATAAGCATACATGTCAAGTGTGGGATTTTTTTTGGAGCATGTACCGTGGAGTTATTAAGCATATCCTTCATTCACGATATTGCTTTTAATGTACATAGAGGCTATCAAAAATAAATAAATATATATATATGTTTGGATAAGTCTGATGCCAGTGAACATTTTGAGTGGTGGAAACTAAAAGAATATTCAGAAATGACTTTGTTATCACACTTAGAATGAGTGTACATTTTTTGTACAAAATACCGTATGTGGGGTATTTTTTTTTTATTCCTCAAGGGCTAGGTGGCGCTGCATATATAACTGAATGTTGTCACAGAGATAACTTCAGGCCTTGACGATAAACATACATGTCAAGTTTGGGATTTTTTGGAGCATGTACCGGGGAGTTATCAAGCATATCCTTTTTCATTGCGAAACACAAAATTTGATGCCCCGCCCTCATCATATAGTATTTCGAAAAGTCAAAATTTTTCCCCCTGTCGTTGGCTCAGGTCTTGACATGGTCCAGGCCAAGTCTTAACTCAGTCGGATGAAACGTGTAGGAGAAGTGGGCAAATGTCTGCCCCCTGTGAATGTGCAAAAATCGTAAAAAATGGGACATTCAAAAATTCATAGCTCACTTCCTGTTCATTTTAGCATATGGGTCCAAGAGACTTTTTTGTAGGACTTGGGCTCCCTCATACACCTAAAAATATTTGTCGTTCTTGCTTAAACGTACAACCGGGGCTGCTTTGTTAAAAACTTCTAGGGGGCGCTATTGAGTCATTTTTGTAAAAAGTAGCACAATCAACAATAAAATATGGCTCATTTTACCAGGCCAGATGTGTGTGCCAAGTTTCATGAGTTTCTGTGCATGTTTAGACCCTCAAAACTGGCGTTGTTTTCTTGGCGAACAGCGCTTAGCCACACCCACAGCAATTCGCGAAAACTCACAAACTTCGTGTTGTGACATCATGAAGGCCGAAACCCTCATCTGAGCAAATATGAGGTAGGTCCAGTTAACGTGTTTGGAGAAAAACGTAGAAGAAAATTCGTAAGAAAAAAAATTGCCACTAGGTGGCGCTATCAGTTAGATGAAATATAGGTCAGTAGATGTCTTTAGGGCTGGACTCTCATCAAATGTGTGAAATTTTGAGAAGATAGGATCATCTCGGTCAAGTTAATGCAGCTTTTATTTTCACGAAAAATCTTCAGACTTTGCGTCACCGTAGCGGCCACGCCCTTTGGCGAAAAGTTACAATATTCGGTGTGGGGCATGATCAACATCTTAAGGCTTTTCTGACCAATTTTCAAATGGATCCTTTCAACAAGCTCAGCACAGTAGCTAAAAACGTAAAGTATGACATTTATTGTAACCACTAGGTGGCGCTATATGTATAACTGAATTTTATCATATAGATGTTTTCAGGCCGTGACTATTACGTTGCCTGAGAAGTTTGAGATTTTTTGGAGCTTGAACATGGGAGTTATTAAGCATTTGCTCTTTCTCGACAAATGAAATTTTAAAGGCAATATTTGATGCCCCGCCCCCGTCATATAGTATTTCAAAAAGGCAAGATGTTTTGCCCAGTTGTTCTCTCAGGTCTTGAGATGATAAATGCCAAGTTTGAAGTCAATTGGATGAAAAATGTTTGCAAAGGGGGAAAAAGCATGACCACAGTGAATGTGCCAAAATAGGCCAAAATTGGACATTAAAAAATTCATAGCTCATTTCCTGTACATTTTAGCTACATGGTCCCAATAGACTTTTTTGTGCGTCTCGGGGTGCTACACGTGCCTGCCAATTTTTGTTGCTCTAGCTCAAACGTGCCGGGCTTGGTTTTTATTTTTCTACGCTAGGGGGCGCTATCGAGTCGCATTGTTATGACGACTTAATAATATCAAATTTTTCGCCGGGCCTGAAGAGTGTGCAAAGTTCGGTGAGTTTTCGTGAATGCTTAGGTACCCAAAATCGCGATCGTTTGCGGAGAATAAAGAAGAAGAAGAAGAAGAATAATAATAATAATAATAATAATAATAATAATAATAATAATAATAATAATAATAATTTTTACAAAAACAATAGGGACCTCGCAGCGGTCGCTGCTCGGGCCCTAACTAGAGCTGCGAGCAGCTATAAAGGGCCCTCGCAGCCCGGGCCACGTTGGGGTACTTGCACGTTGGGGTACTTGCACGTTGGGGTACTTGCACGTTGGGGTACTGGCACGTTGGGGTACTGGCAAGTTTAGGTAAGGCACATTGGAAGCAGAATTTCTTTGAAAATGGCATGATAAACCTTGACATGTGGATTTTTTTTTTTTTTGTAAAAATACCGTTAAGTTGGTGTATTTTTTTTTATGCCTCTAGGGCTAGGTGGCGCTGTATATATAATGGAATGTTGTCATAGGGATACCTTCAAGCCTTGACTCTAAACATACATGTCAAGTGTGGGATTTTTTTGGAGCATGTACCGTGGAGTTATTAAGCATATCCTTCATTCACGATATTGCTTTTAATGTCCATTAGAGGCTATCAAAAATAAATAAAAAAGTACATGTTTGGATAAGTCTAATGCCAGTGAACATTTTGAGTGGTGGAAAGTAAAAGAATATTCATAAATGACTTAGTTATCACACTTAGAATGAGTTTACATTTTTTGTACAAAATACCGTATGTGGGGTATTTTTTTTTCATGCCTCAAGGGCGAGGTGGCGCTGCATATATAACTGAATGTTGTCATAGAGATACCTTCAGGCCTTGACGATAAACATACATGTCAAGTTTGGGATTTTTTGGAGCATGTATCGGGGAGTTATTAAGCATATCCTTTTTCAGTGCGAAACACAAATTTTGATGCCCCGCGCTCATCATATAGTATTTCCAAAAGTCAAGATTTTTCCGTCTGTTGTTGGCTCAGGTCTTGGCATGGTCCAGGTCAAGTCATAAGTCAGTCGGATAAAACATGTAGGAGAAGTGGGCAAAAGTATGCCCCCTGAAAATGTGCAAAAATCGTCAAAAATGGGACATTCAAAAATCCGTACCTCACTTCCTGTTCATTTTAGCATATGGGTCCAAGAGACTTTTTTGTAGGTCTTTGGCTCCGTCATACACGTAAAAATTTTCGTAGATCTTGCTTAAACGTAGAATCGGGGCTGCTTCGTTAAAAATTTCTAGGGGGCGCTATTGAGTCATTTTTGTAAAAATAGTACAATCAACAATAAAATATTGTTCATTTTACCAGGCCAGATGTGTGTGCCAAGTTTCATGAGTTTCTGCGCATGTTTAGACCCTCAAAACTGGCGTTGTTTTCTTGGCGAACAGTGCTTAGCCACGCCCACAGCGATTCGCGAAAACTCACAAACTTCGTGTTGTGACATCATGAAGGCCGAAACCCTCATCTGAGCAAATATGAGGTTGGTCCAGTTAACGTGTTTGGAGAAAAATGTACAAGAAAATTCGTAAGAAAAAAAATTGCCACTAGGTGGCGCTATCAGTAAGATGAAATATAAGTTCGTAGATGTCTTAACGGCTGGACTCTCATCAAATGTGTGAAATTTTGAGAAGATAGGATCATCTCGGTCAAGTTCATGCAGCTTTTATTGTCACGAAAAATTTTCGGACTTTGCGTCACCGTAGCGGCCACGCCCTTTGGCGAAAAGTTACAATATTCGGTGTGGGGCATGATCAACATCTTAAGGCTTTTCTGACCAATTTTCAACTGGATCCCTTCAACGAGCTCGGCACAGTAGCTAAAAACGTAAAGTATGACATTTATTGTTACCACTAGGTGGCGCTATATGTATAACTGAATTTTATCATATAGATGCTTTCAGGCCGTGACTATTACGTTGCCTGAGAAGTTTGAGATTTTTTGGAGCTTGAACATGGGAGTTATCACACTTAGAATGAGTTGACATTTTTTGTACAAAATACCGTATGTGGGGTATTTTTTTTTCACGCCTGAAGGGCTAGGTGGCGCTGCATATATAACTGAATTTTGTCATAGAGATACCTTCAGGCTTTGACTATAAACATACATGTCAAGTTTGGGATTTTTTGGAGCATGTACCGGGGAGTTATTAAGCATATCCTTTTTCAGTGCGAAACACAAAATTTGATGCCCCGCCCTCATCATATAGTATTTCCAAAAGTCAAGATTTTTCTGCCTGTAGTTGGCTCAGGTCTTGACATGGTCCAGGTCAAGTCTAAAGTCAGTCGGATGAAATGTGTAGGAGAAGTGGGCAAAAGTATGCCCCCTGAAAATGTGCAAAAATCGTCAAAAATGGGACATTCAAAAATTCATAGCTCACTTCCTGTTCATTTTAGCACATGGGTCCAAGAGACTTTTTTGTAGGTCTTGGACTCCCTCATACACCTAAAAATTTTCGTAGATCTTGCTTAAACGTACAATCGGGGCTGCTTCGTTAAAAATTTCTAGGGGGCGCTATTGAGTCATTTTTGTAAAAATAGGACAATACATGATAAAATATTGCTCATTTTGCCAGGCTAGATGTGTGTGCCAAGTTTCATGAGTTTCTGTGCATGTTTAGACCATCAAACCTAGCGTTGTTTTCTTGGCGAACAGTGCTTAGCCACGCCCACAGCGATTCGCGAAAACTCACAAACTTCGTGTTGTGACATCATGAAGGCCGAAACCCCCATCTGAGCAAATATGAGGTTGGTCCAGTTAACGTGTTTGGAGAAAAATGTACAAGAAAATTCGTAAGAAAAAAAATTGCCACTAGGTGGCGCTATCAGTTAGATGAAATGTAAGTTAGTAGATGTCTTTAGAGCTGGACTCTCATCAAATGTGTGAAATTTTGAGAAGATAGGATCATCTCGGTCAAGTTAATGCAGCTTTTATTGTCACGAAAAATCTTCAGACTTTGCGTCACCGTAGCGGCCACGCCCTTTGGCGAAAAGTTACAATATTCGGTGTGGGGCATCACCAACATCTTAAGGCTTTTCTGACCAATTTTCAACTGGATCCCTTCAACGAGCTCAGCACAGTAGCTAAAAACGTAAAGTATGACATTTATTGTAACCACTAGGTGGCGCTATATGTATAACTGAATTTTGTCATATAGATGTTTTCAGGCCGTGACTATTACGTTGCCTGAGAAGTTTGAGATTTTTTGGAGCTTGTACATGGGAGTTATTCAGCATTTGCTCTTTCTGGACAAATGAAATTTTAAAGGCAATATTTGATGCCCCGCCCCCGTCATATAGTATTTCGAAAAGGCAAGATTTTTTCCCCAGTTGTTCTCTCAGGTCTTGAGATGATAAATGCCAAGTTTGAAGTCAATTGGATGAAAAATGTTTGCAAAGGGGGAAAAAGCATGACCACAGTGAATGTGCCAAAATAGGCCAAAATTGGACATTAAAAAATTCATAGCTCACTTCCTGTACATTTTAGCTACATGGTCCCAATAGACTTTTTTGTGCGTCTCGGGGTGCTACACATGCCTGCCAATTTTCGTTGCTCTAGCTCAAACGTGCCGAGCTTGGTTTTTATTTTTCTATGCTAGGGGGCGCTATAGAGTCGCGTTGTTATGACGACTTCATAATATCAAATTTTTCGCCGGGCCTGAGGAGTGTGCAAAGTTTGGTGAGTTTTCGTAAATGTTTAGGTACCCAAAATCGTGATCGTTTACGGAGAAGAAGAAGAAGAAGAAGAAGAATAATAATAATAATAATAATAATAATCCGATCGAAAAACAATAGGGACCTCGCAGCGGTAGCTGCTCGGGCCCTAACTAGAGCTGCGAGCAGCTATAAAGGGCCCTCGCAGCCCGGGCCACGTTGGGGTACTTGCACGTTGGGGTACTTGCACGTTGGGGTACTGGCACGTTGGGGTACTGGCAAGTTTAGGTACGGCACATTGGAAGCAGAATTTCTTTGAAAATGGCATGATAAACCTTGACATGTGGATTTTTTTTTTTTTTTGTAAAAATACCGTTAAGTTGGTGTATTTTTTTTTATGCCTCTAGGGCTAGGTGGCGCTGTATATATAATGGAATGTTGTCATAGGGATACCTTTAAGCCTTGACTCTAAACATACATGTCAAGTGTGGGATTTTTTTGGAGCATGTACCGTGGAGTTATTAAGCATATCCTTCATTCACGATATTGCTTTTAATGTCCATAGAGGCTATCAAAAATAAATAAAAAAGTACATGTTTGGATAAGTCTAATGCCAGTGAACATTTTGAGTGGTGGAAAGTAAAAGAATATTCATAAATGACTTAGTTATCACACTTAGAATGAGTTTACATTTTTTGTACAAAATACCGTATGTGGGGTATTTTTTTGTTTTGCCTCAAGGGCGAGGTGGCGCTGCATATATAACTGAATGTTGTCATAGAGATACCTTCAGGCCTTGACGATAAACATACATGTCAAGTTTGGGATTTTTTGGAGCATGTATCGGGGAGTTATTAAGCATATCCTTTTTCAGTGCGAAACACAAATTTTGATGCCCCGCGCTCATCATATAGTATTTCCAAAAGTCAAGATTTTTCCGTCTGTTGTTGGCTCAGGTCTTGGCATGGTCCAGGTCAAGTCATAAGTCAGTCGGATAAAACATGTAGGAGAAGTGGGCAAAAGTATGCCCCCTGAAAATGTGCAAAAATCGTCAAAAATGGGACATTCAAAAATTCGTACCTCACTTCCTGTTCATTTTAGCATATGGGTCCAAGAGACTTTTTTGTAGGTCTTTGGCTCCCTCATACACGTAAACATTTTCGTAGATCTTGCTTAAACGTAGAATCGGGGCTGCTTCGTTAAAAATTTCTAGGGGGCGCTATTGAGTCATTTTTGTAAAAATAGTACAATCAACAATAAAATATTGTTCATTTTACCAGGCCAGATGTGTGTGCCAAGTTTCATGAGTTTCTGCGCATGTTTAGACCCTCAAAACTGGCGTTGTTTTCTTGGCGAACAGTGCTTAGCCACGCCCACAGCGATTCGCGAAAACTCACAAACTTCGTGTTGTGACATCATGAAGGCCGAAACCCTCATCTGAGCAAATATGAGGTTGGTCCAGTTAACGTGTTTGGAGAAAAATGTACAAGAAAATTCGTAAGAAAAAAAATTGCCACTAGGTGGCGCTATCAGTAAGATGAAATATAAGTTCGTAGATGTCTTAAGGGCTGGACTCTCATCAAATGTGTGAAATTTTGAGAAGATAGGATCATCTCGGTCAAGTTCATGCAGCTTTTATTGTCACGAAAAATTTTAGGACTTTGCGTCACCGTAGCGGCCACGCCCTTTGGCGAAAAGTTACAATATTCGGTGTGGGGCATGATCAACATCTTAAGGCTTTTCTGACCAATTTTCAACTGGATCCCTTCAACGAGCTCGGCACAGTAGCTAAAAACGTAAAGTATGACATTTATTGTTACCACTAGGTGGCGCTATATGTATAACTGAATTTTATCATATAGATGCTTTCAGGCCGTGACTATTACGTTGCCTGAGAAGTTTGAGATTTTTTGGAGCTTGAACATGGGAGTTATCACACTTAGAATGAGTTGACATTTTTTGTACAAAATACCGTATGTGGGGTATTTTTTTGTTTTGCCTCAAGGGCTAGGTGGCGCTGCATATATAACTGAATTTTGTCATAGAGATACCTTCAGGCTTTGACTATAAACATACATGTCAAGTTTGGGATTTTTTGGAGCATGTACCGGGGAGTTATCAAGCATATCCTTTTTCAGTGCGAAACACAAAATTTGATGCCCCGCCCTCATCATATAGTATTTCCAAAAGTCAAGATTTTTCTGCCTGTAGTTGGCTCAGGTCTTGACATGGTCCAGTTCAACTCTAAAGTCAGTCGGATGAAATGTGTAGGAGAAGTGGGCAAAAGTATGCCCCCTGAAAATGTGCAAAAATCGTCAAAAATGGGACATTCAAAAATTCATAGCTCACTTCCTGTTCATTTTAGCACATGGGTCCAAGAGACTTTTTTGTAGGTCTTGGACTCCCCCATACACCTAAAAATTTTCGTAGATCTTGCTTAAAAGTACAATCGGGGCTGCTTCGTTAAAAATTTCTAGGGGGCGCTATTGAGTCATTTTTGTAAAAATAGGACAATACATGATAAAATATTGCTCATTTTGCCAGGCCAGATGTGTGTGCCAAGTTTCATGAGTTTCTGCGCATGTTTAGACCATCAAAACTAGCGTTGTTTTCTTGGCGAACAGTGCTTAGCCACGCCCACAGCGATTCGCGAAAACTCACAAACTTCGTGTTGTGACATCATGAAGGCCGAAACCCCCATCTGAGCAAATATGAGGTTGGTCCAGTTAACGTGTTTGGAGAAAAATGTACAAGAAAATTCGTAAGAAAAAAAATTGCCACTAGGTGGCGCTATCAGTTAGATGAAATATAAGTTCGTAGATGTCTTTAGGGCTGGACTCTCATCAAATGTGTGAAATTTTGAGAAGATAGGATCATCTCGGTCAAGTTCATGCAGCTTTTATTGTCACGAAAAATCTTCAGACTTTGCGTCACCGTAGCGGCCACGCCCTTTGGCGAAAAGTTACAATATTCGGTGTGGGGCATCATCAACATCTTAAGGCTTTTCTGACCAATTTTCAACTGGATCCCTTCAACGAGCTCAGCACAGTAGCTAAAAACGTAAAGTATGACATTTATTGTAACCACTAGGTGGCGCTATATGTATAACTGAATTTTTTCATATAGGTGTTTTCAGGCCGTGACTATTACGTTGCCTGAGAAGTTTGAGATTTTTTGGAGCTTGTACATGGGAGTTATTCAGCATTTGCTCTTTCTGGACAAATGAAATTTTAAAGGCAATATTTGATGCCCCGCCCCCGTCATATAGTATTTCGAAAACGCAAGATTTTTTGCCTAGTTTTTCTCTTAAGTCTTGAGATGATAAATGCCAAGTTTAAAGTCAATTGGATGAAAAATGTTTGCATAGGGGGAAAAAGTATGACCACAGTGAATGTGCCAAAATAGGCCAAAATTGGACATAAAAAAATTCATAGCTCATTTCCTGTACATTTTAGCTACATGGTCCCGATAGACTTTTTTGTGCGTCTCGGGGTGCTACACGTGCCTGCCAATTTTCGTTGCTCTCGCTCAAACGTGCCGGGCTTGGTTTTTATTTTTCTACGCTAGGGGGCGCTATAGAGTCGCGTTGTTATAACGACTTCATAATATCCAATTTTTCGCCGGACCTGAGGAGTGTGGAAAGTTTGGTGAGTTTTCGTGAATGTTTAGGTCCTCAAAAATGCGATCGTTTACGGAGAAGAAGAAGAAGAAGAAGAAGAATAATAATAATAATCCGATCGAAAAACAATAGGGACCTCGCAGCGGTAGCTGCTCGGGCCCTAATAATAATAATAATTTTTACAAAAACAATAGGGACCTCGCAGCGGTCGCTGCTCGGGCCCTAATAATAATAATAATAATAATCCGATCGAAAAACAATAGGGACCTCGCAGCGGTAGCTGCTCGGGCCCTAACTAGAGCTGCGAGCAGCTATAAAGGGCCCTCGCAACCTGGGCCACGTTGGGGTACTTGCACGTCGGGGTACTGGCACGTTGGGGTACTGTCAAATCGGACAAGGACCATCTAAAATGTTTTTGACAAGCTTTGTGAGTGCAAAAGGCCAAAGATGGTGTGCAATTCCCAAAATAAATTCAAAATGGCGGACTTCCTTTTAGGTTTAGCATACGGCTACAGAATACTTTTTGTAGGTCTTAAGCTAATAGGTATGCCTCCCAGTTTTCAAAAATCTAGGTCAAGTCATCTTTAGTTGTGTATCGCTTGAATCATACAATTGGAAATGCTCCATAAAAATGCATAGAGGGCGCTATTGAGCACAACGTTGGGTTACTTGCACGTCAGGGTACTGGCACGTTGGGGTACTGTTACATGGAACAAGGACCATTTAAAATGTTAGTTTTTCCCATGCCTTGTCTGTGCAAAGTTCTATGAAAGAGGCCAAAAATGATGTATAATTCCCAAAATAAAATCAAAATAGCGGACTTCCTCTTTGGTTTGGCAAATGGCTACATAATACTTTTTTGTAGGTATTAGGCTGATAGGGGTCTGTCCTAATTTTCACAAATCTAGCAGAATCATACAATCGGAAATACTTCATAAAAATGTCTAGAGGGCGCTATTTATTGCAAATTGCACAATAAATCTCTAAAAATTCATGTTCATGACAAGTCTGATGTGTTTGCAAAGTTTCATGAGTTTTCAGACATGTATAGATAAAAAAACAAAGCAGCACTTTACTTGGCAAACAATGCATCGCTATAGCAGCAGCGTGCGACAAAATAAAAAACTTTCGATAACTTTGCATCTTAAACATCTTAAGATGAAACACACCAAGTTTGAAGACGGTCGGATGAACTTTGTACGAGGAGTTCGTTAAAATATGACCCCTGAAAAAGGCCACAAAAAATGGCAACAAATCCCATCGTAAATCAAAATGGCAGACTTCCTGTTTGGTTTAGCACATGGTTCCAAGAGACTTTTTTGTACATCGTGGGCTCTTATGTATGCCTGCAAATTATCATCGCGCTAGGTGAAACGTACAACCGGGAATGCTTCGTTAAAGAGGAGTTTTCTAGCTCAAAATGTGATGCCCGGCCCCTGGGGGACTTCCTGTTGGGTTTAGCACATGGCACCAAGAGACTTTTTTGTACATTGTGGGCTGTTACATATGTCTACAAATTTTTGTAGCTCTAGCTACTTCGTACAACTGGGAATGCTTCATTAAGAAGGATTTTTTTCCTTTGCAAAAAGTGCATGCCACGACAACAGCGTGCGACGAAATAAAGAGCTTTCAATAACTTTTCATCCTCAACATCTTAAGATGAGTCACACCAAGTTTGAAGATGATCGGATAAACTCTGTAGGAGGAGTTCGTTAAAATATGACCCCTATGAAATGGCCCAAAAAATGGCAACACATTCCAAAGTAAATCAAAATGGCGGACGTCCTGTTAGGTTTAGCATATGGTTCAAAAAGAGTTTTTTGTACCTCGAGGGCTGTTATATACCTCTACAAATTTTGGTAACTCTAGGTGAAACGTACAGCCGGGTATGCTTTGTTAAAGAGGAGTTTTTTAGCTCAAAATGTGATGCCCGGCCCCTGGGGGACTTCCTGTTGGGTTTAGCACAGGGCACCAAGAGACTTTTTTGTACATCTTGGGCTGTTACATATGTCTACAAATTTTCGTAGCTCTCGCTGCTTCGTATAAATGGGAATGCTTCTTTAAGGATATTTTTTTTCCTTTGCAAACAGTGCATGCCATGACAACAGCGTGTGACGAACTACAAAGCTTTCAATAACTTTCCATCTTCAACATCTTAAGATGAATTCACACCAAGTTTGAAGATGATCGGATAAACACTGTAGGAGGAGTTCGTTAAAATAAGACCCCAATGAAATGGCCAAAAAAATGGCAACACGTTCCAAAATAAATCAAAATGGTGGACTTCCTGTTAGGTTTAGCATATGATTCAAAAAGAGTTTTTTGTAGGTCATAGCCTGTTACATATGTGTACCAATTTTCGTAGCTCTAGATTAAACGTACAACCGGCAATGCTTCGTGAAGTAAGAATTTTTAAACTCTAAATTTGATGCGCCACCGCCGTCATATAGTATATCAAAAACTTTTCATTTTTCACAATGATGTTGTCCCAGGTGTTGAGATGGTACATCCCAAGTTTGAAGTCAATCGGGTTAACCGTGTAGGAGAAGCGGGCAAAAGTATGACCCCTGTAAATGTGCAAAAATTGGCAAAAATTGGACATTTAAATACTCATACCTCACTTTCTGTCTATTTTAGGGTACACACTTCAAAGAGGTTTTTGTTCATTGGGATGTGCTACAGGTGCCACACAATTTTCATAGCCGTCGGACAATCGTAGCGGGACAGGGATCCGTTTAACCTATGTAGGGGGCGCTAAGGAGCCATTTTTCTGTTATCATGTATGGCGACTTTAAAATATCAAATTTTTCGCCAGGCCTGATGTGCATGTAAAGTTTGGTGAGTTTTCGGTCACGTTTAGTGTCTCAAAAATGCGATTGTTTGCGGAGAAGAATAATAAGAAGAATAACTAGAGCTGCGAGCAGCTATAAAGGGCCCTCGCAGCCCGGGCCACGTTGGGGTCCTTGCACGTTGGGGTACTTGCACGTTGGGGTACTGGCACGTTGGGGTACTGGCATATTGGAAGCAAAATTTCTTTGAAAATGGCATAATAAACGTTTACATGTAGAATATTTTTTTTGCCAGTGTCTGTCAAGCTCAACGGATTTTGGTGATTGTTAAGACCTGCAAAAATCAGCGTCCTTATTTATTTTTAGGCAATGAGTTGCCCTGATTGGTATTTTTTTTGTAAAAGTGTATATACACATCATCGCTCGTTGTACTCATTGCACAATGTTTACTTTTATTGTCCAAAGGGGCAATCAAAAATGAATAAAACAAAATGGAAACGTACATACGTTTGGATCGGTGTGAAGCCAGTGAACAATTTGAGTGGTGGAAACTAAAAGAATATTCATAAATGACTTAGTTATCACACTTAGAATGAGTGTACATTTTTTGTACAAAATACCGTATGTGGGGTATTTTTTATTTTTTTTATATAAGCCTCAAGGGCTAGGTGGCGCTGTATTTATAACTGAATGTTGTCATCGAGATACCTTCAGGCCTTGATTATAAGCATACATGTGAAGTGTGGGATTTTTTTTGGAGCATGTACCGTGGAGTTATTAAGCATATCCTTCATTCACGATATTGCTTTTAATGTCCATAGAGGCTATCAAAAATAAATAAAAATATATATATGTTTGGATAAGTCTGATGCCAGTGAACATTTTGAGTGGTGGAAACTAAAAGAATATTCATAAATGACTGAGTTATCACACTTAGAATGAGTTTACATTTTTTGTACAAAATACCGTATGTGGGGTATTTTTTTTTCATGCCTCAAGGGCTAGGTGGCGCTTCATATATAACTGAATGTTGTCATAGAGATAACTTCAGGCCTTGACGATAAACATACATGTCAAGTTTGGGATTTTTTGGAGCATGTACCGGGGAGTTATCAAGCATATCCTTTTTCATTGCGAAACACAAATTTTGATGCCACGCCCTCATCATATAGTATTTCGAAAAGTCAAGATTTTCCCCCCTGTCGTTGGCTCAGGTCTTGACATTGTCCAGGTCAAGTCTTAACTCAGTCGGATGAAACGTGGAGAAGAAGTGGGCAAAAGTATGCCCCCTGTAAATGTGCAAAAATCATCAAAAATGGGACATTCAAAAATGCGTAGCACACTTCCTGTTCATTTTAGCATATGGGTCCAAGAGACTTTTATGTAGGTCTTGGGCTCCCTCATACACCTAAAATTTTTCGTAGATCTTGCTTAAACGTACAACCGGGGCTGCTTCGTTAAAATTTTCTAGGGGTCGCTATTGAGTCATTTTTGTAAAAATAGCACAATCAACATTAAAATATTGCTCATTTTACCAGGCCAGATGTGTGTGCCAAGTTTCATGAGTTTCTGTGCATGTTTAGACCCTCAAAACCGGCGTTGTTTTCTTGGCGAACAGCGCTTAGCCACGCCCACAGCAATTCACGAAAACTCACAAACTTCGTGTTGTGACATCATGAAGGCCGAAACCCTCATCTGAGCAAATCTGAGGTAGGTCCAGTTAACGTGTTTGGACAAAAACGTAGAAGAAAATTCGTAAGAAAAAAAAAATGCCACTAGGTGGCGCTATCAGTAAGATGAAATATAAGTTCGTAGATGTCTTTAGGGCTGGACTCTCATCAAATGTGTGAAATTTTGAGAAGATAGGATCATCTCGGTCAAGTTAATGCAGCTTTTATTGTCACGAAAAATCTTCAGACTTTGCGTCACCGTAGCGGCCACGCCCTTTGGCGAAAAGTTACAATATTCGGTGTGGGGCATGATCAACATCTTAAGGCTTTTCTGACCAATTTTCAACTGGATCCCTTCAACGAGCTCAGCACTGTAGCTAAAAACGTAAAGTATGACATTTATTGTTACCACTAGGTGGCGCTATATGTATAACTGAATTTTATCATATAGATGTTTTCAGGCCGTGACTATTACGTTTTCTGAGAAGTTTGAGATTTTTCGGAGCTTGAACATGGGAGTTATTAAGCATTTGCTCTTTCTGGACAAATGAAATTTTCAAGGCAATATTTGATGCCCCGCCCCCGTCATATAGTATTTCAAAAAGTCAAGGTTTTTTGCCCAGTTGTTGTCTCAGGTCTTGAGATGATAAATGCCAATTTTGAAGTCAACTGGATGAAAAATGTTTGCAAAGGGGGAAAAAGCATGACCACAGTGAATGTGCCAAAATAGGCCAAAATTGGACATTAAAAAATTCATAGCTCATTTCCTGTACATTTTAGCTACATGGTCCCAATAGACTTTTTTTGTGCGTCTCGGGGTGCTACACGTGCCTGCCAATTTTCGTTGCTCTAGCTCAAACGTGCCGGGCTTGGTTATTATTTTTCTACGCTAGGGGGCGCTATAGAGTCGCGTTGTTATGACGCCTTCATAATATCAAATTTTTCGCCGGGCCCGAAGAGTGCGCAAAGTTCGGTGAGTTTTCGTGAATGTTTAGGTACCCAAAATCGCGATCGTTTGCGGAGAATAAAGAAGAAGAAGAGGAAGAATAATAATAACTAGAGCTGCGAGCAGCTATAAAGGGCCCTCGCAGCCCGGGCCACGTTGGAGTCCTTGCACGTTGGGGTACTTGCACGTTAGGGTACTGGCACGTTGGGGTACTGGCATATTGGAAGCAAAATTTCTTTGAAAAAAGCATAATAAACGTTTACATGTAGAATATTTTTTTTGCCAGTGTGTGTCAAGCTCAACGGGTTTTGGTGATTGTTAAGACCTGCAAAAATCAGCGTCCTTTTTTATTTTTAGGCAATGAGTTGCCCTGATTGGTATTTTTTGTAAAAGTGTATATATACATCATCGCTCGTTGTACTCATTGCACAATGTTACTTTTATTGTCCAAAGGGGCAATCAAAAATGAATAAAACAAAATGGAAACGTACATACGTTTGGATCGGTGTGAAGCCAGTGAACAATTTGAGTGGTGGAAACTAAAAGAATATTCAGAAATGACTTAGTCATCACACTTAGAATGAGTTTACATTTTTTTGTACAAAATACCGTATGTGTTTTTTTTTTTTTATATAAGCCTCAAGGGCTAGGTGGCGCTGTATTTATAACTGAATGTTGTCATCGAGATACCTTCAGGCCTTGATTATAAGCATACATGTCAAGTGTGGGATTTTTTTTGGAGCATGTACCGTGGAGTTATTAAGCATATCCTTCATTCACGATATTGCTTTTAATGTCCACAGAGGCTATCAAAAATAAATAAAAATATATATATGTTTGGATAAGTCTGATGCCAGTGAACATTTTGAGTGGTGGAAACTAAAAGAATATTCATAAATGACTTAGTTATCACACTTAGAATGAGTTTACATTTTTTGTACAAAATACCGTATGTGGGGTATTTTTTTTTTATGCCTCAAGGGCTAGGTGGCGCTGCATATATAACTGAATGTTGTCATAGAGATAGCTTCAGGCCTTGACGATAAACATACATGTCAAGTTTGGGATTTTTTGGAGCATGTACCGGGGAGTTATTAAGCATATCCTTTTTCAGTGCGAAACACAAATTTTGATGCCCCGCCTTCATCATATAGTATTTCGAAAGGTCAAGATTTTTCCCCCTGTCGTTGGCTCAGGTCTTGACATGGTCCAGGTCAAGTCTTAACTCAGTCAGATGAAACGTGTAGGAGAAGTGGGCAAAAGTCTGCCCCCTGTGAATGTGCAAAAATTGTCAAAAATGGGACATTCAAAAATTCGTAGCTCACTTCCTGTTCATTTTAGCATATGGGTCCAAGAGACTTTTTTGTAGGTCTTGGGCTCCCTCATACACCTAAAAATATTCGTCGTTCTTGCTTAAACGTACAACCGGGGCTGCTTCGTTAAAAACTTCTAGGGGGCGCTATTGAGTCATTTTTGTAAAAATAACACAATCAACAATAAAATATTGCTCATTTTACCAGGCCAGATGTGTGTGCCAAGTTTCATGAGTTTCTGTGCATGTTTAGACCCTCAAAACTGGCGTTGTTTTCTTGGCGAACAGCGCTTAGCCACACCCACAGCAATTCGCGAAAACTCACAAACTTCGTGTTGTGACATCATGAAGGCCGAAACCCTCATCTGAGCAAATATGAGGTAGGTCCAGTTAACGTGTTTGGAGAAAAACGTAGAAGAAAATTCGTAATAAAAAAAATTGCCACTAGGTGGCGCTATCAGTTAGATGAAATATAAGTCAGTAGATGTCTTTAGGGCTGGACTCTCATCAAATGTGTGAAATTTTGGGAAGATAGGATCATCTCGGTCAAGTTAATGCAGCTTTTATTTTCACGAAAAATCTTCAGACTTTGCGTCACCGTAGCGGCCACGCCCTTTGGCGAAAAGTTACAATATTCGGTGTGGCGCATGATCAACATCTTAAGCCTTTCTGACCAATTTTCAACTTGATCCCTTCAACGAGCTCAGCGCAGTAGCTAAAAACGTAAAGTATGACATTTATTGTTACCACTAGGTGGCGCTATATGTATAACTGAATTTTATCATATAGATGTTTTCAGGCCGTGACTATTACGTTGCCTGAGAAGTTTGAGATTTTTTGGAGCTTGAACATGGGAGTTATTAAGCATTTGCTCTTTCTGGACAAATGAAATTTTAAAGGCAATATTTGATGCCCCGCCCCCGTCATATAGTATTTCAAAAAGGCAAGATGTTTTGCCCAGTTTTTCTCTCAGGTCTTGAGATGATAAATGCCAAGTTTGAAGTCAATTGGATGAAAAATGTTTGCAAAGGGGGAAAAAGCATGACCACAGTGAATGTACCAAAATAGGCCAAAATTGGACATAAAAAAATTCATAGCTCACTTCCTGTACATTTTAGCTACATGGTCCCAATAGACTTTTTTGTGCGTCTCGGGGTGCTACACGTGCCTGCCAATTTTTGTTGCTCTAGCTCAAACGTGCCGGGCTTGGTTTTTATTTTTCTACGCTAGGGGGCGCTATCGAGTCGCATTGTTATGACGACTTAATAATATCAAATTTTTCGCCGGGCCTGAGGAGTGTGCAAAGTTCGGTGAGTTTTCGTGAATGTTTAGGTACCCAAAATCGCGATCGTTTGCGGAGAATAAAGAAGAAGAATAATAACTAGAGCTGCGAGCAGCTATAAAGGGCCCTCGCAGCCCGGGCCACGTTGGGGTCCTTGCACGTTGGGGTACTTGCACGTTGGGGTACTGGCACGTTGGGGTACTGGCATATTGGAAGCAAAATTTCTTTGAAAATGGCATAATAAACGTTTACATGTAGAATATTTTTTTGCCAGTGTGTGTGTCAAGCTCAACGGGTTTTGGTGATTGTTAAGACCTGCAAAAATCAGCGTCCTTTTTTATTTTTAGGCAATGAGTTGCCCTGATTGGTATTTTTTTGTAAAAGTGTATATACACATCATCGCTCGTTGTACTCATTGCACAATGTTACTTTTATTGTCCAAAGGGGCAATCAAAAATGAATAAAACAAAATGGAAACGTACATACGTTTGGATCGGTGTGAAGCCAGTGAACAATTTGAGTGGTGGAAACTAAAAGAATATTCATAAATGACTTAGTTATCACACTTAGAATGAGTGTACATTTTTTGTACAAAATACCGTATGTGGGGTATTTTTTTTTTTTTTTTATATAAGCCTCAAGGGCTAGGTGGCGCTGTATTTATAACTGAATGTTGTCATAGAGATACCTTCAGGCCTTGATTATAAGCATACATGTCAAGTGTGGGATTTTTTTTTGGAGCATGTACCGTGGAGTTATTAAGCATATCCTTCATTCACGATATTGCTTTTAATGTCCATAGAGGCTATCAAAAATAAATAAAAATATATATATGTTTGGATAAGTCTGATGCCAGTGAACATTTTGAGTGGTGGAAACTAAAAAAATATTCATAAATGACTTAGTTATCACACTTAGAATGAGTGTACATTTTTTGTACAAAATACCGTATGTGGGGTATTTTTTTTTCATGCCTCAAGGGCTAGGTGGCGCTGCATATATAACTGAATGTTGTCATAGAGATAACTTCAGGCCTTGACGATAAACATACATGTCAAGTTTGGGATTTTTTGGAGCATGTACCGGGGAGTTATCAAGCATATCCTTTTTCATTGTGAAACACAAATTTTGATGCCCCGCCCTCATCATATAGTATTTCGAAAAGTCAAAATTTTTCCCCCTGTCGTTGGCTCAGGTCTTGACATGGTCCAGGCCAAGTCTTAACTCAGTCGGATGAAACGTGTAGGAGAAGTGGGCAAAAGTCTGCCCCCTGTGAATGTGCAAAAATCGTCAAAAATGGGACATTCAAAAATTCGTAGCTCACTTCCTGTTCATTTTAGCATATGGGTACAAGAGACTTTTTTGTAGGTCTTGGGCTCCCTCATACACTTAAAAATATTCGGCGTTCTTGCTTAAACGTACAACCGGGGCTGCTTCGTTAAAAATTTCGAGGGGGCGCTATTGAGTCATTTTTGTAAAAATAGCACAATCAACAATAAAATATTGCTCATTTTACCAGGCCAGATGTGTGTGCCAAGTTTCAGGAGTTTCTGTGCATGTTTAGACCCTCAAAACTGGCGTTGTTTTCTTGGCGAACAGCGCTTAGCCACGCCTACAGCAATTCGCGAAAACTCACAAACTTCGTGTTGTGACATCATGAAGGCCGAAACCCTCCTCTGAGCAAATATGAGGTAGGTCCAGTTAACGTGTTTGGAGAAAAACGTAGAAGAAAATTCGTAAGAAAAAAAATTGCCACTAGGTGGCGATATCAGTTAGATGAAATGTAAGTTAGTAGATGTCTTTAGAGCTGGACTCTCATCAAATGTGTGAAATTTTGAGAAGATAGGATCATCTCGGTCAAGTTAATGCAGCTTTTATTTTCACGAAAAATCTTCAGATTTTGCGTCACCGTAGCGGCCACGCCCTTTGACGAAAAGTTACAATATTCGGTGTGGGGCATGATCAACATCTTAAGGCTTTTCTGACCAATTTTCAAATGGATCCCTTCAACAAGCTCAGCACAGTAGCTAAAAACATAAAGTATGACATTTATTGTAACCACTAGGTGGCGCTATATGTATAACTGAATTTTGTCATATAGATGTTTTCAGGCTGTGACTATTACGTTGCCTGAGAAGTTTGAGATTTTTTGGAGCTTGAACATGGGAGTTATTAAGCATTTGCTCTTTCTGGACAAATGAAATTTTAAAGGCAATATTTGATGCTCCGCCCCCGTCGTATAGTATTTCGAAAAGGCAAGATGTTTTGCCCAGCTGTTCTCTTAGGTCTTGAGATGATAAATGCCAAGTTTGAAGTCAATTGGATGAAAAATGTTTGCAAAGGGGGAAAAAGCATGACCACAGTGAATGTGCCAAAATAGGCCAAAATTGGACATTAAAAAATTCATAGCTCACTTCCTGTACATTTTAGCTACATGGTCCCAATAGACTTTTTTGTGCGTCTCGGGGTGCTACACGTGCCTGCCAATTTTCGTTGCTCTAGCTCAAACGTGTCGGGCTTGGTTTTTATTTTTCTACGCTAGGGGGCGCTATAGAGTCGCGTTGTTATAACGACTTCATAATATCAAATTTTTCGCCGGACCTGAGGAGTGTGCAAAGTTTGGTGAGTTTTCGTGAATATTTAGGTACCCAAAATCGCGATTGTTTGCGGAGAATAAAGAAGAAGAAGAAGAAGAATAATAATAATAACTAGAGCTGCGAGCAGCTATAAAGGGCCCTCGCAGCCCGGGCCACGTTGGGGTACTTGCACGTTGGGGTACTTGCACGTTGGGGTACTGGCACGTTGGGGTACTGGCAAGTTTAGGTAAGGCACATTGGAAGCAGAATTTCTTTGAAAATGGCATGATAAACCTTGACATGTGGATTTTTTTTTTTTTTGTAAAAATACCGTTAAGTTGGTGTATTTTTTTTTATGCCTCTAGGGCTAGGTGGCGCTGTATATATAATGGAATGTTGTCATAGGGATACCTTCAAGCCTTGACTCTAAACATACATGTCAAGTGTGGGATTTTTTTGGAGCATGTACCGTGGAGTTATTAAGCATATCCTTCATTCACGATATTGCTTTTAATGTCCATTAGAGGCTATCAAAAATAAATAAAAAAGTACATGTTTGGATAAGTCTAATGCCAGTGAACATTTTGAGTGGTGGAAAGTAAAAGAATATTCATAAATGACTTAGTTATCACACTTAGAATGAGTTTACATTTTTTGTACAAAATACCGTATGTGGGGTATTTTTTTGTTTTGCCTCAAGGGCGAGGTGGCGCTGCATATATAACTGAATGTTGTCATAGAGATACCTTCAGGCCTTGACGATAAACATACATGTCAAGTTTGGGATTTTTTGGAGCATGTATCGGGGAGTTATTAAGCATATCCTTTTTCAGTGCGAAACACAAATTTTGATGCCCCGCGCTCATCATATAGTATTTCCAAAAGTCAAGATTTTTCCGTCTGTTGTTGGCTCAGGTCTTGGCATGGTCCAGGTCAAGTCATAAGTCAGTCGGATAAAACATGTAGGAGAAGTGGGCAAAAGTATGCCCCCTGAAAATGTGCAAAAATCGTCAAAAATGGGACATTCAAAAATTCGTACCTCACTTCCTGTTCATTTTAGCATATGGGTCCAAGAGACTTTTTTGTAGGTCTTTGGCTCCGTCATACACGTAAAAATTTTCGTAGATCTTGCTTAAACGTAGAATCGGGGCTGCTTCGTTAAAAATTTCTAGGGGGCGCTATTGAGTCATTTTTGTAAAAATAGTACAATCAACAATAAAATATTGTTCATTTTACCAGGCCAGATGTGTGTGCCAAGTTTCATGAGTTTCTGCGCATGTTTAGACCCTCAAAACTAGCGTTGTTTTCTTGGCGAACAGTGCTTAGCCACGCCCACAGCGATTCGCGAAAACTCACAAACTTCGTGTTGTGACATCATGAAGGCCGAAACCCTCATCTGAGCAAATATGAGGTTGGTCCAGTTAACGTGTTTGGAGAAAAATGTACAAGAAAATTCGTAAGAAAAAAAATTGCCACTAGGTGGCGCTATCAGTAAGATGAAATATAAGTTCGTAGATGTCTTTAGGGCTGGACTCTCATCAAATGTGTGAAATTTTGAGAAGATAGGATCATCTCGGTCAAGTTCATGCAGCTTTTATTGTCACGAAAAATTTTCGGACTTTGCGTCACCGTAGCGGCCACGCCCTTTGGCGAAAAGTTACAATATTCGGTGTGGGGCATGATCAACATCTTAAGGCTTTTCTGACCAATTTTCAACTGGATCCCTTCAACGAGCTCGGCACAGTAGCTAAAAACGTAAAGTATGACATTTATTGTTACCACTAGGTGGCGCTATATGTATAACTGAATTTTATCATATAGATGCTTTCAGGCCGTGACTATTACGTTGCCTGAGAAGTTTGAGATTTTTTGGAGCTTGAACATGGGAGTTATCACACTTAGAATGAGTTGACATTTTTTGTACAAAATACCGTATGTGGGGTATTTTTTTTTCACGCCTGAAGGGCTAGGTGGCGCTGCATATATAACTGAATTTTGTCATAGAGATACCTTCAGGCTTTGACTATAAACATACATGTCAAGTTTGGGATTTTTTGGAGCATGTACCGGGGAGTTATTAAGCATATCCTTTTTCAGTGCGAAACACAAAATTTGATGCCCCGCCCTCATCATATAGTATTTCCAAAAGTCAAGATTTTTCTGCCTGTAGTTGGCTCAGGTCTTGACATGGTCCAGGTCAAGTCTAAAGTCAGTCGGATGAAATGTGTAGGAGAAGTGGGCAAAAGTATGCCCCCTGAAAATGTGCAAAAATCGTCAAAAATGGGACATTCAAAAATTCATAGCTCACTTCCTGTTCATTTTAGCACATGGGTCCAAGAGACTTTTTTGTAGGTCATGGACTCCCTCATACACCTAAAAATTTTCGTAGATCTTGCTTAAACGTACAATCGGGGCTGCTTCGTTAAAAATTTCTAGGGGGCGCTATTGAGTCATTTTTGTAAAAATAGGACAATACATGATAAAATATTGCTCATTTTGCCAGGCCAGATGTGTGTGCCAAGTTTCATGAGTTTCTGCGCATGTTTAGACCATCAAAACTAGCGTTGTTTTCTTGGTGAACAGTGCTTAGCCACGCCCACAGCGATTCGCGAAAACTCACAAACTTCGTGTTGTGACATCATGAAGGCCGAAACCCCCATCTGAGCAAATATGAGGTTGGTCCAGTTAACGTGTTTGGAGAAAAATGTACAAGAAAATTCGTAAGAAAAAAAATTGCCACTAGGTGGCGCTATCAGTTAGATGAAATATAAGTTCGTAGATGTCTTTAGGGCTGGACTCTCATCAAATGTGTGAAATTTTGAGAAGATAGGATCATCTCGGTCAAGTTCATGCAGCTTTTATTGTCACGAAAAATCTTCAGACTTTGCGTCACCGTAGCGGCCACGCCCTTTGGCGAAAAGTTACAATATTCGGTGTGGGGCATCATCAACATCTTAAGGCTTTTCTGACCAATTTTCAACTGGATCCCTTCAACGAGCTCAGCACAGTAGCTAAAAACGTAAAGTATGACATTTATTGTAACCACTAGGTGGCGCTATATGTATAACTGAATTTTTTCATATAGGTGTTTTCAGGCCGTGACTATTACGTTGCCTGAGAAGTTTGAGATTTTTTGGAGCTTGTACATGGGAGTTATTCAGCATTTGCTCTTTCTGGACAAATGAAATTTTAAAGGCAATATTTGATGCCCCGCCCCCGTCATATAGTATTTCGAAAACGCAAGATTTTTTGCCTAGTTTTTCTCTTAAGTCTTGAGATGATAAATGCCAAGTTTAAAGTCAATGGGATGAAAAATGTTTGCATAGGGGGAAAAAGCATGACCACAGTGAATGTGCCAAAATAGGCCAAAATTGGACATTAAAAAATTCATAGCTCACTTCCTGTACATTTTAGGAAATGGCTTCCACTGACTTTTTTGTGCGTCTCGTAGTGCTACACGTGCCTGCCATTTTTCGTAGCTCTAGCTCAAACGGACCGGGATTGGTTTTTATTTTTCTACGCTAGGTGGCGCTATAGAGTCGCGTTGTTATGACAACTACATAATATCAAATTTTTCGCCGGGCCCGAAGAGACTGCAAAGTTTGGTGAGTTTTCGTAAATGTTTAGGCCCTCAAAAATGCGATCGTTTACGGAGAAGAAGAAGAAGAAGAATAATAATAATTCTTACAAAAACAAGAGGGACCTCGCAGCGGTCGCTGCTCGGGCCCTAATAATAACTAGAGCTGCGAGCAGCTATAAAGGGCCCTCGCAGCCCGGGCCACGTTGGGGTCCTTGCACGTTGGGGTACTTGCACGTTAGGGTACTGGCACGTTGGGGTACTGGCATATTGGAAGCAAAATTTCTTTGAAAATGGCATAATAAACGTTTACATGTAGAATATTTTTTTTGCCAGTGTGTGTGTCAAGCTCAACGGGTTTTGGTGATTGTTAATACCTGCAAAAATCAGCGTCCTTTTTTATTTTTAGGCAATGAGTTGCCCTGATTGGTATTTTTTTGTAAAAGTGTATATACACATCATCGCTCGTTGTACTCATTGCACAATGTTACTTTTATTGTCCAAAGGGGCAATCAAAAATGAATAAAACAAAATGGAAATGTACATACGTTTGGATCGGTGTGAAGCCAGTGAACAATTTGAGTGGTGGAAACTAAAAGAATATTCATAAATGACTTAGTTATCACACTTAGAATGAGTGTACATTTTTTGTACAAAATACCGTATGTGGGGTATTTTTTTTTTTTCATATATAAGCCTCAAGGGCTAGGTGGCGCTGTATTTATAACTGAATGTTTTCATAGAGATACCTTCAGGCCTTGATTATAAGCATACATGTCAAGTGTGGGATTTTTTTTTGGAGCATGTACCGTGGAGTTATTAAGCATATCCTTCATTCACGATATTGCTTTTAATGTCCATAGAGGCTATCAAAAATAAATAAAAATATATATATGTTTGGATAAGTCTGATGCCAGTGAACATTTTGAGTGGTGGAAACTAAAAGAATATTCATAAATGACTTAGTTATCACACTTAGAATGAGTTTACATTTTTTGTACAAAATACCGTATGTGGGGTATTTTTTTTTCATGCCTCAAGGGCTAGGTGGCGCTGCATATATAACTGAATGTTGTCATAGAGATAACTTCAGGCCTTGACGATAAACATACATGTCAAGTTTGGGATTTTTTGGAGCATGTACCGGGGAGTTATTAAGCATATCCTTTTTCATTGCGAAACACACATTTTGATGCCCCGCCCTCATCATATAGTATTTCGAAAAGTCCAAATTTTTCCCCCTGTCGTTGGCTCAGGTCTTGACATGGTCCAGGCCAAGTCTTAACTCAGTCGGACGAAACGTGTAGGAGAAGTGGGCAAAAGTCTGCCCCCTGTGAATGTGCAAAAATCGTCAAAAATGGGACATTCAAAAATTCGTAGCTCACTTCCTGTTCATTTTAGCATATGGGTACAAGAGACTTTTTTGTAGGTCTTGAGCTCCCTCATACACCTAAAAATATTCGTCGTTCTTGCTTAAACGTACAACCGGGGCTGCTTCGTTAAAAATTTCGAGGGGGCGCTATTGAGTCATTTTTTTTTAAATAGCACAATCAACAATAAAATATTGCTCATTTTACCAGGCCAGATGTGTGTGCCAAGTTTCAGGAGTTTCTGTGCATGTTTAGACCCTCAAAACTGGCGTTGTTTTCTTGGCGAACAGCGCTTAGCCACGCCCACAGCAATTCGCGAAAACTCACAAACTTCGTGTTGTGACATCATGAAGGCCGAAACCCTCATCTGAGCAAATATGAGGTAGGTCCAGTTAACGTGTTTGGAGAAAAACGTAGAAGAAAATTCGTAAGAAAAAAAATTGCCACTAGGTGGCGCTATCAGTTAGATGAAATGTAAGTTAGTAGATGTCTTTAGAGCTGGACTCTCATCAAATGTGTGAAATTTTGAGAAGATAGGATCATCTCGGTCAAGTTAATGCAGCTTTTATTGTCACGAAAAATCTTCAGATTTTGCGTCACCGTAGCGGCCACGCCCTTTGGCGAAAAGTTACAATATTCGGTGTGGGGCATCATCAACATCTTAAGGCTTTTCTGACCAATTTTCAACTGGATCCCTTCAACGAGCTCAGCACAGTAGCTAAAAACGTAAAGTATGACAATTATTGTTACCACTAGGTGGCGCTACATGGATAACTGAATTTTATCATATAGATGTTTTCAGGCCGTGACTATTAAGTTGCCTGATAAGTTTGAGATTTTTTGGAGCTTGAACATGGGAGTTATTAAGCATTTGCTCTTTCTGGACAAATGAAATTTTAAAGGCAATATTTGATGCCCCGCCCCCGTCATATAGTATTTCGAAAAGGCAAGATTTTTTCCCCAGTTGTTCTCTCAGGTCTTGAGATGATAAATGCCAAGTTTGAAGTCAATTGGATGAAAAATGTTTGCAAAGGGGGAAAAAGCATGACCACAGTGAATGTGCCAAAATAGGCCAAAATTGGACATTAAAAAATTCATAGCTCACTTCCTGTACATTTTAGCTACATGGTCCCAATAGACTTTTTTGTGCGTCTCGGGGTGCTACACGTGCCTGCCAATTTTCGTTGCTCTAGCTCAAACATGCCGGGCTTGGTTTTTATTTTTCTATGCTAGGGGGCGCTATAGAGTCGCGTTGTTATGACGACTTCATAATATCAAATTTTTCGCCGGGCCTGAGGAGTGTGCAAAGTTTGGTGAGTTTTCGTAAATGTTTAGGTACCCAAAATCGTGATCGTTTACGGAGAAGAAGAAGAAGAAGAAGAAGAATAATAATAATAATAATAATCCGATCGAAAAACAATAGGGACCTCGCAGCGGTAGCTGCTCGGGCCCTAATAATAATAATAATAATAATAATAATAATAATAATAATTTTTACAAAAACAATAGGGACCTCGCAGCGGTCGCTGCTCGGGCCCTAATAATAATAATAATAACTAGAGCTGCGAGCAGCTATAAAGGGCCCTCGCAGCCCGGGCCACGTTGGGGTACTTGCACGTTGGGGAACTTGCACATTGGGGTACTGGCACATTGGAAGCAGAATTTCTTTGAAAATGGCATGATAAACGTGAATTTTTTTTATTTTTTTTTTGCCAGGTGTGATGAGTGTGTCAAGCTCAATGGGTTTTGGTGATTGTTAAGATCTGCAAAAATCAGCGTCCTTTTTTATTTTTAGGCAATGAGTTGCCCTGATTGGTATTTTTTTGTAAAAGTGTATATACACATCATCGCTCGTTGTACTCATTGCACAATGTTACTTTTATTGTCAAAAGGGGCAATCAAAAATGAATAAAACAAAATGGAAACGTACATACGTTTGGATCGGTGTGAAGCCAGTGAACAATTTGAGTGGTGGAAACTAAAAGAATATTCATAAATGACTTAGTTATCACACTTTGAATGAGTGTACATTTTTTGTACAAAATACCGTATGTGGGGTATTTTTTTTTCATTCCTCAAGGGCTAGGTGGCGCTGCATATATAACTGAATGTTGTCATAGAGATAACTTCAGGCCTTGACGATAAACATAGATGTCAAATTTGGGATTTTTTGGAGCATGTCCCGGGGAGTTATCAAGCATATCCTTTTACATTGCGAAACACAAATTTTGATGCCCCGCCCTCATCATATAGTATTTCGAAAAGTCAAAATTTTTCCCCCTGTCGTTGGCTCAGGTCTTGACATGGTCCAGGCCAAGTCTTAACTCAGTCGGATGAAACGTGTAGGAGAAGTGGGCAAAAGTCTGCCCCCTGTGAATGTGCAAAAATCGTCAAAAATGGGACATTCAAAAATTCGTAGCTCACTTCCTGTTCATTTTAGCATATGGGTACAAGAGACTTTTTTGTAGGTCTTGGGCTCCCTCATACACCTAAAAATATTCGTCGTTCTTGCTTAAACGTACAACCGGGGCTGCTTCGTTAAAAATTTCAAGTGGGCGCTATTGAGTCATTTTTGTAAAAATAGCACAATCAACAATAAAATATTGCTCATTTTACCAGGCCAGATATGTGTGCCAAGTTTCATGAGTTTCTGTGCATGTTTAGACCCTCAAAACTGGCGTTGTTTTCTTGGCGAACAGCGCTTAGCCACGCCCACAGCAATTCGCGAAAACTCACAAACTTCGTGTTGTGACACCATGAAGGCCGAAACCCTCATCTGAGCAAATATGAGGTAGGTCCAGTTAACGTGTTTGGAGAAAAACGTAGAAGAAAATTCGTTAAAAAAAAAATTGCCACTAGGTGGCGCTATCAGTAAGATGAAATATAAGTTCGTAGATGTCTTTAGGGCTGGACTCTCATCAAATGTGTGAAATTTTGAGAAGATTGGATCATCTGGGCCAAGTTCATGCAGCTTTTGTTGTCACGAAAATTCTTCAGACTTTGTGTTACCGTAGCGGCCACGCCCTTTGGCGAAAAGTTACACTATTTGGTGTGGGGCATGATCAACATCTTAAGGCTTTTCTGACCAATTTTCAACTGGATCCCTGCAACAAGCTCGGCACAGTAGCTAAAAACGTAAAGTATGACATTTATTGTTACCACTAGGTGGCGCTATTTGTATAACTGAATTTTATCATATAAATGTTTTCAGGCCGTGACTATTACGTTGCCTGAGAAGTTTGAGATTTTTTGGAGCTTGAACATGGGAGTTATTAAGCATTTGCTCTTTCTGGACAAATGAAATTTTAAAGGCAATATTTGATGCCCCTCCCCCGTCATATAGTATTTCGAAAGGGCAAGATGTTTTGCCCAGTTGTTCTCTCAGGTCTTGAGATGATAAATGCCAAGTTTGAAGTCAATTGGATGAAAAATGTTTGCAAAGGGGGAAAAAGCATGACCACAGTGAATGTGCCAAAATAGGCCAAAATTGGACATAAAAAAATTCATAGCTCACTTCCTGTACATTTTAGCTACATGGTCCCAATAGACTTTTTTGTGCGTCTCGGGGTACTACACGTGCCTGCCAATTTTTGTTGCTCTAGCTCAAACGTGCCGGGCTTGGTTTTTATTTTTCTATGCTAGGGGGCGCTATAGAGTCGCGTTGTTATGACGACTTCATAATATCAAATTTTTCGCCGGGCCTGAGGAGTGTGCAAAGTTTGGTGAGTTTTCGTGAATGTTTAGGTACCCAAAATCGCGACCGTTTGCGGAGAATAAAGAAGAAGAAGAATAATAATAATAATAATAATAATAATAATAATAATAATAATAATAATTTTTACAAAAACAATAGGGACCTCGCAGCGGTCGCTGCTCGGGCCCTAATAACTAGAGCTGCGAGCAGCTATAAAGGGCCCTCGCAGCCCGGGTCACGTTGGGGTCCTTGCACGTTGGGGTACTTGCACGTTGGGGTACTGGCACATTGGGGTACTGGCATATTGGAAGCAAAATTTCTTTGAAAATGGCATAATAAACGTTTACATGTAGAATATTTTTTTGCCAGTGTGTGTGTCAAGCTCAACGGGTTTTGGTGATTGTTAAGACCTGCAAAAATCAGCGTCCTTTTTTATTTTTAGGCATTGAGTTGCACTGATTGGTATTTTTTTGTAAAAGTGTATATACACATCATCGCTCGTTGTACTCATTGCACAATGTTACTTTTATTGTCCAAAGGGGCAATCAAAAATGAATAAAACAAAATGGAAACGTACATACGTTTGGATCGGTGTGAAGCCAGTGAACAATTTGAGTGGTGGAAACTAAAAGAATATTCATAAATGACTTAGTTATCACACTTAGAATGAGTGTACATTTTTTGTACAAAATACCATATGTGGGGTATTTATTTATTTTTTTATATAAGCCTCAAGGGCTAGGTGGCGCTGTATTTATAACTGAATGTTGTCATAGAGATACCTTCAGGCCTTGATTATAAGCATACATGTCAAGTGTGGGATTTTTTTTGGAGCATGTACCGTGGAGTTATTAAGCATATCCTTCATTCACGATATTGCTTTTAATGTCCATAGAGGCTATCAAAAATAAATAAAAATATATATATGTTTGGATAAGTCTGATGCCAGTGAACATTTTGAGTGGTGGAAACTAAAAGAATATTCATAAATGACTTCGTTATCACACTTAGAATGAGTTTACATTTTTTGTACAAAATACCGTATGTGGGGTATTTTTTTTTCATGCCTCAAGGGCTAGGTGACGCTGCATATATAACTGAATGTTGTCATAGAGATAGCTTCAGGCCTTGACGATAAACATACATGTCAAGTTTGGGATTTTTTGGAGCATGTACCGGGGAGTTATTAAGCATCTCCTTTTTCAGTGTGAAACACAAATTTTGATGTCCCGCCTTCATCATATAGTATTTCGAAAAGTCAAGATTTTTCCCCCTGTCGTTGGCTCAGGTCTTGACATGGTCCAGGTCAAGTCTTAACTCAGTCAGATGAAACGTGTAGGAGAAGTGGGCAAAAGTCTGCCCCCTGTGAATGTGCAAAAATCGTCAAAAATGGGACATTCAAAAATTCGTAGCTCACTTCCTGTTCATTTTAGCATATGGGTCCAAGAGACCTTTTTGTAGGTCTTGGGCTCCCTCATACACCTAAAAATATTCGTCGTTCTTGCTTAAACGTACAACCGGGGCTGCTTCGTTAAAAACTTCTAGGGGGTGCTATTGAGTCATTTTTGTAAAAATAGCACAATCAACAATAAAATATTGCTCATTTTACCAGGCCAGATGTGTGTGCCAAGTTTCATGAGTTTCTGTGCATGTTTAGACCCTCAAAACTGGCGTTGTTTTCTTGGCGAACAGCGCTTAGCCACACCCACAGCAATTCGCGAAAACTCACAAACTTCGTGTTGTGACATCATGAAGGCCGAAACCCTCATCTGAGCAAATATGAGGTAGGTCCAGTTAACGTGTTTGGAGAAAAACGTAGAAGAAAATTCGTAATAAAAAAAATTGCCACTAGGTGGCGCTATCAGTTAGATGAAATATAAGTCAGTAGATGTCTTTAGGGCTGGACTCTCATCAAATGTGTGAAATTTTGAGAAGATAGGATCATCTCGGTCAAGTTAATGCAGCTTTTATTTTCACGAAAAATCTTCAGACTTTGCGTCACCGTAGCGGCCACGCCCTTTGGCGAAAAGTTACAATATTCGGTGTGGGGCATGATCAACATCTTAAGCCTTTTCTGACCAATTTTCAAATGGATCCCTTCAACAAGCTCAGCACAGTAGCTAAAAACGTAAAGTATGACATTTATTGTAACCACTAGGTGGCGCTATATGTATAACTGAATTTTATCATATAGATGTTTTCAGGCCGTGACTATTACGTTGCCTGAGAAGTTTGAGATTTTTTGGAGCTTGAACATGGGAGTTATTAAGCATTTGCTCTTTCTGGACAAATGAAATTTTAAAGGCAATATTTGATGCCCCGCCCCCGTCATATAGTATTTCAAAAAGGCAAGATGTTTTGCCCAGTTGTTCTCTCAGGTCTTGAGATGATAAATGCCAAGTTTGAAGTCAATTGGATGAAAAATGTTTGCAAAGGGGGAAAAAGCATGACCACAGTGAATGTGCCAAAATAGGCCAAAATTGGACATAAAAAAATTCATAGCTCACTTCCTGTACATTTTAGCTACATGGTCCCAATAGACTTTTTTGTGCGTCTCGGGGTGCTACACGTGCCTGCCAATTTTTGTTGCTCTAGCTCAAACGTGCCGGGCTTGGTTTTTATTTTTCTACGCTAGGGGGCGCTATCGAGTCGCATTGTTATGACGACTTAATAATATCAAATTTTTCGCCGGGCCTGAGGAGTGTGCAAAGTTCGGTGAGTTTTCGTGAATGTTTAGGTACCCAAAATCGCGATCGTTTGCGGAGAATAAAGAAGAAGAAGAAGAAGAAGAATAATAATAACTAGAGCTGCGAGCAGCTATAAAGGGCCCTCGCAGCCCGGGCCACGTTGGGGTCCTTGCACGTTGGGGTACTTGCACGTTAGGGTACTGGCATGTTGGGGTACTGGCATATTGGAAGCAAAATTTCTTTGAAAATGGCATAATAAACGTTTACATGTAGAATATTTTTTTTGCCAGTGTGTGTCAAGCTCAACGGGTTTTGGTGATTGTTAAGACCTGCAAAAATCAGCGTCCTTATTTATTTTTAGGCAATGAGTTGCCCTGATTGGTATTTTTTGTAAAAGTGTATATATACATCATCGCTCGTTGTACTCATTGCACAATGTTACTTTTATTGTCCAAAGGGGCAATCAAAAATGACTAACACAAAATGGAAACGTACATACGTTTGGATCGGTGTGAAGCCAGTGAACAATTTGAGTGGTGGAAACTAAAAGAATATTTATAAATGACTTAGTTATCACACTTAGAATGAGTTTTCATTTTTTGTACAAAATACCGTATGTGTTTTTTTTTTTATATATATATTATGCCTCAAGGGCTAGGTGGCGCTGTATTTATAACTGAATGTTGTCATAGAGATACCTTCAGGCCTTGATTATAAGCATACATGTCAAGTGTGGGATTTTATTTGGAGCATGTACCGTGGAGTTATTATGCATATCCTTCATTCACGATATTGCTTTTAATGTCCACAGAGGCTATCAAAAATAAATAAAAATATATATATGTTTGGATAAGTCTGATGCCAGTGAACATTTTGAGTGGTGGAAACTAAAAGAATATTCATAAATGACTTAGTTATCACACTTAGAATGAGTTTACATTTTTTGTACAAAATACCGTATGTGGGGTATTTTTTTTTTATGCCTCAAGGGCTAGGTGGCGCTGCATATATAACTGAATGTTGTCATAGAGATAGCTTCAGGCCTTGATGATAAACATACATGTCAAGTTTGGGATTTTTTGGAGCATGTACCGGGGAGTTATTAAGCATATCCTTTTTCAGTGCGAAACACAAATTTTGATGCCCCGCCTTCATCATATAGTATTTCGAAAGGTCAAGATTTTTCCCCCTGTCGTTGGCTCAGGTCTTGACATGGTCCAGGTCAAGTCTTAACTCAGTCAGATGAAACGTGTCGGAGAAGTGGGCAAAAGTCTGCCCCCTGTGAATGTGCAAAAATCGTCAAAAATGGGACATTCAAAAATTCGTAGCTCACTTCCTGTTCATTTTAGCATATGGGTCCAAGAGACTTTTTTGTAGGTCTTGGGCTCCCTCATACACCTAAAAATATTCGTCGTTCTTGCTTAAACGTACAACCGGGGCTGCTTCGTTAAAAACTTCTAGTGGGCGCTATTGAGTCATTTTTGTAAAAATAGAACAATCAACAATAAAATATTGCTCATTTTACCAGGCCAGATGTGTGTGCCAAGTTTCATGAGTTTCTGTGCATGTTTAGACCCTCAAAACTGGCGTTGTTTTCTTGGCGAACAGAGCTTAGCCACACCCACAGCAATTCACGAAAACTCACAAACTTC
Source organism: Festucalex cinctus (assembly GCF_051991245.1). Lineage (NCBI taxonomy): Eukaryota > Metazoa > Chordata > Actinopteri > Syngnathiformes > Syngnathidae > Festucalex > Festucalex cinctus. The sequence goes on along the minus strand of NC_135412.1, from coordinate 42,365,111 downwards.
GTGTTGTGACATCATGAAGGCAGAAACCCTCATCTGAGCAAATATGAGGTAGGTCCAGTTAACGTGTTTGGAGAAAAACGTAGAAGAAAATTCGTAAGAAAAAAAATTGCCACTAGGTGGCGCTATCAGTTAGATGAAATATAAGTCAGTAGATGTCTTTAGGGCTGGACTCTCATCAAATGTGTGAAATTTTGAGAAGATAGGATCATCTCGGTCAAGTTAATGCAGCTTTTATTTTCACGAAAAATCTTCAGACTTTGCGGCACCGTAGCGGCCACGCCCTTTGGCGAAAAGTTACAATATTCGGTGTGGGGCATGATCAACATCTTAAGGCTTTTCTGACCAATTTTCAAATGGATCCCTTCAACAAGCTCAGCACAGTAGCTAAAAACGTAAAGTATGACATTTATTGTAACCACTAGGTGGCGCTATATGTATAACTGAATTTTATCATCTAGATGTTTTCAGGCCGTGACTATTACGTTGCCTGAGAAGTTTGAGATTTTTTGGAGCTTGAACATGGGAGTTATTAAGCATTTGCTCTTTCTGGACAAATGAAATTTTAAAGGCAATATTTGATGCTCCGCCCCCGTCATATAGTATTATGAAAAGGCAAGATGTTTTGCCCAGCTGTTCTCTCAGATCTTGAGATGATAAATGCCAAGTTTGAAGTCAATTGGATGAAAAATGTTTGCAAAGGGGGAAAAAGCATGACCACAGTGAATGTGCCAAAATAGGCCAAAATTGGACATTAAAAAATTCATAGCTCACTTCCTGTACATTTTAGCTACATGGTCTCAATAGACTTTTTTGTGCGTCTCGGGGTGCTACACGTGCCTGCCAATTTTTGTTGCTCTAGCTCAAACGTGCCGGGCTTGGTTTTTATTTTTCTACGCTAGGGGGCGCTATCGAGTCGCGTTGTTATAACGACTTCATAATATCAAATTTTTCGCCGGACCTGAGGAGTGTGCAAAGTTCGGTGAGTTTTCGTGAATATTTAGGTACCCAAAATCGCGATTGTTTGCGGAGAATAAAGAAGAAGAATAATAATAATAATAATAATAATAATTTTTACAAAAACAATAGGGACCTCGCAGCGGTCGCTGCTCGGGCCCTAATAATAATAATAATAATAATAATAATAATAATAATAATAATTTTTACAAAAACAATAGGGACCTCGCAGCGGTCGCTGCTCGGGCCCTAATAATAATAATAATAATAATAATTTTTACAAAAACAATAGGGACCTCGCAGCGGTCGCTGCTCGGGCCCTAACTAGAGCTGCGAGCAGCTATAAAGGGCCCTCGCAGCCCGGGCCACGTTGGGGTACTTGCACGTTGGGGAACTTGCACATTGGGGTACTGGCACATTGGAAGCAGAATTTCTTTGAAAATGGCATGATAAACGTGGATTTTTTTTTTTTTTTTTTTGCCAGGTGTGATGAGTGTGTCAAGCTCAATGGGTTTTGGTGATTGTTAAGATCTGCAAAAATCAGCGTCTTATTTTTTATTTTTAGGCAATGAGTTGCCCTGATTGGTATTTTTTGTAAAAGTGTATATATACATCATCGCTCGTTGTACTCATTGCACAATGTTACTTTTATTGTCCAAAGGGGCAATCAAAAATGACTAACACAAAATGGAAACGTACATACGTTTGGATCGGTGTGAAGCCAGTGAACAATTTGAGTGGTGGAAACTAAAAGAATATTTATAAATGACTTAGTTATCACACTTAGAATGAGTTTTCATTTTTTGTACAAAATACCGTATGTGTTTTTTTTTTTATATATATATTATGCCTCAAGGGCTAGGTGGCGCTGTATTTATAACTGAATGTTGTCATAGAGATACCTTCAGGCCTTGATTATAAGCATACATGTCAAGTGTGGGATTTTATTTGGAGCATGTACCGTGGAGTTATTATGCATATCCTTCATTCACGATATTGCTTTTAATGTCCACAGAGGCTATCAAAAATAAATAAAAATATATATATGTTTGGATAAGTCTGATGCCAGTGAACATTTTGAGTGGTGGAAACTAAAAGAATATTCATAAATGACTTAGTTATCACACTTAGAATGAGTTTACATTTTTTGTACAAAATACCGTATGTGGGGTATTTTTTTTTTATGCCTCAAGGGCTAGGTGGCGCTGCATATATAACTGAATGTTGTCATAGAGATAGCTTCAGGCCTTGATGATAAACATACATGTCAAGTTTGGGATTTTTTGGAGCATGTACCGGGGAGTTATTAAGCATATCCTTTTTCAGTGCGAAACACAAATTTTGATGCCCCGCCTTCATCATATAGTATTTCGAAAGGTCAAGATTTTTCCCCCTGTCGTTGGCTCAGGTCTTGACATGGTCCAGGTCAAGTCTTAACTCAGTCAGATGAAACGTGTAGGAGAAGTGGGCAAAAGTCTGCCCCCTGTGAATGTGCAAAAATCGTCAAAAATGGGACATTCAAAAATTCGTAGCTCACTTCCTGTTCATTTTAGCATATGGGTCCAAGAGACTTTTTTGTAGGTCTTGGGCTCCCTCATACACCTAAAAATATTCGTCGTTCTTGCTTAAACGTACAACCGGGGCTGCTTCGTTAAAAACTTCTAGTGGGCGCTATTGAGTCATTTTTGTAAAAATAGAACAATCAACAATAAAATATTGCTCATTTTACCAGGCCAGATGTGTGTGCCAAGTTTCATGAGTTTCTGTGCATGTTTAGACCCTCAAAACTGGCGTTGTTTTCTTGGCGAACAGAGCTTAGCCACACCCACAGCAATTCACGAAAACTCACAAACTTCGTGTTGTGACATCATGAAGGCAGAAACCCTCATCTGAGCAAATATGAGGTAGGTCCAGTTAACGTGTTTGGAGAAAAACGTAGAAGAAAATTCGTAAGAAAAAAAATTGCCACTAGGTGGCGCTATCAGTTAGATGAAATATAAGTCAGTAGATGTCTTTAGGGCTGGACTCTCATCAAATGTGTGAAATTTTGAGAAGATAGGATCATCTCGGTCAAGTTAATGCAGCTTTTATTTTCACGAAAAATCTTCAGACTTTGCGGCACCGTAGCGGCCACGCCCTTTGGCGAAAAGTTACAATATTCGGTGTGGGGCATGATCAACATCTTAAGGCTTTTCTGACCAATTTTCAAATGGATCCCTTCAACAAGCTCAGCACAGTAGCTAAAAACGTAAAGTATGACATTTATTGTAACCACTAGGTGGCGCTATATGTATAACTGAATTTTATCATCTAGATGTTTTCAGGCCGTGACTATTACGTTGCCTGAGAAGTTTGAGATTTTTTGGAGCTTGAACATGGGAGTTATTAAGCATTTGCTCTTTCTGGACAAATGAAATTTTAAAGGCAATATTTGATGCTCCGCCCCCGTCATATAGTATTATGAAAAGGCAAGATGTTTTGCCCAGCTGTTCTCTCAGATCTTGAGATGATAAATGCCAAGTTTGAAGTCAATTGGATGAAAAATGTTTGCAAAGGGGGAAAAAGCATGACCACAGTGAATGTGCCAAAATAGGCCAAAATTGGACATTAAAAAATTCATAGCTCACTTCCTGTACATTTTAGCTACATGGTCTCAATAGACTTTTTTGTGCGTCTCGGGGTGCTACACGTGCCTGCCAATTTTTGTTGCTCTAGCTCAAACGTGCCGGGCTTGGTTTTTATTTTTCTACGCTAGGGGGCGCTATCGAGTCGCGTTGTTATAACGACTTCATAATATCAAATTTTTCGCCGGACCTGAGGAGTGTGCAAAGTTCGGTGAGTTTTCGTGAATATTTAGGTACCCAAAATCGCGATTGTTTGCGGAGAATAAAGAAGAATAATAATAACTAGAGCTGCAAGCAGCTATAAAGGGCCCTCGCAGCCCGGGCCACGTTGGAGTCCTTGCACGTTGGGGTACTTGCACGTTAGGGTACTGGCACGTTGGGGTACTGGCACGTTGGGGTACTGGCATATTGGAAGCAAAATTTCTTTGAAAATGGCATAATAAACGTTTACATGTAGAATATTTTTTTTGCCAGTGTGTGTCAAGCTCAACGGGTTTTGGTGATTGTTAAGACCTGCAAAAATCAGCGTCCTTTTTTATTTTTAGGCAATGAGTTGCCCTGATTGGTATTTTTTGTAAAAGTGTATATATACATCATCGCTCGTTGTACTCATTGCACAATGTTACTTTTATTGTCCAAAGGGGCAATCAAAAATGAATAAAACAAAATGGAAACGTACATACGTTTGGATCGGTGTGAAGCCAGTGAACAATTTGAGTGGTGGAAACTAAAAGAATATTCAGAAATGACTTAGTCGTCACACTTAGAATGAGTTTAAATTTTTTTGTACAAAATACCGTATGTGGTTTTTTTTTTTTATATAAGCCTCAAGGGCTAGGTGGCGCTGTATTTATAACTGAATGTTGTCATCGAGATACCTTCAGGCCTTGATTATAAGCATACATGTCAAGTGTGGGATTTTTTTTGGAGCATGTACCGTGGAGTTATTAAGCATATCCTTCATTCACGATATTGCTTTTAATGTCCACAGAGGCCATCAAAAATACATAAAAATATATATATGTTTGGATAAGTCTGATGCCAGTGAACATTTTGAGTGGTGGAAACTAAAAGAATATTCATAAATGACTTAGTTATCACACTTAGAATGAGTTTACATTTTTTGTACAAAATACCGTATGTGGGGTATTTTTTTTTCATGCCTCAAGGGCTAGGTGGCGCTGCATATATAACTGAATGTTGTCATAGAGATAGCTTCAGGCCTTGACGATAAACATACATGTCAAGTTTGGGATTTTTTGGAGCATGTACCGGGGAGTTATTAAGCATATCCTTTTTCAGTGCGAAACACAAATTTTGATGCCCCGCCTTCATCATATAGTATTTCGAAAGGTCAAGATTTTTCCCCCTGTCGTTGGCTCAGGTCTTGACATGGTCCAGGTCAAGTCTTAACTCAGTCAGATGAAACATGTAGGAGAAGTGGGCAAAAGTCTGCCCCCTGTGAATGTGAAAAAATTGTCAAAAATGGGACATTCAAAAATTCGTAGCTCACTTCCTGTTCATTTTAGCATATGGGTCCATTAGACTTTTTTGTAGGTCTTGGGCTCCCTCATACACCTAAAAATATTCGTCGTTCTTGCTTAAACGTACAACCGGGGCTGCTTCGTTAAAAACTTCTAGGGGGCGCTATTGAGCCATTTTTGTAAAAATAGCACAATCAACAATAAAATATTGTTCATTTTACCAGGCCAGATGTGTGTGCCAAGTTTCATGAGTTTCTGCGCATGTTTAGACCCTCAAAACTGGCATTGTTTTCTTGGTGAACAGTGCTTAGCCACGCCCACAGCGATTCGCGAAAACTCACAAACTTCGTGTTGTGACATCATGAAGGCCGAAACCCTCATCTGAGCAAATATGAGGTTGGTCCAGTTAACGTGTTTGGAGAAAAAATGTACAAGAAAATTCGTAAGAAAAAAAATTGCCACTAGGTGGCGCTATCAGTTAGATGAAATATAAGTCAGTAGATGTCTTTAGGGCTGGACTCTCATAAAATGTGTGAAATTTTGAGAAGATAGGATCATCTCGGTCAAGTTAATGCAGCTTTTATTTTCACGAAAAATCTTCAGACTTTGCGTCACCGTAGCGGCCACGCCCTTTCGCAAAAAGTTACAATATTCGGTATGGGGCATGATCAACATCTTAAGGCTTTTCTGACAAATTTTCAAATGGATCCCTTCAACAAGCTCAGCACAGTAGCTAAAAACGTAAAGTATGACATTTATTGTAACCACTAGGTGGCGCTATATGTATAACTGAATTTTATCATATAGATGTTTTCAGGCCGTGACTATTACGTTGCCTGAGAAGTTTGAGATTTTTTGGAGCTTGAACATGGGAGTTATTAAGCATTTGCTCTTTCTGGACAAATGAAATTTTAAAGGCAATATTTGATGCCCCGCCCCCGTCATATAGTATTTCAAAAAGGCAAGATGTTTTGCCCAGTTGTTCTCTCAGGTCTTGAGATGATAAATGCCAAGTTTGAAGTCAATTGGATGAAAAATGTTTGCAAAGGGGGAAAAAGCATGACCACAGAGAATGTGCCAAAATAGGCCAAAATTGGACATTAAAAAATTCATAGCTCACTTCCTGTACATTTTAACTACATGGTCCCAATAGACTTTTTTGTGCGTCTCGGGGTGCTACACGTGCCTGCCAATTTTTGTTGCTCTAGCTCAAACGTGCCGGGCTTGGTTTTTATTTTTCTACGCTAGGGGGCGCTATCGAGTCGCATTGTTAGGACGACTTAATAATATCAAATTTTTCGCCGGGCCTGAGGAGTGTGCAAAGTTCGGTGAGTTTTCGTGAATGTTTAGGTACCCAAAATCGCGATCGTTTGCGGAGAATAAAGAAGAAGAAGAATAATAATAATAATAATAATAATAATAATAATAATAATAATAATAATAATTTTTACAAAAACAATAGGGACCTCGCAGCGGTCGCTGCTCGGGCCCTAATAATAATAATAATAATAATTTTTACAAAAACAATAGGGACCTCGCAGCGGTCGCTGCTCGGGCCCTAATAATAATAATAATAATAATAATAATAATAATAATAATAATTTTTACAAAAACAATAGGGACCTCGCAGCGGTCGCTGCTCGGGCCCTAATAATAATAATAATAATAATAATTTTTACAAAAACAATAGGGACCTCGCAGCGGTCGCTGCTCGGGCCCTAACTAGAGCTGCGAGCAGCTATAAAGGGCCCTCGCAGCCCGGGCCACGTTGGGGTACTTGCACGTTGGGGAACTTGCACATTGGGGTACTGGCACATTGGAAGCAGAATTTCTTTGAAAATGGCATGATAAACGTGGATTTTTTTTTTTTTTTTTTTGCCAGGTGTGATGAGTGTGTCAAGCTCAATGGGTTTTGGTGATTGTTAAGATCTGCAAAAATCAGCGTCTTATTTTTTATTTTTAGGCAATGAGTTGCCCTGATTGGTATTTTTTGTAAAAGTGTATATACACATCATCGCTCGTTGTACTCATTGCACAATGTTACTTTTATTGTCCAAAGGGGCAATCAAAAATGAATAAAACAAAATGGAAATGTACATACGTTTGGATCGGTGTGAAGCCAGTGAACAATTTGAGTGGTGGAAACTAAAAGAATATTCATAAATGACTGAGTTATCACACTTAGAATGAGTGTACATTTTTTGTACAAAATACCGTATGTGGGGTATTTTTTTTTTATTCCTCAAGGGCTAGGTGGCGCTGCATATATAACTGAATGTTGTCACAGAGATAACTTCAGGCCTTGACGATAAACATACATGTCAAGTTTGGGATTTTTTGGAGCATGTACCGGGGAGTTATCAAGCATATCCTTTTTCATTGCGAAACACAAAATTTTATGCCCCGCCCTCATCATATAGTATTTCGAAAAGTCAACATTTTTCCCCCTGTCGTTGGCTCAGGTCTTGACATGGTCCAGGCCAAGTCTTAACTCAGTCGGATGAAACGTGTAGGAGAAGTGGGCAAAAGTCTGCCCCCTGTGAATGTGCAAAAATCGTAAAAAATGGGACATTCAAAAATTCATAGCTCACTTCCTGTTCATTTTAGCAAATGGGTACAAGAGACTTTTTTGTAGGTCTTGGGCTCCCTCATGCACCTAAAAATATTTGTCGTTCTTGCTTAAACATACAACCGGGGCTGCTTCGTTAAAAATTTCTAGGGGGCGCTATTGATTCATTTTTGTAAAAATAGCACAATCAACAATAAAATATTGCTCATTTTACCAGGCCAGATGTGTGTGCCAAGTTTCAGGAGTTTCTGTGCATGTTTAGACCCTCAAAACTGGCATTGTTTTCTTGGCGAACAGCGCTTAGCCACGCCCACAGCAATTCACGAAAACTCACAAACTTCGTGTTGTGACATCATGAAGGCCGAAACCCTCATCTGAGCAAATATGAGGTAGGTCCAGTTAACGTGTTTGGAGAAAAACGTAGAAGAAAATTCGTAAGAAAAAAAATTGCCATAGGTGGCGCTATCAGTTAGATGAAATGTAAGTTAGTAGATGTCTTTAGAGCTGGACTCTCATCAAATGTGTGAAATTTTGAGAAGATAGGATCATCTCGGTCAAGTTAATGCAGCTTTTATTGTCACGAAAAATCTTCAGACATTGCGTCACCGTAGCGGCCACACCCTTTGGCGAAAAGTTACAATATTCGGTGTGGGGCATCATCAATATATTAAGGCTTTTCTGACCAATTTTCAACTGGATCCCTTCAACGAGCTCAGCACAGTAGCTAAAAACGTAAAGTATGACATTTATTGTAACCACTAGGTGGCGCTATATGTATAACTGAATTTTGTCATATAGATGTTTTCAGGCCGTGACTATTACGTTGCCTGAGAAGTTTGAGATTTTTTGGAGCTTGTACATGGGAGTTATTCAGCATTTGCTCTTTCTGGACAAATGAAATTTTAAAGGCAAGATTTGATGCCCCGCCCCCGTCATATAGTATTTCCAAAAGGCAAGATTTTTTGCCTAGTTGTTCTCTTAGGTCTTGAGATGATAAATGCCAAGTGTGAAGTCAATGGGATGAAAAATTTTTGCATAGGGGGAAAAAGCATGACCACAGTGAATGTGCCAAAATAGGCCAAAATTGGACATTAAAAAATTCATAGCTCACTTCCTGTACATTTTAGCTACATGGTCCCAATAGACTTTTTTGTGCGTCTCGGGGTGCTACACGTGCCTGCCAATTTTCGTTGCTCCAGCTCAAACGTGCCGGGCTTGGTTTTTATTTTTCTATGCTAGGGGGCGCTATAGAGTCGCATTGTTATGACGACTTCATAATATCAAATTTTTCGCCAGGCCTGAGGAGCGTGCAAAGTTCGGTGAGTTTTCGTGAATGTTTAGGTACCCAAAATCGCGATTGTTTGCGGAGAATAAAGAAGAAGAAGAAGAAGAAGAATAACTAGAGCTGCGAGCAGCTATAAAGGGCCCTCGCAGCCCGGGCCACGTTGGAGTCCTTGCACGTTGGGGTACTTGCACGTTAGGGTACTGGCACGTTGGGGTACTGGCACGTTGGGGTACTGGCATATTGGAAGCAAAATTTCTTTGAAAATGGCATAATAAACGTTTACATGTAGAATATTTTTTTGCCAGTGTGTGTGTCAAGCTCAACGGGTTTTGGTGATTGTTAAGACCTGCAAAAATCAGCGTCCTTTTTTATTTTTAGGCAATGAGTTGCCCTGATTGATATTTTTTGTAAAAGTGTATATATACATCATCGCTCGTTGTACTCATTGCACAATGTTACTTTTATTGTCCAAAGGGGCAATCAAAAATGAATAAAACAAAATGGAAACGTACATACGTTTGGATCGGTGTGAAGCCAGTGAACAATTTGAGTGGTGGAAACTAAAAGAATATTCAGAAATGACTTAGTCATCACACTTAGAATGAGTTTAAATTTTTTTGTACAAAATACCGTATGTGGGGTTTTTTTTTTATATAAGCCTCAAGGGCTAGGTGGCGCTGTATTTATAACTGAATGTTGTCATCGAGATACCTTCAGGCCTTGATTATAAGCATACATGTCAAGTGTGGGATTTTTTTTGGAGCATGTACCGTGGAGTTATTAAGCATATCCTTCATTCACGATATTGCTTTTAATGTCCACAGAGGCTATCAAAAATAAATAAAAATATATATATGTTTGGATAAGTCTGATGCCAGTGAACATTTTGAGTGGTGGAAACTAAAATAATATTCATAAATGACTTAGTTATCACACTCAGAATGAGTTTACATTTTTTGTACAAAACACCGTATGTGGGGTATTTTTTTTTATGCCTCAAGGGCTAGGTGGCGCTGCATATATAACTGAATGTTGTCATAGAGATAGCTTCAGGCCTTGACGATAAACATACATGTCAAGTTTGGGATTTTTTGGAGCATGTACCGGGGAGTTATTAAGCATATCCTTTTTCAGTGCGAAACACAAATTTTGATGCCCCGCCTTCATCATATAGTATTTCGAAAGGTCAAGATTTTTCCCCCTGTCGTTGGCTCAGGACTTGACATGGTCCAGGTCAAGTCTTAACTCAGTCAGATGAAACGTGTAGGAGAAGTGGGCAAAAGTCTGCCCCCTGTGAATGTGCAAAAATTGTCAAAAATGGGACATTCAAAAATTCGTAGCTCACTTCCTGTTCATTTTAGCATATGGGTCCAAGAGACTTTTTTGTAGGTCTTGGGCTCCCTCATACACCTAAAAATATTCGTCGTTCTTGCTTAAACGTACAACCGGTGCTGCTTCGTTGAAAACTTCTAGGGGGCGCTATTGAGTCATTTTTGTAAAAATAGCACAATCAACAATAAAATATTGCTAATTTTACCAGGCCAGATGTGTGTGCCAAGTTTCATGAGTTTCTGTGCATGTTTAGAACCTCAAAACTGGCGTTATTTTCTTGGCTAACAGCGCTTAGCCACACCCACAGCAATTCGCGAAAACTCACAAACTTCGTGTTGTGACATCATGAAGGCCGAAACCCTCATCTGAGCAAATATGAGTTAGGTCCAGTTAACGTGTTTGGAGAAAAACGTAGAAGAAAATTCGTAATAAAAAAAATTGCCACTAGGTGGCGCTATCAGTTAGATGAAATATAAGTCAGTAGATGTCTTTAGGGCTGGACTCTCATCAAATGTGTGAAATTTCGAGAAGATAGGATCATCTCGGTCAAGTTAATGCAGCTTTTATTGTCACGAAAAATCTTTAGACTTTGCGGCACCGTAGCGGCCACGCCCTTTGGCGAAAAGTTACAATATTCGGTGTGGGGCATGGTCAACATCTTAAGGCTTGTCTGACCAATTTTCAACTGGATCCCTTCAACAAGCTCAGCACAGTAGCTAAAAACGTAAAGTATGACATTTATTGTAACCACTAGGTGGCGCTATATGTATAACTGAATTTTATCATATAGATGTTTTCAGGCCGTGACTATTACGTTGCCTGAGAAGTTTGAGATTTTTTGGAGCTTGAACATGGGAGTTATTAAGCATTTGCTCTTTCTGGACAAATGAAATTTTAAAGGCAATATTTGATGCCCCGCCCCCGTCATATAGTATTTCAAAAAGGCAAGATGTTTTTCCCAGTTGTTCTCTCAGGTCTTGAGATGATAAATGCCAAGTTTGAAGTCAATTGGATGAAAAATGTTTGCAAAGGGGGAAAAAGCATGACCACAGTGAATGTGCCAAAATCGGCCAAAATTGGACATTAAAAAATTCATAGCTCACTTCCTGTACATTTTAGCTACATGGTCCCAATAGACTTTTTTGTGCGTCTCGGGGTGCTACACGTGCCTGCCAATTTTTGTTGCTCTAGCTCAAACGTGCCGGGCTTGGTTTTTATTTTTCTACGCTAGGGGGCGCTATCGAGTCGCATTGTTATGACGACTTAATAATATCAAATTTTTCGCCGGGCCTGAGGAGTGTGCAAAGTTCGGTGAGTTTTCGTGAATGTTTAGGTACCCAAAATCGCGATCGTTTGCGGAGAATAAAGAATAATAATAACTAGAGCTGCGAGCAGCTATAAAGGGCCCTCGCAGCCCGGGCCACGTTGGGGTCCTTGCACGTTGGGGTACTTGCACGTTGGGGTACTGGCATATTGGAAGCAAAATTTCTTTGAAAATGGCATAATAAACGTTTACATGTAGAATATTTTTTTGCCAGTGTGTGTGTCAAGCTCAACGGGTTTTGGTGATTGTTAAGACCTGCAAAAATCAGCCTCCTTTTTTATTTTTAGGCAATGAGTTGCCCTGATTGGTATTTTTTTGTAAAAGTGTATATACACATCATCGCTCGTTGTACTCATTGCACAATGTTACTTTTATTGTCCAAAGGGGCAATCAAAAATGAATAAAACAAAATGGAAACGTACATACGTTTGGATCGGTGTGAAGCCAGTGAACAATTTGAGTGGTGGAAACTAAAAGAATATTCATAAATGACTTAGTTATCACACTTAGAATGAGTGTACATTTTTTGTACAAAATACCGTATGTGGGGTATTTTTTTTTTTTTTTATATAAGCCTCAAGGGCTAGGTGGCGCTGTATTTAGAACTGAATGTTGTCATAGAGATACCTTCAGGCCTTGATTATAAGCATACATGTCAAGTGTGGGATTTTTTTTGGAGCATGTACCGTGGAGTTATTAAGCATATCCTTCATTCACGATATTGCTTTTAATGTCCATAGAGGCTATCAAAAATAAATAAAAATATATATATGTTTGGATAAGTCTGATGCCAGTGAACATTTTGAGTGGTGGAAACTAAAAGAATATTCAGAAATGACTTCGTTATCACACTTAGAATGAGTGTACATTTTTTGTACAAAATACCGTATGTGGGGTATTTTTTTTTTTATTCCTCAAGGGCGAGGTGGCGCTGCATATATAACTGAATGTTGTCACAGAGATAACTTCAGGCCTTGACGATAAACATACATGTCAAGTTTGGGATTTTTTGGAGCATGTACCGGGGAGTTATCAAGCATATCCTTTTTCATTGCGAAACACAAAATTTGATGCCCCGCCCTCATCATATAGTATTTCGAAAAGTCAAAATTTTTCCCCCTGTCGTTGGCTCAGGTCTTGACATGGTCCAGGCCAAGTCTTAACTCAGTCGGATGAAACGTGTAGGAGAAGTGGGCAAAAGTCTGCCCCCTGTGAATGTGCAAAAATCGTAAAAAATTGGACATTCAAAAATTCATAGCTCACTTCCTGTTCATTTTAGCATATGGGTCCAAGAGACTTTTTTGTAGGACTTGGGCTCCCTCATACACCTAAAAATATTCGTCGTTCTTGCTTAAACGTACAACCGGGGCTGCTTTGTTAAAAACTTCTAGGGGGCGCTATTGAGTCATTTTTGTAAAAAATAGCACAATCAACAATAAAATATGGCTCATTTTACCAGGCCAGATGTGTGTGCCAAGTTTCATGAGTTTCTGTGCATGTTTAGACCCTCAAAACTGGCGTTGTTTTCTTGGCGAACAGCGCTTAGCCACACCCACAGCAATTCGCGAAAACTCACAAACTTCGTGTTGTGACATCATGAAGGCCGAAAGCCTCATCTGAGCAAATATGAGGTAGGTCCAGTTAACGTGTTTGGAGAAAAACGCAGAAGAAAATTCGTAAGAAAAAAAATTGCCACTAGGTGGCGCTATCAGTTAGATGAAATATAAGTCAGTAGATGTCTTTAGGGCTGGACTCTCATCAAATGTGTGAAATTTTGAGAAGATAGGATCATCTCGGTCAAGTTAATGCAGCTTTTATTTTCACGAAAAATCTTCAGATTTTGCGTCACCGTAGCGGCCACGCCCTTTGGCGAAAAGTTACAATATTCGGTGTGGGGCATGATCAACATCTTAAGGCTTTTCTGACCAATTTTCAAATGGATCCCTTCAACAAGCTCAGCACAGTAGCTAAAAACGTAAAGTATGACATTTATTGTAACCACTAGGTGGCGCTATATGTATAACTGAATTTTATCATATAGATGTTTTCAGGCCGTGACTATTACGTTGCCTGAGAAGTTTGAGATTTTTTGGAGCTTGAACATGGGAGTTATTAAGCATTTGCTCTTTCTCGACAAATGAAATTTTAAAGGCAATATTTGATGCCCCGCCCCCGTCATATAGTATTTCAAAAAGGCAAGATGTTTTGCCCAGTTGTTCTCTCAGGTCTTGAGATGATAAATGCCAAGTTTGAAGTCAATTGGATGAAAAATGTTTGCAAAGGGGGAAAAAGCATGACCACAGTGAATGTGCCAAAATAGGCCAAAATTGGACATAAAAAAATTCATAGCTCACTTCCTGTACATTTTAGCTACATGGTCCCAAGAGACTTTTTTGTGCGTCTCGGGGTACTACACGTGCCTGCCAATTTTTGTTGCTCTTGCTCAAACGTGCCGGGCTTGGTTTTTATTTTTCTACGCTAGGGGGCGCTATCGAGTCGCATTGTTATAACGACTTCATAATATCAAATTTTTCGCCGGACCTGAGGAGTGTGCAAAGTTCGGTGAGTTTTCGTGAATATTTAGGTACCCAAAATCGCGATTGTTTGCGGAGAATAAAGAAGAAGAAGAAGAAGAAGAATAATAACTAGAGCTGCGAGCAGCTATAAAGGGCCCTCGCAGCCCGGGCCACGTTGGGGTACTTGCACGTTGGGGTACTGGCAAGTTTAGGTACGGCACATTGGAAGCAGAATTTCTTTGAAAATGGCATGATAAACCTTGACATGTGGATTTTTTTTTTTTTTGTAAAAATACCGTTAAGTTGGTGTATTTTTTTTTATGCCTCTAGGGCTAGGTGGCGCTGTATATATAATGGAATGTTGTCATAGGGATACCTTCAAGCCTTGACTCTAAACATACATGTCAAGTGTGGGATTTTTTTGGAGCATGTACCGTGGAGTTATTAAGCATATCCTTCATTCACGATATTGCTTTTAATGTCCATTAGAGGCTATCAAAAATAAATAAAAAAAAAGTACATGTTTGGATAAGTCTAATGCCAGTAAACATTTTGAGTGGTGGAAAGTAAAAGAATATTCATAAATGACTTAGTTATCACACTTAGAATGAGTTTACATTTTTTGTACAAAATACCGTATGTGGGGTATTTTTTTGTTTTGCCTCAAGGGCGAGGTGGCGCTGCATATATAACTGAATGTTGTCATAGAGATACCTTCAGGCCTTGACGATAAACATACATGTCAAGTTTGGGATTTTTTGGAGCATGTATCGGGGAGTTATTAAGCATATCCTTTTTCAGTGCGAAACACAAATTTTGATGCCCCGCGCTCATCATATAGTATTTCCAAAAGTCAAGATTTTTCCGTCTGTTGTTGGCTCAGGTCTTGGCATGGTCCAGGTCAAGTCATAAGTCAGTCGGATAAAACATGTAGGAGAAGTGGGCAAAAGTATGCCCCCTGAAAATGTGCAAAAATCGTCAAAAATGGGACATTCAAAAATTCGTACCTCACTTCCTGTTCATTTTAGCATATGGGTCCAAGAGACTTTTTTGTAGGTCTTTGGCTCCCTCATACACGTAAAAATTTTCGTAGATCTTGCTTAAACGTAGAATCGGGGCTGCTTCGTTAAAAATTTCTAGGGGGCGCTATTGAGTCATTTTTGTAAAAATAGTACAATCAACAATAAAATATTGTTCATTTTACCAGGCCAGATGTGTGTGCCAAGTTTCATGAGTTTCTGCGCATGTTTAGACCCTCAAAACTGGCGTTGTTTTCTTGGCGAACAGTGCTTAGCCACGCCCACAGCGATTCGCGAAAACTCACAAACTTCGTGTTGTGACATCATGAAGGCCGAAACCCTCATCTGAGCAAATATGAGGTTGGTCCAGTTAACGTGTTTGGAGAAAAATGTACAAGAAAATTCGTAAGAAAAAAAATTGCCACTAGGTGGCGCTATCAGTAAGATGAAATATAAGTTCGTAGATGTCTTAAGGGCTGGACTCTCATCAAATGTGTGAAATTTTGAGAAGATAGGATCATCTCGGTCAAGTTCATGCAGCTTTTATTGTCACGAAAAATTTTCGGACTTTGCGTCACCGTAGCGGCCACGCCCTTTGGCGAAAAGTTACAATATTCGGTGTGGGGCATGATCAACATCTTAAGGCTTTTCTGACCAATTTTCAACTGGATCCCTTCAACGAGCTCGGCACAGTAGCTAAAAACGTAAAGTATGACATTTATTGTTACCACTAGGTGGCGCTATATGTATAACTGAATTTTATCATATAGATGCTTTCAGGCCGTGACTATTACGTTGCCTGAGAAGTTTGAGATTTTTTGGAGCTTGAACATGGGAGTTATCACACTTAGAATGAGTTGACATTTTTTGTACAAAATACCGTATGTGGGGTATTTTTTTTTCACGCCTGAAGGGCTAGGTGGCGCTGCATATATAACTGAATTTTGTCATAGAGATACCTTCAGGCTTTGACTATAAACATACATGTCAAGTTTGGGATTTTTTGGAGCATGTACCGGGGAGTTATTAAGCATATCCTTTTTCAGTGCGAAACACAAAATTTGATGCCCCGCCCTCATCATATAGTATTTCCAAAAGTCAAGATTTTTCTGCCTGTAGTTGGCTCAGGTCTTGACATGGTCCAGGTCTAGTCTAAAGTCAGTCGGATGAAATGTGTAGGAGAAGTGGGCAAAAGTATGCCCCCTGAAAATGTGCAAAAATCGTCAAAAATGGGACATTCAAAAATTCATAGCTCACTTCCTGTTCATTTTAGCACATGGGTCCAAGAGACTTTTTTGTAGGTCTTGGACTCCCTCATACACCTAAAAATTTTCGTAGATCTTGCTTAAACGTACAATCGGGGCTGCTTCGTTAAAAATTTCTAGGGGGCGCTATTGAGTCATTTTTGTAAAAATAGGACAATACATGATAAAATATTGCTCATTTTGCCAGGCCAGATGTGTGTGCCAAGTTTCATGAGTTTCTGCGCATGTTTAGACCATCAAAACTAGCGTTGTTTTCTTGGCGAACAGTGCTTAGCCACGCCCACAGCGATTCGCGAAAACTCACAAACTTCGTGTTGTGACATCATGAAGGCCGAAACCCCCATCTGAGCAAATATGAGGTTGGTCCAGTTAACGTGTTTGGAGAAAAATGTACAAGAAAATTCGTAAGAAAAAAAATTGCCACTAGGTGGCGCTATCAGTTAGATGAAATATAAGTTCGTAGATGTCTTTAGGGCTGGACTCTCATCAAATGTGTGAAATTTTGAGAAGATAGGATCATCTCGGTCAAGTTCATGCAGCTTTTATTGTCACGAAAAATCTTCAGACTTTGCGTCACCGTAGCGGCCACGCCCTTTGGCGAAAAGTTACAATATTCGGTGTGGGGCATGATCAACATCTTAAGGCTTTTCTGACCAATTTTCAACTGGATCCCTTCAACGAGCTCAGCACAGTAGCTAAAAACGTAACGTCTGACAATTATTGTTACCACTAGGTGGCGCTACATGGATAACTGAATTTTAGCATATAGATGTTTTCAGGCCGTGACTATTAAGTTGCCTGATAAGTTTGAGATTTTTTGGAGCTTGAACATGGGAGTTATTAAGCATTTGCTCTTTCTGGACAAATGAAATTTTAAAGGCAATATTTGATGCCCGCCCCCGTCATATAGTATTTCGAAAAGGCAAGATTTTTTCCCCAGTTGTTCTCTCAGGTCTTGAGATGATAAATGCCAAGTTTGAAGTCAATTGGATGAAAAATGTTTGCAAAGGGGGAAAAAGCATGACCACAGTGAATGTGCCAAAATAGGCCAAAATTGGACATAAAAAAATTCATAGCTCACTTCCTGTACATTTTAGCTACATGGTCCCAATAGACTTTTTTGTGCGTCTCGGGGTGCTACACGTGCCTGCCAATTTTCGTTGCTCTAGCTCAAACATGCCGGGCTTGGTTTTTATTTTTCTATGCTAGGGGGCGCTATAGAGTCGCGTTGTTATGACGACTTCATAATATCAAATTTTTCGCCGGGCCTGAGGAGTGTGCAAAGTTTGGTGAGTTTTCGTAAATGTTTAGGTACCCAAAATCGTGATCGTTTACGGAGAAAAAGAAGAATAATAATAATAATAATAATAATAATCCGATCGAAAAACAATAGGGACCTCGCAGCGGTAGCTGCTCGGGCCCTAATAATAATAATAATAATAATAATTTTTACAAAAACAATAGGGACCTCGCAGCGGTCGCTGCTCGGGCCCTAACTAGAGCTGCGAGCAGCTATAAAGGGCCCTCGCAACCCGGGCCACGTTGGGGTACTTGCACGTCGGGGTACTGGCACGTTGGGGTACTGTCAAATAGGACAAGGACCATCTAAAATGTTTTTGACAAGCCTTGTGTGTGCAAAGTTTAATCAAAACGCAAAATATGGTGTGCAATTCCCAAAATAAATTCAAAATGGTGGACTTCCTTTTAGGTTTAGCATACGGCTACAGAATACCTTTTGTAGGTCTTAAGCTAATAGGTATGCCTCCCAGTTTTCATAAATCTTGGTCAAGTCATCTTTAGTTGTGTATCGCTTGAATCATACAATTGGAAATGCTCCATAAAAATGCATAGAGGGCGCTATTGAGCACAACGTTGGGTTACTTGCACGTCAGGGTACTGGCACGTTGGAGTACTGTTACATGGAACAAGGACCATTTAAAATGTTAGTTTTTTCCATGCCTTGTCTGTGCAAAGTTTAATGAAAAAGGCCAAAAATTATGTATAATTCCCAAAATAAAATCAAAATAGCGGACTTCCTCTTTGGTTTGGCAAATGGCTACATAATACTTTTTTGTAGGTCTAGCATAATCATACAATCGGAAATGCTTCATAAAAATGTCTAGAGGGCGCTATTTATTGCAAATTGCACAATAAATCTCTAAAAATTCATGTTCATGACAAGTCTGATGTGTTTGCAAAGTTTCATGAGTTTTCATGTGTATAAAAAAAAAAAGCAGCACTTGACAAACAATGCATTGCTACGGCAACAGCGTGTTACAAAATAAAAAACTTTCGATTACTTTGCATCTTAAACATCTTAAGATGAAACACACCAAGTTTGAAGACAGTCGGATAAACACTGTAGGAGGAGTTCGTTAAAATAAGACCCCTGAAAAAGGCCACAAAAAATGGCAACAAATCCCATCATAAATCAAAATGGCAGACTTCCTGTTTGGTTTAGCACATGGTTCCAAGAGACTTTTTTGTACATCGTGGGCTGTTACATATGTCTCCAAATTTCCATAGCTCTAGCTGCTTCGTACAACTGGGAATGCTTCATTAAGAAGGATTTTTTTCCCTTTGCAAACAAGTGCATGCCACGACAACAGCGTGTGACGAAATAAAAAACTTTCAATAACTTTTCATTTTCAACATCTTAAGATGAATCACACCAAGTTTGAAGATGATCGGATAAACTCTGTAGGAGGAGTTTGTTAAAATATGACCCCTATGAAATGGCCAAAAAAAATGGCAACACATTCCAAAGTAAATCAAAATGGCGGACGTCCTGTTAGGTTTAGCATATGGTTCAAAAAGAGTTTTTTGTACCTCGAGGGCTGTTATATACCTCTACAAATTTTGGTAACTCTATGTGAAACGTACAGCCGGGTATGCTTTGTTAAAGAGGAGTTTTTTAGCTCAAAATGTGATGCCCGGCCCCTGGGGGACTTCCTGTTGGGTTTAGCACAGGGCACCAAGAGACTTTTTTGTACATCTTGGGCTGTTACATATGTCTACAAATTTTCGTAGCTCTAGCTGCTTCGTACAAATGGGAATGCTTCTTTAAGGATATTTTTTTTCCTTTAAAAACAGTGCATGCCATGACAACAGTGTGCGACGAAATACAAAGCTTTCAATAACTTTTCATCTTCAACATCTTAAGATGAATAACACCAAGTTTGAAGATGATCGGATAAACACTGTAGGAGGAGTTCGTTAAAATAAGACCCCAATGAAATGGCCAAAAAAATGGCAACACGTTCCAAAATAAATCAAAATGGTGGACTTCCTGTTCGGTTTAGCATATGGTTCAAAAAGAGTTTTTTGTAGGTCATAGCCTGTTACATATGTGTACCAATTTTCGTAGCTCTAGATTAAACGTACAACCGGCAATGCTTCGTGAAGTAAGAATTTTTAAACTCTAAATTTGATGCGCCGCCGCCGTCATATAGTATATCAAAAACTTTTCATTTTTCACAATGATGTTGTCCCAGGTGTTGAGATGGTACATCCCAAGTTTGAAGTCAATCGGGTTAACCGTGTAGGAGAAGCGGGCAAAAGTATGACCCCTGTAAATGTGCAAAAATTGGCAAAAATTGGACATTTAAATACTCATACTTCACTTTCTGTCTATTTTAGGGTACACACTTCAAAGAGGTTTTTGTTCATTGGGATGTGCTACAGGTGCCACACAATTTTCATAGCGGTCGGACAATCGTAGCGGGACAGGGATCCGTTTAACCTATGTAGGGGGCGCTAAGGAGCCATTTTTCTGTTATCATGTATGGCGACTTTAAAATATCAAATTTTTCGCCAGGCCTGATGTGCGTGTAAAGTTTGGTGAGTTTTCGTTCACGTTTAGTGTCTCAAAAATGCGATTGTTTGCGGAGAAGAAAAAGAATAATAAGAAGAATTCCTACAAAAACAATAGGGCCTCGCAGCGGCACCGCCACCGCCGCTGCTTGGGCCCTAACTAGAGCTGCGAGCAGCTATAAAGGGCCCTCGCAACCTGGGCCACGTTGGGGTACTTGCACGTCGGGGTACTGGCACGTTGGGGTACTGTCAAATCGGACAAGGACCATCTAAAATGTTTTTGACAAGCTTTGTGAGTGCAAAAGGCCAAAGATGGTGTGCAATTCCCAAAATAAATTCAAAATGGCGGACTTCCTTTTAGGTTTAGCATACGGCTACAGAATACTTTTTGTAGGTCTTAAGCTAATAGGTATGCCTCCCAGTTTTCACAAATCTAGGTCAAGTCATCTTTAGTTGTGTATCGCTTGAATCATACAATTGGAAATGCTCCATAAAAATGCATAGAGGGCGCTATTGAGCACAACGTTGGGTTACTTGCACGTCAGGGTACTGGCACGTTGGGGTACTGTTACATGGAACAAGGACCATTTAAAATGTTAGTTTTTTCCATTCCTTGTCTGTGCAAAGTTTAATGAAAGAGGCCAAAAATGATGTATAATTCCCAAAATAAAATCAAAATAGCGGACTTCCTCTTTGGTTTGGCAAATGGCTACATAATACTTTTTTGTAGGTTTTAGGCTGATAGGGGTCTGTCCTAATTTTCACAAATCTAGCAGAATCATACAATCGGAAATACTTCATAAAAATGTCTAGAGGGCGCTATTTATTGCAAATTGCACAATAAATCTCTAAAAATTCATGTTCATGACAAGTCTGATGTGTTTGCAAAGTTTCATGAGTTTTCACACATGTATAGATAAAAAAACAAAGCAGCACTTTACTTGGCAAACAATGCATCGCTATAGCAGCAGCATGCGACAAAATAAAAAACTTTCGATAACTTTGCATCTTAAACATCTTAAGATGAAACACACCAAGTTTGAAGACGGTCGGATGAACTTTGTACGAGGAGTTCGTTAAAATATGACCCCTGAAAAAGGCCACAAAAAATGGCAACAAATCCCATCGTAAATCAAAATGGCGGACTTCCTGTTTGGTTTAGCACATGGTTCCAAGAGACTTTTTTGTACATCGTGGGCTCTTATGTATGCCTGCAAATTATCATAGCGCTAGGTGAAACGTACAACCGGGAATGCTTCGTTAAAGAGGAGTTTTCTAGCTCAAAATGTGATGCCCGGCCCCTGGGGGACTTCCTGTTGGGTTTAGCACATGGCACCAAGAGACTTTTTTGTACATCGTGGGCTGTTACATATGTCTACAAATTTTCGGAGCTCTAGCTGCTTCGTACAACTGGGAATGCTTCATTAAGAAGGATTTTTTTCCTTTGCAAAAAGTGCATGCCACGACAACAGCGTGCGACGAAATAAAGAGCTTTCAATAACTTTTCATCCTCAACATCTTAAGATGAATCACACCAAGTTTGAAGCTGATGGGATAAACTCTGTAGGAGGAGTTCGTTAAAATAAGACCCCTATGAAGCGGCCAAAAAGATGGCAACATGTTCCAAATTAAATCAAAATGGCGGACTTCCTGTTAGGTTTAGCATATGGTTCAAAAAGAGTTTTTTGTACCTCGAGGCCTGTAACATATGTCTTCAAATTTTGGTAACTCTAGGTAAAACGTACAACCGGGAATGCTTCGTTAAAGAGGAGTTTTTTTTAGCTCAAAATGTGATGCCCGGCCCCTGGGGGACTTCCTGTTGGGTTTAGCACATAGCACCAAGAGACTTTTTTGTACATTGTGGGCTGTTACATATGTCTACAGATTTTCGTAGCTCTAGCTGCTTCGTACAACTGGGAATTCTTCATTAAGAAGAATTTTTTCCTTAGGCAAACAAGTGCATGCCACGGCAACAGCGTGCGACGAAATAAAAAGCTTTCAATAACTTTTCATCTTCAACATCTTAAGATGAATCACACCAAGTTTGAAGATGATGGGATAAACTCTGTAGGAGGAGTTCGTTAAAATAAGACCCCTATGAAATGGCCAAAAAAATGGCAACACGTTCCAAAGTAAATCAAAATGGTGGACTTTCTGTTAGGTTTAGCACATGGTTCAAAAAGAGTTTTTTGTACCTTGAGGGCTGTTACATATGTCTTCAAATTTTGGTAACTCGAGGTGAAACGTACAGCCGGGAATGCTTCTTTAATTAAGAATTTTGAAACGCAAAATTTGATGCCCCGCCTCTGGCGGACTTCCTGTTGGGTTTAGCATATGGCACCAACAGACTTTTTTTGTAGATCATAGTCTGTTACATATGTGTACCAATTTTCGCAGCTCTAGGTTAAACGTACAACCGGCAATACTACGTTAAGTAAGAATTTTGAAACTCTAAATTTGATGCCCCACCGCCGTCATATAGTATGTCAAAAAGTTTAGATTTTTTACCATGGTGTTGTCCCAGGTGTTGAGATGGTACATCCCAAGTTTGAACCCAATCGGGTTAACCGTGTAGGAGAAGTGGGCAAAAGTATGACCCCTGTAAATGTGCAAAAATGGGCCAAAATTGGACATTCAAATGATCATACCTCACTTCCTGTCTATTTTAGGGTACAACTATCAAAGAGGTTTTTGTTCATCTGGATGTGCTACAGGTGCCACACAATTTTCGTCGCCGTAGGACAATCGTAGCGGGACAGGGATCCGTTAAACCTATGTAGGTGGCGCTACAGAGCCATTTTTCTGTTATCATGTATGGCGACTTTAAAATATCAAATTTTTCGCCAGGCCTGATGTGCGTGTAAAGTTTGGTGAGTTTTCGTTCACATTTAGTGTCTCAAAAATGCGATTGTTTGCGGAGAATAATAATAATAAGAAGAAGAAGAATTCCTACAAAAACAATAGGGCCTCGCAGCGGCACCGCCGCCGGTGCCGCCGCTGCTCGGGCCCTAATAAGAAGAATTCCTACAAAAACAATAGGACCTCGCAGCGGCACCGCCGCCGCCGCTGCTCGGGCTCTAATAAGAAGAATTCCTACAAAAACAATAGGGCCTCGCAGCGGCACCGCCGCCGTTGCCGCCGCTGCTCGGGCCCTAATAAGAAGAAGAATTCCTACAAAAACAATAGGGCCTCGCAGCGGCACCGCCGCCGCCGCTGCTCGGGCCCTAATAATAAGAATAAGAATTCCTACAAAAACAAGAGGGCCTCGCAGCGGCACCGCCGCCGCCGCTGCTCGGGCCCTAATAATAATAATAATAATAAGAAGAAGAATTCCTACAAAAACAATAGGGCCTCGCAGCGGCACCGCCGCCGCCGCTGCTCGGGCCCTAATAATAACTAGAGCTGCGAGCAGCTATAAAGGGCCCTCGCAACCCGGGCCACGTTGGGGTATTTGCACGTCGGGGTCCTGGCATGTTGGGGTACTGTCAAATAGGAAACCATCTAAATTGTAAACGTTTTTGCCATGCTTTGTGTTTTTAAAGTTTCATGGAAAGGCCAAAAACGATGCACAATTAACAAAATAAAATCAAAATGGATTGGCACATGGCTATATAGAACACTTTTTGAATATATTCGGCATGACTGCCAATATTCACACATCTAGCTGAATCATATAATCGGAAAGACTTCATAAAAATGTCTAGAGGGCGCTATTGAGCCATTTATTACAAATTGCACAACAAATCTCTAAATAAAATATTCATGTTCCAGACAGGTCTGGTGTGTGTGCAAAGTTTTGTGAGTTTTCACCCATATTTAGACTCTCAAAAAAGCATTTTTCTTCACAAACAATGCATGGCTACAGCAAAGGAGTGTGACAAAATAAAAAAATTCAATAACTTTTCATCTTAAATATCTTAAGATGAAACACGCCAAAGAATGAAGACGATCTGATAAGTTCTGTTGAAAATATGACCCCTATAAAAGGCCCCAAAAAATGGCTACAAATACCAAAGTAAATCAAAATGGCAGACTTCCTTTTTGATTCAGCATATGGCTTTAGAAACCTTTTTGTAAGTCTTAGGCTGATAGGTATCCCAATTTTTACAAATCTAGCTGAATCATAAAACACAAAACATTTGCAAAAGCTTCATAAAAATGTCTAGAGGGCGCTATTGAACCATTTATTGCAAATTGAATAAGAAATCTCTAAAATATTCATGCTGATGACAAGCCTGATGTGTGTGTAAATTTTCATGAGTTTTTGCACATGTTTAGACCAAAACAAAAAAGCAGCATTTTACTTGGCAAACAATGCATCGCCATGACAACGGCGTGCGACAAAATAAATAACTTTCGATAACTTTGCATCTTAAACATCTTAAGATGAAGCACACCAAGTTTAAAGACAGTCGGATAAATTTTGTAGGAGGAGTTCGTTAAAATATGACCCCTGAAAAAGGCCACAAAAAATGGCAACAAATCCCATCATAAATCAAAATGGCGGACTTCCTGTTTGGTTTAGCACATGGTTCCAAGAGACTTTTTTGTACATCGTGGGCTCTTATGTATGCCTGCAAATTATCATAGCGCTAGGTGAAACGTACAACCGGGAATGCTTCGTTAAAGAGGAGTTTTTTTAGCTCAAAATGTGATGCCCGGCCCCTGGGGGACTTCCTGTTGCGTTTAGCACATGGCACCAAGAGACATTTTTGTACATCCTGGGCTGTTACATATGTCTACAATTTTTCGTCGCTCTAGCTGCTTCGTACAACTGGGAATGCTTCATTAAGAAGGATTTTTTTCCTTTGCAAAAAGTGCATGCCACGATAACAGCGTGTGACGAAATAAAAAACTTTCAATAACTTTTCATTTTCAACATCTTAAGATGAATCACACCAAGTTTGAAGATGATCGGATAAACTCTGTAGGAGGAGTTTGTTAAAATATGACCCCTATGAAATGGCCAAAAAAAATGGCAACACATTCCAAAGTAAATCAAAATGGCGGACGTCCTGTTAGGTTTAGCATATGGTTCAAAAAGAGTTTTTTGTACCTCGAGGGCTGTTATATACCTCTACAAATTTTGGTAACTCTAGGTGAAACGTACAGCCGGGTATGCTTTGTTAAAGAGGAGTTTTTTTTAGCTCAAAATGTGATGCCCGGCCCCTGGGGGTCTTCCTGTTGGGTTTAGCACAGGGCATCAAGAGACTTTTTTGTACATCTTGGGCTGTTACATATATCTACAAATTTTCGTAGCTCTAGCTGCTTCGTACAACTGGCAATGCTTCTTTAAGGATAGTTTTTTTTCCTTTGCAAACAGTGCATGCCATGACAACAGCGTCCGACGAAATACAAAGCTTTCAATAACTTTTCATCTTCAACATCTTAAGATGAATCACACCAAGTTTGAAGATGATCGGATAAACACTGTAGGAGGAGTTCGTTAAAATAAGGCCCCAATGAAATGGCCAAAAAAATGGCAACACGTTCCAAAATAAATCAAAATGGTGGACTTCCTGTTAGGTTTAGCATATGGTTCAAAAAGAGTTTTTTGTAGGTCATAGTCTGTTACATATGTGTACCAATTTTCGTAGCTCTAGATTAAACGTACAACCGGCAATGCCTCGTGAAGTAAGAATTTTTAAACTCTAAATTTGATGCGCCGCCGCCGTCATATATTATATCAAAAACTTTTCATTTTTCACAATGATGTTGTCCCAGGTGTTGAGATGGTCCATCCCAAGTTTGAAGTCAATCGGGTTAACCGTGTAGGAGAAGCGGGCAAAAGTATGACCCCTGTAAATGTGCAAAAATTGGCAAAAATTGGACATTTAAATACTCATACCTCACTTTCTGTCTATTTTAGGGTACACACTTCAAAGAGGTTTTTGTTCATTGGGATGTGCTACAGGTGCCACACAATTTTCATAGCCGTCGGACAATCGTAGCGGGACAGGGATCCGTTTAACCTATGTAGGGGGCGCTAAGGAGCCATTTTTCTGTTATCATGTATGGCGACTTTAAAATATCACATTTTTCGCCAGGCCTGATGTGCGTGTAAAGTTTGGTGAGTTTTCGGTCACGTTTAGTGTCTCAAAAATGTGATCGTTTGCGGAGAATAATAATAATAAGAATAATAATAATAATAACTAGAGCTGCGAGCAGCTATAAAGGGCCCTCGCAACCCGGGCCACGTTGGGGTATTTGCACGTCGGGGTACTGGCATGTTGGGGTACTGTCAAATAGGAAACCATCTAAATTGTAAACGTTTTTGCCATGCTTTGTGTTTTTAAAGTTTCATGGAAAGGCCAAAAACGATGCACAATTAACAAAATAAAATCAAAATGGATTGGCACATGGCTATATAGAATACTTTTTGAATATATTCGGCATGCCTGCCAATATTCACACATCTAGCTGAATCATATAATCGGAAAGACTTCATAAAAATGTCTAGAGGGCGCTATTGAGCCATTTATTACAAATTGCACAACAAATCTCTAAATAAAATATTCATGTTCCAGACAGGTCTGGTGTGTGTGCAAAGTTTTGTGAGTTTTCACCCATATTTAGACTCTCAAAAAAGCATTTTTCTTCACAAACAATGCATGGCTACAGCAAAGGCGTGTGACAAAATAAAAAAATTCAATAACTTTTCATCTTAAATATCTTAAGATGAAACACGCCAAAGAATGAAGACGATCTGATAAGTTCTGTTGAAAATATGACCCCTATAAAAGGCGCCAAAAAATGGCTACAAATACCAAAGTAAATCAAAATGGCAGACTTCCTTTTTGATTCAGCATATGGCTTTAGAAACCTTTTTGTAAGTCTTAGGCTGATAGGTATCCCAATTTTTACAAATCTAGCTGAATCATAAAACACAAAACATTTGCAAAAGCTTTCATAAAATGTCTAGAGGGCGCTATTGAACCATTTATTGCAAATTGAATAAGAAATCTCTAAAATATTCATGCTGATGACAAGCCTGATGTGTGTGTAAAGTTTCATGAGTTTTTGCACATGTTTAGACCCCCCAAAAAAAGCAGCATTTTACTTGGCAAACAATGCATCGCCATGACAACGGCGTGCGACAAAATAAATAACTTTCGATAACTTTGCATCTTAAACATCTTAAGATGAAGCACACCAAGTTTAAAGACAGTCGGATAAATTTTGTAGGAGGAGTTCGTTAAAATATGACCCCTAAAAAAGGCCACAAAAAATGGCTACAAATCCCAACGTAAATCAAAATGGTGGACTTCCTGATTGGTTTAGCATATGGCTCCAAGAGACTTTTTTGTACATCCTGAGCTCTTATGTTTGCCTGCAAATTATCATAGCTTTAGGTGAAATGTACAACCGGGAATGCTTTGTCTGTTTAATCAAAACGCAAAATATGGTGTGCAATTCCAATGCATTGCTATGGCAACAGCGTGTGACAAAATAAAAAACTTTCGATTACTTTGCATCTTAAACATCTTAAGATGAAACATACCAAGTTTGAAGACAGTCGGATAAATTTTGTAGGAGGGGTTCGTTAACATATGACCCCTGAAAAAGGCCACAAAAAATGGCAACAAATCCCATCATAAATCAAAATGGCGGACTTCCTGTTTGGTTTTGCACATGGTTCCAAGAGACTTTTTTGTACATCGTGGGCTCTTATGTATGCCTGCAAATTATCATAGCGCTAGGTGAAACGTACAACCGGGAATGCTTCGTTAAAGAGGAGTTTTTTAGCTCAAAATGTGATGCCCGGCCCCTGGGGGACTTCCTGTTGGGTTTAGCACATGGCACCAAGAGACTTTTTTGTACATCCTGGGCTGTTACATATGTCTACAATTTTTCGTCGCTCTAGCTGCTTCGTACAACTGGGAATGCTTCATTAAGAAGGATTTTTTTCCTTTGCAAAAAGTGCATGCCACGATAACAGCGTGTGACGAAATAAAAAACTTTCAATAACTTTTCATTTTCAACATCTTAAGATGAATCACACCAAGTTTGAAGATGATCGGATAAACTCTGTAGGAGGAGTTTGTTAAAATATGACCCCTATGAAATGGCCAAAAAAAATGGCAACACATTCCAAAGTAAATCAAAATGGCGGACGTCCTGTTAGGTTTAGCATATGGTTCAAAAAGAGTTTTTTGTACCTCGAGGGCTGTTATATACCTCTACAAATTTTGGTAACTCAAGGTGAAACGTACAGCCGGGTATGCTTTGTTAAAGAGGAGTTTTTTTTAGCTCAAAATGTGATGCCCGGCCCCTGGGGGACTTCCTGTTGGGTTTAGCACAGGGAACCAAGAGACTTTTTTTGTACATCTTGGGCTGTTACATATGTCTACAAATTTTCGTAGCTCTAGCTGCTTCGTACAACTGGCAATGCTTCTTTAAGGATATTTTTTTTCCTTTGCAAACAGTGCATGCCATGACAACAGCGTGCGACGAAATACAAAGCTTTCAATAACTTTTCATCTTCAACATCTTAAGATGAATCACACCAAGTTTGAAGATGATCGGATAAACACTGTAGGAGGAGTTCGTTAAAATAAGGCCCCAATGAAATGGCCAAAAAAATGGCAACACGTTCCAAAATAAATCAAAATGGTGGACTTCCTGTTAGGTTTAGCATATGGTTCAAAAAGAGTTTTTTGTAGGTCATAGTCTGTTACATATGTGTACCAATTTTCGTAGCTCTAGATTAAATGTACAACCAGCAATGCTTCGTGAAGTAAGAATTTTTAAACTCTAAATTTGATGCGCCGCCGCCGTCATATAGTATATCAAAAACTTTTCATTTTTCACAATGATGTTGTCCCAGGTGTTGAGATGGTACATCCCAAGTTTGAAGTCAATCGGGTTAACCGTGTAGGAGAAGCGGGCAAAAGTATGACCCCTGTAAATGTGCAAAAATTGGCAAAAATTGGACATTTAAATACTCATACCTCACTTTCTGTCTATTTTAGGGTACACACTTCAAAGAGGTTTTTGTTCATTGGGATGTGCTACAGGTGCCACACAATTTTCATAGCCGTCGGACAATCGTAGCGGGACAGGGATCCGTTTAACCTATGTAGGGGCCGCTAAGGAGCCATTTTTCTGTTATCATGTATGGCGACTTTAAAATATCAAATTTTTCGCCAGGCCTGATGTGCGTGTAAAGTTTGGTGAGTTTTCGTTCACGTTTAGTGTCTCAAAAATGCGATTGTTTGCGGAGAAGAAAAAGAAGAATAAGAATAATAACTAGAGCTGCGAGCAGCTATAAAGGGCCCTCGCAACCCGGGCCACGTTGGGGTATTTGCACGTCGGGGTACTGGCATGTTGGGGTACTGTCAAATAGGAAACCATCTAAATTTTAAACGTTTTTGCCATGCTTTGTGTTTGTAAAGTTTCATGGAAAGGCCAAAAATGATGCACAATTAACAAAATAAAATCAAAATGGATTGGCACATGGCTATATAGAATACCTTTTGAATATATTAGGCATGCCTGCCAATATTCACACATCTAGCTGAATCATATAATCGGAAAGACTTCATAAAAATGTCTAGAGGGTGCTATTGAAGCATTTATTGCAAATTTAATAAGAAATCTCTAAAATATTCATGCTTATGACAAGCCTGATGTGTGTGTAAAGTTTCATGAGTTTTTGCACATGTTTAGACCAAAAAAAAAAGCAGCATTTTACTTGGCAAACAATGCATCGCCATGAAACGGCGTGGGACAAAATAAATAACTTTCGATAACTTTGTATCTTAAACATCTTAAGATGAAGCACACCAAGTTTGAAGACAGTCGGATAAATTTTGTAGGAGTTCGTTAAAATATGACCCCTAAAAAAGGCCACAAAAAATGGCTACAAATCCCAACGTAAATCAAAATGGCGGACTTCCTGTTTGTTTTGGAAGATGGTTCCAAGAGACTATTTTGTACATCGTGGGCTCTTATGTATGCCTCTAAATTATCATAGCGCTAGGTGAAACGTACAACCGGGAATGCTTCGTTAAAGAGGAGTTTTTTACCTCAAAATGTGATGACCGGCCCTTACGGGACTTCCTGTTGGGTTTAGCACATGGCACCAAGAGACTTTTTTGTACATTGTGGGCTGTTAAATTTGTCTCCAAATTTTCGTAGCTCTAGCTGCTTCGTACAACTGTGAATGCTTCATTAAGAGGGAATTTTTTCCTTTGCAAACTGTGCATGCCACGGCAACAGCGTGCGACGAAATAAAAAGCTTTCAATAACTTTTCATCTTCAACATTTTAAGATGAATCACACCAAGTTTGGAGATGATCGGATAAACTCTGTAGGAGGAGTTCGTAAAAATAAGACCCCTATGAAATGGCCCAAAAAATGGCAACACGTTCCAAAGTAAATCAAAATGGCGGACTTCCTGTTCGGTTTAGCATATGGTTCAAAAAGAGTTTTTTGTACCTTGAGGGCTGTTACATATGTCTTCAAATGTTGGTAACTCAAGGTGAAATGTACAGCCGGGAATGCTTCATTAAATAAGAATTTTGAAACACAAAATTTGATGCCTCGCCTCTGGCGGACTTCCTGTTAGGTTTAGCATATGGTTCAAAAAGAGTTTTTTGTAGATCATAGTCTGTTACATATGTGTACCAATTTTCGTGGCTCTCAATTAAACGTACCACGGCAATGCTTTGTTAAGTAAGAATTTTGAAACTGTAAATTTGATGCCCCGCCACCGTCATATAGTATGTCAAAAACTTTAGATTTTTTACCATGATGTTGTCCCAGGTGTTGAGATGGTACAGCCCAAGTTTGAAGTCAATCGGGTTAACCGTGTAGGAGAAGCGGGCAAAAGTATGACCCCTGTAAATGTGCAAAAATTGGCAAAAATTGGACATTTAAATACTCATACCTCACTTTCTGTCTATTTTAGGGTACACACTTCAAAGAGGTTTTTGTTCATTGGGATGTGCTACAGGTGCCACACAATTTTCATAGCCGTCGGACAATCGTAGCGGGACAGGGATCCGTTTAACCTATGTAGGGGGCGCTAAGGAGCCATTTTTCTGTTATCATGTATGGCGACTTTAAAATATCAAATTTTTCACCAGGCCTGATGTGCGTGTAAAGTTTGGTGAGTTTTCGGTCACGTTTAGTGTCTCAAAAATGTGATCGTTTGCGGAGAATAATAATAATAATAATAATAATAATAATAATAATAAGAAGAAGAAGAAGAATTCCTACAAAAACAATAGGGCCTCGCAGCGGCACCGCCGCCGCCGCTGCTCGGGCCCTAATAATAAGAAGAATTCCTACAAAAACAATAGGGCCTCGCAGCGGCACCGCCGCCGCCGCTGCTCGGGCCCTAATAAGAATTCCTTCAGGAACAATAGGGACCTCGCAGCGGTCGCTGCTCGGGCCCTAATAATAAGAAGAAGAATTCCTACAAAAACAATAGGGCCTCGCAGCGGCACCGCCGCCGCCGCTGCTCGGGCCCTAATAATAAGAATTCCTACAAAAACAATAGGGCCTCGCAGCGGCACCGCCGCCGCCGCTGCTCGGGCCCTAATAATATAATAAGAATTCCTTCAGGAACAATAGGGACCTCGCAGCGGTCGCTGCTCGGGCCCTAACTAGAGCTGCAAGCAGCTATAAAGGGCCCTCGCAACCCGGGCCACGTTGGGGTATTTGCACGTCGGGGTCCTGGCATGTTGGGGTACTGTCAAATAGGAAACCATCTAAATTGTAAACGTTTTTGCCCGGCTTTGTGTTTGTAAAGTTTCATGGAAAGGCCAAAAATGATGCACAATTAACAAAATAAAATCAAAATGGATTGGCACATGGCTATATAGAATACTTTTTGAATATATTAGGCATGCCTGCCAATATAAACACATCTAGCTGAATCATATAATCGGAAAGACTTCACAAAAATGTCTAGAGGGCGCTATTGAGCAATTTATTACAAATTGCACAACAAATCTCTAAATAAAATATTCATGTTCCAGACAGGTCTGGTGTGTGTGCAAAGTTTTGTGAGTTTTCGCCCATATTTAGACTCTCAAAAAAGCATTTTTCTTCACAAACAATGCATGGCTACAGCAAAGGCGTGTGACAAAATAAAAAAATTCAATAACTTTTCATCTTAAATATCTTAAGATGAAACACGCCAAAGAATGAAGACGATCTGATAAGTTCTGTTGAAAATATGACCCCTATAAAAGGCCCCAAAAAATGGCAGACTTCCTGTTTGATTCAGCATATGGCTTTAGAAACCTTTTTGTAAGTCTTAGGCTGATAGGTATCCCAATTTTTACAAATCTAGCTGAATCATAAAATACAAAACATTTGCAAAAGCTTCATAAAAATGTCTAGAGGGTGCTATTGAACCATTTATTGCAAATTGAATAAGAAATCTCTAAAATATTCATGCTTATGACAAGCCTGATGTGTGTGTAAAGTTTCATGAGTTTTTGCACGTTTAGACCAAAAAAAAGCAGCATTTTACTTGGCAAACAATGCATCGCCATGACAATGGCGTGCGACAAAATAAATAACTTTCGATAACTTTGCATCTTAAACATCTTAAGATGAAGCACACCAAGTTTGAAGACAGTCGGATAAATTTTGTAGGAGGTGTTCGTTAAAATATGACCCTAAAAAAGGCCACAAAAAATGGCTACAAATCCCAACGTAAATCAAAATGGCGGACTTCCTGTTTGGTTTAGCAGATGGCTCCAAGAGACTTTTTTGTACATCGTGGGCTCTTATGTATGCCTCTAAATTATCATAGCGCTAGGTGAAACGTACAACCGGGAATGCTTCGTTAAGAGGAGTTTTTTAGCTCAAAATGTGATGCCCGGCCCCTAGCACATGGCACCAGGAGCCTTTTTTGTACATCGTGGGCTGTTACATTTGTCTCCAAATTTTCGTAGCTCTAGCTGCTTCGTACAACTGGGAATGCTTCATTAAGAAGGAATTTTTTCCTTTGCAAACTGTGCATGCCACGGCAACAGCGTGCGACGAAATAAAAAGCTTTCAATAACTTTTCATCTTCAACATCTTAAGATGAATCACACCAAGTTTGGAGATGATCGGATAAACTCTGTAGGAGGAGTTCGTTAAAATAAGACCCCTATGAAATGGCCCAAAAAATGGCAACACGTTCCAAAGTAAAGCAAAATGGCGGACTTCCTGTTCGGTTTAGCATATGGTCAAAAAGAGTTTTTTGTACCTTGAGGGCTGTTACATATGTCTTCAAATTTTGGTAACTCGAGGTGAAATGTACAGCCGGGAATGCTTCATTAAGTTAGAATTTTGAAACACAAAATTTGATGCCTCGCCTCTGGCGGACTTCCTGTTAGGTTTAGCATATGGCACCAACAGGCTTTTTTGTAGATCATAGTCTGTTACATATGTGTACCAATTTTCATAGCTCTAGGTTAAACGTACCACCGGCAATGCTTCGTTAAGTAAGAATTTTGAAACTGTAAATTTGATGCCCCGCCACCGTCATATAGTATGTCAAAAACTTTAGATTTTTTACCATGATGTTGTCCCAGGTGTTGAGATGGTACAGCCCAAGTTTGAAGTCAATCGGGTTAACCGTGTAGGAGAAGCGGGCAAAAGTATGACCCCTGTAAATGTGCAAAAATTGGCAAAAATTGGACATTTAAATACTCATACCTCACTTTCTGTCTACTTTAGGGTACACACTTCAAAGAGGTTTTTGTTCATTGGGATGTGCTACAGGTGCCACACAATTTTCATAGCCGTCGGACAATCGTAGCGGGACAGGGATCCGTTTAACCTATGTAGGTGGCGCTACAGAGCCATTTTTCTGTTATCATGTATGGCGACTTTAAAATATCAAATTTTTCGCCAGGCCCGATCTGCGTGTAAAGTTTGGTGAGTTTTCGTTCATGTTTAGTGCCTCAAAAATGTGGTTGTTTGCGGAAAAGAATAATAACAAAGAAAAAGAAGAAGAAGAAGAATAATAATAAGAATTCCTTCAGGAACAATAGGGACCTCGCAGCGGTCGCTGCTCGGGCCCTAATAAGAATTCCTTCAGGAACAATAGGGACCTCGCAGCGGTCGCTGCTCGGGCCCTAACTAGAGCTGCGAGCAGCTATAAAGGGCCCTCGCAACCCGTGCCACGTTGGGGTATTTGCACGTCGGGGTACTGGCACGTTAGGGTACTGTTTCATAAGAAACCGTCTAAATTGTAAATGTTTTGCCATGCTTTTTGTGTTTGTTCACATTGCTATGGAATGCTTTGTCGAGGTATTCGGCTGATAGGTATGCCTCCCAATATTCACACATCTAGCTGAATCATATAAAAAAAAAAATTCTTTGCAAACAATGCATCGCTACAGCAAAGGCGTGCCACGTTGGGGTACTTGCACGTCGGGGTACTGGCACGTTGGGGTACTGTCAAATAGGACAAGGACCATCTAAAATGTTTTTGACAAGCCTTGTGTGTGCAAAGTTTAATCAAAACGCAAAATATGGTGCGCAATTCCCAAAATAAATTCAAAATGGCGGACTTCCTTTTAGGTTTAGCATACGGCTACAGAATACTTTTTGTAGGTCTTAAGCTAATAGGTATGCCTCCCAGTTTTCACAAATCTAGGTCAAGTCATCTTTAGTTGTGTATCGCTTGAATCATACAATTGGAAATGCTCCATAAAAATGCATAGAGGGCGCTATTGAGCACAACGTTGGGTTACTTGCACGTCAGGGTACTGGCACGTTGGGGTACTGTTACATGGAACAAGGACCATTTAAAATGTTAGTTTTTTCCATGCCTTGTCTGTGCAAAGTTTAATGAAGAAGGCCAAAAATTATGTATAATTCCCAAAATAAAATCAAAATAGCGGACTTCCTCTTTGGTTTGGCAAATGGCTACATAATACTTTTTTGTAGGTCTAGCATAATCATACAATCGGAAATACTTCATAAAAATGTCTAGAGGGCGCTATTTATTGCAAATTGCACAATAAATCTCTGAAAATTCATGTTCATGACAAGTCTGATGTGTTTGCAAAGTTTCATGAGTTTTCATGTGTATAACAAAAAAAAAAGCAGCACTTGACAACTGTTACATGGAACAAGGACCATTTAAAATGTTAGTTTTTTCCATGCCTTGTCTGTGCAAAGTTGAATGAAAAAGGCCAAAAATGATGTATAATTCCCAAAATAAAATCAAAATAGCGGACTTCCTCTTTGGTTTGGCAAATGGCTACATAATACTTTTTTGTAGGTCTAGCATAATCATACAATCGGAAATGCTTCATAAAAAGGTCTAGAGGGCGCTATTTATTGCAAATTGCACAATAAATCTCTGAAAATTCATGTTCATGACAAGTCTGATGTGTTTGCAAAGTTCCATGAGTTTTCATGTGTATAAAAAAAAAAAAGCAGCACTTGACAAACAATGCATTGCTATGGCAACAGCGTGTTACAAAATAAAAAACTTTCGATTACTTTGCATCTTAAACATCTTAAGATGAAACACACCAAGTTTGAAGACAGTCGGATAAATTTTGTAGGAGGGGTTCGTTAAAATATGACCCCTGAAAGTTTTTCCTTGCCCGGTTGGAGGGTTAGATCAGGGGATGTCGCAACTTGTTTGTGGTTAAGTGCTACAGAAGTAAATGTGTCTTAACAACCTCATGATTGAATGTGTTTTCAATTCTCTAGGATGTGATTGGATTGTATCAATTAAATGTTCTTATAACTGATTCAGTGAGTAGTAAAAATAGTGTGTCAAGTATAATGACATGAAATATAAGGAATACAAAAAACAAAACAAGAACCCTCTAAATTACACATTTTGTTCCAGGCTTTATGTGCGTGCATAGTTTGAGTATACACCTAGGTTTAGGCCAGGAGTGTTCAAACCTTTTGCAAAGAGGGCCGGGTATGGTAAGGTGAAAATGTGTGGGGCCTAATCAACCATTTAGTTTAGCCTGACATAATTTTTTTACATGCATATGTAAATATATATATGTGGACAAAAGTGTACATATGTCTACAAATTTTTGTAGCTCGAGCTGCTTCGTCCAACTGGGAACGCTGCATTAAGAATGATTTTTTTTTCCTTTGCCAACAGTGCATGCCACGACAACAGCGTGCGACGAAATAAAAAGCTTTCAATAACTTTTCATCGTCAACATCTTAAGATGAATCACACCAAGTTTGAAGATGATCGGATAAACTCTGTAGGAGGAGTTCGTTAAAATAAGACCCCTATGAAATGGCCAAAAAAATGGCAACATGTTCCAAAGTAAATCAAAATGGCAGACTTCCTGTTAGGTTTAGCATATGGTTCAAAAAGAGTTTTTTGTACCTCGAGGGCTGTTACATATGTCTTCAAATTTTGGTCACTCTAGGTGAAACGTACAGCCGGAAATGCTTCATTAAGTAAAAATTTTGAAATGCAAAATTTGATGCCCTGCCTCTGGCGGACTTCCTGTTAGGTTTAGCATATGGCACCAACAGGCTTTTTTGTAGATCATAGTCTGTTATATATGTGTACCAATTTTCGTAGCTCTAAATTAAACGTATAACCGGCAATACTTCAGATGAAACATGCCAAAGAATGAAGACAATCTGATAAGTTTTGTAGAAAATATGAGGCCTATAAAAGGCCCCCAAAAAATGGCTACAAATAGCAAAGTAAATCAAAATGCCGGACTTCCTGTTTGGCTTAGCATATGGTTCTAAAAGACTTTTTTGTACATCGTGGGCTCTTATGTATGCCTCCAAATTATCATAGCGCTAGGTGAAAGGTACAACCGGGAATGCTTCGTTAAAGAGGAGTTTTCTAGCTCAAAAAGTGATGCCCGGCCCTTGCGGGACTTCCTGTTGGGTTTAGCACAAAGCAGCAAGAGACTTTTTTGTACATCGTGGGCTGTTACATATGTCTACAAATTTTCGTAGCTCTAGCTGCTTCGTACAACTGAGAATTCTTCATTAAGAAGAATTTTTTGCCTTTGCAAACAAGTGCATGCCACGACAACAGCGTGCAGCGAAATAAAAAGCTTTCAATAACTTTTCATCTTCAACATTTTAAGATGAATCACACCAAGTTTGAAGATGATCGGATAAACTCTGTAAGAGGAGTTCGTTAAAATAGGACCCCTATGAAATGGCCAAAAAAATGGGAACACGTTCCAAAGTAAATCAAAATGGTGGACTTTCTGTTAGGTTTAGCATATGGTTCAAAAAGAGTTTTTTGTACCTTGAGGGCTGTTACATATGTCTTTAAATTTTGGTAACTCAAGGTGAAACGTACAGCCGGGAATGCTTCATTAAGTAAGAATTTTGAAACTCAAAATTTGATGCCCCGCCTCTGGCGGACTTCCTGTTGGGTTTAGCATATGGCACCAACAGACTTTTTTGTAGGTCATAGTCTGTTACATATGTGTACCAATTTTCGTAGCTCTAGGTTAAACATACAACCGGCAATACTACGTTTAGTAAGAGTTTTGAAACTCTAAATTTGATGCCCCACCGCCGTCATATAGTATGTCGAAAACTTTAGATTTTTTACCATGGTGTTGTCCCAGGTCTTGAGATGGTACATCCCAAGTTTGAAGTCAATTGGATTAACCGTGTAGGAGAAGCAGGCAAAAGTATGACCCCTGTAAATGTGCAAAAATTGGCCAAAATTGGACATTTAAATACTCATATCTCACTTCCTGTCTATTTTAGGGTACACACATCAAAGAGGTTTTTGTTCATCTGGATGTGCTACAGGTGCCACACAATTTTCATAGCCGTCGGACAATCGTAGCGGGCCAGGGATCTGTTTAACCTATGTAGGTGGCGCTATGGAGCCATTTTTCTGTTATCACCTATGGCGACTTTAAAATATCAAATTTTTCGCCAGGCCTGACGTGTGTGTAAAGTTTGGTGAGTTTTCGTTCACGTTTAGTGTCTCAAAAATGTGATTGTTTGCGGAAAAGAATAATAACAAATAAAAAGAAGAACTAGAGCTGCGAGCAGCTAAAAAGGGCCCTCGCAACCCGGGCCACGTTGGGGTATTTGCACGTCGGGGTACTGGCATGTTGGGGTACTGTCAAATAGGAA
This sequence comes from Festucalex cinctus, assembly GCF_051991245.1. NCBI lineage: Eukaryota > Metazoa > Chordata > Actinopteri > Syngnathiformes > Syngnathidae > Festucalex > Festucalex cinctus. Next base: position 42,326,851 of record NC_135412.1, on the reverse strand, counting down.
ACCATCTAAATTGTAAACGTTTTTGCCATGCTTTGTGTTTTTAAAGTTTCATGGAAAGGCCAAAAACGATGCACAATTAACAAAATAAAATCAAAATGGATTGGCATATGTCTATATAGAATGCTTTTTGAATATATTAGGCATGCCTGCCAATATTCACACATCTAGCTGAATCATATAATCGGAAAGACTTCATAAAAATGTCTAGAGGGCGCTATTGAGCCATTTATTACAAATTGCACAACAAATCTCTAAATAAAATATTCATGTTCCAGACAGGTCTGGTGTGTGTGCAAAGTTTTGTGAGTTTTCACCCATATTTAGACTCTCAAAAAAGCATTTTTCTTCACAAACAATGCATGGCTACAGCAAAGGCGTGTGACAAAATAAAACGATAAGACGATCTGATAAGTTCTGTTGAAAATATGACCCCTATAAAAGGCCCCAAAAAATGGCTACAAATACCAAAGTAAATCAAAATGGCAGACTTCCTTTTTGATTCAGCATATGGCTTTAGAAACCTTTTTGTAAGTCTTAGGCTGATAGGTATCCCAATTTTTACAAATCTAGCTGAATCATAAAACACAAAACATTTGCAAAAGCTTCATAAAAATGTCTAGAGGGCGCTATTGAACCATTTATTGCAAATTGAATAAGAAATCTCTAAAATATTCATGCTGATGACAAGCCTGATGTGTGTGTGTGTAAAGTTTCATGAGTTTTTGCACATGTTTAGACCAAAAAAAAAAGCAGCATTTTACTTGGCAAACAATGCATCGCCATGACAACGGCGTGCGACAAAATAAATAACTTTCGATAACTTTGCATCTTAAACATCTTAAGATGAAGCACACCAAGTTTAAAGACAGTCGGATAAATTTTGAAGGAGGAGTTCGTTAAAATATGACCCCTAAAAAAGGACACAAAAAATGGCTACAAATCCCAACGTAAATCAAAATGGTGGACTTCCTGATTGGTTTAGCATATGGCTCCAAGAGACTTTTTTGTACATCCTGAGCTCTTATGTTTGCCTGCAAATTATCATAGCTTTAGGTGAAACGTACAACCGGGAATGCTTTGTCTGTTTAATCAAAACGCAAAATATGGTGTGCAATTCCAATGCATTGCTATGGCAACAGCGTGTGACAAAATAAAAAACTTTCGATTACTTTGCATCTTAAACATCTTAAGATGAAACATACCAAGTTTGAAGACAGTCGGATAAATTCTGTAGGAGGGGTTCGTTAAAATATGACCCCTGAAAAAGGCCACAAAAAATGGCAACAAATCCCATCATAAATCAAAATGGCGGACTTCCTGTTTGGTTTAGCACATGGTTCCAAGAGACTTTTTTGTACATCGTGGGCTCTTATGTATGCCTGCAAATTATCATAGCGCTAGGTGAAATGTACAACCGGGAATGCTTCGTTAAAGAGGAGTTTTTTAGCTCAAAATGTGTTGCCCAGCCCCTGGGGGACTTCCTGTTGCGTTTAGCACATGGCACCAAGAGACATTTTTGTACATCCTGGGCTGTTACATATGTCTACAATTTTTCGTCGCTCTAGCTGCTTCGTACAACTGGGAATGCTTCATTAAGAAGGATTTTTTTCCTTTGCAAAAAGTGCATGCCACGATAACAGCGTGTGACGAAATAAAAAACTTTCAATAACTTTTCATTTTCAACATCTTAAGATGAATCACACCAAGTTTGAAGATGATCTGATAAACTCTGTAGGAGGAGTTTGTTAAAATATGACCCCTATGAAATGGCCAAAAAAAATGGCAACACATTCCAAAGTAAATCAAAATGGCGGACGTCCTGTTAGGTTTAGCATATGGTTCAAAAAGAGTTTTTTGTACCTCGAGGGCTGTTATATACCTCTACAAATTTTGGTAACTCTAGGTGAAACGTACAGCCGGGTATGCTTTGTTAAAGAGGAGGTTTTTTTTAGCTCAAAATGTGATGCCCGGCCCCTGGGGGACTTCCTGTTGGGTTTAGCACAGGGCACCAAGAGACTTTTTTGTACATCTTGGGCTGTTACATATGTCTACAAATTTTCGTAGCTCTAGCTGCTTCGTACAACTGGCAATGCTTCTTTAAGGATATTTTTTTTCCTTTGCAAACAGTGCATGCCATGACAACAGCGTGCGACGAAATACAAAGCTTTCAATAACTTTTCATCTTCAACATCTTAAGATGAATCACACCAAGTTTGAAGATGATCGGATAAACACTGTAGGAGGAGTTCGTTAAAATAAGGCCCCAATGAAATGGCCAAAAAAATGGCAACACGTTCCAAAATAAATCAAAATGGTGGACTTCCTGTTAGGTTTAGCATATGGTTCAAAAAGAGTTTTTTGTAGGTCATAGTCTGTTACATATGTGTACCAATTTTCGTAGCTCTAGATTAAACGTACAACCGGCAATGCCTCGTGAAGTAAGAATTTTTAAACTCTAAATTTGATGCGCCGCCGCCGTCATATAGTATATCAAATAGTTTTCATTTTTCACAATGATGTTGTCCCAGGTGTTGAGATGGTACATCCCAAGTTTGAAGTCAATCGGGTTAACCGTGTAGGAGAAGCGGGCAAAAGTATGACCCCTGTAAATGTGCAAAAATTGGCAAAAATTGGACATTTAAATACTCATACCTCACTTTCTGTCTATTTTAGGGTACACACTTCAAAGAGGTTTTTGTTCATTGGGATGTGCTACAGGTGCCACACAATTTTCATAGCCGTCGGACAATCGTAGCGGGACAGGGATCCGTTTAACCTATGTAGGGGGCGCTAAGGAGCCATTTTTCTGTTATCATGTATGGCGACTTTAAAATATCAAATTTTTCGCCAGGCCTGATGTGCGTGTAAAGTTTGGTGAGTTTTCGGTCACGTTTAGTGTCTCAAAAATGTGATCGTTTGCGGAGAAGAATAATAATAAGAATAACTAGAGCTGCGAGCAGCTATAAAGGGCCCTCGCAACCCGGGCCACGTTGGGGTATATGCAAGTCGGGGGACTTGCACGTTGGGGTACTGTTAAATAGACAAGGACCATGGAAAATAGAAATGCATTTGCCGTGCCTTGTGTGTAAAAAGGTGCAGTAAAAGGCCAAAAATGATGCACAATTCCCAAAATAAATTCAAAAGTGTGGACTTTCTGATGTGTGTGCAAAGTTTCATGAAAAGTCGCTCGTTTGATATTCAAAACCAGCATCTGTTCATTTGAAAACATTGCATGGCACAGAGATGGTGTGTGATCAAATAAAAAGCTTTTTGATGACTCTTAATGTGGTGTCGCTGTGCAACACATATGTATTCATGACATAGTGAAGTATTGTGACAGTTTTGTAGGGTCCAGCAAACAGTAAATGTGTGACAGTTATTCAAGAAAAAATGTTGCTTTGAAGCAGGCTAACCAATGACATCATCTAAAGGGGAAAAAAGCACATGAGCAAGCATAGGTATAAGTAGAGGAGAAAAAGAGATGAAAGAAGTGCGAGAGATGGAACAGGAGAGGAATGCAGCTGTTTATGTATAGCTGTTGTAACAGGACAGATTAAATAACACTTTAACCTGGGGTTAACAGCGCCCTAGGACAGATAAACTCTTTAGTGTAAAAGTTTTCTGGGACAGATGAATCCCTTGGGGTCAAAGAGTTTGGGTTAGCACATAGTCTGTCTTAGGATAATGTAACCTCCATGGATGAATTAGTCCTAGGACGCTTTGACCTGCGGGCTAAAACTTCAGGGGGGTTAACCTGTCCTGTTATATTGTGATCATCGTCTTCGTGCATGTCCTCAGTGGCTTCTTCTGTCTGTGTGGCAGCATTTGATACATCTGTAGAACAAAAAAGAATGAAGAATCATGTTAGATCTGTGAAGTTTGGTTGTCTTAGGTGTAGTTTACAGAACAGTCGTGTGCATATTTTTAGCATGGTAGTGTCTTAATACAAATGCATATTATGTAATGCACTGTATATGGATATTACAGACGTAATATTTGACGGTGATCTTATATTCATAGTTTTTGCCCGTTAATAAATAATATAGCTAGTAAGTAATAAGACACGCAAAAATGGTATAGTTGAATCCTCTGGGTCAAAAAGCAATGTTTTAGGATTGTGTGATGAAATGATGAATAAAAGTAAGGATACGACAGGTACATAAATGGTTATGTAAGTGTAAAATTTGGCATGGTGTGTCCAGATACATGCAGGATAAGTATAAAATATTATGGTGTGTGATTGATTTTTTCTTAGTAAAAATTAGTATTGTAATGGTCAAGTCACAGTATGTCCCAAAAAAATTTTAAAAAAAATCTATGGTATAGAAACATCATAATCAGGGGCAAAGACATAAACATAATAATAGTAATTAATAATGATAGAATTTAAATACAATCTTTTCCATGAATATGTCAGTTATTTTGAGAAGATACAGAAAAAAAAGAACTTTGAAGTGTCTATCAGTGGATGAAAGAGGGCAAGATCACAGCATAGCTACATGATATCAGTCACATTTGAAAGTAATCAAGTGTAGTATGTATTCACATTATATACATTGAGAAATTGCGGCTCAATAATCAGTCAGTGTTTTAGTTAACAGTCCAATGTTACCTTCAAGATATTCCTAACAGAAAAAAAGGAACGTGCATTAACAAAAAAATGTAAAAATGTCCATTGTCAAACATGTCATTCATTATACACAATGTGTAGGATGGGGATGCTTGCTGTGTTAGTGTTTGTGTGTCTTCCATGTCATATAGCTTACCATCACGGACAAATGCATCACATGCATCCTTTATATCCAATGCAGTCTGGAGTTCTTTCACAAGCTTGGTTTTGAAGTCTATCTGTTTTTCAAGTGCTCGATTGACTCGAGTCACATGGACTAGTTGGTTCATTTGGGAATGAAGATCAAGGCTGCGCTGGTATAAGTCGTTGCGACTGGAAGCATGATCAATGCATGCATACTGTAATGACAAAGCATTCAATGAAAATCAGTCATGTTAGATTCCATGATTCTAAATAGCAGAGGTAACGTGTTGGTGCAAAACGTTGTGGTCGTGTTGCATGTTACTCAATGGCTGTGTGTGTCAAAACGAGTTTATTTGAAAGAATATACAAATATATACACACGGACATATATATTTATACAGTATAACAGTACCGCATGTATTGGTTTTAAGGAAAGAGTTGAAAAGCAGTGTTCAGAAAAAAGCATAAGACGCACAAAGTACCATTTCACTACATGTAATAAGTTGTCAAGTAGACATGTGAATTAAGTGGTTAAGATAGTGGCTACTGTGCAAGTAAGCTTCAATTGTCTCTAAAAGGTTAGCATATGTGTTCTACATGATATCAATGGCTAGACGTGCTCGTGGAGAAACATTACAAACAGAAAAACACACTAAAGGTGCCTTTAACAAACCTGTTAATAAATGAGAACTTAATACATATATGTATGGCATACTGTATATGATTGAGAAAGTTGTCCTGTTTAGTTTATGTATTGTATACTTACGGAAAAAAGTTGGCAATCTTTGCGTATGGAGATGATTAGAGGGTCTTTATCAAAAGAGAATTTGCTTGGTGATTTGTTCATGTTCTGTAGAAAAGCAAAGGAGTAGAAATAAATACAGTATCATACTTCATAAACATACAAGAAATTTGTAGCTGTATTAACCATTGTTGGTATTTGAAGTGATAATTTAGGAATAGAAGTGTAGTGATTGCAGAATTTATAGAGTGCTTACCTTGTATGACTTTGTAGATGGAAATGTCTTTTGTTGAAAGAGCTCTTTGTTGTCTACTATATATGCAAGGACAAGCATAAGTAGGTGTGGTTATGAAGTACTTGACCATTGAAATAAAGCAGTGGTATCAAATGTATGGACCGTGGTTTGGCTCAGGCCTGCAAAGGGGTTTAATGTGGCACAAGAGATAATCTTGTAAGGTACAAAAAATAATAATAATATAATAGGTATGCCTCTGAGTTTTCACAAATCTAGGTCAAGTCAAGTCATCTTTAGTTATTTCGCGCTTGAATCATCCAATCGGAAATGCTCCATAAAAAATGTATAGAGGGTGCGATTTATTGCAAATTGCACAAGAAATCTCTAAAAATTCATGTTAATGACAAGTCTGATGTGTGTGCAAAGTTTCACGAGTTTTCACACATGTATAGATAAAAAAAAACAAAGCAGCACTTTACTTGGCAACCAATGCATCGCTATAGCAGCAGCGTGCGACAAAATAAAAAACTTTCGATAAATTTGCATCTTAAACATCTTAAGATGAAACACACCAAGTTTGAACACGGTCGGATGAATTTTGTAGGAGGAGTTAAAATATGACCCCTAAAAAAGGCCACAAAAAAAGGCTACAAATCCCATCATAAATCAAAATGGCGGACTTCCTGTTTGGTTTAGCACATGGTTCCAAGAGACTTTTTTGTACATCGTGGGCTCTTATGTATGCCTCTAAATTATCATAGCGCTAGGTGAAACGTACAACCGGGAATGCTTCGTTAAAGAGGAGTTTTTTAGCTCAAAATGTGATGCCCGGCCCCTACGGGACTTCCTGTTGGGTTTAGCACATGGCACCAAGAGACTTTTTTGTACATCGTGGGCTGTTACATTTGTCTCCAAATTTTCGTAGCTCTAGCTGCTTCGTACAACTGGGAATGCTTCATTAAGAAGGAATTTTTTCCTTTGCAAACTGTGCATGCCACGGCAACAGCGTGCGACAAAATAAAAAGCTTTCAATAACTTTTCATCTTCAACATCTTAAGATGAATCACACCAAGTTTGGAGATGATCGGATAAACTCTGTAGGAGGAGTTCGTTAAAATAAGACCCCTATGAAATGGCCCAAAAAATGGCAACACGTTCCAAAGTAAATCAAAATGGCGGACTTCCTGTTCGGTTTAGCATATGGTTCAAAAAGAGTTTTTTGTACCTTGAGGGCTGTTACATATGTCTTCAAATATTGGTAACTCTAGGTGAAATGTACAGCCGGGAATGCTTCATTAAGTTAGAATTTTGAAACACAAAATTTGATGCCTCGCCTCTGGCGGACTTCCTGTTAGGTTTAGCATATGGCACCAACAGGCTTTTTTGTAGATCATAGTCTGTTACATATGTGTACCAATTTTCGTAGCTCTAGATCAAACGTACCACCGGCAATGCTTCGTTAAGTAAGAATTTTGAAACTGTAAATTTGATGCCCCGCCACCGTCATATAGTATGTCAAAAACTTTAGATTTTTTACCATGATGTTGTCCCAGGTGTTGAGATGGTACAGCCCAAGTTTGAAGTCAATCGGGTTAACCGTGTAGGAGAAGCGGGCAAAAGTATGACCCCTGTAAATGTGCAAAAATGGGCCAAAATTGGACATTCAAATACTCATACCTCACTTCCTGTCTATTTTAGGGTACACATATCAAAGAGGTTTTTGTTCATCTGGATGTGCTACAGGTGCCACACAATTTTCGTAGCCATAGGACAATCGTAGCGGGACAGGGATCCGTTAAACCTATGTAGGTGGCGCTACAGAGCCATTTTTCTGTTATCATGTATGGCGACTTTAAAATATCAAATTTTTCGCCAGACCCGATCTGCGTGTAAAGTTTGGTGAGTTTTCGTTCATGTTTAGTGCCTCAAAAATGTGGTTGTTTGCGGAAAAGAATAATAACAAAGAAAAAGAAGAAGAAGAAGAAGAAGAAGAAGAAGAAGAATTCCTTCAGGAACAATAGGGACCTCGCAGCGGTCGCTGCTCGGGCCCTAATAATAATAATAAGAAGAAGAAGAATTCCTACAAAAACAATAGGGCCTCGCAGCGGCACCGCCGCCGCCGCTGCTCGGGCCCTAATAACTAGAGCTGCGAGCAGCTATAAAGGGCCCTCGCAACCCAGGCCACGTTGGGGTACTTGCACGTCGGGGTACTGGCACGTTGGGGTACTGTCAAATAGGACAAGGACCATCTAAAATGTTTTTGACAAGCCTTGTGTGTGCAAAGTTTAATCAAAACGCAAAATATGGTGTGCAATTCCCAAAATAAATTCAAAATGGTGGACTTCCTTTTAGGTTTAGCATACGGCTACAGAATACCTTTTGTAGGTCTTAAGCTAACAGGTATGCCTCCCAGTTTTCATAAATCTTGGTCAAGTCATCTTTAGTTGTGTATCGCTTGAATCATACAATTGGAAATGCTCCATAAAAATGCATAGAGGGCGCTATTGAGCACAACGTTGGGTTACTTGCACGTCAGGGTACTGGCACGTTGGGGTACTGTTACATGGAACAAGGACCATTTAAAATGTTAGTTTTTTCCATGCCTTGTCTGTGCAAAGTTTAATGAAAAAGGCCAAAAATGATGTATAATTCCCAAAATAAAATCAAAATATCGGACTTCCTCATTGGTTTGGCAAATGGCTACATAATACTTTTTTGTAGGTCTAGCATAATCATACAATCGGAAATGCTTTATAAAAATGTCTAGAGGGCGCTATTTATTGCAAAGTGCACAATAAATCTCTGAAAATTCATGTTCATGACAAGTCTGATGTGTTTGCAAAGTTTCATGAGTTTTCATGTGTATAAAAAAAAAAGCAGCACTTGACAAACAATGCATTGCCATGGCAACAGCGTGTTACAAAATAAAAAACTTTCGATTACTTTGCATCTTAAACATCTTAAGATGAAACACACCAAGTTTGAAGACAGTCGGATAAATTTTGTAGGAGGGGTTCGTTAAAATATGACCCCTGAAAAAGGCCACAAAAATGGCAACAAATCCCATCATAAATCAAAATGGCAGACTTCCTGTTTGGTTTAGCACATGGTTCCAAGAGACTTTTTTGTACATCATGGGCTCTTATGTATGCCTGCAAATTATCATAGCGCTAGGTGAAACGTACAACCGGGAATGCTTCGTTAAAGAGGAGTTTTTTAGCTCAAAATGTGATGCCCGGCCCCTGGGGGACTTCCTGTTAGGTTAAGCACATGGCACCAAGAGACTTTTTTGTACATCCTGGACTGTTACATATGTCTACAATTTTTCGTCGCTCTAGCTGCTTCGTACAACTGGGAATGCTTCATTAAGAAGGATTTTTTTCCTTTGCAAAAAGTGCATGCCACAACAACAGCGTGCGACGAAATAAAGAGCTTTCAATAACTTTTCATCCTCAACATCTTAAGATGAGTCACACCAAGTTTGAAGATGATCGGATAAACTCTGTAGGAGGAGTTCATTAAAATATGACCCCTATGAAATGGCCCAAAAAATGGCAACACATTCCAAAGTAAATCAAAATGGCGGACATCCTGTTAGGTTTAGCATATGGTTCAAAAAGAGTTTTTTGTACCTCGAGGGCTGTTATATACCTCTACAAATTTTGGTAACTCTAGGTGAAACGTACAGCCGGGTATGCTTTGTTAAAGAGGAGTTTTTTAGCTCAAAATGTGATGCCCGGCCCCTGGGGGACTTCCTGTTGGGTTTAGCACAGGGCACCAAGAGACTTTTTTGTACATCTTGGGCTGTTACATATGTCTACAAATTTTCGTAGTTCTCGCTGCTTCGTACAAATGGGAATGCTTCTTTAAGGATTTTTTTTTTCTTTGCAAACAGTGCATGCCATGACAACAGCGTGCGACGAAATACAAAGCTTTCAATAACTTTTCATCTTCAACATCTTAAGATGAATCACACCAAGTTTGAAGATGATCGGATAAACACTGTAGGAGGAGTTCGTTAAAATAAGACCCCAATGAAATGGCCAAAAAAATGGCAACACGTTCCAAAATAAATCAAAATGGCGGACTTCCTGTGAGGTTTAGCATATGGTTCAAAAAGAGTTTTTTGTAGGTCATAGCCTGTTACATATGTGTACCAATTTTCGTAGCTCTAGATTAAACGTACAACCGGCAATGCTTCGTGAAGTAAGAATTTTTAAACTCTAAATTTGATGCATCGCCGCCGTCATATAGTATATCAAAAACTTTAGATTTTTTACAATGATATTGTCCCAGGTGTTGAGATGGTCCATCCCAAGTTTGAAGTCAATCGGGTTAACCGTGTAGGAGAAGCGGGCAAAAGTATGACCCCTGTAAATGTGCAAAACTGGGCCAAAATTGGACATTCAGATGATCATACCTCACTTTCTGTCTATTTTAGGGTACACACATCAAAGAGGTTTTTGTTCATCTGGATGTGCTACGGGTGCCACACAATTTTCGTCGCCATAGGACAATCGTAGCGGGACAGGGATCCGTTTAACCTATGTAGGTGGCGCTATGGAGCCATTTTTCTGTTATCATGTATGGCGACTTTAAAATATCAAATTTTTCGCCAGGCCCGATCTGCGTGTAAAGTTTGGTGAGTTTTCGTTCATGTTTAGTGCCTCAAAAATGTGGTTGTTTGCGGAAAAGAATAATAACAAAGAAAAAGAAGAAGAAGAACAAGAGCTGCGAGCAGCTATAAAGGGCCCTCGCAACCCGGGCCACGTTGGGGTACTTGCACGTCGGGGTACTGGCACGTTGGGGTACTGTCAAATAGGACAAGGACCATCTAAAATGTTTTTGACAAGCCTTGTGTGTGCAAAGTTTAATCAAAACGCAAAATATGGTGTGCAATTCCCAAAATAAATTCAAAATGGCGGACTTCCTTTTAGGTTTAGCATACGGCTACAGAATACTTTTTATAGGTCTTAGACTAATAGGTATGCCTCTGAGTTTTCACAAATCTCGGTCAAGTCAAGTCATCTTTAGTTATTTCGCGCTTGAATCATCCAATCGGAAATGCTCCATAAAAATGTATAGAGGGCGCGATTTATTGCAAATTGCACAAGAAATCTCTAAAAATTCATGTTCATGACAAGTCTGATGTGTGTGCAAAGTTTCATGAGTTTTCACACATGTATAGACCAAAAAAATAAGCAGCACTTTACTTGGCAAACAATGCATCGCTATGGCAACAGCATGTGACAAAATAAAAAACTTTCGATAACTTTGCATCTTAAACATCTTAAGATGAAACACACCAAGTTTGAAGACGGTCGGATGAATTTTGTACGAGGAGTTCGTGAAAATATGACCCCTAAGAAAGGCCACAAAAAATGGCTACAAATCCCATCATAAATCAAAATGGCGGACTTCCTGTTTGGTTTAGCACATGGTTCCAAGAGACTTTTTTGTACATCGTGGGCTCTTATGTATGCCTCTAAATTATCATAGCGCTAGGTGAAACGTACAACCGGGAATGCTTCGTTAAAGAGGAGTTTTTTAGCTCAAAATGTGATGCCCGGCCCCTACGGGACTTCCTGTTGGGTTTAGCACATGGCACCAAGAGACTTTTTTGTACATCGTGGGCTGTTACATTTGTCTCCAAATTTTCGTAGCTCTAGCTGCTTCGTACAACTGGGAATGCTTCATTAAGAAGGAATTTTTTCCTTTGCAAACTGTGCATGCCACGGCAACAGCGTGCGACAAAATAAAAAGCTTTCAATAACTTTTCATCTTCAACATCTTAAGATGAATCACACCAAGTTTGGAGATGATCGGATAAACTCTGTAGGAGGAGTTCGTTAAAATAAGACCCCTATGAAATGGCCCAAAAAATGGCAACACGTTCCAAAGTAAATCAAAATGGCGGACTTCCTGTTCGGTTTAGCATATGGTTCAAAAAGAGTTTTTTGTACCTTGAGGGCTGTTACATATGTCTTCAAATATTGGTAACTCTAGGTGAAATGTACAGCCGGGAATGCTTCATTAAGTTAGAATTTTGAAACACAAAATTTGATGCCTCGCCTCTGGCGGACTTCCTGTTAGGTTTAGCATATGGCACCAACAGGCTTTTTTGTAGATCATAGTCTGTTACATATGTGTACCAATTTTCGTAGCTCTAGATTAAACGTACCACCGGCAATGCTTCGTTAAGTAAGAATTTTGAAACTGTAAATTTGATGCCCCGCCACCGTCATATAGTATGTCAAAAACTTTAGATTTTTTACCATGATGTTGTCCCAGGTGTTGAGATGGTACAGCCCAAGTTTGAAGTCAATCGGGTTAACCGTGTAGGAGAAGCGGGCAAAAGTATGACCCCTGTAAATGTGCAAAAATGGGCCAAAATTGGACATTCAAATACTCATACCTCACTTCCTGTCTATTTTAGGGTACACATATCAAAGAGGTTTTTGTTCATGTGGATGTGCTATAGGTGCCACACAATTTTCGTAGCCATAGGACAATCGTAGCGGGACAGGGATCCGTTAAACCTATGTAGGTGGCGCTACAGAGCCATTTTTCTGTTATCATGTATGGCGACTTTAAAATATCAAATTTTTCGCCAGACCCGATCTGCGTGTAAAGTTTGGTGAGTTTTCGTTCATGTTTAGTGCCTCACAAATGTGGTTGTTTGCGGAAAAGAATAATAACAAAGAAGAAGAAGAAGAAGAATAACTAGAGCTGCGAGCAGCTATAAAGGGCCCTCGCAACCCGGACCACGTTGGGGTACTTGCACGTCGGGGTACTGGCACGTTGGGGTACTGTCAAATAGGACAAGGACCATCTAAAATGTTTTTGACAAGCCTTGTATGTGCAAAGCTTAATCAAAACGCAAAATATGGTGTGCAATTCCCAAAATAAATTCAAAATGGCGGACTTCCTTTTAGGTTTAGCATACGGCTACAGAATACTTTTTGTAGGTCTTAAGCTAATAGGTATGCCTCCCAGTTTTCACAAATCTAGGTCAAGTCATCTTTAGTTGTGTATCGCTTGAATCATACAATTGGAAATGCTCCATAAAAATGCATAGAGGGCGCTATTGAGCACAACGTTGGGTTACTTGCACGTCAGGGTACTGGCACGTTGGGGTACTGTTACATGGAACAAGGACCATTTAAAATGTTAGTTTTTTCCATGCCTTGTCTGTGCAAAGTTTAATGAAAGAGGCCAAAAATGATGTATAATTCCCAAAATAAAATCAAAATAGCGGACTTCCTCTTTGGTTTGGCAAATGGCTACATAATACTTTTTTGTAGGTATTAGGCTGATAGGGGTCTGTCCTAATTTTCACAAATCTAGCAGAATCATACAATCGGAAATACTTCATAAAAATGTCTAGAGGCCGCTATTTATTGCAAATTGCACAATAAATCTCTAAAAATTCATGTTCATGACAAGTCTGATGTGTTTGCAAAGTTTCATAAGTTTTCACACATGTATAGATAAAAAAACAAAGCAGCACTTCACTTGGCAAACTGCATCGCTATAGCAGCAGCGTGCGACAAAATAAAAAACTTTTGATAACTTTGCATCTTAAACATCTTAAGATGAAACACACCAAGTTTGAAGACGGTCGGATGAACTTTGTACGAGGAGTTCGTTAAAATATGACAACTGAAAAAGGCCACAAAAAATGGCAACAAATCCCATCGTAAATCAAAATGGCAGACTTCCTGTTTGGTTTATCACATGGTTCCAAGAGACTTTTTTGTACATCGTGGGCTCTTATGTATGCCTGCAAATTATCATCGCGCTAGGTGAAACGTACAACCGGGAATGCTTCGTTAAAGAGGAGTTTTCTAGCTCAAAATGTGATGCCCGGCCCCTGGGGGACTTCCTGTTGGGTTTAGCACATGGCACCAAGAGACTTTTTTGTACACTGTGGGCTGTTACATATGTCTACAATTTTTTGTAGCTCTAGCTACTTCGTACAACTGGGAATGCTTCATTAAGAGGGATTTTTTTCCTTTGCAAAAAGTGCATGCCACGACAACAGCGTGCGACGAAATAAAGAGCTTTCAATAACTTGTCATCCTCAACCTCTTAAGATGAGTCACACCAAGTTTGAAGATGATCGGATAAACTCTGTAGGAGGAGTTCGTTAAAATATGACCCCTATGAAATGGCCCAAAAAATGGCAACACATTCCAAAGTAAATAAAAATGGCGGACATCCTGTTAGGTTTAGCATATGGTTCAAAAAGAGTTTTTTGTACCTCGAGGGCTGTTATATACCTCTACAAATTTTGGTAACTCTAGGTGAAACGTACAGCCGGGTATGCTTTGTTAAAGAGGAGTTTTTTAGCTTAAAATGTGATGCCCGGCCCCTGGGGGACTTCCTGTTGGGTTTAGCACAGGGCACCAAGAGACTTTTTTGTACATCTTGGGCTGTTACATATGTCTACAAATTTTCGTAGCTCTAGCTGCTTCGTACAACTGGCAATGCTTCTTTAAGGATATTTTTTTTCCTTTGCAAACAGTGCATGCCATGACAACAGCGTGCGACGAAATACAAAGCTTTCAATAACTTTTCATCTTCAACATCTTAAGATGAATCACACCAAGTTTGAAGATGATCGGATAAACACTGTAGGAGGAGTTCGTTAAAATAAGACCCCAATGAAATGGCCAAAAAAATGGCAACACGTTCCAAAATAAATCAAAATGGCGGACTTCCTGTGAGATTTAGCATATGGTTCAAAAAGAGTTTTTTGTAGGTCATAGCCTGTTACATATGTGTACAAATTTTCGTAGCTCTAGATTAAACGTACAACCGGCAATGCTTCATGAAGTAAGAATTTTTAAACTCTAAATTTGATGCGTCGCCGACGTCATATAGTATATCAAAAACTTTAGATTTTTTACAATGATGTTGTCCCAGGTGTTGAGATGGTCCATCCCAAGTTTGAAGTTAATCGGGTTAACCGTGTAGGAGAAGCGGGCAAAAGTATGACCCCTGTAAATGTGCAAAACTGGGCCAAAATTGGACAGTCAGATGATCATACCTCACTTTCTGTCTATTTTAGGGTACACACATCAAAGAGGTTTTTGTTCATCTGGATGTGCTACGGGTGCCACACAATTTTCGTCGCCATAGGACAATCGTAGCGGGACAGGGATCCGTTTAACCTATGTAGGTGGCGCTATGGAGCCATTTTTCTGTTATCATGTATGGCGACTTTAAAATATCAAATTTTTCGCCAGGCCTGATGTGCGTGTAAAGTTTGGTGAGTTTTCGTTCACGTTTAGCGTCTCAAAAATGCGATTGTTTGCGGAGAAGAATAATAATAATAATAATAAGAATAAGAATAATAATAAGAAGAATTCCTACAAAAACAATAGGGCCTCGCAGCGGCACCGCCGCCGCCGCTGCTCGGGCCCTAATAAGAATTCCTTCAGGAACAATAGGGACCTCGCAGCGGTCGCTGCTCGGGCCCTAACTAGAGCTGCGAGCAGCTATAAAGGGCCCTCGCAGCCCGGGCCACGTTGGAGTCCTTGCACGTTGGGGTACTTGCACGTTAGGGTACTGGCACGTTGGGGTACTGGCATATTGGAAGCAAAATTTCTTTGAAAATGGCATAATAAACGTTTACATGTAGAATATTTTTTTTGCCAATGTGTATCAAGCTCAACGGGTTTTGGGGATTGTTAAGACCTGCAAAAATCTGCGTCCTTTTTTATTTTTAGGCAATGAGTTGCCCTGATTGGTATTTTTTGTAAAAGTGTATATATACATCATCGCTCGTTGTACTCATTGCACAATGTTACTTTTATTGTCCAAAGGGGCAATCAAAAATGAATAAAACAAAATGGAAACGTACATACGTTTGGATCGGTGTGAAGCCAGTGAACATTTTGAGTGGTGGAAACTAAAAGGATATTCATAAATGACTGAGTTATCACACTTAGAATGAGTTTACATTTTTTGTACAAAATACCGTATGTGGGGTTTTTTTTTTTATATAAGCCTCAAGGGCAAGGTGGCGCTGTATTTATAACTGAATGTTGTCATCGAGATACCTTCAGGCCTTGATTATAAGCATACATGTCAAGTGTGGGATTTTTTTTGGAGCATGTACCGTGGAGTTATTAAGCATATCCTTCATTCACGATATTGCTTTTAATGTCCACAGAGGCTATCAAAAATAACTAAAAATATATATACGTTTGGATAAGTCTGATGCCAGTGAACATTTTGAGTGGTGGAAACTAAAAGAATATTCATAAATGACTTAGTTATCACACTTAGAATGAGTTTACATTTTTTGTACAAAATACCGTATGTGGGGTATTTTTTTTTTATGCCTCAAGGGCTAGGTGGCGCTGCATATATAACTGAATGTTGTCATAGAGATAGCTTCAGGCCTTGACGATAAACATACATGTCAAGTTTGGGATTTTTTGGAGCATGTACCGGGGAGTTAAGCATATCCTTTTTCAGTGCAAAACACAAATTTTTATGCCCCGCCTTCATCATATAGTATTTCGAAAGGTCAAGATTTTTCCCCCTGTCGTTGGCTCAGGTCTTGACATGGTCCAGGTCAAGTCTTAACTCAGTCAGATGAAACGTGTAGGAGAAGTGGGCAAAAGTCTGCCCCCTGTGAATGTGCAAAAATCGTCAAAAATGGGACATTCAAAAATTCGTAGCCAACTTCCTGTTCATTTTAGCATATGGGTCCAAGAGACTTTTTTGTAGGTCTTGGGCTCCCTCATACACCTAAAAATATTCGTCGTTCTTGCTTAAACGTACAACCGGGGCTGCTTCGTTAAAAACCTCTCGGGGGCGCTATTGAGTCATTTTTGTAAAAATAGTACAATCAACAATAAAATATTGCTCATTTTACCAGGCCAGATGTGTGTGCCAAGTTTCATGAGTTTCTGTGCATGTTTAGACCCTCAAAACTGGCGTTGTTTTCTTGGTGAACAGCGCTTAGCCACACCCACAGCAATTCGCGAAAACTCACAAACTTCGTGTTGTGACATCATGAAGGCCGAAACCCTCATCTGAGCAAATATGAGGTAGGTCCAGTTAACGTGTTTGGAGAAAAACGTAGAAGAAAATTCGTAAGAAAAAAAATTGCCACTAGGTGGCGCTATCAGTTAGATGAAATATAAGTCAGTAGATGTCTTTAGGGCTGGACTCTCATCAAATGTGTGAAATTTTGAGAAGATAGGATCATCTCGGTCAAGTTAATGCAGCTTTTATTTTCAC
The DNA here is from genome assembly GCF_051991245.1 of Festucalex cinctus. NCBI lineage: Eukaryota > Metazoa > Chordata > Actinopteri > Syngnathiformes > Syngnathidae > Festucalex > Festucalex cinctus. Next base: position 42,309,862 of record NC_135412.1, on the reverse strand, counting down.
GAAAAATCTTCAGACTTTGCGTCACCGTAGCGGCCACGCCCTTTGGCGAAAAGTTACAATATTCGGTGTGGGGCATGATCAACATCTTAAGGCTTTTCTGACCAATTTTCAAATGGATCCCTTCAACAAGCTCAGCACAGTAGCTAAAAACGTAAAGTATGACATTTATTGTAACCACTAGTTGGCGCTATATGTATAACTGAATTTTATCATATAGATGTTTTCAGGCCGTGACTATTACGTTGCCTGAGAAGTTTGAGATTTTTTGGAGCTTGTACATGGGAGTTATTAAGCATTTTGTCCTTCTGGACAAATTAAATTTTAAAGGCAATATTTGATGCTCCGCCCCCGTCATATAGTATTTCGAAAAGGCAAGATGTTTTGCCCAGCTGTTCTCTCAGGTCTTGAGATGATAAATGCCAAGTTTGAAGTCAATTGGATGAAAAATGTTTGCAAAGGGGGAAAAAGCATGACCACTGTGAATGTGCCAAAATAGGCCAAAATTGGACATTAAAAAATTCATAGCTCACTTCCTGTACATTTTAGCTACATGGTCCCAATAGACTTTTTTTGTGCGTCTCGGGGTGCTACACGTGCCTGCCAATTTTCGTTGCTCTAACTCAAACGTGCCGGGCTTGGTTTTTATTTTCTACGCTAGGGGGCGCTATAGAGTCGCGTTGTTATAACGACTTCATAATATCAAATTTTTCGCCGGACCTGAGGAGTGTGCAAAGTTCGGTGAGTTTTCGTGAATATTTAGGTACCCAAAATCGCGATTGTTTGCGGAGAATAAAGAAGAAGAAGAAGAAGAAGAAGAAGAAGAAGAAGAATTTTTACAAAAACAATAGGGACCTCGCAGCGGTCACTGCTCGGGCCCTAATAATAAGAAGCATTCCTACAAAAACAATAGGGCCTCGCAGCGGCACCGCCGCCGCCGCTGCTCGGGCCCTAATAATAATAATAATAAGAAGAATTCCTACAAAAACAATAGGGCCTCGCAGTGGCACCGCCGCCGGTGCCGCCGCTGCTCGGGCCCTAATAAGAATAATAAGAATAAGAAGAATTCCTACAAAAACAATAGGGCCTCGCAGCGGCACCGCCGCCGGTGCCGCCGCTGCTCGGGCCCTAATAAGAATAATTCCTACAAAAACAATAGGGCCTCGCAGCGGCACCGCCGCTGCCGCTGCTCGGGCCCTAATAATAATAACACTTAATTAAAGCTGTTTAAAAGTCCCTAATCAAAGGTACAAGAAAAAAGCAAAGTTTTTAACCTGGATTTAAAAGCATTAACACTCAGGGCTGACTTCACTTCTGTTGGTAGCCTATTCCATCTGTGTGCAGTATAATAGCCAAATGCAGCCTTACCATGTTTGCTTCGAACTCTGGGTTCCACTAGTTGGCCCAAGTCTGTAGATCTCAGAGCCCTGCTGGGTTTGTACTCAATCAGCATTTCTTGGATATATTCAGGACCCAAACCATTTAGTGATTTATAGACGAGTAGCAGAACTTTAAAATCGATTTTACAGCTGGCTGGGAGCCAGTGTAAATCCTTAAGTACTGGAGTAATATGTTCTGATCTCTTTGTTTTGGTCAGAACTCGAGCTGCAGCGTTCTGAATGAACTGCAATTGTCTCATTTTCTTTTGAGAGAGTCCAGTCAGAATACCGTTACAGTAATCTAGTCTGCTGGAGATAAAAGCATGGATAAGCTTCTCTTGGTCTGCTTGAAGCATGCAGTCCTTCACTCTGGATATGTTTTTCAGCTGGTAAAAGGCTGTTTTAGTGATGAATTTAATATGATTGCTGAAGGTCAGGTCTGAGTCCATTAGTACCCCAAGATTTCGAACTTGGTCTTTAGTTTCTAGTTTCTCAAGCTGTTTTTTAACAGCAATCCTCTTTTCTTTATTGCCGAAAACAATGAGCTTCGTTTTGTTTTCGTTTAGCTGAAGGAAATTTTGGTTCATCCAGTGGTTAATTTGCTCTAGAGAATGACACAATACGTTGTAGCGATAATTGGGTCGTCTTTTGGACGAATTAATAATCTGGACGTTACAGAGGTAAATTGTATTTACCTCGATAACCTCTAGGGGCACCACGTTGGCTTTGCTTTGGGTTAACAGGAGCAAACAACGACCAAAATCCTTTCTTCATCAGTCATTTATAATCTAAAGTCGCCACATTCGATATTCAGTGGATCGTTGTACTAACAAAAGAATAATAATCCACTCGGAAACACAGATGACTTAGGCGGAATAGAGTTAATTAAACATGCATTTATTCACGATTGCTACACTACAGAATCAAAACACTGCCTAACTATTCTACAGGTCAGAAGGAAAGAAATAAAATAAAGCTAATGAAAATAAGGAAGGAATGCGAATGAATAAGGAAACAGGAAAAGAGAAATTTGACCTGCCAGATCTGTGATATGTTTCAAACGTAAGTTGCACACAGAGTTGCCGAGTTGGGGAACGTGGACTTACGAGAATGGTTGCTGCGTCGAACGAGCAGAAACGGTCTTGTGAAAAAGGGGGAAAAATAGTCAATGTTCATTCCAAAGGGCAAGAAAATCAAAAAGGGGCTATTCCACAGGTGAGCAAGGGAGCCGCTCGGGGGCTGACGTAGTTGCGCGGCTCGTCCCTTGATTGGTCGGCGACTCTGCGAGGTTGATTCTCCGGCGAGGTTGGTTCTGCCGGACAGCTGTCCGACTCCAGGTGTTGGAGCTCGTTCCGCTACGGCCGGCGTACGGAGAAGGCCAGCCGTTGGAGGTGAGCTGGCACCGCGGCGGGGCGCCACCGAATAGCAGGTGAGGTGCGGGGCGGCTTAGGTGCACAACCTTGAGTCCCGCGGTACGTTGCACGTGTACCCCGGGGCCGCGGAGCTCGCTGCTGGCAGGCAATCACCGATGGTGAAGAAAAAAAAAAAGGGAAAACACAAAAAAAAAGGGAGCAAAAGAGTCTCTTTGGAGTCAGCGTTGCAGTTTGCACCTGCTTTGGCGTGGCGTGGAGCGAGTGTCTGCTCTCGTGGCAGTGGTTGCTGCCAGAAACAAAAGGGGCCACGTGTTTGGCAAGTTTCTTGGAACAAAGAGTTGGAGCAGGCTGGGAAACTTGCAGGTAGTGGGCCTGAGGATGGTCAGAGAGCGATCGGGAAGAGGCATCGGAAGAGAGTGTTGGAAGAGAGCGAACGAGGGGGTCCCCTCGTCTTTTTAAAGTCTATGGGCGGGGCTTCAGTAGGTGGTGGCAAACCCTTCTGTTCGCTCACACAGACTTAAAAAAAAAAACAAATTATTAAAGGGATTAATAATTTGGCATTAAATTTGGTCAGTCTGGCAAATCAGTTTTCCCACACAACCCGTTTAACACACATCGTAATTAATGCATCATAAACTTGTGAGGTAATGTCTACTTGTCTAATCTGACTGAACTGAAAGATATTGATTACCTTTCATTCCTCCTTAGTACAAATGAAATAGGACGTTCATACACACAAAGAAATAACATGAATCATTCGTAGTTCAGTTATCTGTCAAGAATTATCATGGTATAAATGTGTAAAATGCGGTTACTTGTATGAATTGTCACTAAGGATAATTCCAAGTTTCACCACTTGACGGTGCTGTTGCTCCATCTAGACGTTCCAGGCGTGCCCCCTGGAGGGGCGTGACGCCAGAATATCCTTTGTGATTGATAAGAGGTCATGAACATTCCTTTGATCAGTCGTTTGTATATTCCAAGTCATGAAGGCGTTTTCTCTGGCTCCGGGAAGTCGGGCTTGAATACACTCTTTCGGCACACGCATAAATTCCTTTGTCACCTGGTCAGCGGCTTCAAAAGAGCTTTGTTGGTGGTTGAGTGACCACCTGCAGCGCTAACCAAGCTTAGATCCTGTCTGGGCTGTGGAATGTTTATGCAACTGCAGAGAGTTTGCTTTAGAAGAAGCAAACCCATTAAAATTCGAGGGTGGACTGGGCCATAGGCCATGGTTGTTACAACGTTAATAGAACGGCTGTCATTTGGGGACATTGATAAATACAGTTGTGTGTCATCTGCATAACTATGATAGTCAACATCAGCGTTCTGGAGCATTTGACCCAAAGGTAACATATACAGACTGAACAACAGGGGTCCAAGGACTGACCCTTGAGGGACCCCACATGGCCTTTCGATCAGAATCAAAATTTCCAATAGTCACAAAGTAACTCCTTTCCTCCAAATAGGACCTGAACAATTTAAGGACTGTTCCATTTAACCCCACCCAAGTTTCCAGCCTGTCCAACAGTATATTATGATCAATCGTGACAAATGCTGCACTGAGGTCAACAAGACGAGCACCGATAACTTCCCTGCATCAGTGCTCAATCTGATATCATTCAGTACTTTAATCAGAGCTGTTTCTGTACTGTGATGAGGTCGGAAACCTGACCGTTTAAGCTCAAGAAATTGCTGAGTTGATTAAAAACCACTTGTTCAACTATTTTAGTTACGAAGGGAAGGTTTGCGATTGGTCTATAATTTGCTAGCAGGGAGACATCCAGTGTTCTCTTTTTTAGAATGGGCTTGACCGCGGCTACTTTCAGAGATTTAGGAAGCTCACCTGATTGAAGTGAGCAATTCATTATTTGTTGTAAATCGATCTGAACAGATTCCACAATGGTTTTGAAAAAGCCATATGATATTGAGTCAAGACAGCTCGTGGAAGGTTTCAATTGCTGAACCAAGTCTACTACAGTATTTTGATCCACTGAGTCAAATTCTGTCATGGTAATTAAATTATTCCTAGGTGATTTTAAGTGCTGCATCATTTTGTTATTTTGCTGGTTTGTAACAATGTTTGACCTGATGGCTTGTACTTTTTCACTAAAGTAGCAGGCAAATTCATTGCATTTATCTGTTGAGAGGAGTTCTGGCGCTGTTTGATTTGGGGGATTTGTGAGTTTGTCAACCACGGCAAATAGAGTGCGTGTATTGTTGAGGTTCCTATTAATAATTTCAGAAAAGTGTTGTTGTCTAGCTATTACTAACTCTTGGTTAAAAAGATAAAGACATTGTCTGTACAGGTCAAAATGAACTTGGAGTTTAGTTTTTCTCCACTTTCGCTCTGCTTTTCTGCATTCAGATTTCAAAGTCATTATGTTGGTAGCACACCTCCAAGGTGTTTTAGTAATTTGTCTCGTGCCAAAAACTATGAACTTGGTTTTATTTAAATTTAATGATAATTTGTTCATGTCAAACCAATTTTTTATTGTATTCAATTCGTACTCCACAGTAGTCAGAAGCTGCTTCAGGTTTTCTCCTGAACAGTAAAGAGTTGTGTCATCAGCAAATAATACACTTTTGAATATTTTTGAGACACAACAGATATAATTTATGTACAGTATAAATAATTTAGGGCCTAGAACAGACCCTTGGGGAACTCCATGAGTAATCTTCAAGTGATTTGAATTTATATTGTTAAACTGCACATACTGATATCTATTTTCCAAATAACTTTTCATCCATTTATATGTTAAACCTCTTATACCATATTTCTCTAATTTACTCATTAATATAGAATGGTCTATCGTGTCAAATGCTTTCTTTAGATCCATAAAAATCCCAACAGTAAATTTTTTATTATCTATGTTAGTAGATATTGCTTCTACGAGTTCCATGACTGCCATTGAGGTGGTCCGTTTTTCTCTAAACCCATATTGATTTGCACTTAAGAGCTTATATTTCTCAATAAAGTTGTCAAGTTGGTGTAAAAACAATTTTTCTAAAATTTTTGAGAACTGTGGCAATAGTGATATTGGTAAAAAATTAGTAAATGTATGTCTTTCTCCACTTTTGTAAATAGGAATGACTTTTCCTATTTTCATTTTTGATGGAAATATACCAGTTTTAAATGACAAATTGCATATATATGAGAAAGGTCCCACAATATATTCTATAATACTTTTTACTAGTGTCATATCAATATTAAAAAATTCAGTGGACTTTTTACTTTGTAATCTTTTTACAAAATGTAATACTTCTATGTCATTGACAGCATTAAGGAACATAGTGGATGAATTATTTACAATATACTTATCTATTTCATGTTTGTTTCTTGGCTCTGGGATTTCGTTTGCCAAGCTACTGCCCACTTTAACTAAATATTCGTTAAAGTTATTGGTTATGTCTGAAATTTTATCAATTACAATATCTTTATCTTTTATAAAGTACTCTGGATAATTTGGTTTTTTTTAATTACATGATTTAGTATTTTCCATAGTAGGCGGCACGGTGGATGACTGGTTAGCACGTCCGCCTCCCAGTTCTGAGGACTCCGGTTCGAGTCCAGGCTTCGGCCATTCCTGGGTGGAGTTTGCATGTTCTCCCTGTGCCAGCGTGGGTCTTCTCCGGGTACTCCGGTCTCCTCCCACATTCCAAAGACATGCATGGCAGGTTAATTGGGCGCTCCGAATTGTCCCTAGGTGTGCTTGTGAGTGTGGATGGTTGTTTGTCTCTGTGTGCCCTGCGATTGGCTGGCAACCAGTCCAGGGTGTCCCCCGCCTACTGCCCAGAGCCAGCTGAGATAGGCGCCAGCACCCCCCGCGACCCTTGTGAGGAATAAGCGGTCAAGAAAATGGATGGATAGTATTTTCCATATTTCTTGTGTATTACTTTTATTCTGCTCTAATAATACATGGTAATATTCTTTCTTACTTGTTCATATAATATTTAATAGTTTATTTTTTATAGGTCTTATACTTTATTTCAGCTTCTGTAGTTCTCAATTTAATAAATCCTTTGTATAAAGTATTTTTCTTTTTACATGCATTCTCTATCCCCTTCGTCATCCATGCCTTATTTGGACCTTCATACTTCCTTGTGATTTTAATTAATGGACAGTGTTTGTTGTATAAAGAAATAATGGTTGACTGAAATTCATTATATGCAGTATTGGGATCGTTATTTGAATAAACCTCCGACCAGTTATGTCTAAATCCAACCTAAAGGCAGCCATGGAGCGTGGTGTTCTTACTCTTGTTTCAAATGTGTACGTTATCGGCTTCATTTTTTAATAAAAAAAATCATGAAAAATTGCAACGACCGGGAGGTGATCACTTATATCATTAATAAGGAGTCCACTTTCTATTTTAAGGTCAAGTTTATTTGTAAACATTAGGGCTGTCAAAGTAAAAGCGTTAATAGATTAATTAATCACAGAAAATTGTCGCATTAATCACGTATTAACGCAGATTAATTTTTTTTTTACCGCACTTGAGCCTTGAACGTAACCGCGGATGGTCACATTGAAGGCTGCGCAGGTCAGTGATTTCCTACGCCTGTTGTTCCAAAATGAGCGGGGTGACTCCAATTGGTGTGCTCAATGGTAAATTTCGCTTAAAAATAAAAAAACACCCAGATGGGTCTTTAGATAAAAAAAAAAGTAATTTGCATTTAATTAATTAATAATTGCTGAATTGCACCCAGTTGATATGATACTCTTACTAAATTTACGTCAGCATTCAGCACGTTCTTTGCAATATAATTGCTGAATTGCACCCAACTGATATGATGCTGTTACGTTTTGAGCAATACGCACATGCATGCAATTGTGTACATGCATTTAATCATGAATCCCATCGCGAGATGCTGTGACTATCGCGTGACCGGTAGCGAGACTGGGAAAATCTAACATGGCGGCGCTCTGCTGCTAAAATAGAATTAGCTTTATATTTCTAATTAAACCCGAATTTAATGATTAGATAAATTCGATTTTTTTCTTTTCTAAGAAAGATCGGAAATATTATCCAGTGTGGACGACCTCGAACGTTTTATTGACGATCATTTTTATAGCTGCGCGATGGATGAGCCGGCGGCCAGTCGGGATAATCCTTCGAAAAAAAAAAGGAAAAATGACTCGTCAACAGACACGGACGATTTAGCAACCGCCGACGTATCGGTGAGTATGCTGGATTCCATAAATAAAAAACTTGACGTCCTCTGTCTTATCCGCGAGGACGTCAAAGAATTAAAGGCAAGTTTGGAATTCGTTAGCCAACAGGTAAGCGATCTCCAATGCGATAACTCCGAGCTACGCTCCTCTCTCGTCGCTGTCACAGCCGAGTTGGAGACGATTAAAAAGGAAAATAAAATGCTAAAGGAAACGGTCTTAGATGTTCAATCCCGTAGTATGCGGGAAAATCTAATATTCTCAGGTATATCCGAAAATTCTCCAGATAATCCAGAGGGTGAGATAAAAAAATTCATGACATCATCGCTAAAGATCCCACAGGAGACGGTAAATAATATCTCTTTTCACCGTGTACACCGGCTCGGAGCTCGTAAGGGCAATAAGCCCCGTCCTATTATTGCTAAGTTCGAACATTTTAAACATAAAGAATTGGTAAAAAGTAAAGGACGGGAGCTCAAAGGGACATCTTTCGGGATGAATGATCAATTCCCAAGAGAGATAAACGAGCGGCGAAAAGTACTGTTTCCTATCATGAAACAAAATAGACAGGAGGGTAAACGGACTTCGATGGTCGTTGATAAATTATATATCGACGGCCAGCTATTCCGAAACCCAACCTCGACCCCTTGGCTGTTCTAACTGACAATTGGTAGAGCCGAGCATTGTGTGATTATTTGACGTAGGTATATGTATATGTATGTGTATGTATATGTGTATATATGTATATATATGTATATGTATATGTATGTATATGTATGGATAATGGGTTACGAAATAGAATATGAATTTATATTATGCATAGGCTATAAAGTAATAATAATAATAATAATAATAATATAGAAATATATTCTTAAAAAAATAAATTAATAATAATAATAATAATCTCGCTTAGGTCACCATTTACTGGTGTATTGTTATGTTGAATCCCCCACAGATTTCCTTCACACTCACTTCCCCCCACGTTTCTTCACTATTATACTTATCTACTTGCTATCTCTCTCTTTATATAAATTATATAAATTGCCTAATTACTCTTTTGCTATCCTACAATATGTTAATATTAATAAGCAGCTTATATAGATGTATACATAAGACTGAGTCTATATTGCTTGTATGCAGAAATTAGCTCTGGTCTCCTGGAATGTGTGTGGCGCTCGCTCCCAGGCAAAAAGAATAAAAATTTTAGACCATCTCTCAAAATTTAAGGCAGATATTTGTCTCCTACAAGAAACCCACTTACAAAAATCAGAAGAAAAATTATTTATAGATAAAAATTTTAGTCAAGTTTACTCTGCCTCCTATAATAGTAGACAAAGAGGTGTCTCTATACTTATACATAAGAATTTATTCTTTACTCTAAATAATATAGTAACAGATTTAGAGGGCCGATATATTATTATCCAGGTAACTATATTTAATAAAGTATATACAATTGGTAATTTATATGCCCCAAATAATGATGACCCTGATTTTTTCCATGAATTTTTCTCTCGGTTACTCGATTTAGCAACAAATTCTACTATTATTATTGGAGGTGATTTTAACACGGTCTTGAACCCGTTAATAGATCGTTCTAATAATACGATATATACAAGGCGATTACGATCCGCTAAAGTAATAGATGAGTATATGGAGGATTTTGGCCTCAGCGATGGCTGGAGACTTCAAAACCCAACTAAGAAGGAATTTACTTTCTTCTCTGCTGTGCACCGATCATTCTCAAGAATTGATTTTTTCCTTACAAATAATTCTATTGTTGATAAAACTGCTATAAAAATACATTCTATAATTATAAGTGATCATGCACCAGTCTCCCTCACTCTACAAATTGACTCTACCTTTAAACCTCCCCCGATATGGCGTTTTAACATCTCATTACTGAAAGACGTAGAGTTTGATAAAATTATTAGAAGGGAGTGGGCAGATTTTTTGGAAATAAATGACTCTCCAAATATATCTCCATCTCTTCTCTGGGAAGCAGGGAAAGCGGTAATTAGAGGGAAAATTATATCATATTCAACTTATAAAAAGAAACAGGATCAAAAATTAGAAAAATACCTGGAAGATAAAATTAAACAACTAACGGATGAATATGTATTAAACCCAAATAATCAAATATGGATAGAACTACAGAATATAAAAATACAGTTAGATAACATGTTATCTAAAAAGACAGAGTTTATAATACAACAGTTGAGATATAATAATTTTGAACATAATAATAAATCAGGTAAATTCCTGGCAAATCAACTTCAACGGAATCGGGAAAAATCTCTTATAACGGCTATTAAAGATATAAATGGTGAATGCACACAATCACCAGAAGAAATTAACCATATTTTTTATAACTATTATCGAAATCTATACACAGAAATTAATAGACCTAACCCTGAATATATTGAGGAATTCCTAAACAGCTTAAATATACCTCAGTTATCTATTGAACATAAAGATATTCTCGATACCCCGCTTACTATAGATGAGTTGTATCGTGCTTTAGACAGTATGCCTAATGGCAGAGCACCTGGTCCAGACGGCTTTCCGGCTATATTTTTTAAACATTTCTGGTTAATGTTTGCTCCATTATTTCTAAGAGTAGTAACTGAAATTAAAAGTAAAGGTGATATACGTCAAGATATGAATATAGCAGCAATTAAACTTTTATTAAAGCCAGAAAAAGACCCTACCCTCCCGTCAAGTTACCGACCGATATCACTAATTAATACCGATATTAAAATTATCGCTAAGGCCTTGGCATCTCGATTAGAGACGGTAATCTCGACAATTATTCATAGTGATCAAACAGGTTTTATTAAAGGTCGTCATTCTACTAATAATATTAGGAGACTCTTTAACTTGATTAGTATGTCACAGCGGCATGATAAAAAGGCAGTTGTTATTTCGCTGGATGCAGAAAAAGCATTCGATAAAGTTAACTGGTCCTTCCTCTTTGCTGTCTTAAATAAATTCGGCTTCGGGGAGTCATTCATTCAATGGGTCTCAATATTATATGATTCTCCTAAAGCTACAGTTACTACTAATGGGATTACATCACAGAGTTTTACTTTACAAAGGGGAACAAGACAAGGGTGCCCAATTTCTCCTTTATTATTTGCTATATTTATTGAGCCGCTTGCATTAGCTATACGTCAGGATAGACGGATCCAAGGAATCCACTCCGGGACAATAGAACATAAAATTAATCTATATGCCGATGATATATTACTCTATTTAGAAGAACCTGCTATTTCGCTAGGGGAAGCATTTAAATTAATAACTAAATTCTCTCACTTATCAGATTACTCTATTAACTGGACAAAATCAACATTATTACCTATTACAGAAAATTCATGGAATCCTACAAGTCAGGATCCACACTACTCCTTTCCTACAGGTAATTTAAAATACTTAGGTGTTAAAATTTCACCTAAGTTAACTGAATTAACTTCTTTAAATTTTTCACCATTATTGGATAGTATCCGTAGTGACCTGGAACGCTGGAATAATCTTCCGATCTCTTTAATAGGACGGATAGCTACTATAAAAATGAAAGTTTTACCAAAGATTAATTATTTATTTTCAATGATTCCATTTAAACCTACGTCTAACTGGTTCCAATCGCTGGACTCTGCTATCATAAAATTCTATTGGAATAAAAAAAAAGCCAAAATTAGTCTATCTACTCTTCAGGAAAGTAAATCTAAAGGAGGTTTAGAGGCACCAAACTTTATGTACTATTATCTAGCTAATCAACTACAATATCTTGTGCTATGGACACAACCCAACAGAGATACTAACTGTTGGTTGGAATTGGAGCAGAAGGATTGTAATAATCTTAGACTGTCAGATTTACTCTTTATTACAAAATCAATAAGACGACATAATTGTTTTAAAAACCCAATGATAGCCGCCACCCTGACTGCCTGGTGGAAGGCATTAGAAATTACAAACTCCCAATTGGCGCCCTGTGGGCTCTCTCCCATTTGGCATAACCCCGACTTTCAACTTAATAATCAGTCGTTCCATTTAAGCCTATGGGAGCAGAAAGGAATTACACACCTTCATCATCTTTTCTCAGATAATAAGTTTATATCATATACAAACTTGGTCCAGAAATATGAAATAAAAAAGGGAAATTTCTTACATTATCTGCAAGTTAAAAATATGGTTAAGAAACAAATCCCAACACTTCAAGATACGCTCCAACTGCCTGTCTTAGCTAAAGATATTATAAAGCTTTCTCCAACAACAATAAAGAAAATATCAAAAATATATAAGTTATTTTTATACACAAATAAAACGTATTTACCGACTTTAAAATGGGAAAAAGACTTGTCTATAGTTCCGGAACCAGACTTTTGGACCCAAATCTGTGAAAATGTATTTAAAATGACCAAACAGACAAATTTGCAACTTATCCAATATAAGATACTTCATAGAACATATATTACACAATATATGATGAAAAAAATGGGACTCTCTGACTCCGACATTTGTCTCCAGTGCTCACAAAACACTGCCGATACTTATCTTCATGCTTTATGGTCATGTACTCCAGTGCTGCATTTCTGGACTAAAATCTTGGAAAAGCTCGCTGATATATTAAACTGTAGGCTTCCTTTATCTCCAAGACTGTGTTTACTAGGTGACTTAACAATAACTGAGCGACCATGTAAACAATCTCAATCTATATTTATAGCCCTTACTATTGCTAAAAAAATAATCCTTGTCAATTGGAAAAATAAACAATCTCTAAATATCGACCACTGGTTAAACTTACTAATAAATTATATCTCAATGGAAAAAATCTCTGCCTTAAATAAAAATCAAGTATCAAGATTTAAACAAATATGGTCTATGTACATAGAATATTTTAATCTCAATTTGGCAACTTAATCCTGCCAAGATTCTGCCTGTTAACGAGAGCCACCACATCGTTACAACTTCTGTTTTCGCTGCTCCTGTATTTGGTATTTTGTATCTGATTGTTTTTATTTTTATATAGTCAGGAACCTAGTTGCTGCTAGTGGGCTCGAGCATACCACACTATACGACACTATACTCAATAACTCCTTAAGATCTATTTCTAGTGGGCACTAAGCATCAACACTTGGTGTTACTGCATGCTAATTAGTCAATTTTCTTGACGCCGTCCCCTGTGGTCGGGCGGGGGTGGTTCTGCCCCCCCCCCCCCCCCCCCCCCCGTTGTCTGCTCGGTGGCGGTTGCGTCTTGGCCGCTCCCTGGGCCCCCTGTGGGGTGCGGTGTTGGGGTGCTTCCCCTGGTGCCCGGGGCGGTGCCGTCCCGGCGCGGTCCGCTGCTCCGTGCCCGGCGGCGCGGTTCGGGGTGGGTGGGCCTCCGGTGTGCCCCGTGGTTCCCTCTCCCCTCCCCCTTCCTCCCCCCCGTCGCCTCTCCCTCCTCGCCTCCTCCCGCCCATCCTCCTCTGCCTCCCGGTCCCTTTTCCCTTGTCGCCCTCCCTCCTCCTCTCCCCCCCCGCCTCCTGCCCTGCAGCCGCCCTTTCGCCTTCTTGTCGTCTTCTCCCCGCTTCCCCCGCCCCCCCCCCCCCCTTCCCTGTCTGCCCTGCGGCCCCTCCCCCTCCCTCTCCCTGGGCCTGGGGCTCCCTCCCCGGCCCGGGCGTCGGGCTCCGGGGGCCGGGCGAGGGTTTGGGGCCTGCCCCGCTCCGGTATAACTCCTGGTGCCCCGGGCGGGCCCCGGTGGCTGGTGGGCTGTCCGGTAGCCCTGCTGCGCTGGCTGTCCGCCCATTGTGGTGCCGGGTGGATGAGGTGGGGGGCGGCGGGGGGTGGGGGTGCTGGGGGGCGGGCGTGCCACCTACACCCGCCGGGTTGGGTGAGGCCCCGCTGGTCGCTCCTCTTACTCACTTCACTAGCTTGCACTATACACTTTGTAAATATACACATAGGGCACACAACACATTTCTTGGTGGGGTGGGGAAGGGTGGAAACACCGTCTTCACCCTTCAACTCCCCTCCAATTTTAATGCACCTCACGTCCAAGGGGAGGGGTGAGTTGGGGCGGGGAGCCATCAGAGGGGATGGACTGCAGTGCCTGGCAGCGCTGTGGTCCCCCCCATTTGTGTCCCTGCCCCACCACTTTGTCCCTCCATTCCCTTTTTTAATGCACCACACATATACATATTCATTTTTTGGGGGGGGATACGGGTGTGTCGGAGTAGGGGAAATTTTTTCCCTCTGCTCCGACTCACCTGCTCCCAATTTTAATGCACCACACGCACACACTTGTATATACACTGGGTGGGGCCACATTCACGGTGTAAGGGTAGAGCTCGCCAGTCGGCGAGCTGGCGGACTCAGTAACAGGGTTAGGTGTCACTTGTACTCTGGCGTGACGACCGGGGCCTCTCCCCACCGGGCTCGGTGTTCTGGTGTCCCGCCTTCTCCCCTGGTGCTTCCTCCTCTGCTTCCCCCCTCCCGCCGCGGTGCAAATCTCGCGCGGCTGGAGGTGGGGTGGGCACATCTTCCCTCTCTGCGCTGCTGCCCGGTGCCGGTTTCCGGGGGGGGGTGGGGGGTTCTCGCGGGGGGCCGGGTTCGCGGGGGGGGGGGGTGGCGGCCGTCGGGGGGGGGCGGCTTGTTTGGGGGGGGGGTGGAGGTATGGGTGGGTGGGGGGTTGGGTGCTGGGGGTCGGGGTGTGTTCGGGGGTTTGGGGGTCGGGGGTGGTGGGGCCTGGGTCGTGGTGGATGGCGGGTTTGGGTGGGGTGCGGGGGGGTCGTGGGGGGATGGGGGCTGGGGACCGGTGGGGCGCTGTGGGGGCCCGCTGGGCCTCGTTCTGCGGCCTTGGGCTCGGGGGTGTGGGCCGGGGCTGGGGCGGGGGTGTTCCGGGTATCTGGGTCGGCTCGCTGACCGGTGTCCGCTCGGGTGGCTTGGGGGTGGCCTTGGTGCTGCCGCGGCCTGGGGATTCCGGGGGGGGTGGGGGGGGGGGGGGGTGCTCGCTTTGCTGGACCGCGGTTGACGGCTTCTCTCTTTGGTGGTGGTCCTTATGCATGCCAGATCCGTCGCACCAGCATCTACTGAAACTCAACAGAAGTACCCTCTCCCTCCCACAGCCCCTTGAATCAGTTGGTGCTGGTGTCTGTGGTTCTCACTTTTCTTTATCTATCCTTCCCTCCTTCCTCTCTTTAGTTTTTCCTCTGGTCACTTGAGATCTTAATTTATTAGAAGTATGAGGTTTCTGGGGTTGGCATAAGACTCCGGTTTTGTAACCACGCAGGAGGGGTCTTGTTGGTGCTGGACTTCACTTTGATGGATTGGATGTACTGGCTTCTATTGATCTCACTCTGCCTTATCGATCCTTCCCTCCTTCCTCTCTTTAGTTTTTCCTCTGGGCTCTTGAGATCTCGCTAAATTTGCTGGAATTTAGAGGCTTCCGGGGTTGGCGTAAGACTTTGATTTTGTAATCATGGGGAAGGCAGGAAGTGTTTGGTCGGTGCTGGATGTCACTTTGATTTACCTTTCTTTTCTCTTTATTTCTTTTTTTTCTGACCTTTTCTCTGGTCTCCTGACCATTTAAATCTCACGACTCTGGCAAGATTCTGAAGTACCTGGTTAAGGCGAAGGGTAATGGGATATTTATAAGGTTTTAGGTGAATGAATGAGTATAAATTTATACGTATTTGCACGCACGCACGCAAACGCACGCAAACGCACACACGCAAACGCACGCACGCACGCAAACGCACGCACGCAAACGCACGCACACATACACACACACAAAAAAAAAAAAAAAAAAAAAAAAAAAAAAAAAAAAAAAAAAAAAAAAAAAAAAAAAAAAAGGAAAAGAGCAATGATGACAAGACGTTGAATCGGTAAGACTACCGAATGAACAATTCTGAGCTCTTCAAAAAAAAAAAAAAAAAAAAAAAAAAAAAAAAAAAAAAAAAAAAAAAAAAAAAAAAGAAATAATGGTTGACTGAAATTCATTATATGCAGTATTGGGATCGTTATTTGAATAAACCTCCGACCAGTTATGTCTAAATCCAACCTAAAGGCAGCCATGGAGCGTGGTGTTCTTACTCTTGTTTCAAATGTGTACGTTATCGGCTTCATTTTTTAATAAAAAAAATCATGAAAAATTGCAACGACCGGGAGGTGATCACTTATATCATTAATAAGGAGTCCACTTTCTATTTTAAGGTCAAGTTTATTTGTAAACATTAGGGCTGTCAAAGTAAAAGCGTTAATAGATTAATTAATCACAGAAAATTGTCGCATTAATCACGTATTAACGCAGATTAATTTTTTTTTTACCGCACTTGAGCCTTGAACGTAACCGCGGATGGTCACATTGAAGGCTGCGCAGGTCAGTGATTTCCTACGCCTGTTGTTCCAAAATGAGCGGGGTGACTCCAATTGGTGTGCTCAATGGTAAATTTCGCTTAAAAATAAAAAAACACCCAGATGGGTCTTTAGATAAAAAAAAAAGTAATTTGCATTTAATTAATTAATAATTGCTGAATTGCACCCAGTTGATATGATACTCTTACTAAATTTACGTCAGCATTCAGCACGTTCTTTGCAATATAATTGCTGAATTGCACCCAACTGATATGATGCTGTTACGTTTTGAGCAATACGCACATGCATGCAATTGTGTACATGCATTTAATCAATGTTTGAAAATGACTGAAATAATAAAATGCGTTAATGTCAAAATATTACGGTATTTTGTATTTATTTTATATTACGCGAATACGCAAGTAATTTAGCTGATTAATCATGATTAATCAAAATCGTTTGACAGCACTAATATATATATATATATATATATATGCAAGAGCATACAGAAGGCTTAGATGCAGCTTCTGACCTGAAGAGGTGGCTTAAAGCAGTGGTACTTATTAAAAACACGGCCAGCAGGTAGCAGCAGAGTATAACCCCGGGTTTACACCGGTTGCGGTTGCGGTGCGGTTGCGGTGTGTTCCGGCGACGCAAGCAATTAGATTCCATTCATTCGAATGGTGCAGTTTACACCGCTTGCGTTGCGTGTCGACTGCGTCTCAGCTGCGGCGTGCCGCAGCCCTTCTGCAAGGATAGCCTATTTTCTATTTTTGCCGGACGCCGCAGCGGTAGGCCTCCGGCAAATGGCAAGCTAGCACAAAACACATCGAGCGGGACAGGAAGACCGACGCAGTTTCAAAATAAATTTCCGGTTACCTTTCAAGATAAAACACTCGCCAGCTCCTATTTCGCAAGCATGCTAGCAAAACGTGATGTGGGCGTAGACGGGCCTGGAGTTAACGTGCGAGGTGCTCATTCACGGTTTAGACACCAGCGAACATGGACAAGGAGAGGTAGAAAGCCACAAAATAATAAAAGTCCACCTCTCTTTCTGCCTCTCTGTTGAGCACAGACTTACTGTGTGTTTGTCGTTGTTTTTAATGCCACATGATCGCGCGCGGTCACGCGAGACACGGCGGGAAGTGGTCGGCGACGGAGCTGCCGGACCGCAGCTGTGCGGAGCCGGTGTGGATTGGCCAAAAAATTGACGCGTCCGGAGCACGCAGTCAAGACGCACCGCAGCCGCACCGCACACGCAACCGGTGTAAACCCAGGGTAAGAGATCAGCCAGGGCCATGTTGCAACAAGCTCTGCTTGCCAGTGTTTTCACCAGCAATGTAAATGCTGATGAAACTTAGCTATATTCTAATGCTAATTGCTGAAAAACAGAAACAGATTCAAATATACTTTTTTCCTGATGAAAGAAGCGACTCTAATCTTTCATTTTATAGGTTTCATGTTTTTATAGCAATAGAACACAATATTCTATGGGTCTTGCAAAATCAGTCAAAATCCAGTAAAATAGCAGAAGGGGGTGTTTTCAAGTGAAAATGTCTGGGAGTGAATGAGTTAAGAATTATTGCTCTAATGTTTGCTGTTTTCCACTGACAGCTGACCACTACATGAAAAGAACCCACCGAGAAGCAGGATGTTGTGTTTGATCATGCCTGGCCAAGCCGGATCCAAACAAATTATGAGTGGGGGGTGGTCAGCATACGGCAGGCGCTTCTTTACCCGTTCGCCTGATGGTCAGTCCATTCTGAGGAACCGCCGCCCTGGTCCTTTCACCTACCATTACAGATGTGTCAGTACCACAGACCCTCTTCGGAGTCCACCGTCATCATCTTCAGCGTCATCCGCAACCCATCAGAAATCGTACAGTTATGTCATCGTTGGGGCGGGGTCGGCAGGCTGCGTTCTCGCCAACCGCCTCACGGAGGATGCCCAGGAGTCCGTCTTGTTGTTGGAAGCCGGGCCGAAAGACTTGTTGCTTGGCAGCGTACGCTTGTCATGGAAGATCCACATGCCAGCTGCACTCATCTACAATCTTTGTGACGACAAGTACGGTAGTCAGGAATTACATATTCATATTCATCTTCAGGAGTGACAATAGTAGTAATTTTCTTTAGACCACTGTCATGAGCCACATCAAATGTAACACTTGACTTTGTCTGTTCTAAATGCAAATAAGAGCCAATAATCGATACTAGACTACAGAAGACATGGCATTGTTACAAAATTAATAACAAATTATAAATAAAAGAGATAAAACACATTTTGAGTAACCAACAGGTAGACCAAAACAACTCTAGATATTGGAACAAAAAAGAAGTACAGGGAAAAGATTGATATCAACGTAACATGAAGCATAATGGATGATGTCATCTATGCCAAATCATCAGCCGGGAGTGACATCACTCATATGCCAAGTCCCGTTATCAGCATGTTGATGTCTCACGTGTGCATGCTAAAAGTAGAGACCTGCATGTTTTCAAGCTGGAAATGCAGTCCCTATGTTGAGTTTGTGACAGTTAAAGGGATACGTTACTTATTTAGACATTTTTGACAGTCAAACATTAATATTTTGCTAATAATAAATTTGATGTTTGTAATGTTTTAATGTTTGTAACATTACTGTTACAAAATTCACTTCCAATAATGCACAATAATGTATTGGCAAAACCATTTGTCATTAATAAAGTAATTTGCAGTGTTATTTACTTTTAAAATCTTATTTACTTGTAAACTCAAGAATATAGTAATTTAGCTACATTTTCAAGGTAATGTAACTGTGGCAACACTGGTGGTGATGAATCTTGATCAGGCTTGTGTTTCCAGTAGAGGCGTTGTAGGCTGTGTAGTGATAACATCAGCCAAATGAACATGACTCATTGTCACATGCAAACCAATTGAATAAACATCTGTACCAATGTTTTTGCTCACACTAGGGTTCCAAAATGCATATGGTATGGACTGATTGGCATCCATGACAACTTCTGACCCGTATGCAACGGGGTTACCAATATCAGTTTAGCCATATTAAAATACAAAATATGATATAAACTATTATGAAAGTGTCATAACATAACAGCCAACATCCTTTCTAAGAGGCAGTTTAACATTTCAAACATTTATGTTTGTAATTATTTTTCCGTGTAAGAAATAATGTGAATACAGTGCCTGTTTTTTTGGACTTCTCAGTGAATATTTTCTAATCCATCATCTGAACGATGGTTGCACTCACAGGTACAATTGGTACTACCACACATTGCCTCAGGCCCACGTAGACAACCGGGTCATGTACTGGCCGAGGGGGCGAGTCTGGGGCGGCTCATCTTCGCTCAATGCCATGGTGTACATCCGCGGCCACGCTGAAGACTACAACCGCTGGCAGAGGGAAGGAGCGGACGGATGGGATTACGACCACTGCCTGCCTTACTTCAGGAAGGCGCAGTGCCACGAACTGGGCGGTGACAGGTATGCAACAACAACGACATGTGTTCCAAATAAAATACAACCGAAAGCAGACCCGTCACCAGAGCCCAGGCTTAAGGGGGGCACATGAAATGCATGGGCGGGCCCAATTACTGACAGCATTAACTTGCCCAATATATTTGGATAAATTTATGTAGCACTGTCGTGCATCTATCCATTGAATGGCGCCCGCTGACAGTATTATCATAGACCGCATTTACAGTACACACACATAAAGTGACACGGAGCGAGGAGGTAGGACTCAGACGCAGAGTGTAAGTTGGCCAACAAGGCTGCAGCTTTAATCCAATGAAACTCAAATCGCCTCGCAAGGAGGGAAAAAAGGCTGAACAAAAAGAGCTCCAAACGGGAGATACAAAAAAGGGCACTCAAAAACAGGGACAACAAAAGGCGCTCCACAAGGGAGGAAAAACAGGGCAAACTAAAGGCGCAAGACAAGGCAAGGCTAGACATCAAACAAGGACGGTGGTACGAGGACTGAGAGGACGCTTCCATGCACTGAGATATGTGACACTTCGGCAACGAGGAGAGAATTCAGGTGGCTTTTATGTCCGGGTTGATTAGGAACAGGTGGTAGTGATCATGGGCGTGGACCGGTAATCAGTGAGGCTGCAGGAAGGGTAAGTGACCTGGGGTGAGAGTGGAGTCAGGACTATCAAAATAAAACAGGAACATGACTGTAAAAACAAAAGCATGAACCGCCACTCTGGTGGCGGCGTGACAGTACCCCCCCCTCAATGGCCGGCCCTTGACGGCCTTTCAGCAAGGAGTCCAAAAACAAGGGCGGGCGGAAGGGGGCACGGAGGAGGGAACACGACCCACCCATCCGTCCCAGACAAAAAGGCAGTTCAGGAGGGCATCCATGACGCCAGACGAGAGTCCCGTCGGGACCGTTCCGAAGGCCTTTTCCTAGCGCCGGATCAGGTTTGGAAAGTACCAAGGGGATCCCGTGGATAGTTTCGACTTGGTAGACCTGGCAGACTTGGCAGACTTGGCAGACTTGGCGAGGCGTGGCAGACGTGGCAGACTTGGCGTGGCAGGCTTGGCAGATTTGACGAGGCGCGGCAGGCTTGGCAAACGTGGCAGAATTGGCGTGACAGGCTTGGCAGACCTGGCGAAACGTGGCAGAATTGGCGTGACAGGCTTGGCAGACTTGGCAAAACGTGGTGGGCTTGGCAGGTGTGGCAGGCTTGGCGTGGCCGGCTTTGGCGTGGACGGCTTAGGCGTGGACGGCCCTGGCGTGGACGGCTTAGGCATGGACGGCTTAGGCATGGACGGCTTAGGCATGGACGGCTTAGGCATGGACGGCTTTGGCTTGGTCGGCGTGATGCAGGGACTTGGCGGGACCTGATGCAGAGACTTGGCGTGACATGATGCAGAGACTTGGTGTGGCTCAGGGTCTTGGAGATGCGCCCGGCGAGACTCGGGGGCTTGAGACGGTGACTGGCGAGGTTCAGGAGCGAGAGGCTCAAGCGTCACCTGGTTGACCGTGGCTGAGGATGCACTGGTTGATGACTGTTCCAAAACGTGATCCATACAGTCCATTCCCCATTCCAGTACGTTTCCTGAGTTCCAGTCGATTCGGGGGTTGTGTTGACGTAGCCAAGGGTGTCCCAGAACCAAAGTGGGTGTCGAAGCTTGGATTACATGGAAACGGAGGTTTTCGATGTGTTGTCCTATTCGTACTTCTAGGGGTTCGGTGATATGGGTGATGCTGAAGAGCTCCTTGCCATTCAGGGCTCTGGCCTGGATGATCCGGGGAAGGGGTGCGGTGGTGGCTCGTACTTGCTTAACGAGGCCCCAGTCCATGAGGCTCTCGTCGGAACCGGAGTCGATGAGTGCTGGCATGTCAATGGTCATAGCATGGTGGCGTATCTGGGCTTGCGTGATTCTTTGTGTCTTAGCAGGTCGGGGTGACGGGAAACTCACCGGTGAACCTCTCTTCACGGTGCAAGTTCCAACCCGATGACCAAGTTCACCACAGTAGTAGCAGCGGCCTTCTTGGCGGCGACGCTGTCGCTCCTCTGTGGTTAACTGGGCCCGACCAAGCTGCATGGGTTCCTCGTCATTCCCACTGACCTCCCTCGCGGAGGATGACTGGGGAAATGCATATCGTGGAGTCTCACTTGCCAGTGGATGCTGGAGGGGTCCAGAACCGGGTATCCCTTGGAGTCCGCTGCTCTGCTTGAGCTCCCCCCTCCGATGATCAGTGCGGATGGCAAGCGAAATCAACGAGTCCAGGTCGCCGGGTAAGTCACTAGGAAGCAAGAGTTCCTGCATTGAGGTTGTGAGTCCCTTTAAAAAGTGATCATAGAGAGCTGTGTCGTTCCAGCCACTCTTGGCTGCTAGAGTTCGGAATCGGATGGCATAATCATTGACCGATTCTCTGCCTTGTCTGAGATAGCTGAGTTCTCGCGTCTTCTCTCGATCCATGTTGACTGGATCGAAAACTTGGCGGAGAGTCATGCAAAACCCGGCTGCGGTTGAGCAGGTCGGGGAGTTTCGTGCCCATTCCGCGGTGGCCCAGTCCCTGGCTCGTCCCGTCAGGTGGGAAATCAAGAAGGCCACGCGGGAACGGTCTGTGGGAAATGCCTGTGGTGAGAGTTCGAAGTGAATGTCACATTCGGTCAGGAATGCCTGACAATGTCCTGGTTCTCCCGAGTATCGCTCCGGGGAGGCCAGTCTCATTCCAGCCCCGGTCAAGGCTGGAGTCGGGATCGGGTATTCAGCTGCTTCCGGTTTCGTGACGGTTGGCGAGGAGTGTTGCAGGTGGTTCACCAGCTCCTGCACCCGTCCAGCAAGTTCATCTATCCGGATGACCATGGCTTGCTGGCCCTCCTCCAGGTGCGACAGGCGGACAGCCTGTTGCCGAAGTGCAGCCACCAACTTCTCCGCTGGGTCCATGCTGGCCGAAGTGTACTGACACGGAGCGAGGAGGTAGGACTCAGACGCAGAGTGTAAGTTGGCCAACAAGGCTGCAGCTTTAATCCAATGAAACTCAAATCGCCTCGCAAGAAAGGCTGAACAAAAAGAGCTCCAAACGGGAGATACAAAAAAGGGCACTCAAAAACAGGGACAACAAAAGGCGCTCCACAAGGGAGGAAAAACAGGGCAAACTAAAGGCGCAAGACAAGGCAAGGCTAGACATCAAACAAGGACGGTGGTACGAGGACTGAGAGGACGCTTCCATGCACTGAGATATGTGACACTTCGGCAACGAGGAGAGAATTCAGGTGGCTTTTATGTCCGGGTTGATTAGGAACAGGTGGTAGTGATCATGGGCGTGGACCGGTAATCAGTGAGGCTGCAGGAAGGGTAAGTGACCTGGGGTGAGAGTGGAGTCAGGACTATCAAAATAAAACAGGAACATGACTGTAAAAACAAAAGCATGAACCGCCACTCTGGTGGCGGCGTGACATAAAGTAGACTGCGGTGGCGTCGTGAGTATGTTGACGCCGCAGCCATATTGGATGAGGCAAAGTGAAGCTATTTGTAAAGATGCCTCCTTCTGTTTCTCCTTGGAGATGTATCATCAAGCTACAACTCATTGGATTAATAAGGAATTATTATTACCTTTGATTATATTATCCCATTCAAAGTCAATCTTACTATTTTTGCCGATGTAATGGCAAATACAATTGCCACATCCAATAGGGTGGATGTGCTGACATATTGCTTCGAACGGGCCACGTGTTTGAACGGTGTCTGCAGCAGAATTAAAAAGAAAAAAAGGAAAGCAAAATCCTACCTCAATGTAGATGCCAAAATGATATGTGGGTCCCGTAGAGTTTTTTTTTTTCCAAGTGACTCTTTAGTTGCCGACACGAAAGAAGTTTGTAGTATGTCCCTCCTCACTTGTCTTGTGCGCCAGCGTCCTCAGACATGCAGCTTCACTTGTACAAAATGTACATGACTCTTGCATTGCACGCCAACATTGACATATTTGTCGCGTATGCGTATAAGTCAGCGTAAGGCATACCTAGCATTATTTTCAGGAAGACTGTGATGGCTGTTGCAGATAAGACTATCAATCAAACAAAATCATACTACAATTTCTTCATATTGTGACATCTTGCAAGAATGCCGCCAGAAAACGTTACTTGTACAAATGGCCACCGTTGGCCGTAGCCAACGCCAAAAACAAGAACAATTTGGCGAGTGGCGAGCATTAGAACTGAAGCAGCCAACACAAACGTAACATACCCCGACACCCCGCGACCTGTGTTGCGTTTACTGACACTTGGATATGAGTGCTAAATCGAATGAATGGAAAAATATAATAAAAAAAAAAAAGGAGAACCATTTTAGAGATCCATGCCTCAACTGGGCGGGCACAATCATCTTGGTGGGCGGGCACGGACCCCTATGGCCCACCCATGGTGACGGGTGTGACCGAAAGTCCATCAAGTGTTTCACGCTATGCTCAAATTTTAGCTCGTATAAATGGTGATGATCTCACTTCAGATGAACTTCTTCCCCTATTTGCTCTAAGTAAACACTATAATGTAATTAGGTACTGCGGAGATAGTGGCCCGCTACACGTGTCCCGGGGGAAGACAAACCATCCTCTTCACAAGGCTTTTATTGAGGCAGGGCAGCAGGCGGGATACCCCTTCACTGAAGACATGAACGGATACCAACAAGAAGGCTTGGGCTGGATGGACATGACCATTTTTAAAGGTCATCAAACAACGACTACAACTAGAACATCTTTAAGTATTACATTAGATTCACAGTCTGCCACAATCACAAATACATTGGCATTTTTAATGGCAACTTAGAAAAACAGTTTATCAACTCATATTCATGTTTACTGTCGCAAAACATTTCAGGCAAGAGGTGGAGCACAGCCAGTGCCTATTTGAGACCAGTCCTGGATCGACCCAATCTAAAGACAGAAGTACGATGCCTGACCACCAAGCTCCTGTTTGATGGCCAACGAGCTGTGGGCGTGGAATATGTACAGAAAGGACAGACAAAACGGGTCAGAGGGAGATAAAGTTGAATTTATTTGCTACAGTGCAAAGTAGTGGAGAGTATTCATTTCACTTTGTCCAAATTTTGATACGATACAGCCTTATATGGCTAACTTAAAAAACAAAAACAAAAATCTACCCACAGCCCTAGGGATGTAACGACATACAAACATCACGATACGATATTATCACGATATTGTGGGGTGGTTGGCGATACAAAAAAAGGTCACAATGTTGTAAAAAAAAAAAAAAAAAGTTCAAAGAGTTCATACTAAAAGAAAAACACAATATTGTGCTTCTGTACATTACAGCAATGCATATAAACAACCTACAATCTCTAATAACGCTTAATATTGAGGCACTTACTTGCTAATGCAAGCACACATTGAGTTCCTCCACATATTGGCTCAGTTCACAAGCATATTATGTTCTTCATCTGACCAATAGCGATGATTTTAAACATAGAAGGACCAAAACATGCCTTGTGAAAATTAAACTGCACAAAAAAAGCCACAAGAGGGTGCTAAAACTGCACAAACGGAGTTTTTTAATAGATGTACTGCTTTTTAATATTGTGACATGATGACGATGATATATTGTGGGAGTTTTAATACCGCAATATCACAATATTGCTATTATGGTTACAATCCCTACACAGCACATCGTCATATGAAACATGTCTTGGATTTTTATTTTTTTTCCCCAAATTTGTTAAATATACAAAGTAAGTCGATCCATTTAAACATTGTGTTGACCTCCAACATGGCGGTGTGTAACGTCACATAAAAACTATCTAGCATGGGCTGAATGAATATTTTGTGTATATTTTTTATATAAAATAATATATATATATCTATATATCTATATATATATATATATATATATATATATATATATATATATATATATATATATATATATATATATATATATATATATATATGTATAATTTCTTTGGTATAAAATTGGTATAAAAAAAAACGACTTTTTTTGTGTAGGAAATAGTAAAGAGCAAAATTAATTTAATCAAATTTTTAATAAATTTTTGTTGTGTTTGTTTTGTATTTATTCATTCATTTTTCCTTTCGGACAAATCATTCAACCTAATTACTGACACAATACATATATTCGTTACATCTGAAAAGAAAAAGGGCTGACGGAGATGAAGCCAAAGCTTATTAATTCCCGTCCCCAGAATACATTTAAGATGCCTAATTATCTATCATCCATCCATCCAGTGGTTCAACCAAACAGATGTCAATCAAATTTAGAATCTATTTGCAACATTTCTTCTTGCAGTTATCTTAAAAGTTACAAGTTTGTTGCGTCATCAATCCCTGTAATTACAGTCACAAAACCTCAGTTTTCATTTTTCTTGTGCATACCATCTCTCTTTTCATTTCATTTTAAAACAAAATGCAGTGTTGTTAATAATTTCAAGACACACTGTATATACCAATAACTTTTATCAATTTACAAACTGACAAATCAGCTGTTATCACGTTGCAGGTGTTTGCAGATAAAGAGGTGATCCTGAGCGGCGGCGCCATCAACTCACCGCAGCTTCTCATGCTTTCCGGCGTGGGAAACGCCGATGATCTCAAACAACATGGCATCCCTGTGGTCCAACACTTACCTGGTGCATTTCACAACATTTGAAGACTAGCTTGATGAGCTTGGTCAAGAGGAGATCGTGATGTTGAGGATGTTTTTTTCCAGGTGTGGGTAGCAACCTGCAGGATCATTTGGAGTTGTACGTCCAGCAGAAGTGCACTCAGCCCATCACATTGTACAAAGCTCAGAAACCTTTCCACATGGTCAAAATCGGCCTGGAGTGGCTCTCTGTGTTCAGTGGTAAGACTCTCATGTGCAGAATTATATGATTAAATTTGTCATGCAATTGTCCAATTCTGACATAGTGATTTGTTGAATGGGTCGTGTTTAGCCTAGTCTACTGACACAAATGTGTCAATGTTGTGGTGAAGATAGAGGCAGGTGGACCCAAATGCAGGTAGAGGGCCTATAAAATATTTTATTTACAAAAGACTATTCCAGAATTTAAAAAAATAAAAATGAAATGGTGAAAACTAAAAAAAAAATGGTTATTTAATTAACCCTAATAGCGTATCACAATTGAACTACAACAAAGTGGCAGCATGTTGTGTTAAGTTGTTTTGTTTTCATTGTTAAAGCTGCTGGCAAGATTTGAATGTCGCCACACTTCACTGGTCTCTCGCATTCTCAAACATGGCCATTCACAATGGCATGTAATTATGAAAGTGCATAGTTGTGATAAATAGTCACAAGGAATACTTATCCAGCTTCAACAAACTAGCAGCACTGGCAAGATTAAGCTAGCATTAGCATTTTTATGGTGTTAGCCATTATAATGCTAATGCTAGCTTACGGCTAGCTACGTTGGTAGAATGACTTATCTGTAAATGTTTTACTTTTTTGAAGCTGCAATCAATCACAAATCAGAACGAGCTTTCTGATATTTATTTATTAGCTTTTTGGCTAGTTGCTAGTAAATGTTGGCTGAGCACTAATCTTGACATCTCATCAGTCAGGCCTTTCTGCCTCTGAATGGTTGTTTTTACATACACCATTGAAGCGCTCTACTACTGTCAGTTTTTTTTTTTTTTTTTTTTTTTAATCAAACAGAACGTGTTTACCTTGCTACAGTCATATAACGTTACTGTTATTCAATTATATTGGCCCCACGAAGTACTGAGAAATGAGCGTTCTAAATCTGGCAATGACACCCTTCATTGTTCTCCCTCTCTTATTGCCATTTATCTCCAAGGTTACGGAGCAACAGCGCACCTGGAGAGTGGAGGCTTTATTCGCAGTCGGCCACACATCCCACATCCTGACATCCAATTTCACTTCCTGCCCTCGCAGGTCATCGACCATGGGCGGGTTGCTTCAAAGATAGAAGCTTATCAGGTTAGTGTGTTGTGGGTACATTTTGGTTTTGAGGGGGCGGTGGTGGTGGAAGGAACATTTATGTTCTTGTAAAGTGAAGTGTGGGTGGATGATTGGTCCGATAACACACACACCAAACTGAAAGAGTGTAACGAAACTCACGTGTCGCTCAGAGGGAAAATAAAACAACGGCTGCTCTCTGAAAACCAAAATCATCAGTGATTTCCCAGAAATTTCCATAGAATCTGACTGGTGAAGTCATTGTCATCATTGTGCATCCACCGGGAAATAATAAAGAATTTACACCACTTTGAGGACAGATCTGGTGTGCGACTAAATGAGTTAAACATAATTAAAAAAACAAAAAAACAAACAAAAAAAAAAAAAAAAATCAACATTATATAAGAAATTCTGTAGGGCCTCTGTACACCTCAAATTTGGAGAACCTGTACATTACTGATTACTTAGGGTGTCAAAATTAGTGTGTTAATTTTGAGTTAATTTAAAGAGCCTTTAATGCCACTAATTCTTTTTAACGCGCGATAAATGACCGCCCCTTATTTGGAAAGCCTGTACTGGGGGAATTCCAGTCGCAACGCATCAGAAACATTGACGTCAAAGTTTAGCAGTTAGAAATTTAACTAGACTAAGTGCAATTCCGGGAGAAATTGCGTGGGAATGCTGAAAGCTAAATGCTAATAGCTAAATGCTAAGATTTGAATGTTTATGAAGTAAATTGAGAGATAAATTATGAAATTATGACCTCCTGGTTACTGGACAATGCACTTTACCAACTGTGCCACCGAGCAGTGTAAGACACCTGTTAATGATGATAAGTTATATGTATGGAAGTGGGCATAGAAAGTGATATAGTACTTAGAAAAAGTTCAATGTCTGTCCCATTGAAAATGAATGGGAAAAAAGTTTAAATTAAATGTTAAATTGTGCAAATACTGTAAGCAATGTGGAATCAGACGATATATACCCCGGGAGGTGTGAATTTTTGAAGCTAGTTGAAATTTGAACAATGTAAATTGGAAGCTATGTGGGAGTTGTCCATCCATCCATCCATTTTTTTGACCGCTTATTCCTTACAAGGGTCGCGGGGGTTGCTGGCGCCTATCTCAGATGGCTTTGGGCAGTAGGCGCGTGACATCCTGGACTGGTTGCCAGCCAATCGCAGTGTGGGAGTCATTACGCGGCAAAAAAGTGTGGAGAATAAAAATCACATTAACATATGTGGGAATGCTTCAGCATTCCCACAATAATAATGCATATATTTGTGGAGACTGGGGTCAATTTGTATTTTACAATTTTAAAAATGTGCAGAATTTCAAGTTACTTCGTGTTAAAAATGAGAGAGCACTGAATATGAAAAGAAAAATGCACTGAGCTGTCACCCACGTCTTACAAATGCAATTGACCTTTCGCAAACTCCGCCCCCCAAATGAGCATTGACCAATCACACATTTAGAAACCGTTGCTATGTAAGCATAGTCCGTCACGCTTTACTCAGCTCTCGATGACGTCCATAGTCTGATAGATTTTATTTGATGGCTTACGAGACTGCTAACCACCATAAAACTTTACGGAATAAGAGTGACAACCATTAACAAGCTCCGGACCTCCAAAATGATGAAGGGGTGTGCCTACGGAGTATGTAAATCGGACTGTGCTAAGGTAAGACTATGCTAACTCTATCGGGCTAACTAGCTAGCTGTAGTGTAGTTTGCTTTCGGGGCAATAACAAAACGATATCAAAGAAAAGAATGTGTGCTACAGCCGTCCCGCTATAAATGCTTGATCCGGGGGCCACAGTGAAATAAAGGCATATCGGTGACCCAAGTCGGGCGTGCCATCCATCCCATAAAATCGACTTTGTTGCTTCCCCCCCTTTTACCACGTATATCTATATTACTAGAATGTCATTGCCATCTAAGTTAAGCTTGTTCAGTCAGTGGTTAATGTTAGTTTAATGTCTTCTGTTAGCTTTTGCATTTGTCTAAATGTTGCAAGCTAACGTTAACACAAAGCTTCGTCAATTTTGGAAACCCGGCAGTACAAGAGCACGACTGGTCCATAATGCTGTGCTGGTTGTATCTGAAGTATAGGTCGTGGGGTTTTCTCAGATTTAGCGTGCGTCCTGTTTGTTTCCCCTTCGCTGGCTAATTTAATATTATGACTATAACCCTCCACTGCATATTGTAAACCTTTTTGCCTCGATCTGGAGGATATTGCACTGGTATTGCTCCAAAAGAAATCACTAATACACGCCGGTGTAAGTCTTCCCGTCACGGCTTGTGCTGTCGGAGTCACCAAGCTTGACGGACTAGCAACAGTAACTAAGGGGGGCGGAGCTTATGCGAAAGGTCAATTATGCCATCTATAATCAATATCACATTATTTTTTTTACAGTACAGTACTGCAACGATGCAGCCATATTTCTATTAGTCATTTTTGTCCACTTTTATGTTAAAGGGGCTGTCTGCCGGATTCACTCAGGAAAATGCACTTTTTAAATACAGGATGTACACACTTTAACTTTCTCTCAGTCTATACATCTGTGTTTTTGTTAATGTTTTGTGGTAATTTCGTCCTAAACCAAGCCTGTATTTTGCCATTTTGTGTTTGTTTTGTAAACAGCGGGACTTCTGTGGAAATACAGTATTTACAACCCTCCAGCCAATCGCAGAGCGGGGGGTGGCGTGTCGCAAACGGGGCCGGGCGAACGTCTCAGCTGCATGACGTTACTCCCGCGGCAATTTGAAAGCACGCACGGATTTTCTTGTTTTGTTTTTTTCACTCATTCACTCACAGAAGCTTAAGTGTGTGAATGAGTGAGTGAAGAAAAAAAAAATCCGTGCATGCTTTCAAATTGCCGCGGGAGTGACGTCACGCAGGGGACACGTTCGCCCGGCCCCGTTTGCGACACGCCACCCCCCCGCTCTGCGATTGGCTGGAGGGTTGTAAACACTGTCTTTCCACTGAAACATCCCGCTGTTTACAAAACAAACACAAAATGGCAAAATACAGGCTGGGGAGGTGGGGGTTTAGGACGAAATTACCACAAAACATTAACAAAAACACAGATGTGTAGACTGACAGAAAGTTAAAGTGTGTACATCCTGTATCTAAAAAGTGCATTTTCCTGAGTGAATCCGGCAGACAGCCCCTTTAACAAGAGTATGAAAACTTAGAAAATAAATATTTTATTGTACATTTAGAACAGATATATCGATTAATCGTGAGTTAACTATTGAAGTCATGCGATTAATTGCGATTAAAAATTATAATCGCCTTACACCCCAAATGTAATTCCATAGGTTCATGTTGGACCAATGAGAAGCACGAGTGTTGGCTGGATAAAGCTGAAGAGCACCAGCCCTCAGGACCACCCGATTCTGCAGCCCAACTATCTATCCACAGGTGTGTTCTCATTAATTAGGCACCACAACCAACGCTGATCCCATATTTGATGATCACCACCATTATCTCCTCTTAGACGTCGATGTTTTGGAGTTCAGAGAATGTGTTAAACTCTCCCGGGAGATTTTTGCCCAAAAGGCTTTTGACCCGTTCCGGGGGACGGAAGTCCAGCCTGGTCCTCAGATCCAATCCGACGCTGACATCGATGCCTTTGTGCGCCGCAAGGCCGACAGTGCGTATCACCCGTCGTGTACGTGCAAAATGGGCGCGTCCTCCGACCCGACGGCGGTCGTGGACTCTCAGATGCGTGTGCTCGGCGTCGAGGGCCTCCGTGTGGTCGACGCGTCCATCATGCCGAGCATCGTTAGCGGCAACCTAAACGCTCCGACCATCATGATAGCGGAGAAGGCTGCTGACATCATCAGAGGTCGCCCGCCGCTCGTTGATCCGCAGGTTCCGGTGTACCGGCCGCCGAGGCTAAACTCTCAGCGATAACAAGAACAAGTGTCTTGTTTACTTTGACATCATGTCATAGATACATATATTAGAGCTGTCAAATGATTACATTTTTAAATCAGATTAATCACATCTTAGAATTTTGATTAGTGATGATTAATCGCTTAACTCATTCAAACCCAAAAACGTGTAAATACGTTTTTTAAAATACTTTTTCCTTCCCTACTAAAACTGTATTTGTTTTTTTTTGTTTGTTTGTTTGTTTGTTTTTGGTTGTTTGTTTGTTTGCTTTTTAATGCTAGAGCACACCGAAGGCTTTGATGCAGCTTCTGACCTGAAGAGGTTGCTTAATGCAATGGTAGTTATTACAAAAAAAAGGCCTGTAGGTGGCAGCAGAGTATAAGAGATCAGCCAGGGCTATGTTGGAATAAGCTGTTTTTGCCAGTGTCACAACAGGTTTGTGAACAATAATGAAACTTAGCTATATTCTAATGCTAATTGCTGCACAACTGAAACAGATAAATATAGACTCTAATCTTTTGTTTGGTGGGTTCCATGTTTTTATAGCAATAGAACACAATATTCTGTGGGCCTTGCAAAATCAGTCAAAATCCACTTGCTTCAGTGAAAATAGCTGGGAGTGAATGAGTTCATTAAAAAGGCTTTTTATCAACATTTTTTGCCAGCCATATCTAAAGAGCACCTGTTATGTGTTAATTCATACGACATTTAATGTAATGAGGACGTCTTCAAACATTTTTTGATCCAATGCACACACTCATCCTCCTCTTTTGAAATCAGGTCATTTTGTTTTATCTGAAGAGATCACAAGTGAACAGTCGTCCTCCTTCCTGACTACGTGATCGCGTGTCACTTAGACCACCACACAACTCGGGTCCAACTGTGAACATTGATAGACCAGATAACTGTCAAAAACGTCTGAATAGCCGAAAGGAGGCAGAAGCCTTCGTTGCTGTTGTTGTTTCCATTCACATCTGTTTGAAATGTGACACTGGATTCTTACAGCTTTGATTATGTAACCTTAATCATTTCCTCCACACAACCACTTTGTTTACTGGCATGGAAAGACTTTTTTTTTTTTTTTTTTCTTTCTTTTTGTGTGAAACTGATGTGTCTCTTTGGTATGCTGTTGCTGCTGGGCCATCAAATTACTTGATCACTTTAAAAAAAAAAAAAACAATAAAAAAAAACAAACTTATTTCCATAGCATACTAGTGTCATATATGTTTGTTTCAAGCCAGTAATTCCACACTCAAGTATTATTATTGATGTCCATTCATCTATTCACTATACCAGTGGTTCTCAACCCTGGTCCTTGAGTACCCCTATCCAGCCTGTTTCCCAAAAGCAACACGTTTTTCAAATGATCAGCTAATCAACAAGCTCTGAATGAAGCCTGATAATGGTCTTCAGCTGTGTTGGCTGGGGAGTTATGGAAAACAAGCTGGATAGGGATACTCGACGACCGGGGCTGAGAACCAGTGCTCTACTAGACCCCTTCAAAGTTTGTAAACAATGTGACGCAACTTAAAGGGCTGGGCTTAGCTGGAGGCAAAAACACCTCAGTGGCGTGTGGTTCTAACACCGGTCAGCATATTTTCACCGAAAGATCACGTCGGAAAGGACGCGGAAAACGGCCATTTGAGTTAATATGTGAGTAAACTGATAAAAATAGAATAGAATAAACAGACAACCAGCGTTGTTTACTTCTAGCTGCACTTCGTTGCCTCCAGCGGTTGTTTTTGCCTCCAGTAAACACCGTGACCTCATCGTGACGTAGGCCATGAAGGGGTCCATACCACTTATCCTGTCAACGGGCACTGAGAAATTGGCGCCTATCTCATTTGATTTCGGGAAAAAGGTGGACTACACCCAGGACCGGTCACCAGTCAATCACAGGGCCCATATAGAGACTATCAACCGTTCATTCACATCTCACATTCAGTGAACCACTACATCAGTAACGAATCAATCATTCATTATTTATCATAAAACTCTACAGCTAAAACTCAAAGTATGCAGTCTTGGAGAAGCGGCATAAATGGCCACTTCCTGTGCTCGGCATAATTCATGTTGTACGGAAAGGTCGATTAAGAAGCCACATGCCTAATAACAAAAAATAAATAAATAAATAAATAAATTAAAAAAAAAAAAAAAAAAAAAAGGGTCTGACTTTATTTACACATACTAAATTTGAAAACTTCAATTACTGCTCTGTATGAAAGCAAAAAAATAAAAAATGGTAACACACTGTCCCCTGTAAGTCCCAAATGCAGAACAGCCACTGTGCAAGTCTTACAAACTTTAACAAGTGTTGTATTTTCATTTTTTTTTACATTTTTTTTACAAGTAATATACATGTTTATGTGATGTTTAAGTAAGTGGAAGTTGCTGCCCGATAAGATTGGACTCAATGTGAATACTGTTCATAAAGTAGAAGGACGTATGTGTTGCATTGATTGTAGTGGAGCCAAATCGTGTACTTACCCTACAATAGTTTCTTAAAACCCATTTAATCCCAAATTTTTCCCAGGCATATATAAAATCAAAATCTGGTGTCATTGATTGCCCTTTGAATTATCTTTTTTTTTTTTTTTTTTTTTAATATGGACACATAGGTGAAGATGTATGTTTTATGTATGTTGGGATGAGTTGAGGAAGCCATCTTCTTCTCAAGGTGTAACCAGGAAGTAAACAGATCTGGTCATTTAATAATTTATTCCAAACATGTGCAAATGCATACATTTCATCCAAGCAATGTATTCTGACAATATATACTGAAAATGTTTTGGAGGATTACCCAGTAACATTTTTTGAGCCCTGTAAATGAAATTATTCTTGTCCATCACACTTATGACCAGCGGGTCGAAATGGGTTTTAATCTCAAAAGGATGTCTAACTTCTAATGTGAAAAATAGCTGTCATTACCATGACAACCAAGGGTGAACTGCTTGTGGGTTTTACTTTTGCAGTGTGGTGCACAACATTTCACGAGTTTTTCATTTAACCACTGTCTATTTGCATTTATCAGTGTCTTGTAAAAAATAAAAAATAAAAATAATAATAAAATAAAAATAAAAAAATCCTATTAGAATCCATGGCATACATGGATCAGAAAAACTATTATTTGCTGTTGTTATGAAGTACGTTGAAGCAATTGCTAATTAAGAATTTTTGTAATGAATGTGTAATGAATTACAACTGTCTATAAAAGCTTTGCACTACCCTAGCCTAGTTTAAATGCTGCAACACTAATTGTTTACATGAAATGAGATTGTTACGTTGAAATTGTTTGACATTTGTTCACTCTAAAGGGATGACAATTAAAGGCCTTACATAGCTTTCCCCGCATGTCTGTGTTTTGATTACTGGTACAAATGATTGTAAACAAGACAATCCTGACTTTTATTTTATGACTAGAGAATTGTAGTGCACAAAACCTTGATTCTGTTTGTCATCCGCTGAAAAGATCATACGGACGTGTGCTACAAAGCTGATACCAAGCTGTTTTTTTATTTTATTTTATACAACAGGTAGAAAGCAGAAACCAGACCTTACAATATTTAATCAACATCTGAAAAGCAGCGGAACATTACAAAACATAAAAAATAAAGATTGCACAAATGCCCCCCCCCCCCCAGAAAAAAATAAATAAAATATATAACAAAAATAACTGTAGTCATTTTGTTTGTTTCCTTACTGGTTGCTATTATTGCATGATGTCATTTTATGACATATCAAATGTCCTGTCTGCTGCTCTGTTTTTTTATATGTGGCTCAAAAATAACTAAACTAGGCCTAAATGTCACTTCAAAAAAAAAAAAAAAAAGTTGTTTTGCACAACAGGTTATTTTTATTCTGCTTATTTTTATTTTTTAAACGATCTGCTGTTTCACCTGAATTTCCCCTGTGGGGATTGTTAAAGGGTTAAAATGTTACTTTTCTACTTTTAGTTTATAAAGCCCTTTAATTGCACAACTGTCTTTAGAGAGAGAGAATTCCATTAATATATGGTGGTAGAAGACACAATCTCCACTTGGGTATTTATTTATTTATTTTTATTTTTTTGGAACAACCTGCTGCCCTGCGGGAATACGTAAAAAGTCTTTTAAATCTGACCTTGTGATGCTGCTTGCATGGAGGAAATCATATACTGTACTGCACTGTAGATGTGATTTGTAAGGACGTAAAAGCAGATATTAAACACGACTGTTGTGACTTTTACGTGATAAATTTATAATCTTGAGACTGGAGCCCATTAAACTGATTTCATGTAGTTTATATTTAACTTACTCCATTTTTGAGCAGTTATTTATGTATCTTAATTTCCTGCAGGTTTGAGTCAACAACTGCATGTCCATAATTGATCTTTTTACTGCTAATCTATAATTAGAAATAATTTCACAAAAAAATAAAAGCACATAAATATTTTGATCAAGTTGTCAAATTAGAGTAATTTAACTGTATTCCTGGAATGCACTGTACTGCATATAGATATGTGATCTTTTCTTTTCAAGTCTAGTCAATTACATGAAATCATATTCAAAACATAATAATTACCTGTAATAGCTTCACTTTGACTCCTGCACCCTGAAATGAAGCATAGAAAATACAGTGGAACCTCTAAAGCGAAATGAGTCGTGTAATTCAGCAACTGAGCAAATTTCTCATGAAAAAAGTGCAAAACCTCAGAGGTCAAAGTTTAACCATGGAAGGATACCAGTGGCAAAGCAAGAAAAATGGTAACTCATATTTTTACACTTGTATGACCATTCTTTTCCAATTGTTCCACCTCAGAGATTCCACTGTATAACACACAAACATTTATTGTGCAAGAAAAATGTTTTGAATCCAGTTTAAAGCTGAGCCATAGCTAAACAACACAAATCTCTGATGTTGACCCCAACGTACGCACGCAGTTTCATCAGCACAATGATCACCAGCCATGTTGTTTCCAAAATGAATTCATAGGATTCAGAATGGCTTTGCAGGTCAAGAAGAGTTTTCTGGTCTCAACACTCACCATTCATGAAGACAGAAATCAAATACAACATCAAATCAATCTTCTACTTTCAAAATGTGTTTTCTTCAGAGGTCTTTGTCTGTTCCTGTAGAAAAAGAAAACAAGGCACTTTGTTCGTATGTCGTCTATCGTAGGAGTGCAACGATCCTCTCAGTGTGGAAAAGCAGCAGAACGTCGAACGGACTCAATCAAAAACAAATTGGATTTGTGCCGCTGCTATAGCGACGAGATGCAAATCATCTCGTCTGCGAGATCCTCCTCCCGTTTGGCGGCCACGTACGTCTCCTCGTCGCTGTAGTCCTGCGTGACGTGCGTGGCAGGGTCCGAGCTAGCGGCCCCGCCCCCGCCAGGGTCGGCCATGCTGCCGTTCAGCAGATTACTGGCGGCGCTCTCCATCTCGTCGATGGTCATCTCACAGGCGTCCGCTATCTCGTGCTTGGTGGCCGATACAAACTTGGGGTCCCGGGCGTATTTTCCCAGACCCTCAGAGATCAACGCCTGAAATAAAGTAAACAGTGGACAGTAAAGTCATCTTTTTCAAGCTATAACATTAACTTGTCTCATTAGCTCAACATATGTTTGTATTATGAGGGAAAACATTTTTTTTTTTTAAATGTGTGGTTTAATTAATGTCATTCCAAAATAAGATCATCTTCTTTCAAGGGGATTCTCTACTGTTAAGGTTTGTTCATGTTCTAATGAAACACTCTAATGATAATAAAAACATCAAACACTCTGTTGAACTCTTGAAATCTTAAATAATGTGATAATTCCACTTCCACTATGAATCATGAGCACATCAAGGGGCAGTGAGGCTCTGCGTCCCTTGCCTACCCTGACTTCACATCACTGGTGATGATGTGAAAACATCCCACTGTATTTGTGTTCATCATTTCAGTAGTCAAACTTAGAATGTGAGCTACAGAAATAAAACAAAACAAAGATTCTTATAGGGCTGGGCGATATAAACGGCAGCCTATACTCAATATGGTGCAAATTTTGCCGAAGGTAAGCAATTTTGACTCTACTTGGGTGGCGCATGTTGATGATGTCACAGCACAGCACATGTTGATGATGTCATCGTATCTACGTCCCGGTGTCGGTACTAGATGTGATTGGGCTGCCAGATCGTATCAGGGTTTGCCTTTTCCAAAGACCTCCCGTTTCTTCTTGTTCGACGCAGCACCCGTGACCGTTTGATCCCCAATTCGGCATATCACACTGTGTGCAACTTACATTTGAGACATATCACAGATCTGGCAAGTTAAATTTCTCTTTTACTGTTTCCTTATTCGTTCGCATTCTTTCCCTATTTTGATTAGCTTTATTTCATTTCTTTTCTTCTGTTAGTTAGATATAGGCAGTGTTTTGATTTTGTAGTG
This sequence comes from Festucalex cinctus, assembly GCF_051991245.1. Lineage (NCBI taxonomy): Eukaryota > Metazoa > Chordata > Actinopteri > Syngnathiformes > Syngnathidae > Festucalex > Festucalex cinctus. The sequence continues at coordinate 42,271,905 of NC_135412.1, read as the reverse complement.
TAACAATCGTAAATAAATGCATGTTTTATTAACTCTATTCCGCCTAAATCATCTGTGTTTCAGAGTGGATTATTATTCTTTTGTTAGTACAACGAACCACTGAATATTGCGTGTAGTGACTTCAGATTATAAATGATTGATAAAGAATGGATTTTGGTCGTTGGTTGCTCCTGTTAACCAAAGCAAAGCCAACGTGGTGCCCCTAGAGGTTATCGAAGTAATTACAATTGACCTCTGTAACGTTCAGATTATTAATTCGTCCAAAAGACGACCCAATTATCGCTACAGAAGCAACTTCCTCAAAACCTGAAGGTCAGCTATACTATTGTTATAGCAATAAATTTCCATACAAAGCATTTACTAGCTAAGTGTTTCTCAATCCTCACTGAGCCGAGGTACAAATTTGACATTTAAATCTTGTGGAGCACACGAGCACACAAGAATGTTACAAAACGTGCATATACTGAAGTGGTGATTATCTGGCAATGATCAAGAACAAATACGGTATTTGGAGTAAACAAAGAATAAATTGGGCAAATTTAGTGAAACTGGATAGTTTCCCAACTATGTCACATGGTGGTCGAGAATCACTGTGCTAAGCAACTATTTAGATTGCTCTGACGTCATCCCTGTACTAGCTAATAAAGAGAAAAAAGAAAACACTTACAGCCTCCACTAGACTGTTGGCGCTGCCTCTCTTCTGCAGGAAATGTGAGCAGGTCTCCGCAGGAAGCTGGAGTCGTGAGGGAGAGTGGCCGCGGCTGGGAGCGCTGTCTGTGTACCACGAACTCCTCTTCACCGAGGCCGGGATGTTGCCCACACTGCCCGAGCTCCTCCAGTCCACCTAAGGACACACAACTCTCATCTTAGTATATTTACATTCTCCCATTTTCATTTTTTCTCCCATAGTGCTTGTCCTCCTTCTGGTCATGGGTGAGCTGGACCCTATCTCAGCTGATTTGGGGCGAGATGTGGGTACACTTTGAAAATGTCACCAACAAATTGCAGGGCACATATCGACAAACAACCTTTCAAACAAATATTCAAAGAAATTGACAATTTAGAGGCTGCCTAACGTGCAGGTTTTTGGAGAGTGGGTGGACTGCAGAGTAAATGGAGAAAACCCATACAAGCATCGGAAAAATTCATTTCATTTCTTTTTTAAAGAATAAAATAAACATTTTGAATTGAATTGAATTAATGATTAAAATGTATTCTTTAATTGAATAATAAGCTGAAATGTACGCCAAGTTTTTTTTTTTTTTTATGTCTTCAGTATAAAAGGAAAAGTCTGATTAAAGATATGTGATTTTAGCTGGGTTTCTAATTAGTATCACTTTGACTGCCAGCCCTGCAAAAATGCATAATTTGATGTTTTTTTCCATCAATGGCAGTGAATGAGTTAATATTATTATTATTATTATTTTATTTATTTTTTTATTTTTTATTTGTTTATTTATTTTTTAATAAAAACAACAGCTTACATATCCTCAACTTCTTGCTTATTGATCAACAGTGAAGGCTTAACACAGCTTTCTCCAAATGCATTTTGACCTGAATTTAACTGAGTGTATGAAGTCAAGTCAAGCTTATTTATAGAGCCCTTAATAACAAAAGAGTCTCAAAGTCCCGTCAACAGTTGAACGACATCCCCTGATCGAAACACAAGAGGGCAAGGAAAAACTAAAAAAAATCCCAGTAGAAAAAGAAAAGAAAACTTGAGAAGTACAAAGTATCACATCTGTTCCAAGCAAAGGACCTTTACATGTAAGCAAATGTTTGAGCACACCTGTATGAGTGGCGTGTAGCAGGGCGAAGAATCGTAGGCAAGCGGGGAAGCAGGGGGCGTGGCCCAGGAGTGGACCGACCGCGTGGGAGAGAGGCGCTGAACTTTACTGGCGTCCAGGCCAGCCACCGCCATGACCTGAAGGCAGAAGGACAAAGGAAAGTCGAAAAGACAAGGTGTAACTAAACCAAAAAAGGGTGTTTGTTTGAGGGAACGTGTACCTGTTGCTGCAGCAGGTGCAGTGGAAGAGCTGTGCAGGAAGGAGAGGGCGGAGCTTGCTCCTGACTACTTCTTCTGCGAAGACACTCGAAACTGAAGGTCGGTCTGTTGAGGGCTATGCGAAAACACAACATGTATTATATACTGTGACTTGTTGGCTGTCTTCAAATGTGGAATTCTACATATGAATATTTACTTTATTAGGTACCCTTGTGCAATATCATGAGATCCAATATAATTCTGAAGCTTGATCGTAATTACACTCCAAAAACTGGATGACAAAGTTCCACTCCAGTCCTGCAGGAGGCAGTAACCTAGATTACCAAGTGGTTGTTGTTGTTGTTTTTTCACCAACACACAATATGGCGGCCCACTGCCTCACTTGTCGACCATTATTATATTGTGAACGCATCATTTTTATACAGCTTTTGAATAGAAACTGTGCAGGTGTACATAATGAAGTGACTGGCGTGTGAATGTTTGATGGTTTAACTGGGAAGGAAAACTCATCAAGGTCAGTATAATTTATAGTGTGTCACGTTCATTAATTTAATGCATGAGCCTTTGGGGGTGATTTTAAATGTGATTTTAAGTAGATTTAGTTTGATATTAACCCGAAAAAGGACATTTGAAAGTGTGTCACACAGAAGTGATGTTATCTAGCAGCAGCCAATAGAAAAGCACCTTCAGATGATGTCACTCCCATGGTGTTTTTTTTTTTTTTTACATTGTGCACAAGTCATAGACATAAAAAAATAAAATAAAACTAATACTGAAACTAACTAAAACTAAACTAAAACGAAACATTTATTAAATAAAACCAATACCAAAAAAAACACACCCTGAAAACTAATTTAAACTAACTAAATTTAAATAACAAAACTCAAAACGAAATAAAAACTAATTAAAATGAAAAATTCCAAAACTATAAGAACCGTGAATACCTTGCGGTGATGCTAAAAGCCATCTCCGAGGCGACTGCCTACTGTCTTGACATATGGGCTGTTGGTCATCGTCATAGAAACAATCTGACTGTTGTTCCATGCTGAAGACATCTGCGTCCAAAACGACCTCCATGTTGCGAGAGTCTTTATTGGACAGCCTGCGCAAAATACATGATTTATGTGAGTGGCGTATACTAGCTAATCGTGTATAGAGAGTCATTGAATGGCTGTCACTGACTAGTGGCTGGTCACCAGGTGTGACTGACTGTACCTGTCCTGTGTGAGCATGATGTCATCTTCATGGGACTCGTCCCCACTGTAGTAGTACTCTCCTGACCCCTGCTCCTCGTCACTGTCCGCTTCCACTGGCTCGGACCTCTGAACAGAGGCGCGGCGACCCTTACAAACCTCTGACCTGGCAAGCCAAGGTCAGTTAGGTATCAATCAGTCCAGTAACCAAAGTGTCTTTTGACAGGTATGACTGGATGGTGAATGTTTACTTTGAATGTTTGGAACTGTCTATGAGAGGGTGGACAAACTTCTGCGCTCAAGGGTCATATTTGAAAGGGACAGACAAACTAGGGCAGCGGTTCTCAAACACTTTACTGTTCATGACCATCAATGTTAAAATAACTAGCATAATAGACCTAAATGTTCATTAAAAAGAAGACAGTATCCTAAAAAGGATATTTAATTTTATTGTAATCTAGTGTAACATTATGCAGTTTGAACATATGCACTAAATAAATAAATAAAAAACAAACCTTAAAAAATATTAGTTTAAAAAAATGATGCAATTAAAATGCAGTGTACGTAACAGCTGTGAAGATATTTCACGTAAATAAATGTTTTAAAACAAAATACAAAAAATATTGCAAATGTTTTGTACTCAAGTTAAATATGACTGAACTGTAAAACAAATTCTTAAATGTTATGTAAAATATTATTGTTTCTATATGAAAACGCTTAGTAGGCCAGATTAAAAAATAAAAGAAATATTAATTACTTGATTAAATAAAAATGACTATGATGATGAGAATATATTTTTTAAATAATCAAAATTTTGCAATTAAGTGCTAATTTTGCACCTGCTTTCTATAAATCAATTAATGATATATTTAATAAGACAACTGAATAAAAAAATGGAATGCATGCATTTTAATAAACATATTTTAGGTAAAAAGATAAATAAATAAAACAATAATAATAATATTAATGAAAAATAAATGCAGCAAATATTTGAAGACCTTGATCATAAATTCTTAGTGGGACAGATTAAATAATAAAATAACTAAATTTTAATTACTTGATTAAATAACAAGACTGATGATGATGATGATGATGATGATGATAATAATAATAATAATAATAATAATAAGAAGTCATCTAGAATTCTTCTTCTTCTTCTTCTTCTTCTAGTTTAGTTTTTTTTAAATAATCACAATTTTTCAATTAATGGCTAATTTTGCACCTGCTGCTTTGACCTTTTTCTTTTTTCTTTTTTTTTTATGCATAATACTGTACCTAATGTAGGCCTCATAGCAGTGCCTCCTGCTCCAAATTGAGGGGTGCATGAGGTCAGCCCAAAAAAATGGTTAAATGGAACAGGAAGCCGTAATAGAAAAGGAAGAAAGAAATAAGGGCATCAGTGAACACATTGCATTGTGGGGTCACATTTTGGTAAGCCCTTATTAGAAAAAAAATGTCTCATGGCCAAAACTGACCTCATGGAGAGCGCCTTCCAAGGATTCTTACGGGTGGATACCGGTGAGCCCGTTTTGGTGGATGACGGGCGGTCTGTCTCTAACAAGCATTTCCGCTGCTTCCCACGGGGCACAGACAGAAGCATGGGCACGTTGGCATTGTTGAGGTTGGCGTTGGAGGGTACGGGTGATTGTTGGTGATTGGAATTAAAGCAGGAGTAGTCAGACTGATGAGAGGCGTGCTGATGATGATTATAATGGACAGGTGACGAGGTCATTTCTGCCTCCTCGCTTCTATCATTGCTCCTAACGCCCGCTTGGGCGGGTTCTGTTGAGGCACTGCAGGAAAAGGGGAGGATCTGTAGAGGACGTTGAGTGACGGTGGTCGGGTGGGTGGAGCCTCGTAGATTCGTACTGATGTGGTTGACATGGTTACCGAAAAGGCCGCCATTGCGCTGAAAAGAGATACCAGGAACAAAAAGTTGTAGTAAACAAGTAGGCTACAGTACAGAACAGTTTGTGATTATACGTATACAAAATATAGAATACCCTGTAAATTCCCTCATCTTCTTCCTCTGTCAAATCTACAAGCCCCTCGCCCTGCAAGTCACATGATATGGCTCGTCGGATCTCAGGTCCGATGTCATGTAGCGTGCGCAGGCCAGCCTGTAAAGACGTCAGATGGAATGAAACAGAACATAAAAGGAAATAGCGCTGCCAATACAGTTCTTCCAAGAGGGTGACTCATCGGAATTCACTCATTTTTTGGAATCAGCTTGACAGTACTCACCTGTAGAGCCATGGTGCTGTTAGTCTTGTCGAATGAGCGCATACCCACAAGGCCTTTCTCTTTGCGCCTCTTGAACTTCCTGAAGTAGTCCTGTATCAGGAAGGTGGCATAGAACTTCCCCACTGTTACCTCGTCATCTGAGTGAACAGACCACACACGCCGAGGGGTCCCCAATCAACACCAAAGGCGCAAAAACGCTCGCATCCTCTCTGTGTGCGCCTGTGCGTGGGTGGATGTGCGTGTGTGTCCAGTCAAATGTAGAACATACAAGTCTGCAATGCCTTGGCTCATACTTTCTCACAATCCCATTCTCAGTTCGCTATTTCCCAAGTCACATTTTTTTCCTGTGGAACCTATGCTCACCTAGTCACTAAAAACTCACCTTTTCATGCTTTTGGTTGGGCCCGAACAATATGCATTTTTTTAGGCCGATGCTGATACCGATTTTTGGCAGAAAAAAAAAAATACCAATTACCGATTAATCTGCCGATTATTTAAAAATATATGTAAAATAAAATTAATCCCTTCCCCAATTCCTTTTCAATGGGTGCCAATTACGCACAAACTTTCGCTATTAAGCTTCTCTGCTTTGAATGACAAGTCCATATAAAAAAATTTTTATGAAATGTACAAGGTTATTGTATAGATGTATGTGTCAATAATAAAACCATTCTTATTTGTTTACAACTGCTGTAAAGCATTAACATTTTCTTTTATATATTTTTATCTTGTTTTCATAAGTCTTGGGACTTACTGGGCTAACCTGGGACCTTGGGGATTGCATTTCGTGCCATGTCATATGGAAATGTGTGTTAAGATAAAAATAAAAATAAAAAATTCTTGAAATAAGAATAGAATAAACTAAAATAATAGCAACTCATGCCGTGCATTCATAGCATACACACTTAAAGTGAGTACAGAAGAAAGTTGCAATTGAATAACTAGTTTTTCACACATTGTGAAGAATTTGTGCCTTTGCATAGTGTTATCCCATCTGTAGGAATGTGTTCCCACAAGACTTGTGTGTGGATATTCATTATTTGAAGGAAAAACACTCCAGATGTCGATGCTAACTTCCTGTTACCATTTGCTAATTCCTGTTAGTGCTAGGCTCGCGATATCTTCTCTCTTTTTTTTTTTTTTTTTTTTTTTACGAAGCATGTTTTGTATTTAAATATACAGTGGGTGTAATTCTTAAAGTTATGTATTTAGTTTTACAGTTAACTCCAACTGCGGTGTCATTAAAAAGCTTAAAGGGCGCTTCGGCACAACAGAATAACCAGAATAACAGACGCTACACACTTGCTCGTTGCTAATGCTACGCAAGAAAAATGGTGCATTAAGGGTACTTTCACAGCGTTGTAAACTTTTCTTCATAACGTTTTAAGGGAAAAATAATAGGCCATTTGGCCGATTGTTTTGGTTGATGTTTGAAGGCCAATAATCGGTTGATTAATCGGTCGGACCCTACATTCTTGGTTCTAGGCTACTTTTGTGGTCATTTTCAACTTCCTAACATTTCACATGATGGCGACAATGCCATGGCTAATGGGAAAGTAGCAATTGGTGCATCGTTGTATGTCATGGTGGAGCTATATTTAACCTAGTTTTCAGCACAACAGTTTTTACCACATGCATATGCTTTTGGTCAGTGAATGGCTATTAAAAAATATCAAGGTAACAAATAACAGATGCCTCATTGTTGCTTGACAATTGCTATTTTTACAGGTTGTGAAGGTTGCAATGTTGTTACAACAAGCAGCAAGCAGTCAACTGAAGCTCTCATCTTGAGACACAGAAAAGAACTAGAGGACAGCCAGCAATGAAGAAGAAAATGACAGGACGCCATCTGCCATGCAGGGAAGCTCTTCAGGTCTGATTCACTCAGATGACTTGTCACTAACTGTTTCACAATGCATTGGCGTATCAGAGGAGTAACAGTACAGCAGGGATTTATTTATGTTTACATAGAAGTTGCGTATTGCCCCATTTGGGTAATTAGAAGCAAACTGTGAAGCTGGCTTAGCTGGTCAGAGGGAAAACAGGCGACTAAATTTCAGTGGGGAGAAACTGAAAGACTGAAGTTCAGCTGAATCGAGGGGTCCAGTAAACATGTTTTGTCGTTCTTGTAAAAACACAGAACTGTACTTCCATCATCACCTTTTCCTGGACCTTTTTAATAAATGAAGAACCAAGTAAGGGTGATGGATGCTTGAAGATGGAAGCATGGATGATGCCATTTGGGGCGCATATTGATGGTGATCCATTTTCAAGCAATGGAGGTTTTCCATGCATCACGCAACACAGTTGAAGAAAACGACACAAGGCTCTGTTCAGAAAGCAAACCTGTGAATTTACTTTTTCGTTTGGATATAGGTCTGATCGGATGTGTGGTCTGTGTGTTGTATAAATGAATGTAGTATTGAAAAATTCTTACATATGTTTTTAGAGAATTTGATTTGTGCCATGCCATTTTGACACTATGATTTGAATGAGGCAAAAATTGTACTAGAAATTTAAATGATTTACGCACACTCATGCGTGTATTTTACCAACTGAGGATTATGTACAGGTCCTTTTTTTTCCCCAAGCAGAGCCTTGTGAACTTTTAAGCCAAGTAAGCGTTAAGCATTCTCATGTCACCAGACTAAAACAGCACTGCCCAGAGAGGCAGAAAGAGAAAAGGCTAAGTGTGTGACTGAGCAAAGCAAGCTGTGGGAAAGAGAAGCCTGACACAAAGTTAAAAGCAGAAGAAGGCAGACGTAGGGTTAAGCTAATATACGGTAAACATGCAGTTGATGTTTGGCGTCTAGAACACAACACCGAAGCATGTCAGCAACTTGGGACGGAAACTACAGGCTTGAGTTAAGATTAAATAGTAAAATATTACTGGTAGTAAAGCCACAAAAGCACTAACTACTTATAAACTTGGCTTCCAAAATAGAAGACGCGAGAAGAGCAGGGCACCGAGTGGTATTCCTTTGGGGTGTAGTGACCACTCACCACCTGCAGGGGGCACTACTTGATCCAACAGTTTCATGCTGGTCCTTTTCCAGATCTTCTTGATCACAGCCCTCAGCTCCTCGTTAGCTTGTTCTAGGTTACCTTGGAGACAAGATTCAGGAAGGGAAATTCACTCTTTCATATTTGCGGGCTACTTTTGGCACTTTGACAAGGCTATCAATAAAAAAATTAAGCTGGGATTATAACGATAATAAGGTTTGGACTCACCTTCTGTTTTAATCTTGAGAGCAGTGCGCACCAGTGCAAACAAGGTGGCATTAAACATAACTGTGCCATCGCTGTTCAGAGGCATGTTCATCGCAACCAGACGCTGCACATGTTCATGAATCAAACATCAGAGAGGATAGATACAATGTGCACTACTCATATACATTTTAAACCACATTACAAATCAAATCTACAGTATTATTGTTTTAAGAATGTTATATTTGCTTTGCTCGGGGTTGTCATTTGAGATATTTGTCTGTTCCTGCAAACATTTTTACTATATACGCATACCTGCCATGATATTTGGGTATTTATTCAGTTATTTTTTTTTTTTTAATAAGACCAAAACACATTTTTATTACTATATTTCTTGTGTTTGTTATTAAAATACATGGGAAAAGGACCTTGGAAAAAAAATAATTGCATATTAAATCACAATCTCAATATTTTTTGGGGGAATTGCAATTAGATTAGTTTTTTTACTTATCATTATTATTATTATTATTATTATTAGTTATTTATTTTAGACATTTAAGATTTCAGATTTCAAATTTACTTTTAACTTTTAACAAACCTGATCGCTATCAAATGCTGTCCATTCCTAAATACATTTCTATGTATTTGGATAATCAGAAGCAGGTAGTTCATGTGAATATTATCCAGAAATCCACATTTTGGAACAAGTTTAATTTAAATAACATAGAAAATCACATTTTACATGTTAGCACACTTATATTAAAGTCAAATTAGTTATATAAGTGTTGTGGGAAAACCTGGATCTGAATTCAACATGATGTTAATTTTAGCTATCACTTATTGAATTCACAGGTGAGAAATATTAGGATCACTTAGGGAGGCTAATCTATCATGTGTAATGTTACTCAACTCAACTTTATTTATATAGCGCTTTCATACAGCATCATATATACTACACACCTTGCAGGCCACCCTGTGTGGGCAAAGCTTGCCAAAGCCAAGAGGAGGTTGGATCCTCCTCAGCAATGTCACCACATCCAGGTGTTTTATCCTGCCTCTGCCAGGAACACAAATCAATAATTAATAAGAATATAACAAGAAAATTAAAGACTAACGAGGAACCACTATTAAAAACAAATCAGAGCATTAGAGAACTATTCATAATAGGATAATGCACAGTGTTGACTTTAAATAAGTTTATAGTACACTGTAAAAAAAAAACTAAAATAACAGTTTCACTGATTATTTATTATTTATTATTTATTTTACAGATGTTTCCTATATTTTTAAAATAACATTTCATTTTCAAAAATAGACTGTAGGTGTAATCTCATATGTTAAATGTAAAATAACATGAAATCACTGTAACTGTGAAAACGCAATATATATATAGTTATATAGTTATGTAGTTCTTCTACAAAAAAACAAACAAACAAAAAAAAGCATAAGAAATACATATCGGTATATTTATTGTTAAAATAATTCAATAAAAAATCAAAAAATTGTAATTTTACGATTCTTTGGCATTTTTATTGAAAATATATACATTCCATGTATCCTAAAATTACTTAAAACAGCGGTGGCGTGGTTCAGTGGTAGAGTGGTCGTCTAGTATCCCTGAGGTTGGCGGTTTGATCCCTTTTGTGACCATGTCGAAGTATCCTTGAGCAAGATCCTGAATTTGTGATACTGCGTCATCAGAAGATGAATAAGTAGTCAAAAATGTAAAGCGTTTTGAGGGCCTCGTAAGGTGGAAAAGCGCTATATAAATTAATTATCATAACAGTGCATTCTCGCAATTTTAAACCCAATATCTATTTTTTCAACAGTTTTTATACTGTTATGTTACATCAAACGCAAATGATTACCGTATTTCCCGCACTATAAGGCGCACCTCATTATAAGGCGCACCGTCAATGTATGATATATTTTCAAACTTTTTCCATATATAAGGCGCACTGCACTATAAGGCGCACCACATTATAAGGCGCACCTTCAATTAATGACATATTTTACAAATTTTTCCATATATAAAGGCGCTACAGTAGAGGCTGGGGTTACATTATGCATCCATTAGATGGTGCTGTGCTAAAGGGAATGTCAACAAAACAGTCATATAGGTAAGTCAAACTTTATGAATAGATTACAAACCAGCTTTCTGACAACTCCATTGACTCCATTCACTGGAAAAGCGCTATATAAAGTAATTATCATAACAGTGCATTCTCGCAATTTTAAACCCAATATCTATTTTTTCAACAGTTTTTATACTGTTATGTTACATCAAACGCAAATGATTACCGTATTTCCCGCACTATAAGGCGCACCTCATTATAAGGCGCAACTTCAATGTATGATATATTTTCAAACTGTTTCCATATATAAGGCGCACTGCACTATAAGGCGCACCTTCAATTAATGACATATTTTACAAATTTTTCCATATATAAGGCGCTACAGTAGAGGCTGGGGTTACATTATGCATCCATTAGATGGTGCTGTGCTAAAGGGAATGTCAACAAAACAGTCATATAGGTAAGTCAAACTTTATGAATAGATTACAAACCAGCTTTCTGACAACTCCATTCACTCCCAAAATGAATAAACAGCTGTTTTATTATTTTCTCTGAGGTAAAGTATTAGTATTAGCTCGCGATCCAAGATGGCGGGATCTTCTGGGCATGCGCGTCACCGATCGTGCAGGGTCACCGATAGCGTCTTGACAGTGAGACCTGTTGCGGCTCAATATTGATCCATATATAAGGCGCACTGGATTATAAGGCGCAGGGTCAGCTTTAGAAAAAAATTAAGGCTTTTAGGTGCGCCTTATAGTGCGGAAAATACAGTATACATCCTCTTTTCATAAAATGATGTAATTAAAAACGACTAAAAACAGCATCCATCCATCCATCCATTTTTTGAACCGTTTGTTCCTCACAAGGGTCGTGGGAGGTGCTGGAGCCTATCCGAGCTGGCAATGGGCAGGCGGGGGACACCCTGGAGTGGTTGCCAGCCAATCGCAGGGCACACAGCGACGAACAACCATCCACACTCACAAGCACACTTAGCGACAATTCGGAGCGCCCAGTTAACCTGCCATGCATGTCTTTGGAATGTAGGAGGGGACCGGAGTACCCAGAGAAGACCAACGCAGGCACGGGGAGAACATGCAGAGGCGGACATGCTGCTAACCAGTAATCCACCCTAATAACAGCACATTTCTGTAATTTTATGAGAAGTAATTTTCTGTTATTTTACTATTTTTTTTAGCACCCCAGCTGCAGCAAAACTACCATTTTTTTAAACATGATTTGTTTACCCCCCATTTTTTTTTTTTTTTTTTTTTACATTGTAGGTGTATGAATGATAAATAAACAATATCACAGTATTGGCAGAATTAGAGGTAAGCGAAATATAATTTTGCTTACGGCGTGGGCCAGTTCTGAAGGAAATACACAGCAAAAGGCAAAGTCCCAAGTACTCACTTTGCTTCAGGGTCATATTCGGACCAGATGCGTTTAAATTCATCAAGATGATGCGGTCCAAGAATGGACCAATCCCGGGTGAGATAGTCAAAATTATCCATGATGACGGCAACAAACAGGTTAATAATCTGAAACCAGGACATGAACATGATTTTTTTGTGCCTGCATTATGACTCCTGTGTCGTTTTGTGGAATGCGTCAAGATCACCAGAAAAGCACAAAGCATGTAGAAGGTGATGAAGTAGATGATGGCGAAGCTGCTGCCACAGGTTCGCTCCTCGCCGGGGTTGTAGTCCGACTCGGTATCGCACAACTTCCCAGGGAGACAGGCCAGCATGATTTCCTGCCAGGCCTCGCCCGTGGCACATCTAACATTCAACATTAGCGACAAGTTATGGTGCTAACTCATTAACAATTGTTGCGGTAACCATTGATTCAAAGTGACAGAAGCAAACCTGAAGAGCATAAGGACAGCTTGAGGGAACGTTTGGAAGTTATTGTTGCGGTTGATTTGTGTTCCATCCACCATGGCTATTTTCCCAAAAACCTGAAACATGTAAAGTCAAACATGACACATAATAATGACAACAGTGTATAATAATGTAAACCTTACTATATAATGTACAATATTGTATTAAATAGTAAATTGACTTATCTTATTATTATATGTCTTTTTATATAGCGCTTTAACTACACCATATGGTGCCCAAAGCGCTTTACAATTTAAGCCTCACATTCACACACGGTCATTGTAATATCATTGTGATAATTGAATTAATAAGAAAGACTAGAGTCTCTTATTCCATCAGGAAAAAAATATATTTGTATCTGTTTCAGTTCTGCAGCAATTAACATTAGAGTATAACTAAGTTTCATCTATATTCACATTCCTGGTGAAAACTGACAAAAAGAGCTTGTTGCAACATGGCACTGGCTGATCTCTTATACTCTGCTGCCACCTGCTGGCCATTTTTTGTAATAACTACCATTGCTTTAAGCCCCCTCTTCATGTCAGAACCTGCGTCAAAGCCTTCTGTATGCTCTTGCATAAAAAAAAAACATTTAACTCATCATTCACTCCCAGCCATTTTCACTGAAGCAACCATCTTTGATCCCGGCTGTTTTACTGGATTTTGACTGATTTTGCAAGGCCCACAGAATATTGTGTTCTATTGCTATAAAAACGTGGAACCTACCAAAAGAAAGATTAGTCTCTTCTTTCATCAGGAAAATATATATATATATTTCTGTCTGTTCCCGTTTTGCAGCAATTAGCATTAGGATATAGCTAAGCTTCATCATTATTGACAAATCTGCTGAGAATTGTGGGGAAATCAGCTTGTTTTCAATGGCCCTAGTTGATCTCTTATACTCTGCTCCCACCTGCTGGCCGTTTTTTCAATAACTACCATTGCTTCACCCGTTCTCTGCAGTTCAGAGGTTGCATCAAAGCCTTCTGTATCTTCTAGCATAAATAAAATAAAATAAAATGTATAAATACGTCTTTGGGACACTTAAAACATTTAAAATAGAACATATGTACTCCTTTTTGGGTGCAAATGAGTTAAAAAAAAATGTGTAAATAGGTTTTTGAGAGTGAAGGACAAAGTATTAAAAAACATGTTTACACATTTTGGGTTTGAATTAATAGTAATTAAGGTCACCTTACAATGACCTAGTCCTAGTGGCACCACTGTGTTATGATCTTTTCTGAGGGGATAAGGTGGTGTCTGTTTGGGGTGAAATGTTTATTTATTCAAATTGTATCGCACCCACGATTAACTGAGGTGTTTGTATGTCTTTGTCTGACTGCAGTGAATCTGTTGAGCTCTGTTTTAATTGTAAATATTGTTCCATGCAAACTCTGTGTACCCAAAAGAATACCTCACCTGCATTCCAATTACTGCATAGATGAAGAACAGCATGGCTATCAGAAGTGCAACATAGGGGAGAGCCTGGAGGTAGAAGACGAAGAAAGGAACGGCATCTGATAAATACACTCAACAAAAATTTATTTTTATTACTGTCAAAACATTTTTTTGCATTTTAGCCTCACCTGAAAGGATTTGATAAAAGTCCACAGCAGCGTCCGGATGCCATCGCCCCTGCTCAACAATTTGACCAATCGCATCACTCGAAAGAGGCGGAAGAAGGTGATAGAGATGCGAGCACTGTCTTCAGTGTTCTGCATAACGGTGATATACATTGAAGGATTAATTATCCTGGTCATACAAATTAAGAAGTATAAAAACGTGCAATTCAAACCCATCTGTTCAACTTCATTTAAACCTGATTTAGTGAAACAGGCACATTTCAGTAAATGATATGTGGAAGATTTCGAACTTCCTGATCGTGGCAATGACAACAATTAGGACGCATGCAGAACAACAGCATGCCATGAACACACCTGAATGCCTCACAAAACTTTCTAAAGAATTTTATAGCCCACAGTCCAACAATCAGACCGTAAATGCAAGAAACAGCAAGTCTGATGACTTCATGACTTCAATTATTTGTCAAGTGGATGCAAACACTTGTTGAAATGAACAACAATAATGTCTCACGCCATGCATCAAACATGTCGGCTGATCATTTAACGAAAACCAAATTTCAAAGATCCTCTCAAAATACATGAAATGACAGCGTGCACAATATTTCAGTCTTTTTTTTTTTTTTTTCCAGTGACCAAATATTTTTGGAGTTTGGAGTTGAAATGAAAGAGGCGGGGCTTCTTCTTACCCCTGGTTCCACTATCACCTTGACGACAGGGAGCGCTGCCGACTTAAAACCAAAAACCTGAAGTTAATTGGAGTTACATCATCCAGATCAAGACAAAATACTTCTGTATGCATCTTCACTTGAGCAGTTGGTATAAGTGTTTATTCAAATTTAGACGACAAATAGAAAACATTGTCAGCGATACAAGCAAAAGCTTCCTGATATGAGTAACTCATGATAAAAACACAAATTAATGTACATAACATATAAATGTATACATAAAAACATGAAAGTTTTGTTACATCACATACAGTGTGATAAGTGTATTAGACTGCCATCCACAGTACTGTACAGTATGGTTCTGTTATAATGTAGAAATGAGAGCTTTTTAACTGAAATTATATTTTCAGTGCCATAACACAATTAATATTATTACCCATGAATTTGCTAACTAAAAGTTTTACAAAAAAAAAACATGTTAAAATTTGTCATATTATTTACATACCATAAAAAGAAAATATGTTTAAGTCGTTAAATGCCACGCTTGATTAATTTCTGACTTTCCATTGAGGTGCCTCGAATGTGAGTATAAAAATATGAATTCAGTTTGAAATGTCTCATGGTTCAATGTCTAAAATAGACTGAGATTGAAAAGCACTTTATTTGACTTGACTTGAAATTTGATCCCTTGTAAAAGTTAATTGGAATGTGACATTAACTAAGTAATTTTACATGATTTTAGCGAAAATGATGAGTTAACCATCCGTGGTTAAATGTGCCAAAAGTGGCACTGGTAGGAATGATGAAAATAAATGTTTGGACTTATTTAGTAATCACTTCAAGACAATTCAGTGTGAGACAATTACTGTAAATGAATGAATGAATGAATAAATAAATAAATAAATAAATGGTGTATGCTTTAAGTCATTTGTGGGCACTGTAAAATAATTTGCACTTAGAAAATTCATAAAATAAATTAATAAAAGAAAGGTTGTAATCTTGACTTGGAAGCTAAATCAAGCCCCCGACCATCTGCAGTTAGATAAACAGTTGCAAACAGACATGCATGCGTGATTACTTACATTGATCTCAGTGATGGCAATGTCAACCACGCTACCCACAACAATTAAGGCATCAAAAGTGTTTCCATGCATCAGCAAAATAATTCTGCAAGCCACAAGACAAAAAAAGAAAAAAGAAAAAAAGAAAAAAGGAGAGAGAGAGAGAGAGGAGAGAGAGAGAGAGAGAGAGAGGAGAGAGAGAGAGAGAGAGGAGAGAGAAGAGAGAGAGAGAGAGAGAGAGAGAGAGAGAGAGAGAGAGAGAGAGAGAGAGAGAGAGAGAGAGAGAGAGAGAGAGAGAGAGAGAGAAGAGAGAGAGAGAGAGAGAGAGAGAGAGAGAGAGGAGAGAGAGAGAGAGAGAGAGAGAGGGGGGGGGGGGGGGGCAGGACAGAAAAGAAATATAATCAAAATAATAATAATCATCAGCTGTAAGCAGAGATGAACAACTTTGCTTTAATGCTGAATGTGCAAAATGATCATCAAACCTTGACGCAAAGTTCTGCCCACTAGGATACTTGATTCACTAGTAGGAGTTTGTGGAAGTATAAATCCTACAATTGGCCCAAAATGTCCGACTTCCTGTTCAATTTCCAGCATGAGTCATTAGACTTTTTCATGCATCGTGTCAACATTGACATCTCTATTTACCGTCTGGTGGTAAAAAATGAAATAAAAAGAGATTGGAAGGAAAAGCGAGAAGGTACTAAGGAAAGAAGCGGCAAGTGGTGGAGGCAGTACAAGACAAAGCCGAACATACTGGCGTCTCTCTACCTGGCTGAGTATGATGTCGACTACACTGCCAATCACCACCAGGGCGTCGAAGACGTTCCAGGCGTCCCCGACATAGCCCTGAATAGGGCGACCATGCACAGCCAGCAGGAGGAGGAAACAAAAGAAGTGGGTGTGTGTGTGTGTGGGGGGGGGGGGGGGGGGGGGGGTAAAAAGGAATGCAGGGCCGAGGTAGGGAAGTAAGAGGGAGAGGAAGAGTGCATGAGGGCTGTTAAGTGGAAAAGAGGGATTGTCGTCAGATCAAAACGTCACCGTTTACTTGAGGGATCTATCAGGGAAGAAATAGGGGAACATCTACGCTGGTAAGAACATGAGATATAGCACACTATACTTTGAGATATCATCATTAAATCATTATTAAACTATCATTTTGTAATTTTTGACATTTGTGTGCTTTTGTCGTTCATGTGAAATTCATTTAAAGTTTACATTATTACAGTAAAGTTAAGTTATGCTAATGCTAAATGCTACATAGACAGTTTCTAATGTGCAGGACCCATAGACAATACACAGTCTTCAAATCATTATGCTCATATTTCTCAAGAATTAGTCACACTTTTATTGGCAGCCAGGCCAATTATTTCTTCGGCATTTAAATGTGAAGATGAGAAGCACAGAGCTTCAGACCTTGCTGCTTTTATTTCTGCGGTTGTGTCATCCTGTTGCCTTTTTTCTTTAAACTAAAATGCAGAGCTGTCAAACTATGTTTTTTAATCAGATTACAGTACCAGTAATCACATCTTAGAATGTTGATTAATCACGATGAATCGCTTAGTTGAAAATGCATTTTTATCAGCATTTTTTGCCCACCAAATTTAAAGATCACCTGTTATGTGATCATTCTTTCAACTTTTAATGTTATGAGGATGTCTTCAACATTTTTGATCCACTGCACACGCTCATCCTCCTCTTTTACTAATCAGTTAATTACTTGCATAATTTCAAATGAAGGAAAAAATGACCCCAATATTTTGACATGAACAAATATTCTGAATGTCAAGCACAAACATGTATTAAATAAAGCCTAAATGCATGAAGTTGTGTTTACTGCTCAAAAACAACCTGCGCTACCTTTAGCATAGCTATACGCTGTCAAGCTAAATGATTATCTGTTGTCAAAATTAATAGTGTGATTAATCTGCATTAATGCATGATTAATGCGATAATTTTTTGTTATTGATTAATTAATTAGCTAACGCTTTAACTGACAGGACTATTAAATACCAGACATTTTATGTAATCAAAATGTCCATCTACAGTTTTAATAGCAGCTTCTGGAATTCTATTCACCCCCACAGCACACCAGACTCACTCTGGGCTTGAAGGCAATCAGCTTGAATATCATCTCAACAGTGAAAACACCAGTGAAGACCATGTTCAGGATGTCCATGGCGTAGTTGAACAGGTGAGACTGGCCATGGTGCTGCAAAGAGGCAACGCACACATCAGATCACCAAAGGTGAAACAAGAATCAAGACTGAGTGTGAAGATTGATATTCAAAAGCATTCTTACCTGTATTGCCAGACAGAGGGTGTTGAGGATGATTAGTACAAACATGACATACTCAAAGCCGGTGGAGTTGACCACATACCAGAACTTGTACTGGTATGGGTTTTTGGGTATGTAGCGACGCAGGGGCCGGGCTTTGAGAGCATACTCCACACATTGGCGCTGGAGCGATTGGGAAGTAGAGAAAGACAAATACTTTAGTCCATAGATGTATTTTTAAAATAACTAATATAGTGGTTCCACGTACCTGGTTCTTGTCCAGCTCACAGTTCTTGTATTCCTTCTCACCTTGCTCCTGGAAGGTGACAATAACGAAACCAACAAAGATGTTCATCATGAAGAAGGCAATTATGATAATATAGATGATGAAGAAGATGGATATCTCAATGCGGTAGTTGTAGATGGGACCCATGTTTTCACGGTTAGAGTCGATGGCCTTGTATAAGAGACTGTGGGGGGGGAAACAAACACAACAGAAAAGCATAAAACAGGGCAGACCTACACCAATGCTTCTACTAGTAATATCTTCATAGCAATAAGTAGAAGCTGAGTGTAGCCAATATTTGCTGCATATTGTAACAAAAGTACAGAAGTAAGAATAGGCTAGGTGTCAGAAGAGTAAGGTCCGGCTCGGGAAGAGAGGAGGCAGAGACTAAAACTTGTGTTTGGTAATTTCACCATGTATTAAATTACAGCGTGAACAACAACAACAACCCTAGTGGACAGGACAAATATACACTTATGTACAAGAAAAAATGAATGGCCATTCAATGCAAATAATAAATTTTCAATCATTTACCATGAAGAACCAAAATAAAGAAAAGAAGGGAAAAGAAGGGAACAACTCTTTATCGAGGCACGGATTGAACTATCTGATTGATAATTTCCAAAGTTCTGCAATATGAAGTTCATTTGTTGGCAATCGCATATTCACAGTTCACTTGCGCAAAAATGTAGTCACAGTTCATGCAACCAGCACTATAGTGATCCAATTGTCCAGCAACCGAGGTGTATGAGTGAATGTGAGTAACTGAGAGAATGAATCCGGAGGGGTTGCAGATCAGAGTGCAAGTTATGGAAAAGTGCAGGGTCGGCTACGAGAGCCTCCTACCAGCCCGAACAGAGCAGGTGGCTGGGGTTCCTGGCAGGAATCTCCATTTCCTTAGCTGCATTCAATGTTCGTTGACTGTTCCTGGGCTTAGCTCACCATCAATTCAAGTCTGGCCTGTATGAAACAGGACCATCTTAATATTCTTTGTGTACACAAATAAGAAACTACATTGCATAAATAACACTAACAGTATTATCAATCCAAAAGTTCCAATCCATCATCAATATTGTACCATATAAATCTATTAGACATGTCAATCAATTTATCAAAACTTATGTACTATATGAAAGTGCTAAAGTTGTGCAAAATTAGCAATAGCAGCATTAAATTTAATTCATAAGAATAATGTATTCTAATGAAGATGTATAAAACCTACACAATTCAAGTACATTCAAATATCAAAAAGAACAACTTCATTTAGTAAAATACTGTTCAGTATTATTACATTTCAAACAATCAAATCTGGGTAAAACGCCACATTGCACATAAAATACGAGCGAACAGTGAATAATCAGTACCATTAATCACTTCATTCAGTCGTTTGAGAACCATGTCAAAGCACCACAGAAATGGCTCATGTTAACACATGACTCACCAGTTCGACTTTTCAAACAACCGCGACGGTGAAACAATGCAGTCCGGTGCTGGCAGTCGGCTCTACAAGTCAATAAGTAGGCGTTTAAGTTTCAACATAACTATATTCAAGATAGAGCTTTCTAAAAAAACCACCTCGATCCATAACAAACATTTCCACACGCGTTGCCTGGCTCCTTCCGCACTACTGACCATAAGCGGCTCTTATTGGTGGTATGTGCGGTCACATGACAGAGCGCAGCAATACATCAAAGATCATTTATAAAGGCAAGAGCGTACACTCAACAGGTCGTCTTGGTACTCTTGTTACACCCTCCCCCCTTTAGACCATGCACCTCCGCGTGCATGTTACACAATGCGAACCGGAGAATCAGACTTTGAGTTTACTACCGGGGTGGCAGTAAATGCCTCGCCGTAGGCATCAGCCAGACTATGGGAAAGCGTCTGAACAACCGAGATCAAAGGATTACCTAAAGTAGAATAGGCAAGGCGGGTGGGTGGCCGTGACTGTCTTAAAGAGCGACGGACAATCTCAGGCTCAACCACCGATGGTACAGGATTTCCAGAGTCATCAAGTACATCTAATTGGTTAGGGACACTCTCAGCCGACTTGACGGCTGTCTCTGCTTGGCCACCATTCTCTGCTTCTCCATCCATCTTGTCCAGATCCCTGACTTCAGGTTGGATTGCGACAGACCCATCTGCTGCAGGTAAGCGTTCTTTATTATTTTCCACAGATGGAGGCTGAATTGTGACATCAACAGAGGATCCTCCAAGATCAGCTAAGTGGTCCTCCACAGGTTCAGCAAGTGTAGGCGCTGGTGCGTCCCTCAGTGTTGGCGAGGTCAAGAGACTTGTGGGGTGCGGAGGTGAAAGTGGTTCGTCAACTGTCTTTTTAATTTCAAATGTCTCTGGAAAGGGGTTCGCAAATAAAGGCAGATCACAATCTTCCTCATCACTCAAGTCTTCAGTAACAGGAACAGCATTGTGTTGACTGCGAGTCATTGGTCTCTGAGGGGGTGTGACCTCAGAAGGTGTATGACAAGAATTAGAAGGTAGAAATCCGCAAGGGAGAAGAAGATCACGGTGAAGTGTCCGAGTTGGAGCATCTTCCTGTTCCTCATGTCTGACAGTGTACACTGGGAGATCTCCAGCACGACTGAGAACAATATACGTGTCACGCTCCCACTTATCTTCTAATTTGTGTTTTCCACGCAGCCTGACGTTGCGAACAAGAACACGATCACCAACTTCCAGACGAGATGGAATTATGCGTCGGTCAAATCGAGTCTTGTTTCGCTCTGCTGATTTCTCTGCATTCCTGGTGGCAACTTTGCTCAAGCCTGGACCGCAACTGCTCGACATATTGTGAATGTGACTTGGTCTGACTCTCTCGAACTGGAAGACCAAAGGCAAGGTCGACTGGAAGACGGGGTAAACGACCAAACATTAGTTCGTACGGTGTAAATCCAGTAACATCACTTTTCGTACAGTTGTATGCGTGACAGAGGGGTTTTACATATTCTTTCCATCGCAGCTTCTGCTTGGGTTCCAAAGTACCAAGCATACTTAGAAGAGTTCTGTTGAACCGCTCCACAGGGTTTCTCCGTGGGTGGTATGGAGTAGTCCTTGTCTTAACAATGCCGGCAATTTCACAGAGTTCTTTTATAAGCTTAGATTCGAAATCAGGTCCTTGATCAGAATGAAGACGTTCAGGAATGCCATAGTAGACTATGAAGTTTTCCCATAAGCAACGTGCCACAGTCCGCGCCTTTTGATTTGGCGTGGGTAGAGCAAGAGCAAACTTCGTGAAGTGATCTGTAATGACAAGAATGTCTTTGGTGTTGCTTTGGTCCGGTTCTAGTGACAAAAAATCCATACAAATCAATTCAAGCGGCCGGGTGGTAGTGATATTGACCAAAGGCGCAGCTTTCTCCGGAAGGGACTTCCTTCTGACACACCGATCACAGGTTCTGATTTTGGACTCAACGTCAGCTGACATGCGCGGCCAAAAGAATCTGGAACGTGCGAGATCCAAAGTACGTTCCACACCTAGATGTCCCATGTCGTTATGTAGACTTTTCAGAACCAAGGATCGCAGCTCTTCAGGGAGAACAAGTTGAAATATGGTTTGTTCGCCATCCTGCCTCTTCCTGTACAAAACACCATCCAACAGTTTCAGGCGGTTTAACTCCCGAAGTAGAAGAGCAAGTTCAGGAAGCTCTTGTCTTGCTGTGGGAGGGACTCGCTCGCCGGTTTCCAACTGGTGAATCACTGCTTGGATGGATGGATCAGATCTTTGTTTCGTCATAAGTTCTTGAAGAGATAGAGATGGAACAACTGGCAATCCATGTTGACTTTCATCAATATAGCTTTCGGGAATAGCCTTGGCGGACATAGTCATGGACTCGACTAATGTGAAAGCATGGGAATCAGCAGAGAGAGTCAACGAGCAGGGTTTCACAAGATGGTTTTGGCAAATAGCTGCAACTACATCTGGCGCAACTCCACATGCAGGGTCACCACTGTGATCACAAGTGAACTGGCTGACAAGATCCAAATCAGAAGAAGCATCAGAAGCAGATGTATGTGGACGGCGTGACAGCGCATCGGCATCAAGGTTTTGCTTTCCAGCCCTATACTGGAGTGTGAAAGTATATGTGGAAAGAGCAGCAAGCCAACGATGACTAGCAGCATCCAATTTGGCAGACGTAAGAATGTATGTGAGTGGGTTATTGTCCGTAACCACAACAAAATTAGCCCCATAGAGATAGTCGTGGAATTTCTCTGTAATACTCCACTTCAATGCCAAAAATTCCAGTTTATGTGCTGGATACCTTGATTCACTGATGGAAAGCCCACGACTGGCATACGCAATAACTCTGAGGTGTCCATCTTGCTGTTGATACAGCGCTGCACCAAGCCCTGTGGCGCTCGCATCTGTATGTAAGATGTAGGGTTTCTTCGGATCAGCAAAACCCAGGACAGGTGCAGTGGTCAGCTGGTCAATCAAGGTCTCAAAAGCATGCTGGCATTTTGGAGACCATCTCTCTCCAAAGGGTAGATGCTTTGGGTCCTGATGCTTGGTATGGGGTTTTTTCTTTCCTGACTTGCGAGTGGGTACGTAACCCCTAGTCAAGTCATTCAGCGGCTTGGCTATAGTGGCGTATCCCCGGATGAATCTCCGGTAGTATCCGGCGAATCCTAAGAATGATTTCAATTCTCGCAGGGTTCGTGGAATTGGCCAAGTCTTTAAAGCAGAAATCTTCTCTGGGTCGGTCTCTACTCCCTTTTCTGATACCACATGACCCAGGTAACGTACAGATGTTTGGAAAAACATACATTTCTCCGGGGACAGTTTAAGACCGAACTCTTTCAGACGAGTGAGGACTCGCAGCAAGCGGTCCTCATGCTCTTCCAATGTCCTGGAAAAGATAATCAGGTCGTCCAAGAACACAAGTACTTCTTTAAGATGAAGGTCTCCCATACACTGCTCCATGAGGCGTTGGAACGTCGAGGGAGCATTGGTGACACCTTGTGGCATGCGATTGAACTCCCAGAACCCTAATGGTGTTACAAACGCAGTTTTTTCTTTGTCAACTTCACTCATTTCAATCTGGTAATAACCAGACTTAAGATCTAATACACTGAACCACCTGGAACCAGTCAGTGCAGAAAACGACTCTTCGAGATTGGGAAGGGCGTAGGCATCCTTTATGGTCTGGAGGTTCAGCTTTCGATAGTCAATGCATAGACGAACATCGCCGTTCTTTTTACGGACTACCACGATGGGTGAAGCAAATGGAGAGACTGATTCCCTAATAACTCCAGTCTTCAGAAGATCCCGCAGGTGTTGTCGCACTGCCTCAATATCCTGTGGATGGATTGGCCGTGGACGGTGTTTAAATGGGGTTTCGTCATGCAACTTGATGTTATGTTTGACCTTATTAGTTCTGCCAAAGTCTAGATCGTGATGGGAGAAAACTTCCGGTATTCCATTCAGTTTGTTCACAATCCGTTCTTTCCATTCTTGTGGGATAGATGAATCGCCAAAATTAAATTGTAGATCACGGGGAGGGGGTAGTGTGGAGTCAACCTTCACACTGGCATCATGTGAGAGGATTTGAGGCATTAGCACAAGATTGGCAATCGGGCTCAAGGGTGGAATACACACATCGTGTTCTGATTCATTTTTTATAATAACTGGTACTTTGTGAAAGGCATGCGGTGAAACTGTAATCAGACAATTTACAACACACAGTCCACCTGCCAATGGAGATGCTGGATGTTCAATGAGCACACAGGAGCGTGCTAGTGGGATGCTAGTACTGATTGAGCCTTCAATGACAACAATCTGACCCCCAGGAATGACAATTGGAGCTTTGCCTGAGAGTCTCACAATTCCATTGGTGCCCAGCTGCGCTTGTTGGTGACGTAATTGGAGCAGTTTCAAAACAGCTCGGTACCCATGTGCTAAGGGCTGAAAGCTTCCGGGGTTGCTCTCAATATACTGGTCGTACAAAGGTTCTAGAGTGTTCATTCCAATCAAAACATGTGATTGAAGCTCTGGACGTGAATCTGGAATCACGAGCGCCAATGTAGCCACTTCCATTTCAACCCCCACAAAGTCACTGGGGAACGTTACTGACATCTCAATATACCCCAAGTAGGGAACAGCTTGACCAGCTGCGCCTTCAACTTGGAGGAGATCACAAAGGGGTTTCAGTGGTTGAGAGGAAAAATGCTTGTTATAAAATGAAACAGGAACGGTGGTGACTTGTGACCCAGTGTCAAGTAGACAAGAACAGGTTTGGCCCGTGATGGTAACTTCACTTGTACACTTGGATCCTATTAATCCCTTTGGTAATCGAGTGTTGAGAGGTGGTGACGAAGTTAACTCTGTACAGGTAACTGAAGGAGAGTTCTTGGGACATTGTTGGTCCGAAGCAGTTCCAGTGCGCCCCGTAACAGGAACTGGGCTCAGTTTAAAGACTGGCTTGATGGGGGATTGGATTTGTGCCATTTCTGCAGTTTGTCAGCATGCTTCTTCTTCTTGAAAGTCACCAAAGCAGAATTCGGGGGATTGTCACACGCTGGTTTAATGTGTCCGTCTTCCCCGCATCGATAACAAAAACCTGGCTTCGGTCCCGCTGGTGCGGGTCTTAAGGATCGTGATGCAGATTTTGGTTTGGCACCGGAACCAGGAGGGATAGGTTTTGCTGATAATGACTGCTTCTGAGCGGATTGGGCTGCAGTCAAAGCTGCCAACTGTCTCTGTATGTCTGCTAACTGTTTTGTTAACTTTTCCAGTGTTATGGCTTGATGGTCTTCACCCCCAGCATAAGCATACTGAGCATGAGTCATGGCCTTTGTTTTGGATGGACCGAGATGCTGCTTCATTCGAATGGTCTTTGCTGCTTCCCTATCCTCCTCAGTACGCAACAGCAGTAATAATTCAGCAAAAGATGGCGGATTATGCTTTCGTTACTTGAGTTGGAGTTCGGAGATCAATGTATTGTCCCAACACCCTCTGCAAAACTGGTTAAGCAGGTGTTTGTTGGTTTCAGTGTGTGGAACTCCCCCTCTCTTAATGGCTAGACTGAGGGCAACTTGCAACCGCTGGAGATATGAAGATGACTTTTCTCCTGCATCTTGGAAAGTGTCCATGAATTTTGCAAAGAGCTCATCGCCATCTTGCACGGTACTGTATGCTGAATCCAAAATTTGAAGATAGACTGCTGGGCGTGTTTCTGGTTTCAAATGCTTGACCATGTCTGCAGCTGGAGGCAAGAGACTTTCAAAAATTTTTCTTGACCGTTGCAAGTCGGAGAAAGATGGATCATTTGACATCAGATCGACAGTAGAACGCCATGTCTCATAATCTGATTCATTCTGGGGGCGGGGCAACCTCCCAGAAAAAGCCCTGAGTCGCTGGCTAGAAAGATGAAGCATTGCACTGTCCTCATTTTTAACTATATGCTCCACCACATAACGCTGGACTTCTTGTGGATTAAGATCAGAAGCGGCATTATGTGGGAAAAAGAATCTTGGTGTATGTGAAGTCTTATGTTCCGGCTCATCTGATTCTTGACTCGAGTTCTCAACATTAGAAGTGGAGACAGCCAGCGAATTTAAGGTGACATCAGATGGTGGCAGTGGGTTAGATTGGGCAAGTGAGGCAGAATCTTGTGGGGCTGGCCTTAATTGCGTAACAGAGTGGCCAAGCAGAGACATCGCATCATTAAGGACTTCTGTAAAATCCTTTCCTGTACGCTTAGCCAAGTCTTTTAATTCTAATAAATAAGCATCAGTTTTTAGCTTCTCTATTTGAGTAGCACACACTGTTGACAGTTCTAAAATGTCATACGTTAGTTTACCATCATCACTCACAAATGTGTATGGCAAAGTGTCACGAAGTGCAACTATGGCAGCACCAGATTTATACTCAACAACCCATTTACGGTTAAACACAGACTCTGGCTCATCAATAAATTGACTTTTTAAAATTGAGCCATATTTTGTCAAAAATCCTATGACTTCTTCATCCGTTTCTGTCTTAGTGACTCCTTCAATCAAAACTGCATTGGGTATTTTTATGCCATGGTTCTCAAACACATCCATTTTAATGTTGTATATTTCTCTGTCCACAACAGTTCTGCCAACTCTCTCCTGGCTAGCTCACCAAATTATGTAGCCAATATTTGCTGCATATTGTAACAAAAGTACAGAAGTAAGAATAGGCTAGGTGTCAGAAGAGTAAGGTCCGGCTCGGGAAGAGAGGAGGCAGAGACTAAAACTTGTGTTTGGTAATTTCACCATGTATTAAATTACAGCGTGAACAACAACAACAACCCTAGTGGACAGGACAAATATACACTTATGTACAAGAAAAAATGAATGGCCATTCAATGCAAATAATAAATTTTCAATCATTTACCATGGAGAACCAAAATAAAGAAAAGAAGGGAAAAGAAGGGAACAACTCTTTATCGAGGCACGGATTGAACTATCTGATTGATAATTTCCAAAGTTCTGCAATATGAAGTTCATTTGTTGGCAATCGCATATTCACAGTTCACTTGCGCAAAAATGTAGTCACAGTTCATGCAACCAGCACTATAGTGATCCAATTGTCCAGCAACCGAGGTGTATGAGTGAATGTGAGTAACTGAGAGAATGAATCCGGAGGGGTTGCAGATCAGAGTGCAAGTGATGGAAAAGTGCAGGGTCGGCTACGAGAGCCTCCTACCAGCCCGAACAGAGCAGGTGGCTGGGGTTCCTGGCAGGAATCTCCATTTCCTTAGCTGCATTCAATGTTCGTTGACTGTTCCTGGGCTTAGCTCACCATCAATTCAAGTCTGGCCTGTATGAAACAGGACCATCTTAATATTCTTTGTGTACACAAATAAGAAACTACATTGCATAAATAACACTAACAGTATTATCAATCCAAAAGTTCCAATCCATCATCAATATTGTACCATATAAATCTATTAGACATGTCAATCAATTTATCAAAACTTATGTACTATATGAAAGTGCTAAAGTTGTGCAAAATTAGCAATAGCAGCATTAAATTTAATTCATAAGAATAATGTATTCTAATGAAGATGTATAAAACCTACACAATTCAAGTACATTCAAATATCAAAAAGAACAACTTCATTTAGTAAAATACTGTTCAGTATTATTACATTTCAAACAATCAAATCTGGGTAAAACGCCACATTGCACATAAAATACGAGCGAACAGTGAATAATCAGTACCATTAATCACTTCATTCAGTCGTTTGAGAACCATGTCAAAGCACCACAGAAATGGCTCATGTTAACACATGACTCACCAGTTCGACTTTTCAAACAACCGCGACGGTGAAACAATGCAGTCCGGTGCTGGCAGTCGGCTCTACAAGTCAATAAGTAGGCGTTTAAGTTTCAACATAACTATATTCAAGATAGAGCTTTCTAAAAAAAACCACCTCGATCCATAACAAACATTTCCACACGCGTTGCCTGGCTCCTTCCGCACTACTGACCATAAGCGGCTCTTATTGGTGGTATGTGCGGTCACATGACAGAGCGCGGCAATACATCAAAGATCATTTATAAAGGCAAGAGCGTACACTCAACAGGTCGTCTTGGTACTCTTGTTACATGAGGTTTTATTCAGATGAAGAATTTCTTCTGATACAAAGGTAGGGGAACAAAATAATATTAAAATTTTACCCAAGCACAACTAATTACAATTTGAGGTGATGAGATTTGATATAACCATTATGTTAAATTAGACGTGCTAATTCCAAATTGCTTGTTTTGGCAATACAAATTCAGATCCTGCATTCATATTTATAGTATTTATAGTCTTGGCCGACAAAGACAAAATACTGATATCGACTGAGAAACAGGTTTGCCGTGCTGTCGCCTAGCCAACAAGCCTCGGGGGATCACAGCACCAGTCAAAGGTATGAAACCGGACCTTCTCAGCAAATGCGTTCAGCTACTGAGACACAAACACTGATAATAGGCGACTAAGCCTTGTTTGGTGTTAAATTTCTGTGCAGCAGAAAAAAACACAAAAGTTCTGTGTTTTGCTAATGACATGGTGCTGGACATTTCTGAAAAAGTCAACAAGATTGCTACTGACTACCCGACTGTAAGATCGATTGTGATTCACACAGGAGCATTCGATGTGTTGAAAAAACAGTCGGAGATACTGAAGCAAGACTTCATTACCCTTGTAACAACTATTGCCTAGGTCCACTCTACCCTCTAATTTTTTTTTTTAAAAGTTTGCTACTCCTAAAGCAAATTCTCTGCAGCTGCCTAAATATTCCACTGCCCAGACAGGATCTAAGTTTGGTCAGGTCTGCAGGTGGTCACCCAACCACCAACAAAAGCTCTTTTGAAGCCGCTGACCAGGTGACAAAGGAATGTATGCGTCTGCCGAAGGAGTGTATTCAAGCCCGGCTTCTCGGAGCCCGAACAAATGGCTCCAATGATTTGGAATACACAAATGACCGATCAAAGGAATGTTCATGACTTCTTATCAATCACAAAGGATTCTGGCGTCTCACCCTTCCTGGAACGTCTAGATGGAGCAACAGCACCGTCAAGTGGTGAAACTTGGAACTATCCTTAGTGACAATTCACATAAGTAACCGCATTTTACACATTTATACCATGATAATTCTTGACAGACAACTGAACTACGAATGATTCATGTTATATCTTTGTGTGTATGAACATCCTATTTCATTTGTACTCCATAAAGTAGGGGTGTCACGATTCGCCAACTCCACGATTCGATTTAAATTTCGATTTTGGGGTCACGATTCGATTTTTTTTTCGATTTTTTTTTTTTTTTTTTTTTCGCTCCCCCACTTTATAACACAGAGGCATATGCTTCTGTAGGCTAAGGCTAGTCTATGATCATTGGTTCTATTCATTGTACAGTAAATCTTATTTCAAAAGATCGGCTACATATAGGTGATGCAATTTCCATATTATTTTTGTGTAAATTTATGTAATATATGATAATTGACATTAGGCAGGAATGATCAAATTCAAAGAATTTATTTACAATATAAAGTTAACCGTCTTGTTCTTACTGAAGTGTAAAATAAAAAATAAAAAAACAAAAACAAAAAGTCACAGTGGGTGCCTGCCATCTATTGACTGTTTTTGGTTACAACAGTGTGCTGTGCGTTCCTCTTAAAATAATGTGCAATGTGCAACAACAACAAACAATATATTGTATCCAAAGTCATGGAACAAATACAGCCTGAACAAACTATATCCCAACATTTACAGTTGCTGGGCATACTGTAGCGTGGTTCAAGTACACTAATTAAATGTTTGAATCCAGCGTTTTCCAAGGCTGCAGGTCTGCTGCTATAAATAGACCTATGGATCTGGCGTTTCGCGCGAGCTGAAGTGTGTGGAAGTTTCACTGTAAATGAGGATGAAATAGTTGGTTGGACCGTTGTTTTCCCACTTCTAGTTGAATTTGATAAATCTAAATCTTTGTGATGCCTGCGTAAATGTCCCGTCATGTTTGTCGTGTTTCCCGTTGTTATAGGCTGGCGGCTCGGGCCCGCCGCCGGCTCCGCTCCCCTAGTATGTATGTGTGTGTTTGTGTCGGCTGGTGCCCGTATAATGGTACTTCAGTTTGAATGCGCCAGCGCGACACTCTGATTGGAGGACTGTGCCAGCGCGACACTCCGATTGGACGACTGTGCCAGCGCGACACTCCGATTGGACGACTGTGCCAGCGCGACGCTATTGTGTATCCGTGTATTATACCCCTATTGGTTATTGTTGTTTCTCCTCCGTTCTGTCAGTTCTGTCAAATGCGGTTATTATTTGTTCACCTTCCACTTTCACTCCCTTGTCAAACCCCTGCCTGAAATTTCAATTAAAACTACTCAGATGTTAAAGTCGACCCGTGTTTATCTACTCTATATTTTCTGTTATTGTGTTACTTCCCTTCCCCTTGACGAGCCGGGCGTAACACCGTGGCCGAGTACAGTACGCGCACATAGCATATCTTGCAACTGTGGTCTTTTTATCGACAACGTGAACGTTGTCGACATAACTCACCGGGAACGCAAAATGTTTCCAAACTGGTGACGAGAGAAGCGGGAGCGGCTTGAAGCACCATTGCTGTGTCTGTCCGCGCTTGCCATCATGACTGCAGGAGAAGTCAGCTAACAAGTGCCGTTAGCTAGTAGCTGAATGGCTGCGTCTCATTTGCTTTCCTGGGAGGTGGCGGTGGCGGCGGTGGCGGCGGGCGCGGGGGGGGGGGGGCATCGAATCGTGTGTCCTCTCTTCTATTTCGATGCTCGAAATCGTGACGTAATTTCGATCGATTTCGATAAAAAATCGAAATCGTGACACCCTTACCATAAAGAATGAAAGATAATCAATATCTCTCAGTTCAGTCAGATTAGACAAGTAGAAGTTACCTCACAAGTTAGTTTATGATGCATTAATTACGATGTGTGTTAAACGGGTTGTGTGGGAAAACTGATTTGCCAGACTGACCAAATTTAATGCCAAATTATTAAACTCTTTAATAATTTTTTTCTTAAAGTCTGCCCGAGCGAGCAGAAGGGTGTGCCACCACCCACTGAAGCCCCGCCCAAAGACTTTAAAAGGGCGAGGAGACCCTCGCTCACTCTCTTGCCTCTTCCTGCTCTTCCGCCTCTTCCCTCTTGCTTCCAAGCCTTTTCCAAAACTTTCTTGCACGACCTGCGAGTGTCCCAGCCTGCTCGAACTCTTTGTTCCAAGAAACTTGCCAACCACGTGGCCTTTCCTTTTCTGGCAGCAACCGTTGCCGAGAGCAGACACTCGCTCCACGCCACGCCAAAGCAGGTGCAAACTGCAACGCTGACCCCAAAGACTGTTTTACTCCTTTTTTCTTTTTTTTTCTCTTCACCATCAGTGGAGTGCCCGCCAGAGGCGGACTCCGCGGCCCCGGCGTACACTTGCAACGTATCGCCGGACTCAAGGTTGTGCACCTAAGCCGCGCACCTCACCTGCTATTCGGTGGCGCTCCGCCGCAGTGCCAACGCACCTCCAACGGCTGGCCTTCCCCGTACGCAGGCGCGTACTGACCGAGCTGCAACACCTGAACTCGGACAGCTGTCCGGCAGAACCAACCTTGCCGAATCGCCGACCAATCAAGGGACGAGCCGCGCAACTACGTCAGGCCCCTGAGCGGCTTTCCTTGATCACCTGTGGAATAAACCCCTTTTTTTGATTTTCTTGCCTTTTTCAACGAACATTGACTATTTTTTTCCCTTTGCCACGAGACCCTTTTGCTCGTTCGACGCAAACGATGCTCGTAAGTCTGCATTTGATTCCCAAATTGGTACCACTGCGTGCAACTTACGTTTGAAACATATCACAGATCTGGCAGGTCAAATTTCTCTTTTCCCTGTTTCCTCATTCATTCGCATTCCTTCCTTATTTTCATTCGCTTTATTTTGTTTCTTTTCTTCTGACGGTAGAATAGTTAGATAGGCAGTGTTTTGATTCTGTAGTGTAGCAATCGTGAATAAATGCATGTTTTATGAACTCTATTCCGCCTAAGTCATCTGTGTTTCCGAGTGGATTATTATTCTTTTGTTAGTACAACGAACCACTGAATATCGAGTGTGGCGACTTTAGATTATAAATGACTGATGAAAGAAGGATTTTGGCCGTTGTTTGCTCCTGTTAACCCAAAGCAAAACCAACGTGGTGCCCCAGAGGTTATCGAGGTAAATATAATTTACCTCTGTAACGTCCAGATTATTAATTCGTCCAAAAGACGACCCAATTATCGCTACATAATGGTGCCCCGTGTGAGGCTACATAACATAAGAAGATCCACTCGAAAATACAAGACTTTGGACGTGAAAAGTAAAACACATTTCACGTAGTGTACCTAATCATTTGGCTCTGTGTAAAAAGGAAAACATTTCTGCTTACATAGAACTGCACTGACTTTCCCCTTCAGCGTTGAATCGAGCGTTTGTTAGCCGCCATCTTGCGTGTGTTACCACCGGAGTGGCTTGCTATAAGTAAACGAGAGTAACGGGAGTGATTGATGGAAGAAAAGTAAGAGCCGGTCACCGTTTGAGAAAATAGTGGCTTGTATTTGAAAACGTACGTGATAGAACTCGAGTTGTGCAACTTTTAAATTTCAGCTGGCTAAATTTGAAGTTGTTTGTCTTTGTGTTGTTGTGTTTCCGGAAATTGTGGGAAGTCAGGTGACAGCCGATGTGCATCGCTTTGACCAGACTCAAGTTACGTGCTTCGGAGTAGCTCACCGCGAGCAACGTAAACGACGTCCGAGTCATTTTCCCCGTGTCCTCCTACACCTAGTTTGTGGGAGAAGTTTGAGTCGTGACTGAGCTTTCTGTAGCCGCCGACTCAAAGTATCAGCTCGTGGCGAGCGGATGAACAGAGCGCTAAGACGTTAGCTGCTTACCTGTACCGTGTACGCATTTCCACAAGGTGGCGCCATAGTCCTTGTGAAGAGCTGTGTGGCTCGTGGAGGCGTGGTTGAGCCCCCCCCCCTCCCTTCCCGTTGGCGAGTTTGAGCCACGCCAGCAGACGCCCCGAAAGGGAGCGAGTCTTGCAGGCTGTCAGCTGTCAGTCAGCGTTTGAGCTGTCAATAGACAACTGACCCCCCACTGCTGCTTTAACGCCGGTGGTCCCTGCTCCGCGATAATTCTGATTCAATGTTACTGTCATGTTTCGGTTTTTGGGTTGGGTTTTTGTTTTATTTTGGTGAGTGTTGGTTGTTGGTGTTCCGGTCTTCTCCCCCCAGTCTCGTTATGTTAACCTTGTCCACCTGCTTGTGTCTTCCCTTCCTGATGTGTAGTGCTGATTGGTTCCCCCTCCCTGCTGTGTCTCCCAGGTGTGTCCGGTTATTGTCATTAGTGTTGGTATAAGGGAGTGGTGTTTGTCTCACGCGGGTGTGGGAGCATTGTTTGCTGTTGTCTGCATGCTTTGTCACAGTGGTGTCATTTGACCATTTGCCAAGTCTTCCACGCCAAGTCTACAAAGTCTTCCACGCCAAGTCTACAAAGTCTTCCACGCCAAGTCTACAAAGTCTTCCACGCCAAGTCTACAAAGTCTTCCACGCCAAGTCTACAAGGTCTTCCACGCCAAGTCTACAAAGTCTTCCACGCCCAGTCTAC
This sequence comes from Festucalex cinctus, assembly GCF_051991245.1. NCBI lineage: Eukaryota > Metazoa > Chordata > Actinopteri > Syngnathiformes > Syngnathidae > Festucalex > Festucalex cinctus. Next base: position 42,238,300 of record NC_135412.1, on the reverse strand, counting down.
AAAGTCTTCCACGCAAAGTCTGCCACGCCAAGTCTTCACCGTCAGCCACGCCAAGTCTTCACCGTCAGCCACGCCAAGTCTTCAACGTCAGCCACGCCAAGTCTTCACCGTCAGCCACGCCAAGTCTTCACCGTCAGCCACGCCAAGTCTTCAACGTCAGCCACGCCAAGTCTTCAACGTCAGCCACGCCAAGTCTTCACCGTCAGCCACGCCAAGTCTTCACCGTCAGCCACGCCAAGTCTTCAACGTCAGCCACGCCAAGTCTTCAACGTCAGCCACGCCAAGTCTTCACCGTCAGCCACGCCAAGTCTTCACCGTCAGCCACGCCAAGTCTTCACCGTCAGCCACGCCAAGTCTTCACCGTCAGCCACGCCAAGTCTTCAACGTCAGCCACGCCAAGTCTTCAACGTCAGCCACGCCAAGTCTTCAACGTCAGCCACGCCAAGTCTTCACCGTCAGCCACGCCAAGTCTTCACCGTCAGCCACGCCAAGTCTTCACCGTCAGCCACGCCAAGTCTTCACCGTCAGCCACGCCAAGTCTTCAACGTCAGCCACGGCAAGTCTTCAACGTCAGCCACGCCAAGTCTTCAACGTCAGCCACGCCAAGTCTTCAACGTCAGCCACGCCAAGTCTTCAACGTCAGCCACGCCAAGTCTTCAACGTCAGCCACGCCAAGTCTTCAACGTCAGCCACGCCAAGTCTCTGCCTCACGCCAAGTCTCTGCCTCACGCCAAGTCTCTGCCTCACGCCAAGTCTCTGCCTCACGCCAAGTCTCTGCCTCACGCAACGCCAAGTCCTCGCCATGATCTGGGTACACGTCCAGCCCAGTCTTCTCCACTTCAGTCTCGTCCCGTCCTTCCCCACCACAGTCAATAAAGTCATTCTAGTTGCTGTCAGTCCACTTCTCCCTGCCTATTTATTCCGCCTCTGGGTCCGTCCATCACACCCCCACCGTGACAGAATGCTCCCACCTACCTGGACCCAGCGGAAGCGCCTCGTCCCCGTTCCGGCTCCCCGCCGGACTCAGGACCTCGTTCCGGCTCCCCACCGGACTCAGGACCTCGTTCCGGCTCCCCGCCGGACTCAGGACCCCGTTCCGGCTCCGCGCCGGATTCAAGTTCCCGTTCCGGCTCCGCGCCGGCCTCAGGACCCCGTTCCGGCTCCGCGCCGGCCTCAGGACCCCGTTCCGGCTCCGCGCCGGATTCAAGCTCCCGTTCCGGCTCCCCGCCGGACTCAGGACCCCATTCCGGCTCCGCGCCGGCCTCAAGCTCCCGTTCCGGCTCCCCGCCGGACTCAGGACCCCGTTCCGGCTCCGCGCCGGATTCAAGTTCCCGTTCCGGCTCCGCGCCGGATTCAAGTTCCCGTTCCGGCTCCGCGCCGGCCTCAGGACCCCGTTCCGGCTCCGCGCCGGATTCAAGTTCCCGTTCCGGCTCCGCGCCGGCCTCAGGACCCCGTTCCGGCTCCACGCCGGCCTCAGGACCCCGTTCCGGCGCCCTGCCGGCCTCAGGACCCCGTTCCGGCGCCCCGCCGGCTCCAGGCCCTCGTCCTGGCACCTCGGCAGCCCAAGAATGCCACGCCTGTGCCGCTTCAGCCCCTGGCCTCTTTGCCTGTGCCGCTGCTGCCGCTTCAGCCCCTGGCCACTTCGTCGCTGCCGGTCCCGGATGCAACGCCTGTGCCGCTGCCGCCGCAGCCCCAGGCCGCTTCGCCTGCGCCGCTGCCGCCGCAGCCCCAGGCCGCTTCGCCTCTGCCGCTGCCTCAGCAGCCCCTGGCCGCAACGCCTGTGCCGCTGCCTCCGCAGCCCCTGGCCGCAACGCCTGTGCCGCTGCCTCCGCAGCCCCTGGCCGCAGCGCCTGTGCAGCTGCCTCCGCAGCCCCTGGCCGCAGCGCCTGTGCAGCCTAAGCCCCTGGCGTCTCAGGTCCCCTCGTCGCGGCCAATTGGCATCTCAGGTCCCCTCGTCACGGCAGAGTTGCCGCCTTCTCCCGCTTCCTCATCTCTGTCTCAAGTTTCCTCGTCACAGCCCCAGCCAAAGTCTCAAGTTTCCTCGTCTCTGCCCCAGGTCAAATCCCCAGCTTCCTCGTCACAGCCCCAGCCAAAGTCTCAAGTTTCCTCGTCTCTGCCCCAGGTCAAATCCCCGGCTTCCTCGTCTCTGCCCCGATCAAAGTCTCCGGGCCTGGTGTCCGCCCCAAGCAGTGCGGTCATGGTGGCCGATCCGGGACCTAGCGCCAGGCGGCGCAGAAGACGGGCCCACCACGGGGACCGGCCCTTGGCGGAGCCACCCCAGTTTCAGCCCTCTGGGCCGATGATTTTGCCTCCTCCTGGGCCACCCCCGGATGCGGAGTTTATGGCATTGTGTGAGGCCGTTTTTCGCCCCCTTGTGTCCTCCTATTCCTACCCTGGTTGAGGGCTGTGTTTTGCTCCCGTTCCCGTCCCCACCCTCCCCTTTTTTGGCTTGTTTTGTGTTTGGGACGTCTGGGAGCCGTCCCTTGGTGGAGGGGTACTGTCATGTTTCGGTTTTTGGGTTGGGTTTTTGTTTTATTTTGGTGAGTGTTGGTTGTTGGTGTTCCGGTCTTCTCCCCCCAGTCTCGTTATGTTAACCTTGTCCACCTGCTTGTGTCTTCCCTTCCTGATGTGTAGTGCTGATTGGTTCCCCCTCCCTGCTGTGTCTCCCAGGTGTGTCCGGTTATTGTCATTAGTGTTGGTATAAGGGAGTGGTGTTTGTCTCACGCGGGTGTGGGAGCATTGTTTGCTGTTGTCTGCATGCTTTGTCACAGTGGTGTCATTTGACCATTTGCCAAGTCTTCCACGCCAAGTCTACAAAGTCTTCCACGCCAAGTCTACAAAGTCTTCCACGCCAAGTCTACAAAGTCTTCCACGCCAAGTCTACAAAGTCTTCCACGCCAAGTCTACAAGGTCTTCCACGCCAAGTCTACAAAGTCTTCCACGCCCAGTCTACAAAGTCTTCCACGCAAAGTCTGCCACGCCAAGTCTTCACCGTCAGCCACGCCAAGTCTTCACCGTCAGCCACGCCAAGTCTTCAACGTCAGCCACGCCAAGTCTTCACCGTCAGCCACGCCAAGTCTTCACCGTCAGCCACGCCAAGTCTTCAACGTCAGCCACGCCAAGTCTTCAACGTCAGCCACGCCAAGTCTTCACCGTCAGCCACGCCAAGTCTTCACCGTCAGCCACGCCAAGTCTTCAACGTCAGCCACGCCAAGTCTTCAACGTCAGCCACGCCAAGTCTTCACCGTCAGCCACGCCAAGTCTTCACCGTCAGCCACGCCAAGTCTTCACCGTCAGCCACGCCAAGTCTTCACCGTCAGCCACGCCAAGTCTTCAACGTCAGCCACGCCAAGTCTTCAACGTCAGCCACGCCAAGTCTTCAACGTCAGCCACGCCAAGTCTTCACCGTCAGCCACGCCAAGTCTTCACCGTCAGCCACGCCAAGTCTTCACCGTCAGCCACGCCAAGTCTTCACCGTCAGCCACGCCAAGTCTTCAACGTCAGCCACGCCAAGTCTTCAACGTCAGCCACGCCAAGTCTTCAACGTCAGCCACGCCAAGTCTTCAACGTCAGCCACGCCAAGTCTTCAACGTCAGCCACGCCAAGTCTTCAACGTCAGCCACGCCAAGTCTCTGCCTCACGCCAAGTCTCTGCCTCACGCCAAGTCTCTGCCTCACGCCAAGTCTCTGCCTCACGCCAAGTCTCTGCCTCACGCAACGCCAAGTCCTCGCCATGATCTGGGTACACGTCCAGCCCAGTCTTCTCCACTTCAGTCTCGTCCCGTCCTTCCCCACCACAGTTAATAAAGTCATTCTAGTTGCTGTCAGTCCACTTCTCCCTGCCTATTTATTCCGCCTCTGGGTCCGTCCATCACACCCCCACCGTGACAGTTACCACACATTGCTTTTTGAATTGTTTTCCGTGTCGAGCGTTGTACTTAGTGATTGTCGTCACTGTTAGTACGCAAGGATAATAAAAGAATTATCCACGTCCGATTAAACGCATTTGTAGTAGAGATAGACCGATAATCGGTCGGGCCGATAATCGGGGCCGATATTTGACATATTGGTACATATCGGTATCGGTCTGTTTTATTAATCTGACGGCCGATATGAGCGATCCATTTAAAACTCCGTCTTTTTGCTTCGAATGCAGCCCAGAGCGTCTCTGTCTGTTATGGAGTCCAACTCCAGCAATGTAACGCCCATAGCAGCATTTGATTGGTTAGCCGTGCAAGAGCCAGAACCAATCAGTAGTGTATGCCGTGTATCACAGTAGCCGGTCACACACGCACCCACGGACACAAAGCGAGACACATGCTTCGAAGGTAAGTTAAAAGAGAAGAGACTCCGCCGATCGTTTCACCATGATAAGCTAAACACATTGAATTATGTTGTGTATTAAATGCACTATATGAATGGAGCTGCAGTGCCTTGCATTGAATCCCCGCTAGCTAACAGTGGTGTGTTCAGCTTAGCATGTAGGCTAACACCCAGTAGCTAATTCGCTACTTGAACTACTCGGGGAGGGAATCACACACATTTTCACTTAATTAAGTAAATAATGTTTGTTAGAAAGGTTCCAAATATTAACAGTTGTCATTATTATATTGTCTAGTTCCATGTTAAGAGTAGAGTAATGTCATTATATTTACCTCTCGTGACGCACACATTGCATTCGTCCACTACTTGTTGCATAGCGGTTATTATGCAGTGAGATGCCACAGTGACACTAAATAGCGTTTAGTTACTTTATATTGTGTTTATTTGTCGCACTGGTTTGCCATTGTGTGCCTTAAGCTTCGACGTCGATTTGATTGACAGCTCGTTGTGCACCTCGTTAAAGTCCGCTCCGTAACTAATTAAGTGTCTCAAACACCGTTTAACTACACGAACGTGTTCTCTTCCGTATGTTTGGCATTAGTAGAGAAGTGCACTAAAGTATATTGTGCTTATTTGCTCGTTTTGTCTCTCTTTTCACGTCATGTCTGCTGTCATTTGGGACATTATCCTCTCAATGGATGCCACTAATATGTAACATCTACGGCCGTAGTCGGCTGCAATTAATGTTCAGTGATGTAATTTCGTTACGTGCCTCATACTTTGAATAATGAGCTCATGTTTGGTGTGTTGTATAACTTTCTCGTGTGTTAGTAACTATTCATGTGGACAGCTAAGACAGTGCTTGTTAATGTGAATTAGCAATGTTGCAGCCCAGTTATTATTTAGACAAGTACATCTGTGCCATTAAGTGATACAGTACAGTACAGTAGTGAGAGAATAGTGGGCCCATATACACACACGTGTCTATAAGTGTAAAACACATTAAACAGCAGAAAGTGGCAGCGGTCCACCGCAACAATGTCTGTTTAACCAAGTTATTCTTACTATTATTATAGCCAAGTTATTTTACTCTACCTTTTTCTGCGTTGATTGGGGCATCCTAAGTGGCACTAAACTACATGATGAAGTGTCTTTTGACAGTTCTCTTGTAGAGAGGAGTAGCATGATATTGCTGTTCTCGATTTAAGATCCTCAGCTTATCAAAACTGTCTATATGGTAACAATAACAATAATTATAATAAGGTCTACAAGAACTGTATGGTGTTCAGGGATGAATAGTTTTTCTCATGGAATTTTTTTTATTTTTTTTTGCTGTAGTAATAAGTAATGCCACAGCTGATGCACATTTTGAATGACAGGGTTCCTCCTATTACTTCAAAATATAAAAATATAACATTTATAGAATAAAACTACAAGTATCCCAAATGCTATAAAAGGTAATGTCACATTGGCCCCCACATTTAACTCCCCCCGCCACCAACGTCTTATTGCAGATAGAAGGATGTAAAATGAAAAGTGTAGTGTGAGAATCCATTGTAAAGAACGGTTAGGGTTTGCATTATTCAAAAATTTGGTGCCAACATTTTAACTTTTACTGCAAATGAATATCGGCTTCAAATATCGGTTATCTGCCTCCTTGACTACCGATAATCGGAATCGGTATCGGCCCTGAAAAAAGCATATCGGTCTATCTCTAATTTGTAGGCTCAATTGACTGCTTGCGTTTAATGATTGTAGTAATAGCCGACCGCATCCTAGCCTTTTACGCTGCCTAGCGTGAGAGCAATTACGGTTGCATCAACAAAACATACTGCTGGGTCAAATTAATACAAAGGAACTATTTACACTGTTGTGTTTTTCTTTTTTTCTCTTTTTTTTCATATTCCCTTTTATCCAGTTTCATACTAGGCTAACTAGCTGTATTCTTGACTTAACATTCCACTTAATTTCGGGTGTTGTGTTTGTTTAGTTGGTTTGGTAAACCTAGTATTATTATTATTATCATTATTATTTTCTTCTCTTTTATTTGTTTTTTTTCTTCTCATTTTTATCCATTATTTTTAATTTTGTTGTTTTTGTTTGTTCTTTTGTTTTTGTTTTTCGGTTGTGTCTAGTTAATAAGAAGGTGTGAGTTCGAATGAGCTATTATTAGAGAGGCAGCTCTAATATTTCTGTATAGTGTTGCAGTTTTTGTGTCCCAAACCCCGTCCACAAGACATTTGCATAAAACTTTACTGACACTGTAATCAGTCATTTGACTAACCCCGGGTTTTCACCGGATGCGGTTGCGGTGCGGTTGCGGTGCGGTGCGTCTTGACTGCGTGCTCCGGACGGGTCAATTTTTTTGTCAATCCACACCGGCTCCGCACAGCTGCGGTCCGGCAGCTCCGCGCGCGCGCGATCATGTGGCATTTCACAACGAGAGGTGGACTTCTTTTGATTTAACCTTTTCTTCTTCTTCTGCTATGAGATTCCATGCAGCATCCTTTTTTTGGTTGTCCTTGTAAAGTATATTAATAACGAGAGTCGGGTCAGTGCGGGTCCACTCTTTATTTCTGTCTTCCGCGTCCGGCTGCCGCTCAGTACGGCAAGCGAGACGGGCACAACAAGCAATCGCGAACATCAAACTCACAATACATTACAGTCCTTATAAAAAGGATGTGCCGTGTCATATATTATTTTGTGGTTTTCCACCTCCAATATAAACCTCTCCTCGTCCATGTTCGCTGGTGTCTAAACCGTGAATGAGCACATGGCCCGGCGACGCCCACGTCACGTTTTGCTGAAAAACTTGCGAAATAGGAGCTGGCGAGTGTTTTATTCTGAAAGGTAACCGGAAATTTATTTTGAAACTGCCTCGGTCTTCCTGTCCCGCTCGATGTGTTTTGTGCTAGCTTGCCATTTGCCGGAGGCCTACCGCTGCGGCGTCCGGCAAAAATAGAAAATAGGTCTATCCTTGCGGAAGGCTTGCGGCCGCAGGCCTTCCGCAGTCGACACGCAACGCACCCGCAAGCGGTGTAAACTGCACCATTCGAATGAATGGAATCTAATTGCTTGCGTCGCCGGACCGCACCGCAACCGCACCGCAACCGCACCACAACCGCAACCGGTGAAAACCCGGGGTAAGATTATTAACCCCTTTTAAGTTTATTTTCCCCTTTTCCTGCTTTGTTGGTTATTTAATTTAATTTTAATTTCAACTTTTAACTCGACTTCCAAAAAAATAAAAAAATAAATTTTTAATTTTTTTTTTTGATTTAGCTTTTTGGATTGACCGCTGTAACATTTCCGAGTTACTCTGTCCCTCATTTAAGCTATTCTTTGCTGAGTGAATCAAGTTGAAGTTAGTATTATTATTTTTATTTATTATTTTATTTTGGTTGCTGTTTGTTTTTGTTTGTTTTGATAACTGGAATTTATTTTTCCACAACTATAGTGTAAGCAGTGGGTTGCAGAGCCCACTACAAATCTTTTGCTTTTGTGGCAATTTCCCTTTTGATAATTTGAACCCAGTGTGTATTGTTGACGATAATACTTGATAGCGGTAGTTAGCTAACTGCGTACGCTAATTAACTAACTATTAAACGCTAGTATAAGTTTGATCGTCTAAAAGCTATTGACAATATGGCAGCACCCCGAGAGACTCCCAGCCCCTGTGAGAGCTTCGAGACCTTAGCTCAACTGGTGCAGAAGCTGACCAAGGACTTCTTACCTGGATACGCTGAGTCTATTAGGGATGCGGATGTCAATACGCTAAATGATAACCTCGCGCAGCTCATGAGTGACGCTGAGACAAAAGCCCCAAAGGACAAATCACTCATTCGAATGCTCGGATGTCTGACTTGAACCTTGCCGCGCAGTTTAGCTTCGCGATGCCGAGGACTGTCAAGTGAAACACCAACTTGACATGGCACGACAGCAGAGCCGTGACGCCACGGCACAGCTTGAAGCCGCCCACGACCGAGTGAAGGTCATGGAGACCCAGCTGGATGACGTTAAAGCGCAGCTGGATGAGGCAGAAGCCCGCGCAGATGCGGTGCTAGCCGAAAATCTGGGCAGTGATGCAGATGAGTCTGCTTCCACTGACGACTCCCATCAAAAGATTGGTGAGTTAACCCAAGCTCTCGCGTCCGCCGAAGAGACGAATCGAGAGCAAGAAAAACTGCTGAGATCCGCGGCAAATGAAATTCACAAACTAAAAGCAGAGGTGACTGACTTGACTGAACGACCGTCAAAAGACCAACTTCGGCTAGCAGAAGCAAATTAGTTTCGGGTGAGTTCGTCGCGAGCTCAGTCAACAGATGAAGTGAAGCGCCTCCAAGTTCAGGTACAAACCTTTAGGGAGGAACGTAATGCCGAAGTGGACCGCTCATATGACCTGCGAACCAAATTAGCATTGACTGAAGCCGAGGTTACCCGCCTCCGACAATGCCAACAGGAATATGAGACAGAGTTAGCTCATATTAAACATGAGTTACAACGCGCGCAGCAGTTGCATGAGGTCTCCCGAGGAGCCTCCCGGCCGGGAGCTCCACCCCCGCACAGACCTCCTGATCCCAGAGCCACAGCACCACAGCTCAAACTGCCACCTGAGTCCGGAACCGCCTGGAGGACGCCGCCAGTGACCACCGCCGCTTTAGGCCTGGCACCTCCAATGGCCGCCTCCCCACACGTTTTTGGGCCATCAGGTGATAACAGTTTCCAACGTGGACCCATGTCGTCTCCCCCGTTGGAGAGACAAATGGGCGTGGCCTGGAAAGATTTGGACAAGCTGGCTCGAAACATAGCCAAATTCGAACCGAAACCAGGGGGGTCGCACAACACGACAGAGTACTTGAAAGACATCAACTATCATCTCCAGAGGTTCCCAATGGCAACCGTGGAAGATAAGTTGTACTTGATTAAAATGACGTCCAGCCGAGCAGTCAATAGACTGCTGGAACGGCAGCCCGCTGATGTGTTGTCTGACCCCTTTGCACTGCACCAAGCCATCTCACGCGAGTTTGACGGTTCTCCTGGGTTGTCGGGCATGGAAGTCGCTAGGGGTGTTAAAAAAAATCGATTCGGCGATATATCGCGATACTACATCGCGCGATTCTCGAATCGATTCAATAATCGGCAGAATCGATTTTTTTTATTTTTATTTTTTTAGGATTCACACCTTGAGCATGGAAGAATCTTATATGAACGGAACATTAAGCCTTAATATTTTATTTTAATGCTGTTCAAACATGAAACAGATTACAACCTCTATAAGACTGAAATTTCAGATAAATAAATAATACATTTTCATATAAATCTTACACTCTACAAGCTTACTGATTAGTATTTTCTAAATTTGAATGAAAAAAAATCGCAACAATCGACTTATAAATTCGTATCGGGATTAATCGGTATCGAATCGAATCGTGACCTGTGAATCGTGATACGAATCGAATCGTCAGGTACTAGGCAATTCACACCCCTAGAAGTCGCCATGTTCGTCAAACAGGGAAAGCAGGAGTCTCCTCAGGCTTTCTATAGTCGTCTTCGCGATGCCTATTTTGGGACTCGTAACGAGCCCAACATGGAGGAAGATCCTGGTTTTAAAACATTGTTTGTCCGAAACCTCCAACAAAACCTTAACCACTACTTGGGACTGGCTTTGTGTCCTGAGACACTGAATAGCTCGCAGCTACGTGACTTAGCAGCTAGGGGCTATGCAAAGCTAAAATTATCCGCCCCCAAGGTAGGCGACGCAGGAATTTATAGAGTGGACGTGGGTCCTCCTTCAGAGCTGGAGGGAGCTTGCTCCTTTGCTCCGAGGGAAGACCAGACTAAATCAAAAAAGTCAAAACAGTCCCGCGCCCCGCGAAACCGGAAACCGCGCTCCAAAACCGACTACTCGCGTGACGAGAAATCGGACGGAGAAAAGCAAGCTGACGACCGCCGGCGCTCCAAATTTGCTAAAGGTAAGCCTGATTCGCGCTATCATCCAAAACGTGATAAAGTCGAACGCGCGCCAGCAACCGATTCCTGCCGCGAGTCCCGGAACCGCCAAGTCGACTCCGAGACTGTCCACAACGCAGTTGCCGACGGCATATGGAAGACACTCCTGAAATTGTCAAAAGACTCGTCAAAAGACCCGCCTTTATGACTAACCGACGGCCGGATGCCCACTGAAGTGACCCACCAGCAGAGGTCACCAGAGGGGCCTCCAATAGCCGACACTCAGACACCTACTAAACTGCCTTCTGACTCAACAATATTGGTACTGCAGGCTGATCCAAATACAGCAGACCCGCATGTATCGCGATCAACTGATGACGTGAGACCGTTCCAACAGCTTTTAGGTGATCTCACCACCGGGGGGATAGCTCGTAAATTCTATCTGAGCGTCACCCTGGAGCGAGCTCTAACTTACGAAGCCCTTGTAGATCCCGCCGCAGACATCACGGTGATGTCCAACACGGTGTTCGAACGACTCCGCGCCGCGTCACAAGCTAATAGTCGACCGCTCCGCCTACGGCGGTGCCCACTCACCGTTAGCGCCTTCTCACCTACTAACACAAAGCTGGAATCTGTCGCGATGGTACACTGGTCTATTGGCCCCATGGAATTCATCCATCCAGTCTATGTGGGACCCATTGAGTCAGTTCCCCTTCTTATTGGCCAAGACCTGTTGTTCCGCTTCCAACACATCATAGACTACCAGAGACTCCAGATTTGGGCCCAGGTGTGGCAGGCCCTGCCGACATTTCCTTCGGGCCCTGACCAGGCTCAGCTTTGCACTGTGACTCGGGCGCAGCCACCCCACGGGGAAGCAGACGCCCCCACAGGGAGCTGGGACACGACACAGTCCAAGGCAGGACCCCTCGCGTCCCCGACAAAGGACCGGCTGAGAAGCCATGACACCTTTCTTTGTGACCTTGACCCACCCCCACCTGATGCAGGGTACGCCCCGTGCATCATCGGAGGTGTCCACGTGCAAGGTGCACCTGTTCTTGACGCTATACTCGCCTTGTGGGCTGACAAATCAGCCATTTCTGCAGCATTCGCTGACAACTTGCAAGATCTCGACCCGAACATTCTTTTCGTCTCCAAGTCTTGCCGGTTTCCGTTGAACACGGAACCTCCTCTTACAATAACTGCAGTGGGCGTGTGCGCTTTAAACCTTCAGCGGAAGCAGCACTCACTGACCCACTACTTCTTGGTTGTCCCGGACGCGCCTCACACCCTTTTCGTGGGTGCAGATTTGCTTGTTCGTCTTGCCGTCCATGTGGACACCATCAACAACGTGCTTTGGTCCCTCACCAACTCGGAACCTCTAGCTTGTGTTCCCAGTCTTCCAAACATGAAGTCCGGACAGACCATCCCAGATGCTTGCGAAGTCTTAAACGAGGATGAAGTGATCGCTCCGGCGACCACGATCAACATTCCGGTTCGCTTGGTGGCGCGAGCTAACCAGGTCTTGAATGCTAGCTCCGCTTTCTTTCAACCTTCATTGGAATTCATGAACCTGTCGTTACTCTTGGAGGCCACGCCCATCGTGGACGCCTCCCTCACCACTCTGATCTTGGTTCACAACCCCCTTTCGTACGACGTTCGCATACCAAAAGCGACCCGTCTGGGCCTGCTCATCCGTTCCGACTTCCACGACTTCACTCTAACGGTGCCTGTGGTTGGACACATCCCATCTGACTTGTTGTTGACTGAAGACACCGGTGGCCGAAGACTCACCAGGCCATCTCAGCTTGTTACAGTCAACCCTGCCGGTCCCACCAACAATGAAGACTTCGTCCGGGTGGACCTGGGGACAGACCAACAACTGGTGATTTATGCCTTGAGCGCGTTGCCTCCAACGCCCTCAAGCATTCCCTCTGGAAACCCAGAGACACCTCAACCAACCACGACTCCAAATGGGGACCTTCAACCGTACCCAGAGTTCGAGGCGCACCTCCAAGAAGTTCTGCACCGCGCCGATGCGCTTCGGTCCGAACAGGACCGCGAACGTTTGCGCACCGTGTTAATGAAATACACACCCTCTTTTGCCAAGGACTCCTTGGATTGCGGGTTGACGGCACTACATGTGGTCCGCATCCCGACCCAGCCCGGCGCTCCTCCAACTTTCGTGCGCCAGTACAAGATTCCGATAGCTTCTTACGAACCAGTACAGAAGACTATCGACGCCATGCTGGAAAAGGGCATCATTCGCCCCTGTAACAGCACCTATTCGGCTCCATTGTGGCCAGTCTTGAAGCCAAACGGCACATGGAGACCAACCATTGACTATCGCAAACTGAACCAACAGGTTCCTCTTTCGCGATGGCCCATGACACAACTTGAACAGGAACTTCCCAAGGTTCGAGATGCCAAATTCTTCACCACCATTGATGTGGCTTCGGGGTTCTGGACGATCCCAGTAGACCCCAGGGATCAATACAAGTTGGCATTCACCTTTGGCAACAAACAGTACACTTTCAACCGGTGTCCATTCGGCTACGCCAACTCGCCAGCCGAATTTAACATCTTCCTCAACAAGGCGTGCCCTGCCGCCGCCGCCAGGGGCAACCTCATTTATGTCGACATTATGATGAGGAGCTCCTCTTTGGATGACCACTTGATGGAAATCGACCACGTTCTTGGACAGCTGTCTGCTGCAGGCGCCAAACTGTCCCTCCTGAAAGGTAAGTGGTGTCGCACGAAGGTCAACTACGTGGGGATCTTGGTTGTGCCGAACGGGATTGAACCACAATCCAGCCGTATTCAAGGCCTTCTTGACATCAAAACCCCCACCGATGTGTCAAAATTGCGCAGCTTCCTTGGCGTGTGCAACTATTCGCGCCAGTTCATTGAACACTTTGCTGACATAGCACGCCCTCTTACTAACCTGCTGAAGAAAGACACGCCCTTCGATTGGGGTGACGAACAAAACAACGCGATGAATATGCTAAAACAAAAGCTGGGCTCCGCCCCCTGTCTCGCGTACCCCGATAGCAACAAGGAATTTTTCTTGGAAGCAGGATTCTCCGACCATTGTTTGAGTGCGGGTCTATACCAAATGTACGACCAGGATAAGCGCGTCGTGGCGTACGCCAGTAAAACGTTGAACGGCCCCGAGTTGAAATACTCCGACTGCGAAAAAGCCCTGCTTTCCACAATATGGGCAATCAAACATTTCTCAAACTACATTGGATGCCAAAAAGTAACGATTGATACTAACCATCATCCGGTTACTTTTCTTAACAACCAACGTATTCGAGACGGCGTCGTAACGAACGCGCGCATTGCCGGCTGGCTTATGGCGTTACAAAGTTACGATGTTCGAGTCCGGTACACGAAAAACGCAAAGTTACCGCTGGGTACCGATCTAGCGATTTGCCAGAACTGTGTGTCAACTTCCCCGACCCCGCCGACAAACGTCGCCGTGGCACCGATGCCGGAATTCACACGTCACCGCTATTTTGAGGAACATGTCTGCAAAGACATGCCTACAGCTTACGTGGATGGCTGCTCTTACCACCACCAAACCCAGCTGCAGGCTGGGGTGGGCATCGCTTGGGTCGACGACACACCGTGCAAACCACTGCAATTCCAATTGGGCCCCCACTCCTCTCAATATGCGGAAATCGCCGGCATCCTGATTACACCCAAATTGGCAGTTGAACACGGTGTCACAGTGCTGGTTATCTGCACTGACTCAAACTATGCCCGCCTCGCCTTCACCTGCCATCTACCGGTGTGGCGTCGAAATGGTTTCCTTACGTCAGCGAAAAAACACGTTAAACACCGCGACCTCATTTTGACATGCGACCATTTGGTTTCCTCCAATGATATGCATGTCTATTGGAAAAAGGTCCGGGGACACTCAAAAGTCCCAGGACCTGACAAACATTTTAACGACCTAACGGACACGTTAGCCAAACAAGGGGCCCTCAACGGGACTCCTTGGACATTTGATACAGCTTGGCTGCCCACCCAGCCCACCCTGGAGGTCCACGTTCTCACGCGCTGCGGCCGCCGCTGAGTCTCGAGACGCCCCCACACAAACCCCTACGGGGCCCGTGCGTGCGTACCACCCGTCCGAACCGCCGACTTGGTCGCCCAACAGGCCGGCGACCCCGCGCTTTTCAAAATAATTCAGCACCTTTCTGATCCTGTCGCCAACCCCGTGTCGCCTGACGCGTTGAGTGACGACAGCGACTTCAAAGACTTGCTCTCCGTGCTGCAAAGGCTGCGTCTCGTTAAGGGCCTTCGGGTTTATGACTCCGGGTCTCCACCTGCCCTGCGGTTGGTGGTTCCACGGAGCCAAAGGGGGGTCTTGCTAACATACGCCCACGACGCGCCTTATGCAGGCCACCGCGGATTCAAGGCCACTGTCACCGCACTACAACAGGTGGCATACTGGCCGAGCATGCATAATGACGTAGCAACCTACATCAAAGGATGCCTGGTTTGCTGCCAGTTTCAGCCAGCAAACCTGAATCACCGAGCACCACTCCAACAGAAAGGAGTCACCTTCCCATGGTCTGATCTCCAAATTGATTGGGTGGGACCACTGGTCAGATCTCTGAGATGGAACAAATACTTTCTTACAGTAGTTTGCGCGTTCACCAAGTGGGTAGAATGCCTGCCTGCTCCAAACGACACAGCACACACCACTGCATGCTTGTTGATGAACCACGTGTTCTCCCGTTTCGGGTTGCCCTCACGGGTTAACTCAGACAGGGGAACCCACTTCACAGCCGAGGTAATGCAACAACTTTGGCAAATGCTCGGAATCAAGGCCCAGTTGCACATTAGCCATCACCCGCAGTCATCAGGACAGGTGGAGCGGACTAATCGCACCGTGGTAAATTTGCTGAAAAAGTTTGTTGTTTCCAACCATCGGGACTGGGACACCCGACTCCCACTGATCCTCATGGCGATTCGAGCCACCCCTCACGAATCCACAGGGGTGGCCCCCTTTGAAATGATGACCGGACGGCGAATGACGCTCCCCCTGCACCTGATGTATCAGCCAGGAGAAACAAACATAGCCACGGCATACACGGCCTCCCAGTACGTGGAGGACTTGCAAGCCCACCTCCGAGCCACGTTTGCATTTGCTCAACAACAGCTTAAACAAAGTGCAGAAGGTCAGAAAACCTACTACGATAGGAAAGCCTCACGAACCGAGTTCGAAATAGGTGATCGAGTATGGTACTACTTGTTTGCGCAACCAAATGCTAATACTCCGCGTGCCCAGAGGGGCATCGCCCGGAAATTTCTTCCCCGGTGGTCAGGACCATACGAAATCGTCGACAAACTGTCACCCGTCGCCTATCAAATTAGGATGAATAAAGGACGTCAGGGGGACCAACTGAGGTGGGTCCACCGAAACCAGATCAAAAGTCACTGCGGTTTTGAACGTCTGGGAACGCGATCGAGCGGATCTCAGGACCAGCATGCGCGCGAAACTGACAAAGGGGGGTCACCAGCTGACTCCGAGTCAGCGGCCCAACCGACACCCTCGACAGACGCGCCAAACTCCGTCGACTGACCTCGCTGACTACGATGTTTAAAAGTATCACACGTGCAAAAGGGGGGTCAACACCCCGCTACACCTACCGAACCCCTAAGTGACACCGCACCGAGTGACGCTAATTCGCTTGTCTTTGTTGGTTGCTAGAGGATTGTGTGATATGATGACGACCCTGATATTGTGCATGACCGCTGTGGTGAGTTGACCAGAAACGGTTGAACCCGGACTTGCAGCGGACATTGCCTTGATTGAATAACCAGGATTGCTTACGAATGATTGCGAGAAGTTAGCATACTGTGTTTTTCTACTTATTTACAGACGCTGGGTGCAACACTTAAGGATACGGTCCTAGCTGCTACACCGATAGCATTATGCAGAATTAGACTAGACAACTATAAAACGATTGGCAACTCAAATTCAAAAGATTATGTACACTCAAGGTGTTCTAATACTTATGAATGGTATGCTGCGTGAAATCAGTTTTTTTTGCTAGCTATAAAAAGCTCCCCCGTACTTGAGGCCTTCAAAAGCAGGTCAGAGTACCCCTTTTTAAAGCGTTAGTGAGTCTAGCTAATCTAACTAAGCCCCTTTGCCTTCCTTCCCTTAGTCTAGCGTGACTGCCGCTACAGCTACAGCTTGAAAACACACAGACATACCCTGCATACACATAACCAGGCAGAGGTTAGAGGAAAGTTGCACCAGTGGTATGTCTTGAGTGTTGCAGCAGAGCGTGAGTGGGACTCCGGCCGTCTGACCGTGGCCTGGACCCTGGCCACGCATCATCTGGACCCGCCAACCTGGACATCCTGAAGATTCATCCCGCTTGACGAAGGGGGGTCTGTAACAACTATTGCCTAGGTCCACTCTACCCTCTAATTTTTTTTTTTTAAGTTTGCTACTCCTAAAGCAAATTCTCTGCAGCTGCCTAAATATTCCACTGCCCAGACAGGATCTAAGTTTGGTCAGCTCTGCAGGTGGTCACCCAACCACCAACAAAAGCTCTTTTGAAGCCGCTGACCAGGTGACAAAGGAATGTATGCGTCTGCCGAAGGAGTGTATTCAAGCCCGGCTTCTCGGAGCCCGAACAAATGGCTCCAATGATTTGGAATACACAAATGACCGATCAAAGGAATGTTCATGACTTCTTATCAATCACAAAGGATTCTGGCGTCTCACCCTTCCTGGAACGTCTAGATGGAGCAACAGCACCGTCAAGTGGTGAAACTTGGAACTATCCTTAGTGACAATTCACATAAGTAACCGCATTTTACACATTTATACCATGATAATTCTTGACAGACAACTGAACTACGAATGATTCATGTTATATCTTTGTGTGTATGAACATCCTATTTCATTTGTACTCCATAAAGAATGAAAGATAATCAATATCTCTCAGTTCAGTCAGATTAGACAAGTAGAAGTTACCTCACAAGTTAGTTTATGATGCATTAATTACGATGTGTGTTAAACGGGTTGTGTGGGAAAACTGATTTGCCAGACTGACCAAATTTAATGCCAAATTATTAATCTCTTTAATAATTTTTTTCTTAAAGTCTGCCCGAGCGAGCAGAAGGGTGTGCCACCACCCACTGAAGCCCCGCCCAAAGACTTTAAAAGGACGAGGAGACCCTCGCTCACTCTCTTGCCTCTTCCTGCTCTTCCGCCTCTTCCCTCTTGCTTCCAAGGCTCTTCCAAAACTTTCTTGCACGACCTGCGAGTGTCCCAGCCTGCTCGAACTCTTTGTTCCAAGAAACTTGCCAACCACGTGGCCTTTCCTTTTCTGGCAGCAACCGTTGCCGAGAGCAGACACTCGCTCCACGCCACGCCAAAGCAGGTGCAAACTGCAACGCTGACCCCAAAGACTGTTTTACTCCTTTTTTCTTTTTTTTTCTCTTCACCATCAGTGGAGTGCCCGCCAGAGGCGGACTCCGCGGCCCCGGCGTACACTTGCAACGTATCGCCGGACTCAAGGTTGTGCACCTAAGCCGCGCACCTCACCTGCTATTCGGTGGCGCTCCGCCGCAGTGCCAACGCACCTCCAACGGCTGGCCTTCCCCGTACGCAGGCGCGTACTGACCGGGCTGCAACACCTGAACTCGGACAGCTGTCCGGCAGAACCAACCTTGCCGAATCGCCGACCAATCAAGGGACGAGCCGCGCAACTACGTCAGGCCCCTGAGCGGCTTTCCTTGATCACCTGTGGAATAAACCCCTTTTTTTTGATTTTCTTGCCTTTTTCAACGAACATTGACTATTTTTTTCCCTTTGTAACGAGACCCTTTTGCTCGTTCGACGCAAACGATGCTCGTAAGTCTGCATTTGATTCCCAAATTGGTACCACTGCGTGCAACTTACGTTTGAAACATATCACAGATCTGGCAGGTCAAATTTCTCTTTTCCCTGTTTCCTCATTCATTCGCATTCCTTCCTTATTTTCATTCGCTTTATTTTGTTTCTTTTCTTCTGACGGTAGAATAGTTAGACAGGCAGTGTTTTGATTCTGTAGTGTAGCAATCGTGAATAAATGCATGTTTTATGAACTCTATTCCGCCTAAGTCATCTGTGTTTCCGAGTGGATTATTATTCTTTTGTTAGTACAACGAACCACTGAATATCGAGTGTGGCGACTTTAGATTATAAATGACTGATGAAAGAAGGATTTTGGTCGTTGTTTGCTCCTGTTAACCCAAAGCAAAACCAACGTGGTGCTCCAGAGGTTATCGAGGTAAATATAATTTACCTCTGTAACGTCCAGATTATTAATTCGTCCAAAAGACGACCCAATTATCGCTACACCCTTCTACACAAGATGATATGCCTAAACGCAGAGGTTTTTCTGAGTGGTCCTATGGCTACTGTCCGACCAGGTGATGAGCGTTTCAGTCGGATTATGTCACTCTCGAGAGCCTGAAAAGCATCTCTGCTTCTTACTCAGTGAACTTTGACAATTTTTCTATGTTTTGTGAACGTCGCCATCTTTTCCAACGCAATGGGATTTATCTAAATAAGCAGGGAGTCAGATTACTGACAGCCAACATCTTCCATAGCGTGCGTCACTGGATGCCATGTTCCCAAAACAAAGGACATGAAACACAACAACCGATAAGAAGAGGGTCTGGTGAGGCTGGCTCACTATCTTCCACTCCCTGCCCTTCAGAACAGATTGATTTGTCCTCATCTGCCCACACTCCAAACACCGACCATCCAGCTCCCCTGCTCCCGAACGACGCCTGCCAAACACCACCACGACCACCACCACCAGTTTCACTACCAGATGCACACCTACGCTGTTCATCGCCCCCAAGCGACGCCTGCCAAACAGCGCCACTACCGGATTCACTGCCGGACGCACCCCCGCGCTGTGCACCGCCCCTGAATGACTCGATGACTGACTCGTCATCGAGTCTCACCAATAGGTTGAGCAATCTGGTCAATCTCTCCATACAGCTAAATAAAAGTCTCTCCAAGCAGCTGTCTACTGATGACGGTTCGCCCATGCTCCCCCCAAGACGCCACATTCAGCTATCTACTAATCGTCCGACTCCAGCAAGCCTCAGCAAACGGCTCCCCACCCGCCGACTTCCATTGGCTACGGAGAATCTCAACTACAGCTCGGTCTGATATGCTTTGGGTCCAGACTACATATGAAAACACATGAAAAAATTGTGTTCCCAGAATAAGTCAGGACCCAAGGTAGCTTGTAGCATTCCTGTGATTACAAGAAATAGAAAGTTGGCAAAAGAAATGAGAAGAAATAAGTCAGAAGCTACAAACCTAGTCAGTATAGCTTGTCAAACTCTGACTAAACCAGCGTCTCCGATTACCACTGTGAAACTAGCGCTACTAAATACAAGATCACTAGTTAACAAATCATTGTTGATTCATGACATTATTATGACATATGATCTCGACTTATTTCTCCTCAGTGAAACATGGCTAACAGAAGGTTCCTGAAACGCTGTTCTGAATGAGGCAACACCAACAAATTTTAGTTTCATGAACAAATGTCGTAATGGCAAAAAAGGTGGTGGACTTGCTCCCATTTTTAAATCTCTATTTCAGTGTAAAGAAATTTTATTGGGAGGCTTTAATTCATTTGAATATCTTAGTCTTTTGGTAAAAGGTGAACCAAATATTGTCATTGTCATAATTTATAGACCTCCAAAACAAAAAGGCAGATTCATGGAGGAATTTGAAGAAATGCTGTCAGTAATTTGTACCGACTATGACTATCTGGTCTTAACTGGAGACTTTAACATTCATGTTGACAACAACTTGGATAAAAATACCAAAGAATTTTGTAATATACTTGATACTTTTGGTCTCTCACAACATGTAAAAGGTCCAACACACAATCAAGGTCACGTTCTTGATCTCGTCATCTCTAAAGGTGTTGACATTTTATCTGTTGAGGTGAAAGATCTGGCTATTTCAGATCATTCCTGTGTGTTTTTTGAAATACAAACGATCCCAGAAGTTCCAACAACTCCTGTCTTTCTTAAAAAAAAAAAAAGGTACATAAATGAGAATACAAGCAACATGTTTATGGAATTAATGGCTGCATCACCAACTGTAAATGCAGAGACCGTTGATGAACTTCTGGATGAATTCACCTCAAAAATCTCGAATGTTTTGGATGCTGTTGCTCCTATTAAAACTAAGACATTAGGGACATATTTCATCCCGAACTAAAACACCTTGGAGGTGTGCTACCAACATAATGACTTTGAAATCTAAATGCAGAAAAGCAGAGCGAAAGTGGAGAAAAATTAAACTCCAAGTTCATTTTGACCTGTACAGACAATGTCTTTGTCATTATAACCAAGAGTTAGTAATAGCTAGACAACAACACTTTTCTGAAATTATTAGTAGGAACCTCAACAATACACGCACTCTATTTGCCGTGGTTGACAAACTCACAAATCCCCCAAATCAAACAGCGCCAGAACTCCTCTCAACAGATAAATGCAATGAATTTGCCTGCTACTTTAGTGAAAAAGTACAAGCCATTAGGTCAAACATTGTTACAAACCAGCAAAATAACAAAATGATGCAGCACTTAAAATCACCTAGGAATAATTTAATTACCATGACAGAATTTGACTCAGTGGATCAAAATACTGTAGTAGACTTGGTTCAGCAATTGAAACCTTCCACGAGCTGTCTTGACACAATACCATCTGGCTTTTTCAAAACCATTGTGAAATCTGTTCAGATCGATTTACAACAAATAATTAATTGCTCACTTCAATCAGGTGAGCTTCCTAAATCTCTGAAAGTAGCCGCCGTCAAGCCCATTCTAAAAAAGAGAACACTGGATGTCTCCCTGCTAGCAAATTATAGACCAATCGCAAACCTTCCCTTCGTAACTAAAATCGTTGAAAAAGTGGGTTTCAATCAACTCAGCAATTTCTTGAGCTTAAACGGACTTTTGGATAAATTCCAGTCAGGTTTCCGACCTCATCACAGTACAGAAACAGCTCTGATTAAAGTACTGAACGATATAAGATTGAGCACTGATGCAGGGAAGGTATCGGTGCTCGTCTTGTTGGACCTCAGTGCAGCATTTGACACGATTGATCATAATATACTGTTAGACAGGCTGGAAATTTGGGTGGGGTTAAATTGAACAGTCCTTAAATGGTTCAGGTCCTATTTGGAGGAAAGGAGTTACTTTGTGACTATTGGAAATTTTGCATCTGATCGAAAGGCCATGACATGTGGGGTCCCTCAAGGGTCAGTCCTTGGACCCCTGTTGTTCAGTCTGTATATGTTACCTTTGGGTCAAATGCTTCAGAACGCCGATGTTGACTATCATAGTTATGCAGATGACACACAACTGTATTTATCAATGTCCCCAAATGACAGCAGTTCTATTAACGTATTGTGTCATTCTCTAGAGCAAATTAACAACTGGATGAACCAAAATTTCCTTCAGCTAAACGAAAACAAATCAGAGCTCATTGTTTTCGGCAATAAAGAAAAGAGGATTGCTGTTCAAAAACAGCTTGAGTCACTGTCCTTAGAAACTAAAGATCAAGTTCGAAATCTTGTGGTACTAATAGACTCAGACCTAACCTTCAGCAATCATATTAAATTCATCACTAAAACAGCCTTTTACCAGCTGAAAACATATCCAGACTGAAGGACTGCATGCTTCAAGCAGACCAAGAGAAGCTTATCCATGGTTTTTATCTCCAGCAGACTAGATTATTGTAACGGTCTTCTGACTGGACTCTCTCAAAAGAACATGAGACAATTGCAGCTCATTCAGAACTCTGCAGCTCGAGTTCTGACCAAAACAAAGAGATCAGAACATATTACTCCAGTACTTAAGGATTTACACTGGCTCCCAGTCAGCTGTAGAATCGATTTTAAAGTTCTGCTACTCGTCTATAAATCACTAAATGGTTTGGGTCCTGAATATATCCAAGAAATGCTGATTGAGTACAAACCCAGCAGGGCTCTTAGATCTACAGACTTGGGCCAACTAGTGGAACTCAGAGTTCAAAGCAAACATGGTGAAGCTGCATTTAGCTATTATGCTGCACACAGATGGAATAGGCTACCAACAGAAGTGAAGTCAGCCTCGAGTGTAAATGCTTTTAAATCCAGGTTAAAAACTTTGCTTTTTTCTTATACCTTTTATTAGGGACTTTTAAACAGCTTTAATTAAGTGTTTTTTTACTATTTTAAAAATCCTTATGTTAAATGTTTGTCAAATAATGTTTTAAGATTGTTATTGTATGTTCTTTTTAAGAAATTTTGTAACCTATTTTCATTTATTTTTCGTCCTCTGAATGTTATCTACTGTTTCTTGATGCTTATGTGTTGTCTTTCCTTGTGTAAAGCACATTGAGTTGCCTTGTGTATGAAATGTGCTATAGAAATAAACTTGCCTTGCCTTGCCTAGTAAAAGTTTGCTTACATCAGACATAATTTGACAGATATGATTATACAGTGAACCTCTGCTATTTGTCGGGGGGATATGGACGAAGTCCTACCACGAATAGTGAAAGTCCATGGAGTAATTGACTCCGCCCCAAAAAGGGTTTGTAACTGCCTATAGATGGCACAAAGGACTACTTTTGTCTGGATCGGGGGTCTCCAACCTATACGGTAAAAAGAGCCGTTTTAGGCCAAATAATAACAATAAAATCTGTCTGGAGCCGCATTATGATGAATGAAACAGTGTGTTGGTGTTAGTCTCATGTACTGAAGGCCCAAGAGCGAATTAGAGCTGCACCATAACAAAAAAAAAAAGTAATGTAATGTTAAATTGTAATTTTTCATACGCCCACCTTATTTTTCATAAGTTTTTAGACTTTTCAGCCTTTCCGTCAAATTTCTTACATTTTTTGGCAATTTTATGGACATATGGTAATTTTCTTCCGCTTCCCTTTTTGGACATTTGATGCCTATTTAGGGCCCGAGCAACGACCGCTGCGAGGTCCCTATTGTTTTTCAAGGAATTCTTATTAGGGCCCGAGCAGCGGCGGCACCGGCGGCGGTGCCACTGCGAGGCCCTATTGTTTTTGTAAGAATAATTATTCTTCCGCTTCTTCTTCTTCTTCTTCTTCTTCTTCTCCGTAAACGATCGCATTTTTGAGGACCTAAACATTTACGAAAACTCTGCAATCTCTTCGGGCCCGGCGAAAAATTTGATATTATGAACTTGTCCTAACAACGCAATTCTATAGCGCCCCCTAGCGTAGAAAAATAAAAACCAATCCGGGCCCGTTTGACCTAGAGCTACGAAAATTGGCAGGCACGTGTAGCACCCCGAGACGCACAAAAAAGTCAGTGGAAGTCATTTCCTAAAATGTACAGTAAGTGAGCTATGAATTTTTTAATGTCCAATTTTGGCACATTCACTGTGGCCATGCTTTTTACCCCTTTGCAAACATTTTTCATCCAATTGACTTCAAACTTGCCATGTATCATCTCAAGACCTGAGACAACAACTAGGCAAAAAATCTTAACTTTTCGAAATACTATATGACGGGGGCGGGGCATCAATAATTGCCTTTAAAATTTAATTTGTCCAGAAGGACAAAATGCTTAATAACTCCCATGTACAAGCTCCAAAAAATCTCAAACTTCTCATGCAACTTAATAGTCACGGCCTGAAAACATATATATCATAAAATTCACTTATACATATAGCGCCACCTAGTGGTGACAATAAATGTGATAATTTACATTTTTAGCTACTGTGCCGAACTCGTTGAAGGGATCCAGTTGAAAATTGGTCCGGAAAGTCTTTAGATGTTGATCATGCCCCACACCGAAGATTGTAAGTTTTCACCAAAGGGCGTGGCCGTGACGGTGCCGCAAAGTCTGATGATTTTTCTTGAGAATAAAAGCTGCTTTAACTTGACCCAGATGATCCTATCTTCTCAAAATTTCACACATTTTAGGAGAGTCCAGCCCTTAAGACATCTACGAACTTATATTTCATCTTCTGAAAGCGCCACCTAGTGGCAATTTTTTTCTTACAATTTTTCTTCAATGTTTTTCTCCAACTACATTAACTGGACCTACCTCACATTTGCTCAGATGAGAGTTTCGGCCTTCATGATGTCACAACACGAAGTTTGTGAGTTTTTGCGAATCGCTGTGGGCGTGGCTAAGCGCTGATCGCCAAGAAAACAACGCCAATTTTGAGGGCCTAAACTGGCACAGAAACACATGAAACTTTGCACACACATCGAGCCTGGCAAAATGAGCAATATTTTATCGTGGATTGTACTATTTTTACAAAAATGACTCAATAGCGCCCCCTAGGAATTTTTAACGAAGCAGCCCCGCTTGTACGTTTAAGCAAAATCTTCTGATATTTTTAGGTGTATGAGGGAGCCCAAGACCTATAAAAAAAGTCTCTTGGACCCATGTACTAAAATGAACAGGAAGTGAGCTACGAATTTTTGAATGTCCCAATTTTGACAATTTTTGCACATTTACAGGGGGCATACTTTTGCCCACTTCTCCAACACGTTTCATCCGACTGACTTCAGACTTGACCTGGACCATGTCAAGACCTGAGCCAACGCCAGGGGGAAAAACCTTGACTTTTCGAAATACTATATGATGAGGGCGGAGCATCAAATTTTGTGTTTCACAATGAAAAAGGATATGCTTAATAACTCCCCAGTACATGCTCCAAAAAATCCCAAACTTGACATGTATGTTTATAGTCAAGGCCTGAAGCTATCTCTATGACAACATTCAGTTATATATACAGCGCCACCTAGCCCTTGAGGCATGAAAAAAAAAATACCCCACTTACGGTATTTTTACAAAAATTGTAAACACGTTTCGCAATGAAAAAGGATATGCTTAATAACTCCCAGGTCCATGCTCCAAAAAATCCCAAACTTCACATGTCTGTTTATAGTCAAGGACTGAAGGTATCTCGATGACAACATTCAGTTATATATGCAGCGCCACCTCGCCCTTGAGGCATAAAAAAAAATACCCCACTTATGGTACTTTTACAAAAATTGTAAACTCATTCTAAGTGTGATAACTAAGTCATTTATGAATATTCTTTTACTTTCCAACACTCAAAATGTTCACTGGCATCAGACCGATCCAAACTTACGTACTTTTTTATTTTGTTTTATTTATTTTTGAGAGCCTCTATGGACAATAACAGCAACATTGTGCAATGAGTACGAGCGATGATGTGTATATGTACTTTTACAAAAAATACAAATCAGGGCAACTCATTCCCTAAAAGTACACTGATTTTTGCAGATCTTAACATTCACCAAAACCCATTGAGC
The DNA here is from genome assembly GCF_051991245.1 of Festucalex cinctus. NCBI lineage: Eukaryota > Metazoa > Chordata > Actinopteri > Syngnathiformes > Syngnathidae > Festucalex > Festucalex cinctus. Next base: position 42,212,663 of record NC_135412.1, on the reverse strand, counting down.
TTGACACACTCATCACACCTGGCAAAAGAAAAATCCACATGTAAAGGTTTATTATGCCATTTTCAAAGAAACTCTGCTCCCAATGTGCCAGTACCCCAAGGTGCAAGTACCCCAACGTGGCCCGGGCTGCGAGGGCCCTTTATAGCTGCTTGCAGCTCTAATTAGGGCACGAGCAGCGGCAGTGCCGCTGCGAGGCCCTATTGTTTTTGTAGGAATTCTACTTCTTCTTATTATTATTCTTCTCCGCAAACGATCGCATTTTTGAGACACTAAATGTGACCGAAAACTCACCAAACTTTACACACACGTCAGGCCTGGCGAAAAATTTGATATTTTAAAGTCGCCATACATGATAACAGAAAAATGGCTCCTTAGCGCCCCTACATAGGTTTAACGGATCCCAGGTCCGCTACGATTGACCTACGGCTATGAAAATTGTGTGGCACCTGTAGCACATCCAGATTAACAAAAACCTCTTTCATATGTGTATAGACAGGAAGTGAGGTATGATCATTTAAATGTCCAATTTTGGCCCATTTTTGCACATTTACAGGGGTCATACTTTTGCCCGCTTCTCCTACACGGTTAACCCGATTGACTTCAAACTTGGGCTGTACCATCTCAACACCTGGGACAACACCATGGTAAAAAATCTAAAGTTTTTGACATACTATATGACAGCGGCGGGGCATCAAATTTAGAGTTTCAAAACTCTTACTAAACAGTACTGTAACAGACTATGACCTATAAAAAAGCCTGTTGGTGCCATATGCTAAACCCAACAGGAAGTCCCCCAGGGGCCGGGCATCACATTTTGAGCTAAAAAACTCCTCTTTAACGAAGCATTCCCGGTTGTACGTTTTACCTAGAGTTACCAAAATTTGAAGACATATGTAACAGCCCTCAAGGTACAAAAAACTCTTTTTGAACCATATGCTAAACCTAACAGGAAGACCGCCATTTTGATTTACTTTGGAACGTGTTGCCATTTTTTGGGCCATTTCATAGGGGTCTTATTTTAACGAACTCCCCCTACAGAGTTTATCCAATCGTCTTCAAACTTGGTGTGATTCATCTAAAGATGTTAAAGATGAAAATGTATTGAAAGCTTTTTATTTCGGCGCACGCTGTTGTCTGGGTATGCACTTTTTGCAAAGGAAAAGATTCCTTCTTAATGAAGCATTCCCAGTTGTACGAATCAGCGAGAGCTACGAAAATTTGTAGACATATGTAACAGCCCACGATGTACAAAAAAAGTATCTTGGTGACATGTGCTAAACCCAACAGGAAATCCCCCAGGGGCCGGGCATCACATTTTGAGCTAAAAAACTCCTCTTTAACGAAGCATTCCCGGTTGTACGTTTCACCTAGCGCTATGATAATTTGGAGGCATACATAACAGCCCACGATGTACAAAAAAGTCTCTTGGAACTATATGCTAAACCGAACAGGAAGTTCGCCATTTTGATTTACATTGGGATTTGTAGCAATTTTTTGTGGCCTTTTTTAGGGGTCATATTTTAACGAACTCCTCCTATAAAATTTATCCGACCGTCTTCAAACTTGGTGTCTTTCATCTTAAGATGTTTAACTCTTTGACTGCCAGCCATTTTCGGAAAAGGTAACCCCATAGTGCCAGCTGATTTACAGAATTTTACCGATCTTTCAAGCTCCACAGAAAATGTTCTGTTTGGACTATGGCAACGCGGATACTACCAAATGAAAGATTGAAGTCTCATCTTTCATCTAAAAAAAAAGTTTGTTTCTACCTTATTTAGATTTTCAGTAATCAACAATAGAAAACAGCTTCGTTTCACCCAAATCCTCTATTTTCTTCCAAAATACGGAGAAATCAAGCTTTTTGTGAAACGATGTTATTTCATGCACTCTAGTGAATTTGGCACTTTTTTTTTTGCATGAGTGATTCTACAAACACCTAAACTTCTATAAAGCACTACCCCAACAATAAAAAAAGTGTTTTTTGATTGCAAAATAAGTTTATTTACATTCAACAGTAGCAATCCGAACAAACAATTTGGAAAACTCTTTGCAAACTATTTACACGTGCGCAACTGCGAATGTGTGGTGTGTGTACGTGTTACTATTTACAATTGTGTGGATGTTTCAACTACACAATTTTTCTTTTTGCGTGCTATATTGTGGAGCAATCCCTTGAGTGCAAGGGGGATGCAGCAGGAATTGCACCACAGTTTTTGTCGGTCTGCTTCTGCATGGACTGATTTGCGTAGAGGTTGGTATGATGAACGATGTGCTGGAGAAGTTCATCCGTGATGAAGAGCTCCAGGATGTCAGCTGGTGGGAATTCAGCTCTGCTGCAGCATCCCTTGGTCCTGGTTTTGCAGCAAAGGGGAAGATGGTTGGCTGCCATCGAACTTCATCAACTTCATGCCAGCCAGAATCTTTGGGATCTGCAAATATACATTTCAAAATCATATATTATTTTAGAGCACTGTGATGCAATGTGTGTGTTTGCATATGTTTACCTTTTTTTCTTGGATTTATTGGTTGATGCACATTCTGTAAATTATAGAGACGTTTACCATCAAATATTTTATTAGTGCTGTGGAGAATCTTTCTTTTTCTTTTTACCTTTGTTCTGCTCACTGTGAGAAGGGTCACTTTGGGCCCTATGAGTAGGAGCTGAAAAAAACATACAATTACAATACTATCGAAAGACTTTCCTTTTTTTGTTGCGGTGTATTGAAAACGTTTTTTGTTTTTTTGTTTTTTTACCTTTCTTTGTCGTAGAACCAGCGGTTGGATGTTGCTGTGAGCACGATCTATAAAATATACATTCACGTTTGTATAGGTAATAGATGTTCGAGTGTATATCAGCACATTTACACACGCTGCTAGCAGATCGCCCGAAAAGTTAGGAAAGTAATCTTACTAGCAATCTCTTAGCATGTTAGCGCTTACCTTCACGTTCTTTGGAGGACGAAAGACTGTCCATCGTCCGATGAAACGTCATCTGTGCAAGGGTGCTCCGTTGTGCACCACTTTTCTCCGGTGTTAGCATCGCTTGCCGGTGGGGCCTTAGGACGTTATTAGCATCGCTAGCCGGTGGGGCCTTAGGACGTGGTCGAAACGGCCGCGTCACCGCTTCAACTATGACTTAACCTCGTCATCACTGTGCTCTTGAGCACTGGTCGATGCTTTTGAGCTTTGAAAATAAGGATCAAGCGTGAGCTGATTGCCATCTGTAGCCTTTTTGACTCTCTTAGCCAAGTTAGCCATTCGCTCCCCCTCAACACTCTAGCTCAGCCTCTCTCTTCTACTGTTGTCTCCTACCCGATCTTGTCCAAAAGACTCGTCACAGCCATCTAGTGGCCAGGAATACTCATTATAGTAACCCGATCGGCTTGATACTTGGAGCACAGCTGCCCAAGGCTTTCCTCCACCCGTTTCCATTAAAAAACATAGTTAACGTCAAATAACGTTTTTGGTGGCATACCCTAGGTTTATACTAAACTATACTAGACGTTTATGGCGGCCAAAGAGTTAAAATGAAAAATTATTGAAAGCTATTCATATTGTCGCACGCTGTTGCCATAGCGATGCATTGTTTGCCAAGTAAAATGCTGCTTTTTTTTTTGACTAAACGTGCGAAAACTCATGAAACTTTGCACACACATCAGACTTGTCATGAACATACGCACAAATATTTTAGAGATTTCTTGTGCACTTTGCAATGAATGGCAGTTTCCTATTTCACAGTACCCCAACATGCAAGTACCCCGGCGTGCAAGTACCCCAACGTGGCCCGGGTTGCGAGGGCCCTTTATAGCTGCTCGCAGCTCTAGTTAGGGCCCGAGCAGCGGCGGCACCGGCGGCGGTGCCGCTGCGAGGCCCTATTGTTTTTGTAGGAATTCTTCTTATTATTATTTTTCTTCTCCGCAAACAATCACATTTTTGAGACACTAAACGTGAACGAAAACTCACCAAACTTTACACACACATCAGGCCTGGCGAAAAATTTGATATTTTAAAGTCCCCATACACGATAACAGAAAAAAGGCTCCATAGCGCCCCCTATATAGGTTTAACGGATCCCTGTCCCGCTATGATTGTCCTACGGCTACGAAAATTGTGTGGCTCCTGTAGCACATCCAGATGAACAAAAACCTCTTTGATATGTGTACCCTAAAATAGACAGGAATTGAGGTATGAGTATTTAAATGTCCAATTTTGGCCCATTTTTGCATATTTACAGGGGTCATACTTTTGCCCCCTTCTCCTACACGGTTAACCCGATTGACTTCAAACTTGGGCTGTACCATCTCAACACCTGGGACAACACCATGGTAAAAAATCTAAAGTTTTTGACATACTATATGACGGGGGTGGGGCGTCAAATTTAGAGTTTCAAAATTCTTACTAAACGTAGCATTGCCGGTTGTACGTTTAACGGAGAGCTACGAAAATTGGTACACATATGTAACAGACTACGACCTACAAAAAAGTCTGTTGGTGCCATTTGCTAAACCCAACAGGAAGTCCGCCAGAGGTGGGGCATCAAATTTTGCGTTTCAAAATTCTTACTTAATGAAGCATTCCCGGCTGTACGTTTCACCTAGAGTTACCAAAATTTTAAGACATATGTAACAGCCCTCAAGGTACAAAAAACTCTTTGTGAACCATATGCTAAACCTAACTGGAAGTCCGCCTATTTTGATTTAATTTTGGAACATGTTGCCATTTTTTTGGCCATTTCATAGGGGTCTTATTTTAACAAACTCATCCTACAGTTTATCCAATCGTCTTCAAACTTGGTGTGATTCATCTAAAGATGTTGAAGATGAAAATTTATTGAAAGCTTTTTATTTCGTCGCACGCTGTTGTCTGGGTATGCACGTTTTGCAAAGGAAAAGATTCCTTCTTAATGAAGCATTCCCAGTTGTACGAAGCAGGTAGAGCTACGAAAATTTGTAGACATATGTAACAGCCCACGATGTACAAAAAAAAGTCTCTTGGTGCCATGTGCTAAACCCAACGGGAAGTCCCCCAGGGGCCGGGCATCACATTTTGAGCTAAAAAACTCCTCTTTAACGAAGCATTCCTGGTTGTACATTTCACCTAGCGCTATGATAATTTGAAGGCATAAATAAGAGCCCACGACGTACAAAAAAAAGTCTCTTGGAATCATATGCTCAACCAAACAGGAAGTCCGCCATTTTGATTTACGTTGGGATTTGTAGCCATTTTTGTGGTCTTTTTTTAGGGGTCATATTTTAACCAACTCCTCCGACAAAATTTATCCGACCGTCTTGAAACTTGGTGTGATCATCTTAAGATGTTTAAGATGCAAACTTATCGAAAGTTTTTTTTTTATTTTGTTGCACGCCGTTGCCATAGCGATGTATTGTTTGCCAAGTAAAATGCTTTTTGTTTGGTCTAAACATGTGCGAAAACTCATGAAACTTTGCACACACATCAGACTTGTCATGAACATATGCACAAATACCTAAGAGATTTCTTGTGCAATTTGCAATAAATGGCTCAATAGCGCCCTCTCGACATTTTTATGAACCTATCAGCCTAAGACTAACAAAAAAGTATTCTATAGCCATGTGCCAAGCCATTTTGATTTTATTTTGTTAATTGTGCATCATTTTTGGCCTTTCCATGAAACGTTGCAAACACAAAGCATGGCAAAAACATTTACAATTTAGACAGTTTCCTATTTCGCAGTATCCCAACATGCAAGTACCCCAACGTGCAAGTACCCCAACGTGGCCCGGGTTGTGAGGGCCCTTTATAGCTGCTCGCAGCTCTATTTTTTTTTTATTTTTCTTCTATCTATTTTTCATTGTTATCAATGTTTTTTTGTTGTTGTTGTTTTTTTTTTTTTTTTTTTTTTTTTTTTTTGCTGCAATGTTGTGGACATTTTATGTTACAGTATTTTCTGCACTATAAGGCGCACCTAAAAGCCTTCAATTTTTTAAAAAGCTGACCCTGCGCCTTATAATCCAGTGCGCCTTATATATGGATCAATATTGAGCCACAACAGGTCCCGCTGTCAAGACGCTGTCGGTGACCCTGCACGATCGGTGACGTGCATGCGCAGAAGATTGCGCCATCTTGGATCGCTAGCTAATACTAATACTTTACCTCAGAGAAAATAATAAAACAGCTGTTTATTCATTTTGGAGTTGTCAGAAAGCTGGTTTGTAATATATTAATAAAGTTTGATCTGTTTTGTTGACATTCCTTTTAGCGCAGCACCATCTAATAGATGCATAACGTAACCCCAGCCTCGACTGTAGCGCCTTATATATGAAAAAAGTTTTAAAATATGTCATTCATTGAAGGTGCGCCTTATAATGCGGTGCGCCTTATAGTGCGGTGCGCCTTATATATGGAAAAAGTTTGAAGATATGTCATACATTGACGGTGTGCCTTATAATGAGGTGTGCCTTATAGTGCGGAAAATACGATAATTTCCTGGATTTCTTTTGTTTTGGACATTTTATAGTTACTTTTGAACATTTTCTTTTCTGCCTTTTTGATTAAATTTTCTGACATTTTTGGCAATTTCATGGAATTTTATGAGAATTTTCTGCTTTTACTCTTTCATTTTGTGTTTGCTTTTTGGACGTTTTTAGGTAATATTTAAAACTTTTTCATCTCTCTTTTTCTGACAAATTAAAAATTTGGACACTGACATTATTTGAATATTTAAATATTCATCTTTTATCTAAATCTTAATTAATTTAAGAATATTTGATCTAAAAATCAAAAAAATATGTAAAAAAAAAGAAGTTAATTTTTAAGTTTTTTTTTTTTTTTTTTAAATAGAAATCAACAGGGAGCCATGGGAGAGGTACACATGTGGCTCCAGAGCAGCAGGTTGCAGACCCCAGGTACAGATGAACCTCCTCAGTGCTACCAGATGACACCAAAGCTGTTAGTTTAGTAGTTTTGGCCACAAAAATAGCAACAACAAAAAAAAAGTGAGTTTCCCCTGCATAATGGAGGATAGGGTTAAAAAAAAAAAAAAAAAATAAAAAAAAAAAAGTTCTTCCAGGTTTATACAGTGAATTTAGCGTCAATGTGATATAATTTGAAATTTGAACCGAATTTGAGGGAAAATATGCCTCAAAATTCAGATCAAACTTTTGTATTACTTCCTGTGTGAAAATGAAGCACAGATTATGTTCAACTGCAGTGGTTATATTCCACTGTACTATATATCTCAAACTGTTGTCGAGACTTTACCCACAAAAACCCAAACAAGCTCCTTACGTGGGCCATCCTTCAAAGGTGGAGACGGTGAAGAGAGCCATCATGGCCATGAGGACGTTATCAAAATTGAAGTCACTGTTGTGCCAGATCCGCTCTTTGACCATGGGCATTGCCGTGTCTCCATTGTTGTAGAGAATGTACGTTCCCCTGAAGTTTGAGGATGACACTTTTTACCACACGTAAGGTTGTGGATACATGAAGAATCTTGTGAGACCATAATGAACAGTAAAACAAATCATAAACTCACTTGCACTCATCGGGACTGGACTTTGCATCATCTGTGCAGCGATAAAATTTGCCCTGTGTATGAAGAGGAAAGACTTCCTTTAAATTTATTTACTTAAAATGTGACATTATTTATTTAACCAACCTAACTTATCATATAACTATTCTAAGATAAGCAAAGCCACTGCTGAGTGGCTACATCAGTGGCGCTATAGTGACATCACTGAAGTGTTTCCTGCTTCACTATACCTTGAAAAGCTGCACTCCGATGCACGCAAACATAAACTGCAGCAGCGTGGTGACGATCATGATGTTGCCAATGGTCCTGATGGCAACAAACACGCACTGGACCACATGCTGTAAAAAGGTGCAGACGTTAGAATATAGAATATAGGTGCATGCAATATTCAGTAAAGAGACGCCTTCCCTTTATACCTACAAAAAGTGAAAATGCAGTAAACGTGGAGTAAGGAATACATCATTGAAAGTTATGGAAAATTAAAAACGAAGGTGAACTAATGGGTGTATCCCAGCCTCTGATTGATTTATCAAGTGATTAACTCTTTGACTGCCAAAAGTTATCCAAAAAACAACCCCGACAGTGCCAGCCGATTTCGAGCATTATCACTCATTTTTCAAAGCAAACATAATATTGTGCGGCAGGAGTACATAAACATGGTGGATACCATATGAAAGATTGGATTCCATTCTTTCATGAGAAAAAAAAAATACATTTCCACCTTATTCCGTTCTTTACTAATCACCATTTGAAAATAAGTCACTTGAGTAACATAAGCGAAAATACAAAAAAATAAAGAGAAAACAAGCTTTATGTAAAAAGATACATTTTTGTTTGCACTTAAGTGACTTTGACTGTAATATTTTTTGTTTAGTAACATTTAGTGTTTAGCGATCATTCACGTCATCCTTGAAAACTTTGCATTGCATCAGATTCCATCATGTTTCGTTGTAATTTGACATACCGGCAGCCCATTGAAGAGATACAATGCTGCCATTTGCTGGTCAGCGTTAGTAGCTGTTTTTGATTTCACAACCCCAATGACAAGGCAGCGCTGCACAAGACGTTGCGCTGCCCATTGAGGGAAAAAAAAAAACATAACGTCAATTAAATTAACGTTTAAGGCGGCATTCATTAAGATTTTAGAATACATCATTAAACGTTTTTGGCGGTCAAAGAGTTAAGAAGTGCATATTGGACATACACAAATCTACACAATCAAGAACTTTATCAATATTATCGTGCTGACCTTAAGTCCTTTGGCTCTGTTGATGGCCCTCAGTGGCCGGAGAACTCTCAAAACACGAAGAATCTTCACCACTGAGATTGCAGAAGACCTATGGAGGAAGGCAAAAGATCGTTAGACAGAACCTTTCCAAAAAATATGGAACAGAATGTGAGAACAAAACAACAAAAAACACAATACGTACAAAAAATTGCTTTAATGGTCAATGTTACTGACGTACACACTATCAACACAGGGTGGTACATTAAAAATAACTCAACAAATATGTACAGAAACGGTGGTTTGTTGACTGATACGTACTGAATACCGAAGGAGACCAAAGACACTCCAACGACCAACAGGTCCAATAGGTTGAAGTAGTTTCGACAGAAAGCTCCTTTATGAAGAAAAGCTCCAAATGCTGTCATCTGAACAGACAAATGTCAGTCAAACCCAGCAACATCATCGGAAAAACTCCTTCTGTGGGACTATTTCATATATATATATATATATATATATATATATATATATATACAGTATATATATATATATATATATATATATATATATATATATATATATATATATATATATATATATATATATATATATATATATATATATATATATATATAGAGAGAGAGAGAGAGAGAGAGAGAGAGCGAGAGATAGATAGATAGATAGATAGATAGATAGATATTATTATTATTATTTTATGTTTTATTTATTTTTTAATGGCAAATTATGGAATGCATTGAAACAGAATAAGAAAGTGTGTAAATCTCGTTTTAACAGTCCATGCATTGTGTTTTGTCGGTGGTTGTGGACAGAGTGCACAACTTGTTAAAGTGACACTGTCCAAAATCCAAGACATATAAACATCAATATAACTGATGGAGTGACACAGACTTCACCCTCACACACTATATTCTAAATAAACTAATAAAATGTTGGTTAGGCAACATGTAATTTAGAACAGTGGAAGCACCATAGTCAAATGCCATTGAAGTCAAACAATTAGGAATGCAGGAAAAAACGCCTAATGAAACATCAGCGCCATCATGCATGGAATCATGCAAGTCATTGACATACCCTTGTGAGGGTTCAGTTCAGTAAGGATGTTTTGCTTTTTCTTTGGCTTTTTTGTTGCTTTGGGCGTACATTGCCTTGGGAAGTAAACAAACTGGTACCATGATCGAAGACAGCGGTTCCCAACCCTGGTCCTCGAGTACACCGATCCACCCTGTTTTCTATGTCTCCCTCAGCCAACACAGCTAAGGATCGTCATCAGGCTTCATGCAGCGCTTGTTGATTAGCTGATTGCTTGAGACACGTGTATTGCTCGAGGACCGCGATGAGAACCACTCATCTGAGACGTTGATTCCCAACCAATGTGAAATACTTGAATTATGTTTCATAGGAGATGAGATCATTTGTCAAACTTTATTTGGCATGATAAATGAGAGAAAATGTGTTTTTTGGTATGCATTGAAACTAAGACGAAAATATCCATGCATGTGAGCTGGGTACCTTTTGTGTGTAATACTAAAATTAACTGTTAACAGAAAAAGCAAATAAATAAATGATAGAGGAAGCTCTGTGAGCTAATCAGACCGTTTTATCTGTTACAGCGGTAAACTTTTTTTATTCTCAAAAAATGTGGGATGCATTCGGCTCCTTTGTGACATGTTGTATAATGTTTTGAGGATTTGTCATTGAAGTTAAGACTGAATTTGTTGTGGTTCGGAAAATGGATGGATGGATGGATGGATGGATGGATGGATGGATGGATGGATGGATGGATGGATGGATGGATGGATGGCAGTGACGTGCGTTCAGGGCAGGCAAGGTAGGCACTGCCTGACCAAGGCTTAAATGAAACGAAAATGAATTGGCTTCTTCTATTGATTTAAATTATTTTTGCATTTCACATAGCCTACACTACCTATATAGATTTGAAAGTGACAACATCTGGCGATTTTCATAGCTCAATTAAAAAGGACTCTCGACTTCTTCTGGCCTTCAGGCAAAAATGCTGCAAAATTCTCCTGTTGAAGGCACACGCCTCCAATGCCTCCAGCAGCCCTTTCTGAGTAGCGATGTGTGTTCGCGCATGCGTAGTCAGTTTCCCAGTAGAAAAGTCCTTTACGCAAATATGCAGATTGTTACGCAGCTTTTTTTTACGTAGCTTTATTTTTCCTATGCGAACATACATTCGCACAGTGCATTCGTGAATTCAAAACACACTTAGTGCACAGTACGCCGGTAAGATGACGCCACTCTGGAAAATATAAAACTATTTTCACGCCTGTCTTTTGAGGAAAAACGTCATCTTTTGAAGGATGGGAGACCAACGCCTTAGCTACCGGATCTTCAGCAAATTATTCGTACTTTTCACAAAGAATGCTACAAAAGGAAGTACTGGCTTTGTGGATGGTTTCAGTTTACATGATGTTTGACATTGCTATTGCTAGCTTGATTTTGCAAGAAATTAGACTGTTTTACTGGGAGATGTCCACTAGATTACATCCTTTCCGGGCGTTCGGACGGGTTTTTATTAATGAATGAAATTCTTCGGGTTTCGTTGTGCGGCAAATGGGAGGCGGAGTGCACTGCACCGTGTTTATCGCGACGGGCAGAACCACGTTTGCGGACAACAGTTAGCGTTCGAATATTGTCCTCTGCTGCAACGGTGGGTCTGAGATTTAGCTGAGTGGCAAAGTGATGAGCTGCCTCACGGGAGGCGAAGGGCACAAACCTTGCTCATCCCAATTTGTTTGCGGAGCAAAAAAATGCGCTTAAAACATTGTGTCTGTCATAATCATTTTTGTCAAGTAATTTTTGTTTCTAACAATACAGAGGAGGCATGCATTAAAATAGTTTGAATGTATACATCTTGGAGTAAACAGTATCATTTTTAAGTATATTAGTTCGGCCTAAGTGTCCTACCCCACCCCCGCCCCACCTCCCCTCCCCCGATTAGAATAGGGTCACCCTAGGATATGCTGTACACTCGCCTGCCAACACACACATTTGTAATTGGTGTGTATGTTTCAATTTACGACTGCCTGCTTACCCAAGCCTAGAGCTCACTGCACGTCACGATGTATCCTGCCTCTCACCCAAAGTCTGTGACAGGAAACCCAAATCCTAACTGCAGACCCTACTAAGAATATCCGCTATGTGGAACGATGGATGGATGGATGGATGGATGGATGGATGGATGGATGGATGGATGGATGGATGGATGGATGGATTAATTGTAACTTTTGTTGCCATTAAGAATGTTGAAATTGTATTTAAAATACTGTCTGTACAGTTAAAAAGCTTTGATGATAGCAACATATTTCTATGGGATGTTTTTTTTTTAATCGAAACAAATCAGATGTTTACCTGTGTCCTTAAAATTCAACCATTGTGGTTCCACTGTATTTTATATACAGTACACACATACAAATATGCAGTACACACAGGCATTAGACATTTGAGAAAGACATCCAACACAGCATTCTAAAGCCACTACATTCACTTCTGATGCAGATTAATCCTATATTTTATAATAATGGCCCTGCAATCTTTTCCTGATCAAATTCAAAAGGTCGATAGCAAACAAAAACAACAAGGGCTAAACATACAAAGGGGGTAATTCAAAGGATTCAACTGCAACCTTGAAAAATCAAACGTTATGCAAGTGCATTCTTGAGCGATATGGATAGGCCAAAAAGGGGTTTGTTGAGTCAGAACTATCTGCTTGTGACCTTGAGGCTATAAATAAATACATAAATAAATACATTAATAAATAAATATTTTAAAAATATGTATTTTTAATTAATTATAACTACTTTTTATATCATGGTTTAATCAATTGTAAAAGTTTATTTTTTTCAGTTCAGTTCAGTTCAGTGTTCAGTTTATTTTTTCCTCAATTTTATTTTAAAAAAAAGAAAGAAAGAAAGAAAGAAAGAAAGAAAGAAAGAAAGAAAGAAAGAAAGAAAAAGAACTTGCTATTAGAGGGAAAAGTCAACCAGTGGTCGATTAAGTTTCTAATAATGATTTTTTTTTTTAAGACTCAAGCCGAGATGGAACAGTCATTGACATACAAGGAAATATCTTTACAATACAAAAAGTATATACTGACGGACTGTTGCCATTACAAAATGACATATGGCTGTTGCCAAAAAAAAAAAAAAAAAGAAAGAAATCATCAGGGGAAGGTGGGCTTATGCAGCATGCTCTGAAGTAGTACAATTGTTTTATTTACTGAATTAATTTTATTTTACAGAGGCATCTCAACGCTCTCTTGTTTACCTTAATAAGGATCTCAAATGTAAACATACTAGTGAAGACATAGTCTGCATAGCCTAGGATCTGGGGAGGCAAGAGTGACACAAGCACGCAGGAGGTTACTGAAGCTCTAGCCAGCACAGCACCGCACGACACACACACACCATTTACCTTAAACAGGATCTCAACAGTAAAGATTGCCGTGAAAGCATAGTCAAAATAACCAAGTATCTGCAAGAGGCAATGCACAAATTGCAGTCATCAAAACGTTCTGGGGACAACAGCACAGTGATTGTGTTTGACTTTTGACACACGTGTGCAAACGAGCTCATGTGTGCACCGCACCAATTTGTCATGAATTAAGGTTATACTGGGTTCTGTTTGAGCCAAAACGGCTTCAGCACAAACTGGTGTTGATCCAGAAAGTTCAATTAATTAGCATTCCAAGTTTATTAACAAATATGACTGTGAGTAAGCTAACATTCGAACAAGAAAAACTAGACGGAAATAGACAGACAGACAGACAGACAGAAGTACAGTGGACTTCGGCTATTTGTGGGAGATAGGGACCCAACCATGGATACAGTAATATTTGTTGCTCATTATAAGTGCCATTCAATTTTATTTATTTTTTTAAACTGCTTTTAAGCAGAGGATGAGGACACAAATCCGCAAATAGATGGGAGGCCACAGTACATCATTAAAGAATTACAAACACATAAACAAAACATATGCAGCAGTTCACTAAACAATCTTACAACTGTATTACTGGTGGTCTTCTGTGTACCATTTTTCTAACTAAAACAATTGATACTATATGCACCATATACTGCATACAGGTGCATCTTAGTATATCACTTTGAACTCCAGTTTGCACTTGCGGTGCTATCAAGAGTTACTTAAAGTACAAAACTCTCATTCTATAGGCCAATCTCCACCAACTCTACACCTTTAACTAACTGCGCCACAATCTTAGTAGATCACTTCCTCGAGCAGTGTCCATGATTTCGGATTTTAGTAAATCCGGCTCAATGAGTAGTAAAGTCTATGAATTGCAAGATTATCAATTTGAGACAGCTAACAGCTTCATAACTTAAGTATCAAGTAAGAAAGTTTCCAGACAAATCACGGATGTTGCTTACGTACAATATTGCGTGCAGAGAAGTTGCGTATGGGGTCCTCGGCAGCCAAAGACACGGAGCTGAGCATGATGAAGACCAGAATGAGGTTGGTGAAGATCTGGTGGTTGATCAATTTATGGCAGAACACACGAAACCTATGATATGAGGGAAGCAAATAGTTACAGTAATGTTGCAGTTATCGAAATTGCTCAAAAAGGAGTGAGCCGATCAATGTGACATATTGATAAAAGCTACATTGCCCTATTAAATACAGAGCAGTTTTGATTTTTACTAGTGCTGTCAAATGATTAAAATTTTTAATCTGATTAATCACACTTTTAAATTTTGATTAATCACGATTAATCTGCTAAATTACTCGCGTAATATAAAATAAATACAAAATACCGTAATATTTTGACATTAACGCATTTTATTATATGAATGTCATTTGCAAACATTGATTGAATGCATGTACGCAATTGCATGCATGCGTGTATTGCTCAAAACGTAACAGCATCATAACAATTGGGTGCAATTCAGCAATTAATTAAACGCAAATTACTTTTGTTTTATCTAAAGTCCCGTCGGGGTGTTTTTGAAAGCGAAATTTACCACCGAGCACACCAAATGGAGTCACCCCGCTCATTTTGGAACAACAGGCATAGGAAATGCCGTGCATTGACCTCATCACTGACCTGCACAGCCTTCAATGTAACCATCCGCGGTTACGTTCAAGGCTCAAGTGCGGTCCAAAAAAACAGTGTGATTAATCTGCGTTAATATGTGATTAATTTAACTTTTTTCTGTGATTAATTAATCTATTAACGCTTTAACTTTGACAGCCCTAATTTTTACATTCTCAAGAAGGTTGAACTTACGGGTTGGTGCTGCTGAAGATAAAAAAGGCGCTACCCTCTGGGATGGGAAGAGTTTTTTTCTTGATGGTGAGCTCCGACAGCCTCTTGGGCCGAGGCCTAATCGGGACTTCTGGGAGGTCGTCGTTGTCATCATCCACACAACACACTGGGAAAAAAAAGAAGAATACAGTCATGAAAACAACATAGCTATTTATTAGCAATCTACCGTTGTATTTAAATTACCCTGAAAGAAGTTACATTTAGCGTGTTAGCTTCATTGACATGAGATTTTTAGATTCCCCGTGACTCTGAATAGGATAAGCGGTATAGAAAATGAACAGGTTTGGTCTTACCTGGTGAGTCAATGGCAGAATAAAGTTCTTTGTTCTCCTCCATCAGAAGCTCAACTGGCACCTACACACATTCAGGAGATTTTTTTTGTTTTGTTTTTTAAAGCTAACACTGATGTAAAATCATGAGCATGCTTGTGTACCTTTGTTTCACCATCGCCGTCTTGTATTATTTCCACTCTCTGTTCTATGCCCACCTCTCTGTTTTGAAGTTAGCCAGAAGCACTTGTGATAATTTGAAACAAAGCAAAAAAACAAAATATGACATTTTGATAGGTACTCAATAAGTCGTACTTTGCACTGTTTCTCCTCTTCTTCGCCTCTTCTTCTTCTTTCTGGGCCGTGTTGAGGCTCTCAGCGTCGGCCAGGTTGTCGACAGCAATGGCCAAGAACACGTTTAGCAGGATATCTTGTCATGTGGCTTAAGGGAAAAACACTGGTCATGGGCAAAACAAGTGAACAAAACATGGCAATTACTTCAGCACAATCCGTTTTGTGGTCTGCAGGATACAGTTTCCACAGATGAAGAGGATGATGAAATAAATGCAGACCACCATTCCAGAGGAGGCGGGTCCACCGTACGCCATGATCCCATCGTACATTACAGTATTCCAGTCCTCTCCTGTCAGAATCTGGGTAACACATGGACAAAAATGATACACTGAAAAAAAAAATTAACTCATTTGCTCCCAAAAATGTATAAAAACGTTATATTTTAAATATTGCCAAAACATATTTATATGATGTTGTTTTTTCATGTTTTGTTATGCTCGAGCATACAGAAGGCTTTGATGCATCCTCTAACCTGAAGAGGCTGCTTAAAGCAATGGTAGTTATTAAAAAATGGGCCGCAGGTGGCAGCAGAGTATAAGAGATCAACCAGGGCCATGTTGCAACAAGCTCTTTTACTCAGTGTTTTAAACAGGTTTATGAATAATGATGAAACTTAGCTATATTCTAATGCTAATTGCTGCAAAACAGAAACAGATACAAAAAATAAATTCCTGATGAAAGAAGAGACTCGAGTCCAGGGGTCTCCAAGTTCGGTCCTCGAGAGCCCCTATCCAGCCTGTTTTCCATGTTTCTCTCCACTAACACACCTGATTCATGATCAGGATCGTTATCAGCCTTGTGCAAAGCTTGCTGATTAGCTGATTATTAGATTCAGCTGTGCTGAAAACAGGCTGGATAGGGGCTCTCAAGGACCGAACTTGGAGACCCCTGCTCTAGTCTATCTTTTGGTAGGTTCCATGTTTTTATAGCTGTCACGCCGCCACCAGCGTGGCGGGTCATGCTTTTATTTTCGCACTCATGTTTCCTGTTTATTTTGAAAATCACTAACTCCCTTCTCACCCCAGGTCACTTGCCCTTCCTGCTGCCCGCTCATTACCGGTCCCCGCCCATGATTATCGCCACCTGCCACCAATTATCCCCTGCAATAAAAGCCATCAGCCTTTCTCCCTCAGTTGCCGAAGTGTCACGTCAGTGCATGGAAGCGTTCCACAGTCCTCGAGTCCTTGATCCTGTTTCCTTGCCTTTTTGCCTTGTTTTTGTGCCTTTTCCTCCCCAGCTGAGCGCCCTTAGTTTCCCCTTGTGCCCTGAGCCTGTTTTCCTCCCCAGCGGAGCGCCTTTAGTTGTCCCCTGTACCTTGTGCCTGTTTTTTCCTCCCCAGTGGAGCGTTTTTTGTTCTCCACTTTTTGATTCCCCCTTCTCCTCTAAGTCTGAGAGGAGGCTGCTGCTGCTGCTGATTAATAAATCTGCTGCCTTTGTGGCCTACCATCTCCCTGCGTCTGAGTCCTACCTCTCCACGTCGTGTCAGTACACTTCGGCCAGCATGGACCCAGCAGGGAAGGTCGACGCTACACTTCAGAGCCAGGAGGTTCGACTTGCGAACCATGAAAAGGTCCAGTAAGCCATGGTCTCGCAGCTAGGGGAGCTGTCGAGCCAAGTCCAGGAGCTGGTGAGCTACGTGCGGCACCAGGCTCCACCCTCCACGAGACAGCAACCACAGCCTGAACTCTCCGTCCCAACCACGCCATTCACCAGAGTAGGATTGAGACTGGCCTCCCCAGAATGATACTCTGGTGAACCAGGACGCTGTCAGACATTCCTCACCGAATGTGAAATCCACTTCGAACATTCTCCACAGGCATTTTCCACAGCCCGATCCCGAGTGGCCTTCATGGTGTCGCACCTGACTGGACGGGTCAAAGCCTGGGCCACCGCGGAGTGGGCCAGGGGTTCTTCGGTCTGCCAGAGTATTCAGGTATTCGATCCTGACAGTAATGACCGAGAGAAGGCACGAGAATTGAGCCGGCTCGAACAAGGCAAGGAGTCAGTCAGTGACTATGCTATCCGGTTTCGCACCTTGGCAGCCAACTGTGGCTGGAACTCCACAGCTCTGCAGGATCACTTTTTGAAAGGACTCACACCCGCAATCCAGGAACTGCTGATTCCCGTGGAACTGCAGACAGACTTGGATTCTCTGATTTCCCTCGCTATCCGCACTGATCATCGCCGCCGAGAGTTGACCAAGATCAGCGGCCTCCATAGAAGGGTGGAACCAAACCCCTTTCCACAGCCACTGGTAAATGGAGTGCCACAGCACATCTTGCCACCCCGCCCAGCGCCAAGGGAAGTGCGTAACACCGGGGATGAACCCATGCAGCTTGGCCGGGCTCAGTTAACTCCCGAGGAGCGACAGCGTCGCCGCCGAGAGGGCCACTGCTACCACTGTGGGGAACTTGGTCATCTGGTGGGAACTTGCACCGCAAAGAAAGGCTCACCGGTGAGTTCCCCGTCACCCCGAACCGCCAAGGCCCAAAGACTCACGCAAATCCAGATAATCCACCATGCTATTACCACGGATCTGCCAGCCCTCATCGACTCTGGCTCCGACGAAAGCCTCATGGACTGGGACCTCGTAAGACGACTACAAGCCTCCACCGAACCTTTGTCCATGACCATCCAGGCCAAAGCACTTAATGGCAAAGAACTGTTCAGCATCACCCACATCACCGAGCCTCTGGAGGTCGGAATCGGACAACACTTCGAAACTCTCCGGTTCCATGTCTTCCATGCTTCATCACCCACTTTGGTTCTGGGACACCCTTGGCTGCGTCTACACAACCCCAGAATCGACTGGAGCTCAGGGCACATATTGGAATGGGGAACGAACTGTGTGAATCATGTTTCGGGACAATCAGCAACCAGTGCATCCTCAGCCACAGTCAATCAGGTGACTCTCGCGTCTTCCTCCCAAGAGGAATATCCTGACCTACACACAGTTCCTTCCTGCTACCATCACCTGCGGGGAGTTTTCAGTAAGACCAAGGCCGTGACTCTCCCACCCCATCGACCATATGATTGTCCTATCGACCTAATCCCAGGATCGACCATCCGCAAGGGGAGGTTGTATTCGGTCTCAGGACCCGAACGCCAGGCGATGAATGAATACATTGACGACTCCTTGAAAGCTGGACTCATCCGGCCGTCTTCTTCGCCAGCAGGGGCAGGATTCTTCTTCGTAAGCAAGAAGGATGGATCCCTACGCCCATGCATCGATTACAGTCCCCTGAACGATATTACAGTTAAAAATCGATACCCACTGCCATTGATGTCTTCCGTGTTCGACCAATTGCAACAACCCAAGATATTCACCAAACTGGATCTCCGAAATGCCTATTACCTTATCCGCATCCGAGAAGGGGATGAATGGAAGACTGGTTTCAACACCCCCCGGGGTCATTATGAGTACCTCGTTATGCCTTTCGGGCTCACCAACGCACCAGCAGTATTCCAGGCCATGATCAACGAGGTACTTAAGGACTTTATTGACCACTTTGTGTACGTCTACTTGGACGATATCCTGATTTACTCCCCTGACATAACGAGCCACCAAGGTCACGTGAACCGAGTCCTGCAACGGCTACTTGATCAGCAACTATACGTGAAGGCTGAGAAGAGCCTGTTCCACGTGGACACCATTTCCTTCTTGGGATTTGTCGTATCACCCGGGAGGGTGGAAATGGATCCTGACAAGGTCTGCGCTGTACGAGATTGGCCCACGCCGGACTGTAGGAAAAATGTTCTACAATTCCTTAGATTCGCCAACTTCTACCGTCGTTTCATCAGGAACTTCAGCACCATTGCCGCTCCACTACACGCCTTGACCTCCCCACAAATCTGGACCCCGGAAGCCGAAATTGCATTCACTGACTTGAAACATCGATTTACCAACGCCCCAATTCTTCGAGTTCCTGACCCCAAGTGCCAGTTCGCGGACGAGGTGGACGCCTCGAACATTGGAATTGGGGCAGTATTGTCCCAGCGCTGCCAGGAGGACGGCAAAACACACCCCTGCGCTTTTCCCTCACGAAAACTGTCCAAGGCGGAGCGCAATTATTGTGTCGGTGATCGGGAGCTGCTAGCAGTCAAGGTGGCTCTCGAAGAATGGAGGCATTGGCTGGAAGGAGCCGAACACCCCTTTATCATATGGACTGATCACCGAAATCTGGAATACCTACGCCATGCCAAAAGACTTAATCCTCGACAGGCCAGATGGTCTTTGTTTTTTAATCGATTTTCATTTTCTTTAACCTACAGGCCAGGCAGCCGAAACGTCAAAGCTGACGCCTTATCCAGGATCCATGAGTCCGAGCCATCCAGGACTGATCCCGAGCCAATTTTGCCCCGAGACTACGTAATTGGAGCCATGAGATGGCAGATAGAGGATGATGTCAAAGAGGCTCTTCGGAACATCACTCCTCCCCAGGCTTGCCCTCCACGTCGGCTCTTCGTGCCGGAGAATCTGCGACCCCAGGTAATTCACTGGGCTCACACATCACGAATGTTATGCCATCCTGGAGTCCGCAGGACCATGTTTGCTGTTGCCCGGAGATTCTGGTGGCCGACCATGGAGAAATCCATTAAGGAATACGTAACCGCCTGTCCTGTCTGCGCCCGAAACAAAACCTCACATCTATCCCGGATGGGTCTTCTCCAACCTCTGCCGATTCCATCCAGACCATGGGCAGAGATCTCGCTCAACTTTGTAACTGGTCTACCGCCATCTCACGGTAAAACCACAATCAACACAGTTGTTGACCGCTTTTCCAAGATGGTTCGTTTCATTCCACTGTCCAAGCTCCCATCCGCCAAGACCACAGCAAACATCATGATTAACCACATATTCAGGTTTTATGGTTTCCGGTTACATATCATCTCAGACCGTGGCCCACAGTTCGTCTCCCGATTCTGGACACAATTTTGCAAAGCCCTGGGAGCCAAGGCCAACTTAAATTCGGGGTACCATCCTGAGGCCAATGGACAGGCTGAACGTCTTAATCAGCAGCTCGAAACCGGACTCCGATGTCTCGTCTCCCAAAACCCGACTTCATGGAGCACCTACCTGATTTGGGTCGAACTCGCTCATAACTCTTTGCCCACGTCTGCCACAGGTCTCACCCCTTTCAAGTGTGTCCATGGCTACGACCCTCCTTACTTCGCCGACCTGGAAGAAGAGGCGATGGTTCCCTCGGTCCAAGCCATGGTCCGTCGGTGTCACCAAATCTGGTCGGCGGCCCGGATGGCGCTTCAACGCCAGGGAGACCGGGTGAAGAGGGCCGCCGACCGGAGAAGAAGACCTGCACCCGATTATCGCCCAGGCCAACGAGTGTGGCTCTCTGCAAAGAACTTACGGCTCAGGGTACCGTGTCCGAAGCTGGCCCCGCGATTTGTGAGGCCTTTTCCTGTCACCAAAACCATAGGTCCAGCTGCTGTACGTCTCCGCCTGCCAAGATCCCTCAGAGTGCACCCTACTTTCCACGTCAGCCAGGTCAAACCGGTCCACGAGAGTTCGCTGGTTCCTTCCGAACCTGATCCGCATACCCCGAGATGATTGATGGCGGCCCCGTTTACAAGGTTAGGAAGCTATTAGACGTTCGTAATCGGGGCCGGGGAAGACAGTACCTTAGTTAACTGGGAGGGATACGGCCCGGAAGAAAGGCAATGGGTTCCCTCCCGGTTCATCGTTGATTGAAGACTTTTATCGTGAACATCCTGACCTGCCTGGGCCGTCGAGAGCTGGCCGTTGAGGGGGGTGGGGGTACTGTCACGCCGCCACCAGCGTGGCGGGTCATGCTTTTATTTTCGCACCCATGTTTCCTGTTTATTTTGAAAATCACTAACTCCCTTCTCACCCCAGGTCACTTGCCCTTCCTGCTGCCCGCTCATTACCGGTCCCCGCCCATGATTATCGCCACCTGCCACCAATTATCCCCTGCAATAAAAGCCATCAGCCTTTCTCCCTCAGTTGCCGAAGTGTCACGTCAGTGCATGGAAGCGTTCCACAGTCCTCGAGTCCTTGATCCTGTTTCCTTGCCTTTTTGCCTTGTTTTTGTGCCTTTTCCTCCCCAGCGGAGCGCCCTTAGTTTCCCCTTGTGCCCTGAGCCTGTTTTCCTCCTCAGCGGAGCGCCTTTAGTTGTTCCCTGTACCTTGTGCCTGTTTTTTCCTCCCCAGTGGAGCGTTTTTTTGTTCTCCACTTTTTGATTCCCCCTTCTCCTCTCAGTCTGAGAGGAGAATGCTGCTGCTGATTAATAAATCTGCTGCCTTTGTGGCCTACCATCTCCCTGCGTATGAGTCCTACCTCTCCACGTCGTGTCAGCAATACAACACAATATTCTGTGGACCTTGCAAAATCAGTCAAAATCCAGTAAAACAGCCGGGAGCCAAGGGGGTTGCTTCAGGGAAAATGGCTACGAATGAATGGGTTAATTATCCATCCATCCATTTTCTTGACCGCTTATTCCTCACAAGGGTCACAGGGGGTGCTGGAGCCTATCTCAGCTGGCTTTGGGCAGTAGGCGGGGTACACCCTGGACTGGTGGCCAGCCAATCGCAGAGCACCCAGAGACAAACAACCATCCACACTCACAAGCACACTAGGGACAATTCGGAGCGCCCAATTAACCTGCCATGCATGTCTTTGGAATGTGGGAGGAGACCGGAGTACCCGGAGAAGACCCACGCAGGCATGGGGAGAACATGCTAACTCCACCAAGGAAGGCCGGAGCCTGGACTTGAACCCAAGTCCTCAGAACTGGGAGGCAGACATGCTAACCAGTCACCCACCGTGCTGCCCGGGTTAAACATACTTGTACAAAACAATTAATCAATCACTGAAAAATGGAGAGGATCAACGAGGGTCTTCTCCCAGCTCCAAAATAGAAACAACCAACCTGGAAGACAGTGAGCAGGGCCTGAGGAAAGTTGTCGAATGTGCTCCGTTTGGTCACCGTCTCGTCAAAGTTAAACTTGCCCCCGAAAAGCTGCATGCCCAGCAGGGAGAAGATGATAATGAAGAGGAAGAGAAGCAACAAGAGGGAGGCAATGGACTTCATGGAGTTGAGCAGAGAGGCCACCAGATTGCTGAGTGATGCCCAATGCCTGCGGAAAATGAAAACAATATCTGTGAAAATCTATCCAATCCAGTGGGGTAAAAAAATATATTTGCAAAGCACCAGAACACAATATGTGCTGCTCACCGTGTGACCTTAAAGATCCTGAGGAGGCGGACGCAGCGGAAAACAGAGATGCCAAGCGGAGACATGATGGCCAGCTCCACCAGGATGGTCTCAATGATGCCGCCACATACCACGAAACAATCAAAGCGATTGAACAGAGACACAAAGTAGGCCTGCAACCCCAAACTGTACATCTTCACCAGCATCTCCAAAGTAAACATGGCCAAGAGGACTTTGTTGGCCACATCTGAAAAAGCAAGCAGAGAAATTGGCTTTGTTGTCACCAATTGGGACCATTCGGTTCACTCAGTATGATTTGGAATTGGATGGATTTGATTTGACTTGCATATCCACTGCGAGATATCAGCCAGTGAGCCACTAACAGTTCACATGTAACTGAACAACTTCAATTAAATTAAACGCCTTTGCTTCCAAAAACGTATAAATATGTTCTATTTTAAAAGTTGTAAGTCCCCCAACGACATATTTATACGTTTTTGGTTTTTTTTTTATGCTAGCGCATACAGAAGGCTTTGATGCAGCCGCTCAACTGCAAAGAACGGTTGAAGAAATTATAGTTATTACACAAATGGTCAGAAGGTGGCAGCAGAGTAAAAGAGATCAACCAGGACCATGTTGGAAAAAAAACTTAATTATTCACAAGTATAAATAGATTTGTGAATAATGATGAAACTTAGATATATTCTAATGCTAATTGCTGCAAAACAGAAACAGTTAGAAATATATATTTTTTCCTGAAGAAGAGACTTTAGTCTTTTTTTTGGTAGTTTTTATAGCAATAGAACACAATATTCTGTGGGCCATGCAAAATCCAGTAAAACAGCCAGGATGAAGGGAATTGTGAAAACGGCTGGGCGTGAATGAGTTAAGCAGAAAAATCCACCAATTTTTATCCACATCAAGGGGCGGCCATTTTGCCACTTGCTGTCGACTGAAAATGAGATCACAGTTGTTCAGGCATAGACAAATCACGGTTTTGTCACATGACCAAACTCAGAAAACAGGTGATTCGTCATTACCTGAGCCCTGAGCAACTATCATGACATTTTCAATCGACAGCAGGTGGCAAAATGGCCGCCCCCAGATATATGAGAAGAAAAAAAAAAGCAGGTGTTTTTTACTACTTAGTACATGTTCCACAAGCACAGTCGTTGTTGTTTGTAGATAAATGGAGTTGAGGACTGGGATTGTTTTTTTTTCTTCCTTTTGGACACTAAAGCCGAATGTTAGCTGGCATCTACTGCTCGAGTGATCCATTATGGGTTATAGTGTCACACAAAAGCAGCACATGACGGTGCAAGCTGCCAAAGATTAGGAAGACCAGGAAGTAAACAAGGTGAATCGTGTCTGCTTTCTGACAAGGAGTGACCATTCTCCAGGGCTCTGCTTTGCTGCTGCGGACGATGGCCCAATAAAGGGGCCCAAAAAGTGTTACAAATCATTATTTGTACATTTATACATACATAAAAATTTATATTTAACCGTACAGCTTAATGGAAACAAACAGTCAGCTTACCCTGAACTTCAGTGAGCCAGTCCGGTTGGTTGTAGTGCTCCGAGGCGATGGTGAGCGTATTGAGGAAGACCAAGATGATGACCAGCCAGTAAAATGTCACAGATTTCACTGCAGCTCGACACTTCCTGCGACAGAAACGATTCCACCGTCGCCCCTGACGACTTGCAAAAAAGACAATAACATGTCACACTTTAGGACTTCACCTCCGTTTTTATACTGGTTATCCTGTAGGGTCATGGCATTGGGTGAAAGGCAGACTACACCCTGGATGGGTCGTCACTCGCCGGTCCATATAAAGCACGACAACAACTCACACTCACGTCGTCACTGAGTGGAAGTGGATCCACACTTCCTGCAAGCAAGTCAGGCCAGTGTACCACTACACCATCAGTGACCCACATCAGGATTAAACAAAACATAATGAATGCAAAAAAAGGACATCATGATCAAGGATATAGCGTGAGGACAAATGATGCATTCATTAATTCAATAACTGATTGAGTTCATTAGGAACGGACAACATTGGGGATTGAAGTGATGTATATTTCAAACAATTCAAGTAAATTAAGGCATGCATGATGAGTTGAATCCACTCGAATGAGGCACATACCTACTGGGTGATGTCACACCATGATACTAACCTGCACTGTGACTTAGTAATTTTTTTACTGAGGAAAATAGAAGATGAATCTTTTTAACAGACTTGTTTTGTAACTGCGAATACTGTAAGTAAGTAAGATGCGAAAATGCAGGTAAAGAATGGTATATGACACTCACCACAAAGGAGCACAGCAAAGCCATTTTTCATCTTCGCTGTGATTGTCAGTGTTAACAGACTCGGTCTCACTTGTGGGCACACTCGCTGTTGAATCACACACAAAAACAGGCACATTAAAACAGATAAATGGACAAACTAGAACAAAGACTTCCTGAGTCCTGAAAGTAACACATTTCTCTCACTCATATTGTAAGAGATGTTCTTGTTGACAACCATGCCATATCATATTTCAGGATGTGGTATATTATATTAGTACAAATGTAATACAACTTGTTGGTTCAAAGGTTTGAAGATGCACTACATATATTGTACAAAAATAAGTGACAGAAAAGCATAAATATTTTCAAATGGTGATGACAGTATGAGATATGAGCACATACAGATCTATGTTGTGAAAAAAAAGTCAATAATCAGATATGCTAATGCTCATGTCAAGAGACGGTTGCCTGCAGTCCGCCATGTCGAAACTGTCAGTGAGCTGGATTTGATTGGCCATCATTGAAGTCGATCACTCCCACAGTGGCGCACACCTTCCTCTCGCGCATCCACTGGCCTTTGCTCACTTGTGAAATCTAACCCGCCGATTTACGCCGTTCGCAAAACAGAGCCCTGAATTTTATTTTTTGAAGTTTTGATCTTGCAAGGCTGTGGGGCGGTGACAATAATAAGTGCACAAGTGCAATGACAAATGATTGACACTTCACACCTTCTGTCTCTGATTGGTTGACTTTCCTCAGGCGCAGTGGTTCTTCGTATATGTCATGGTTCGGTTCTCAGCCCTGTTGTGCTTTTGTTTTTTCAGTGCCTGTAACGAGGGGGGCGTTCCCCAGCGCCGCACCTGCAACTTGTTCGCAATCAAGACTTTAAAAGGACTCCGACCAGCAACAGCCAGCTGTCGGATTATTATTTGCTCACCATTGTGTCCAAGTGTTCTCCGCGTTCTCCTGTTGGTAAAGTTTTTGAATCTGCTGTCGTCCTTAGTTTAGTTTGTATTCACGTGTTTATATCCGCGTCGTCTTTTGTTGGTATTTCCGCGTTGATTGATTCCGTGTGCATTTCGAGTAGTCCTTGCCGGTTGCAAGTGTTTTGAGTTTTTCTAGTCCTTGCCTTTTGCAAGTGTTTTTCGTTACGTTAGTTATCCTTGCCGTTTGCAAGTGTTTTGGTTATGTTATTCCTCCTTGCTGTCGCAAGTGTTTTTTGTTCCGTTCGCGTTCCTTGCCGTTTGCAAGTGTTTTGTGTTCTCTATTTCGTCCTTGCCTTTTGCAAGTGTTTTGTGTTACCTCCGTGTTCCTTGCCTGTGTGCAAGAGCACTTCTGTTAACCTCGTTGTCTTGCCTGCGAGCAAGCTTTGTTCCATCGGTTCGTCAAAAGGAATAAAACGAGATTGTTTTCCTCCTCTGAGCCTGCGTGTTTGGGATCTATTCTTTATTGACTCCATCGAGTCATCACAGAATAATCCGACCATGGATCCTGCAGACTCGGAGAAGGTGAGACGGGCGTTGGCCAGCCAGGAGCAACGGGTTGGGCAAACTGAAACCACCTTGGTGGGACTCCAAGAGGTGGTAGGCAGGCTTGCTCACCGGTGTGAGGAAATGTTCGCGAGGCTCGAGCAGCTTGGTTCCCGCGGATTGCTAAATCCGGAACTCCCGCGAACGGACACAGCCACGTTGGCTCCCCCCGCAGCTCCAAGGGAGCCCGTTTTGCCCCACCCGTCGCGCTACGACGGACAGCCGGGTGGTTGCGGTCAGTTCTTGCATCAATGTTCGCTTATTTTCGACCAGCAACCGTACACCTACGCTCGTGATCAGTCTAAGATTGCTTTTATTATGAGCCTCCTGTCTGGTCAAGCCGCTACATGGGCGATGGTGGTGAGCAACTCACGACCAGACCTCCGATCCTCCTTCCCGATTTTTGTTTCTGAATTTCAACGTGTGTTCGACCATCCAGTCAAGGGGAAGGAGGCCGGAGGTCGGTTGTTAGATTTAGTGCAAGGAGAAAGATCTGTCGCTGACTACTCGATCGCGTTTCGTATTCTGGCCGCGGAAAGCGGATTTGCTGATTGTGCTTTGCGAAGTATCTTTCGTCGTGGATTGAATACGGTACTGAAAGATGAACTGGCGGTCCGCGACGATACGAACTCTCTCGAAGGACTTATTGAGCTCACCATCCGGTTGGACAACCGCTTACGTGAACGGCACCGGGAGCGTGCCTGTGAGCGGCAAGAGCCATCCGCCAACCACCGCATGACTGGACTCACCCGCATCGACGACGCGGAAGTACGTTCTCTTCCGGGCGCCCCAGCGGACACAGGGGAGCCCATGCAGGTTGGAGGTGGACGCCTGCATCCTGAGGAGCGCCGCCGTCGATGGCTCACTGGAGCCTGTCTCTACTGCGGTCAACCAGGGCATCGGGTGGCTTCATGTCCGGCGAAACCACCCCGCCGGACGCGACCGACCTCCCGGCTAGGAGGACGGGCCAATGAGGCCCAGGAGTCCGGAATGGACTCGAATCAGGGTAAGCACCTACCGGGGGGAACCGAACCAAGCCCTTCGAGTAGGGCTAGCTGTAATATTCGACGGTTAGAATTATCAGGGGAGTTGTCCGACGGCGGGATGAATCTTAAGATTAGGGCACTCATAGATTCGGGGGCCGACGATTGCTTCGTCGACCCGTGTGTAGTAGAGGCGTTGGGGAGCCCGGTGGAACCGTTAGAGAAGGTTAAGGAGGTTTTCGACCTCGATGGGCGGTTACTAGCGCAGGTCCGACAGGTTACCGGTCCACTTACCTTGAGGCTTTCGGGGAATCATGTGGAGAGGAGGAGCTTTTTCGTGATGCCATCCCGTGCTGCTCCCCTAGTATTGGGGCTTCCGTGGCTAAAGACTCATAATCCCGATATCGATTGGGATAAGCCCGCGTTGGAGAACTGGAGTCCCTTCTGCCACGCCCACTGCTTGAGGTCGGCAGGTGGGACTCCCACCGTTCCCGTATCTCCGGCTCCCGAAGCGATTTGCCTCGATCAGGTCCCGGAAGAGTATCATGATTTGGGAAAGGTGTTTAGTAAGGACCGTGCCCAGGCGTTGCCGCCCCATAGACCATACGATTGTGCGATTGAGCTGATTCCCAATGCGCCACTACCGAGTTCACGTCTGTATCAAGTATCCCAGCCTGAACAAGAAGCCCTCCGGGAATATATCTCGAGTTCGCTGGCTAACGGTCAGATCCGTCCGTCTAAATCACCCGTGGGGGCGGGGTTCTTCTTTATTGAGAAGAAAGATAAGTCCCTTCGTCCCTGTGTAGATTATCGGGGATTGAATGATATTACCGTCAAGAATAAATACCCGCTTCCGCTGTTGGACTCGGCCTTCGCCCCTTTACAATCCGCCAGAGTCTTTTCAAAGTTAGATTTGCGAAGTGCGTACCATTTGGTTCGTATAAGAGAGGGAGATGAATAGAAGACAGCATTCAAGACTCCCCTCGGACATTTTGAATATTGCGTCATGCCTTTCGGTTTAACGAATGCTCCAGCGGTGTTCCAGTGTTTGATAAACGATGTCCTCCGGGACATGTTGAATGTTTTTTGTTTTGTCTATTTAGATGACATTTTAATCTTTTCGCGCGACGAGCACGAGCACCGGCAACATGTTCGCCTGGTTCTCCAGCGCCTTTTGGAGAACCGACTTTACGTCAAGGCAGAGAAATGTGAATTCCACTCTAAGTCGGTTCAGTTCCTGGGCCTTATCATTGAGGGAGGGCAACTTCGAGCGGATCCGGTCAAGACCCAGGCCGTGGTCGATTGGCCGAGCCCCAAAACACGGAAACAGCTGCAACGTTTTTTGGGCTTCGCCAATTTCTATCGGCGTTTTATTAGGAATTATAGTTTACGGGCAGCCCCACTTACCAAGTTGACTTCGAGTAAAGTCCCGTTTAGGTGGACACCTAGTGCCGAAGAGGCGTTCCATGATGTTAAACAGTTGTTTGTCAACCCACCTGTACTGATCCACCCTAATACCGATGTTGCTTTTGTGGTCGAGGTTGACGCGTCGGATTCAGGAGTGGGGGCGGTCCTGTCCCAGCGGTCGCCAGAAGACGGGAAGCTCCACCCCTGTGCCTTCTTCTCCAGGCGACTGAGCCCCGCTGAGGCCAACTACGACGTCGGGAACCGGGAGCTGTTGGCAATTGTCCTGGCGCTACAGGAATGGCGACACTGGCTGGAGGGCGCCAAGGAGCCCTTTCAGGTTCTGACGGATCACAAGAACCTGGCGTACCTCCGGGCCGCCAAGAGACTCAACTCACGGCAGGCACGCTGGGCCTTGCTTTTTACACGATTCAACTTTGTCGTGGACTATCGCCCGGGGTCCCGGAACCAGAAGTCTGACGCTCTGTCCCGAATGCATGATGCGGCAACTCCCGAGGCCGGGACAGAACCGGTCCTGCCAGAACATTGCTTTGTGGGCGCGCTGCGCTGGGAGGTCGAAAGAAGGGTCATGGAGGCTCTGGAGGGAATCACTGTTCCTGGGGAGTGCCCGGCCGAGACCCTTCCTGACCCGTTGCGGGCGGAGGTCCTGCAGTGGGGTCACAGCTCACGAGTGGCATGTCACCCGGGAATTAACAGGACTCTTGCCCTCGTCAGCCAGCGATTCTGGTGGCCAGACATGAAGAAAGACATTATCGAATTCGTCAAGGCCTGCACCGCTTGTGCATGCGGCAAATCCTCCCACCAGCCTCCGACGGGTCTACTACGGCCGCTACCCATCCCGTCGCGGCCGTGGTCCCACATCTCCCTGGACTTCATCACAGGCCTCCCTAGGTCGAGAGGGAACACAGTGATTATGACTGTGATTGACCGATTCTCCAAGATGACACATTTTGTCGCTCTCTCCAAGCTACCGTCATCCTGGGAGACAGCACAGCTCCTCATCCGTCACGTGTTTCGGCTCCACGGCATTCCGATGGACTTGGTGTCAGACCGTGGGCCGCAATTCATCTCCCAGGTCTGGAGGAAGTTTTGCAAGCTGCTGGGCGCCACCGCCAGCTTGTCTTCAGGATATCACCCTCAAACAAACGGCCAAACAGTGAGGGCCAATCAGGACCTGGAAGCCGCCCTCCGATGTGTTTGCCTACACAACCCTGAATCCTGGGCTACGCACCTGCCTTGGATCGAGTACGCCACCAACACCCTGCCGTCTTCAGCGACTGGACTCTCGCCGTTTATGGCGGCCTACGGGTACCAGCCACCTCTGTTCCCGTCGCAGGAGGGACCCATTGAACTGCCCACGATCCAGCAGCACCTACGTCGGGCCCACAAAGTGTGGCGGGAAACACGAGCGGCGTTGTCCCGTACGGCGGTCCGCAACAAGGAGATAGCGGATCGCCGGCGGCGGCCGGAGCCGGCCTACCAGCCAGGGGACAAGGTTTGGCTTTCCTCCCGGGACATGCGGCTGGCGGGAGGCGCCAAGAAATTGGGTCCGCGCTTCGTTGGACCTTTCGAGATTCTTTCCATGATCAACCCTGTCACAGCGAAGCTCCGACTACCCTCTTCCCTCAAGGTGCATCCGGTGTTCCACGTCTCCCTCCTTAAGCCTGTGACCCCAAGCCCACTGAATCCTCCCGCGCCTGCTCCGCCTCCTCCCCGGTTGGTAGATGGGGACCCGGTCTACACAGTAAAGGAAATTTTGGACTCAAGGTGCAGGGGCCGGGGCTTCCAGTACCTGGTGGACTGGGAGGGCTACGGACCTGAGGAGCGCCAGTGGATCCCCCGCTCCTGGATCCTGGACCCGTCATTGCTCGAGACCTTCCATACTGCACACCCTAATAAACCAGGTGGTCCGCCAAGGGGCGTCCGTTAAGGGGGGGGGGGGTACTGTCATGGTTCGGTTCTCAGCCCTGTTGTGCTTTTGTTTTTTCAGTGCCTGTAACGAGGGGGGCGTTCCCCAGCGCCGCACCTGCAACTTGTTCGCAATCAAGACTTTAAAAGGACTCCGACCAGCAACAGCCAGCTGTCGGATTATTATTTGCTCACCATTGTGTCCAAGTGTTCTCCGCGTTCTCCTGTTGGTAAAGTTTTTGAATCTGCTGTCGTCCTTAGTTTAGTTTGTATTCACGTGTTTATATCCGCGTCGTCTTTTGTTGGTATTTCCGCGTTGATTGATTCCGTGTGCATTTCGAGTAGTCCTTGCCGGTTGCAAGTGTTTTGAGTTTTTCTAGTCCTTGCCTTTTGCAAGTGTTTTTCGTTACGTTAGTTATCCTTGCCGTTTGCAAGTGTTTTGGTTATGTTATTCCTCCTTGCTGTCGCAAGTGTTTTTTGTTCCGTTCGCGTTCCTTGCCAAACAAGTGTTTTGTGTTCTCTATTTCGTCCTTGCCTTTTGCAAGTGTTTTGTGTTACCTCCGTGTTCCTTGCCTGTGTGCAAGAGCACTTCTGTTAACCTCGTTGTCTTGCCTGCGAGCAAGCTTTGTTCCATCGGTTCGTCAAAAGGAATAAAACGAGATTGTTTTCCTCCTCTGAGCCTGCGTGTTTGGGATCTATTCTTTATTGACTCCATCGAGTCATCACAGAATATCAAACCATAAACACAAAATGGGGCCAGAGATGGCAAATATTTTTTCGCATATATTTATCATATCTTTTTTAACAAATATGAGAAAAAGTACATTTTTAAATCACAAATTCTCCCTTTGACTAATCATCTTCAATAGAGACAACTGATAGCCGGCAAGTGGTTATTTTGGGGTTTTGGATTGTGTAACTCTTATCATTCATTTGCCACAATAAAAATGACAAGTAGGAAAATTTGCAATGGCAACATAGTTACCAGATAAGCTTCTTCTGCTAGCCTACTAATCTTTCTTTGCATTTGCCCATTTATTGGCAGCAATGCAAATGTTAGTTATGGAGAAAGTGAGTGAAAGGATGTGTGTTGTGGGTGACATGATGCGGGAGGGGTTAAATCCAAGCAAAACATGAAAAAATCCAGCAAAGCAAAGCAAGAGGATTTTTTTCCCATGGCAAAGATGGTGTGTCCATAATGACAATGTGCATGAAAACACCATTTGGGACAAACACACATTTACCCTGCGTCTCTGTGGACTGGGTGAACCAGCCAAACTTTGCCTTCTTCTTCTCGGTGAGGTCCGCTAACGTGACCCCTTGGCGTTACCAACATGCAGTTCACATAGCCAGACAGCAGAGGAAGCAGTGAGTCAGTACACAGCAGTACAACAGACACAAGCAATAGTAGAAATAGAGGGCAGAAAGGATGTTCTTTTTTTTTTATTTAACCAGATTACTGCATTGTTTATTTATTTAATTTTTGTGACAAACTAGAGTGCAGGAATAGAGGAGACTACAAAATGTCTTGGCTGCCAACACGCCAGAATAAGCAGAGGTGAAAGCAAAAGCAGACATGAAAAGCATTGGAAAGTCTTACATGAGACCTGTCTCTATCAACAGACCTTGTATGTGATTGTGACCTGTATGTGAATGCTGAGTCTGTGACATTTTGTTGATTGTTTGTCGTCTGTGTGCAATAGCCTTTGAAAGGCTAAGTCCTACAAAAACAAGCAGATTTGATTTTGACACCATTATGACGTGTCTTCATCACTCATTATTCAAGCACTGTACTTGCCCACTTCATGTTTGCAAGATGCTCACTCACTGCCAACCTCATAGGACTTGAGAATAAATGGCATCATTACATTTTTGGAGAAATTCCAAAGTATTTTGGAACCTAGAATTGTGCTATGTTTGTGCACATTTTGTGGAGGACGCCTCCGTCAATGTAACATTTCACACAAGGTATAAATACATTTCACAGTTTTAAGCGACACAGCAACACATACTGTACGCATGCATTGGTCAGTCTCTCTGCTGGGGATTTGCTGTGTTAAAGAACAGCATACTTCCCTCAAACAGATACTTTAAGTACCCAGAAGAAATGCATATATTAGCCGCATCATTGTATAAGCCGCAGGGTTGAAAGCGTGTGAAAAAAGTTGCGGCTTATAGTCCGGATAATACGGTAGTTGTGCCGTGGCTGTACCTGCTTCTGGTGCGAAATCTAAAATAATTGTCAGACTGTGACAATAACATTCCATTCCCTGGTGGTACCTTTTACACAGGCGTCAACAGGCAGTGTAAAAGATGACGTGTGTTCCTGTAAACCTATTTACTATTATAAATAATAAAAAAGCAAAAAGGAATGGACGTATACACTTACCGGTAGTTCAAATGCAGAAAGTGTGAGAGTGTGCAATACTGCATTCAAGCTCGCCTTGTTAGCTTAGCTGGCTATGTTTGCCAGAGTCACGGATAGAAACTTAGCTTGGTTTTAATAGCGTAATGTCAGGATGTTGTTTTACAGATATTGTAAGTACTTTGCTCAACTTAGAGCATGAGTACCTGTTGAATTTTGAAGGATTTTATAGGCATCCATGTAGCTTTATTCTCATTCTACATTTATGTGGGTTAGTTTGGGGTTTTGGTCCTAAATAAAAAATATATTTAACCTCGCCAAATGACGTGTGTCACTTCAAGGTGATGATTTAACCATAACCTGTACGAAAATCGTAATCTGTATTATAAAATTAGAGGAATGACACCAGAAAAACATCACATTTTGTGCTGAGATGTGATTGGTCTGAGTTCAGAGTGGTGTCATAGGGAAAAAATAAATTAAATCCAGGGAACTCACTGTTACGCTTTCCTTCCTCATCTCCCTCCTCCTCGTTCTCAGGGTCAATGTCCTCGGCCTGAGTGATCCAGTCCAGGTATCCCTTCAGGTCTTCCTCCAGCTGCTGCTTCTCACGCAACTTCTGGAAGTCCCCTCGTGCCTTGGCCTTCTCTCGCTCTTTGGAGAACTCCCTAGGCATGGCGAGGGCATAGAGGTCAGCATTGTCACGACACAAGGGACCAAGTAGCATAAAAGCCACGTAAAACCTACCCACTGAGGACTCCCAAGACCAAATTAAGAACAAAGAAGGAACCAAAGATGACCAGACTGACAAAGTAGACCCATGGCAGCTCAAAGCCCATCGCGTCGTTCATCTGCAAACACACACAAACAGAAAAGGACAAAATGAGTTAAACTAAGACATATTATTTAAGAATCTCCATTTTTCAAGGCACTGTTATTATAACTTCTAGACTATAGTAAACAAGCCAACCATGTTGTTGTTTTTGTGATTAGTTTCATTAAATAATAAGACTTTTATTCTTGCTCTGGAGTACATAAGTATACAAAATACTGGAGAAAATGAATATAGTTATAATAATAATAATAATAATGCCCAAAAGATAACATCACATATATTACCCCAACTTCATCCTACATTGTGGAATGACAATAAAGATTGGAGATGGTGGATATGAATTGAATTCTTCAACATTATAATTATTATTAATTAATAATTATTTAAGTTTTGCCTCAATTGTTTCTAGGCGCAATCAACAGTCAAGTTGACACAATCGAAAGAGTTCCTAACAATAAATGAATTGATTCACCCATTAAATGCCCATGTCTGATTGAAATATCGAAAAGCTACAAACTGTACAAAGTCAGAATTTTTCTTTTCCCATGTCCTTAAAGCCTTCCTATAAGTTTGTCACATCTTTTGTACACTGTTTTTGCAGCAGCCGTTAGCATGCTGGCATGGTAACGCCTCCATGAATAAAAGCAAAAGGCTGAAGAGGACAATGAGGAAGGCCACAAGAGTGAGGGAGGACCGGCCAACGTTGAATTGTTTTCAACGGCAAAATGAGCATTCTCACACTCTTATTTATGGACATTTTTGACTGTTCAATAAAACTATGTTTTTGGAATGTGGGAAGAAGCTAGAGTACCCACAGATAACCAATTCAAGCATGGGGAAAACTCCACAGAGGAAGGCTGAGGCAGATGTGCAAGCCTCCACAATAATTACTTTTATTGTTTATTTTTTAAATCATGTTCCATCACTATAAAAATTTTACCCAGTAGAGCACGTCGGTCCAGCCCTCCATGGTAATGCACTGGAACACAGTGAGCATGGCAAACAAGAAATTGTCAAAGTTGGTGATGCCATTGTTGGGGCCTTGCCAGCCTTCTCTGCACACAGTCGTGTTTAGTGTGCAGTGGCGACCGTTGCCCGACACCGCACATGGCGTTGGCTCGTCTTCGGCCAGGGCACCTGAAGAAAACGATAATAATTGATGATTAAATACAATCCATACATAATAACAATAATAATCTGACACACCATCTCCTTCATTGCTTTTAATGATAGGGCTACAGGTAACTAGAGCCTATCCAAACTGACTTGGACTGGTTGCCACTCAATCGTAGGTTACATCAAGACAATGAAACAGACATTCACACTCAATTCGTAACTACGAACAGTTCAGCGTTTTACATGAACCTAACATGCATGTTTTTGGAATGTGAGTGGAAGCCACTGTACCTGAAGAAAACCTACGAAAACCCCTCACAGGAAGCCACGATTTGAAGCTTGAATCTGTGAGTCAGGTGCATTCTGTTCTTTTCGATTGTTTGTTTTTGTTCTGTGTTCACCCCTCTGTGTCTGTTCCATCTGAAAGCTTGTCATGTTTGTTTGTATTTGCAATAAATACTAGTGTTGTTCTGATACCGTTTTTTGGCACCCGATACCGATACCCAGCTTTGCAGTATCGGCCGATACCGATACCTAAGGTTTTTTTTCCCTCAACATGAAAAAGCTGTTCTGCCATTGGTTCAGAGCATTCAAGGGCCAATTGGATATCTTAGATCGGCATGCAGTGAACATGTCACATATCAGTGAATGTTGTGCACGAGCAAGACACAAGATGCTGCATCCAAAATCCTATATTAGTGTTGGAATTAATGGTATCGGCATGTTACTTGTGAGTACTCACCGATACCACTGTTTTAATGCATCTCTGCCGATACCAGTATCAGTATCGGAACACTAATAAATACCCATCACAGTATAAATAATCACAGACTGAGGGGGAACAGAATGGGAAAAAATAATAATAATACATTTGAAATAGCTGTTGCCAGTAAAACTGTACCAGAACAACAAGGCAGGCCACCCTACTGCAAGTCCATGTAGACGAAAAAAAGGTTATAAAAATCATCATCATCATCATCATCATGATCATGATAACAACAACAACAACAATAATAATAATAATAATAATAATAATAATAATAATAAGAAGAAGAAGAAGAATACAAAAATGAATAATAATAATAATAATAATAATAATAATAATAATAATAATAATAATAATAATAATATTAACTGCACCGACTACTGCCCAGAGCCAGGTGAGATAGGCTCCAGCACCCCCCGCGACCCTTGTGAGGAATAAGCGGTTAATATAATGGATGGATGGATGGATATTAATTGTAAGGGGGGAAAAAATTAAATGACAAATAACTATTCACGGTCACAACCAAGATTATTTTAGTTAACTAAAACTAAGGGAAAACTAAAACAAAAATTCAAAAAAACTATTTCGTTAACAAAATGAAATAAAATCAAAAATGCTTTTTAAAAAACAAAAACTAACTGAAACTACATTTTATGTTTACAAAACTAACTAAAACTAAATATAATTATTGCAAAAATGTCCTTCGTTTTAGTCTTTGGTAATTAATTTAATGCATGAGCCTTTGGGAATGATTTTAAATTAGATTTTAAGTAGATTTATTTTGATATTAACAAGAATAAGGACATTTGATAGTGTGTCACACAGAAGTGACGTCATGACATCATCAGCAGCCAATAGAAAAGCACCTTCAGATGATGTCGCTCCCATGGTGTTTTTTAAATACAGTATTGCGTACAAGTAATACGTGTGAAAAAAAACCAAAACCTAAAACTAATTTTAAAAAAACCCCACAAGAACCACCCTGAAAACTAATTAAAACTAACTAAATTTAAAAACCAAAACGAAACTAGAGCTGCGAGCAGCTATAAAGGGCCCTCGCAGCCCGGGCCACATTGGGGTACTTGCACGTTGGGGTACTTGCACGTTGGGGTACTGGCACGTTGGGGTACTGGCATATTGGAAGCAAAATTTCTTTGAAAATGGCATAATAAACGTTTACATGTAGAATATTTTTTTGCCAGTGTGTGTGTCAAGCTCAACGGGTTTTGGTGATTGTTAAGACCTGCAAAAATCAGCGTCCTTTTTTATTTTTAGGCAATGAGTTGCCCTGATTGGTATTTTTTTGTAAAAGTGTATATACACATCATCGCTCGTTGTACTCATTGCACAATGTTACTTTTATTGTCCAAAGGGGCAATCAAAAATGAATAAAACAAAATGGAAACGTACATACGTTTGGATCGGTGTGAAGCCAGTGAACAATTTGAGTGGTGGAAACTAAAAGAATATTCATAAATGACTTAGTTATCACACTTAGAATGATTGTACATTTTTTGTACAAAATACCGTATGTGGGGTATTTTTTTATTTTTTTTGTATATAAGCCTCAAGGGCTAGGTGGCGCTGTATTTATAACTGAATGTTGTCATAGAGATACCTTCAGGCCTTGATTATAAGCATACATGTCAAGTGTGGGATTTTTTTTGGAGCATGTACCGTGGAGTTATTAAGCATATCCTTCATTCACGATATTGCTTTTAATGTCCATAGAGGCTATCAAAAATAAATAAAAATATATATATGTTTGGATAAGTCTGATGCCAGTGAACATTTTGAGTGGTGGAAACTAAAAGAATATTCATAAATGACTTAGTTATCACACTTAGAATGAGTTTACATTTTTTGTACAAAATACCGTATGTGTGGTATTTTTTTTTCATGCCTCAAAGGCTAGGTGGCGCTGCATATATAACTGAATGTTGTCATAGAGATAACTTCAGGCCTTGACGATAAACATACATGTCAAGTTTGGGATTTTTTGGAGCATGTACCGGGGAGTTATCAAGCATATCATTTTTCATTGCGAAACACACATTTTGATGCCCCGCCCTCATCATATAGTATTTCGAAAAGTCAAAATTTTTCCCCCTGTCGTTGGCTCAGGTCTTGACATGGTCCAGGCCAAGTCTTAACTCAGTCGGATGAAACGTATAGGAGAAGTGGGCAAAAGTCTGCCCCCTGTGAATGTGCAAAAATCGTCAAAAATGGGACATTCAAAAATTCGTAGCTCACTTCCTGTTCATTTTAGCATATGGGTACAAGAGACTTTTTTGTAGGTCTTGGGCTCCCTCATACACCTAAAAATATTCGTCGTTCTTGCTTAAACGTACAACCGGGGCTGCTTCGTTAAAAATTTCGAGGGGGCGCTATTGAGTCATTTTTTTAAAAATAGCACAATCAACAATAAAATATTGCTCATTTTACCAGGCCAGATGTGTGTGCCAAGTTTCAGGAGTTTCTGTGCATGTTTAGACCCTCAAAACTGGCGTTGTTTTCTTGGCGAACAGCGCTTAGCCACGCCCACAGCAATTCACGAAAACTCACAAACTTCGTGTTGTGACATCATGAAGGCCGAAACCCTCATCTGAGCAAATATGAGGTAACAACAGCGCTCAGGTCTTGACATGGTCCAGGTCAAGTCTTAACTCAGTCAGATGAAACGTGTAGGAGAAGTGGGCAATGTCCAGTTAACGTGTTTGGAGAAAAACGTAGAAGAAAATTCGTAAGAAAAAAAATTGCCACTAGGTGGCGCTATCAGTTAGATGAAATGTAAGTTAGTAGATGTCTTTAGAGCTGGACTCTCATCAAATGTGTGAAATTTTGAGAAGATAGGATCATCTCGGTCAAGTTAATGCAGCTTTTATTGTCACGAAAAATCTTCAGACTTTGCGTCACCGTAGCGGCCACGCCCTTTGGCGAAAAGTTACAATATTCGGCGTGGGGCATCATCAACATCTTAAGGCTTTTCTGACCAATTTTCAACTGGATCCCTTCAACGAGCTCAGCACAGTAGCTAAAAACGTAAAGTATGACATTTATTGTAACCACTAGGTGGCGCTATATGTAGAACTGAATTTTGTCATATAGATGTTTTCAGGCCGTGACTATTACGTTGCCTGAGAAGTTTGAGATTTTTTGGAGCTTGTACATGGGAGTTATTCAGCATTTGCTCTTTCTGGACAAATGAAATTTTAAAGGCAATATTTGATGCCCCGCCTCCGTCATATAGTATTTCGAAAAGGCAAGACTTTTTGCCCAGCTGTTCTCTTACGTCTTGAGATGATAAATGCCAAGTTTGAAGTCAATGGGATGAAAAATGTTTGCATAGGGGGAAAAAGCATGACCACAGTGAATGTGCCAAAATAGGCCAAAATTGGACATTAAAAAATTCATAGCTCACTTCCTGTACATTTTAGCTACATGGTCCCAATAGACTTTTTTGTGCGTCTCGGGGTGCTACACGTGCCTACCAATTTTCGTTGCTCTAGCTCAAACGTGCCGGGCTTGGTTTTTATTTTTCTATGCTAGGGGGCGCTATAGAGTCGCGTTGTTATAACGACTTCATAATATCAAATTTTTCGCCGGACCTGAGGAGTGTGCAAAGTTCGGTGAGTTTTCGTGAATATTTAGGTACCCAAAATCGCGATTGTTTGCGGAGAATAAAGAAGAAGAAGAAGAAGAACTAGAGCTGCGAGCAGCTATAAAGGACCCTCGCAGCCCGGGCCACGTTGGGGTCCTTGCACGTTGGGGTACTTGCACGTTAGGGTACTGGCACGTTGGGGTACAGGCATATTGGAAGCAAAATTTCTTTGAAAATGGCATAATAAACGTTTACATGTAGAATATTTTTTTTGCCAGTGTCTGTCAAGCTCAACGGGTTTTGGTGATTGTTAAGACCTGCAAAAATCAGCGTCCTTATTTATTTTTAGGCAATGAGTTGCCCTGATTGGTATTTTTTGTAAAAGTGTATATATACATCATCGCTCGTTGTACTCATTGCACAATGTTACTTTTATTGTCCAAAGGGGCAATCAAAAATGAATAAAACAAAATGGAAACGTACATACGTTTGGATCGGTGTGAAGCCAGTGAACAATTTGAGTGGTGGAAACTAAAAGAATATTCAGAAATGACTTAGTCATCACACTTAGAATGAGTTTACATTTTTTTGTACAAAATACCGTATGTGTTTTTTTTTTTTTTATATAAGCCTCAAGGGCTAGGTGGCGCTGTATTTATAACTGAATGTTGTCATCGAGATACCTTCAGGCCTTGATTATAAGCATACATGTCAAGTGTGGGATTTTTTTTGGAGCATGTACCGTGGAGTTATTAAGCATATCCTTCATTCACGATATTGCTTTTAATGTCCACAGAGGCTATCAAAAATAAATAAATATATATATATATGTTTGGATAAGTCTGATGCCAGTGAACATTTTGAGTGGTGGAAACTAAAAGAATATTCATAAATGACTTAGTTATCACACTTAGAATGAGTTTACATTTTTTGTACAAAATACCGTATGTGGGGTATTTTTTTTTTATGCCTCAAGGGCTAGGTGACGCTGCACATATAACTGAATGTTGTCATTGAGATAGCTTCAGGCCTTGACGATAAACATACATGTCAAGTTTGGGATTTTTTGGAGCATGTACCGGGGAGTTATGAAGCATATCCTTTTTCAGTGCGAAACACAAAATTTGATGCCCCGCCTTCATCATATAGTATTTCGAAAAGTCAAGATTTTTCCCCCTGTCGTTGGCTCAGGTCTTGACATGGTCCAGGTCAAGTCTTAACTCAGTCAGATGAAACGTGTAGGAGAAGTGGGCAAAAGTCTGCCCCCTGTGAATGTGCAAAAATCGTCAAAAATGGGACATTCAAAAATTCGTAGCTCACTTCCTGTTCATTTTAGCATATGGGTCCAAGAGACTTTTTTGTAGGTCTTTGGCTCCCTCATACACCTAAAAATTTTCGTAGATCTTGCTTAAACGTACAATCGGGGCTACTTCGTTAAAAATTTCTAGGGGGCGCTATTGAGTCATTTTTGTAAAAATAGGACAATACATGATAAAATATTGCTCATTTTGCCAGGCCAGATATGTGTGCCAAGTTTCATGAGTTTCTGCGCATGTTTAGACCCTCAAAACTGGCGTTGTTTTCTTGGCGAACAGCGCTTAGCCACGCCCACAGCAATTCACGAAAACTCACAAACTTCGTGTTGTGACATCATGAAGGCCGAAACCCTCATCTGAGCAAATATGAGGTAGGTCCAGTTAACGTGTTTGGAGAAAAACGTAGAAGAAAATTCGTAAGAAAAAAAATTGCCACTAGGTGGCGCTATCAGTTAGATGAAATGTAAGTTAGTAGATGTCTTTAGAGCTGGACTCTCATCAAATGTGTGAAATTTTGAGAAGATAGGATCATCTCGGTCAAGTTAATGCAGCTTTTATTGTCACGAAAAATCTTCAGACTTTGCGTCACCGTCGCGGCCACGCCCTTTGGCGAAAAGTTACAATATTCGGCGTGGGGCATCATCAACATCTTAAGGCTTTTCTGACCAATTTTCAACTGGATCCCTTCAACGAGCTCAGCACAGTAGCTAAAAACGTAAAGTATGACATTTATTGTAACCACTAGGTGGCGCTATATGTAGAACTGAATTTTGTCATATAGATGTTTTCAGGCCGTGACTATTACGTTGCCTGAGAAGTTTGAGATTTTTTGGAGCTTGTACATGGGAGTTATTCAGCATTTGCTCTTTCTGGACAAATGAAATTTTAAAGGCAATATTTGATGCCCCGCCTCCGTCATATAGTATTTCGAAAAGGCAAGACTTTTTGCCCAGCTGTTCTCTTACGTCTTGAGATGATAAATGCCAAGTTTGAAGTCAATGGGATGAAAAATGTTTGCATAGGGGGAAAAAGCATGACCACAGTGAATGTGCCAAAATAGGCCAAAATTGGACATTAAAAAATTCATAGCTCACTTCCTGTACATTTTAGCTACATGGTCCCAATAGACTTTTTTGTGCGTCTCGGGGTGCTACACGTGCCTACCAATTTTCGTTGCTCTAGCTCAAACGTGCCGGGCTTGGTTTTTATTTTTCTATGCTAGGGGGCGCTATAGAGTCGCGTTGTTATAACGACTTCATAATATCAAATTTTTCGCCGGACCTGAGGAGTGTGCAAAGTTCGGTGAGTTTTCGTGAATATTTAGGTACCCAAAATCGCGATTGTTTGCGGAGAATAAAGAAGAAGAAGAAGAAGAACTAGAGCTGCGAGCAGCTATAAAGGACCCTCGCAGCCCGGGCCACGTTGGGGTCCTTGCACGTTGGGGTACTTGCACGTTAGGGTACTGGCACGTTGGGGTACAGGCATATTGGAAGCAAAATTTCTTTGAAAATGGCATAATAAACGTTTACATGTAGAATATTTTTTTTGCCAGTGTCTGTCAAGCTCAACGGGTTTTGGTGATTGTTAAGACCTGCAAAAATCAGCGTCCTTATTTATTTTTAGGCAATGAGTTGCCCTGATTGGTATTTTTTGTAAAAGTGTATATATACATCATCGCTCGTTGTACTCATTGCACAATGTTACTTTTATTGTCCAAAGGGGCAATCAAAAATGAATAAAACAAAATGGAAACGTACATACGTTTGGATCGGTGTGAAGCCAGTGAACAATTTGAGTGGTGGAAACTAAAAGAATATTCAGAAATGACTTAGTCATCACACTTAGAATGAGTTTACATTTTTTTGTACAAAATACCGTATGTGTTTTTTTTTTTTTATATAAGCCTCAAGGGCTAGGTGGCGCTGTATTTATAACTGAATGTTGTCATCGAGATACCTTCAGGCCTTGATTATAAGCATACATGTCAAGTGTGGGATTTTTTTTGGAGCATGTACCGTGGAGTTATTAAGCATATCCTTCATTCACGATATTGCTTTTAATGTCCACAGAGGCTATCAAAAATAAATAAATATATATATATATGTTTGGATAAGTCTGATGCCAGTGAACATTTTGAGTGGTGGAAACTAAAAGAATATTCATAAATGACTTAGTTATCACACTTAGAATGAGTTTACATTTTTTGTACAAAATACCGTATGTGGGGTATTTTTTTTTTATGCCTCAAGGGCTAGGTGACGCTGCACATATAACTGAATGTTGTCATTGAGATAGCTTCAGGCCTTGACGATAAACATACATGTCAAGTTTGGGATTTTTTGGAGCATGTACCGGGGAGTTATGAAGCATATCCTTTTTCAGTGCGAAACACAAAATTTGATGCCCCGCCTTCATCATATAGTATTTCGAAAAGTCAAGATTTTTCCCCCTGTCGTTGGCTCAGGTCTTGACATGGTCCAGGTCAAGTCTTAACTCAGTCAGATGAAACGTGTAGGAGAAGTGGGCAAAAGTCTGCCCCCTGTGAATGTGCAAAAATCGTCAAAAATGGGACATTCAAAAATTCGTAGCTCACTTCCTGTTCATTTTAGCATATGGGTCCAAGAGACTTTTTTGTAGGTCTTTGGCTCCCTCATACACCTAAAAATTTTCGTAGATCTTGCTTAAACGTACAATCGGGGCTACTTCGTTAAAAATTTCTAGGGGGCGCTATTGAGTCATTTTTGTAAAAATAGGACAATACATGATAAAATATTGCTCATTTTGCCAGGCCAGATATGTGTGCCAAGTTTCATGAGTTTCTGCGCATGTTTAGACC
The DNA here is from genome assembly GCF_051991245.1 of Festucalex cinctus. Lineage (NCBI taxonomy): Eukaryota > Metazoa > Chordata > Actinopteri > Syngnathiformes > Syngnathidae > Festucalex > Festucalex cinctus. Next base: position 42,168,820 of record NC_135412.1, on the reverse strand, counting down.
CTCAAAACTGGCGTTGTTTTCTTGGCGAACAGTGCTTAGCCACGCCCACAGCGATTCGCGAAAACTCACAAACTTCGTGTTGTGACATCATGAAAGCCGAATCCCTCATCTGAGCAAATATGAGGTAGGTCCAGTTCACGTGTTTGGAGAAAAAACGTAGAAGAAAATTCGTAAGAAAAAAAATTGCCACTAGTTGGCGCTATCAGTAAGATGAAATATAAGTTCATAGATGTCTTTAGGGCTGGACTCTCATCAAATGTGTGAAATTTTGAGAAGAGAGGATCATCTCGGTCAAGTTCATGCAGCTTTTATTGTCACGAAAAATCTTTAGACTTTGCGGCACCGTAGCGGCCACGCCCTTTGGCGAAAAGTTACAATATTCGGTGTGGGGCATGATCAACATCTTAAGGCTTTTCTGACCAATTTTCAAATGGATCCCTTCAACAAGCTCAGCACAGTAGCTAAAAACGTAAAGTATGACATTTATTGTAACCACTAGGTGGCGCTATATGTATAACTGAATTTTATCATATAGATGTTTTCAGGCCGTGACTATTACATTGCCTGAGAAGTTTGAGATTTTTTGGAGCTTGAACATGGGAGTTATTAAGCATTTGCTCTTTCTGGACAAATGAAATTTTAAAGGCAATATTTGATGCCCCGCCCCCGTCATATAGTATTTCAAAAAGGCAAGATATTTTGCCCAGTTGTTCTCTCAGGTCTTGAGATGATAAATGCCAAGTTTGAAGTCAATTGGATGAAAAATGTTTGCAAAGGGGGAAAAAGCATGACCACAGTGAATGTGCCAAAATAGGCCAAAATTGGACATTAAAAAATTCATAGCTCACTTCTTGTACATTTTAGCTACATGGTCCCAATAGACTTTTTTGTGCGTCTCGGGGTGCTACACGTGCCTGCCAATTTTTGTTGCTCTCGCTCAAACGTGCCGGGCTTGGTTTTTATTTTTCTACGCTAGGGGGCGCTATCGAGTCGCATTGTTATGACGACTTAATAATTTCAAATTTTTCGCCGGGCCTGAGGAGTGTGCAAAGTTCGGTGAGTTTTCGTGAATGTTTAGGTACCCAAAATCGCGATCGTTTGCGGAGAATAAAGAAGAAGAAGAAGAAGAAGAAGAAGAAGAAGAAGAAGAAGAAGAAGAAGAAGAAGAAGAAGAAGAACTAGAGCTGCGAGCAGCTATAAAGGGCCCTCGCAGCCCGGGCCACGTTGGAGTCCTTGCACGTTGGGGTACTTGCACGTTAGGGTACTGGCACGTTGGGGTACTGGCATATTGGAAGCAAAATTTCTTTGAAAATGGCATAATAAACGTTTACATGTAGAATATTTTTTTTGCCAGTGTGTGTCAAGCTCAACGGGTTTTGGTGATTGTTAAGACCTGCAAAAATCAGCGTCCTTTTTTATTTTTAGGCAATGAGTTGCCCTGATTGGTATTTTTTGTAAAAGTGTATATATACATCATCGCTCGTTGTACTCATTGCACAATGTTACTTTTATTGTCCAAAGGGGCAATCAAAAATGAATAAAACAAAATGGAAACGTACATACGTTTGGATCGGTGTGAAGCCAGTGAACAATTTGAGTGGTGGAAACTAAAAGAATATTCAGAAATGACTTAGTTATCACACTTAGAATGAGTTTACATTTTTTTGTACAAAATACCGTATGTGGGTTGTTTTTTTTATATAAGCCTCAAGGGCTAGGTGGCGCTGTATTTATAACTGAATGTTGTCATCGAGATACCTTCAGGCCTTGATTATAAGCATACATGTCAAGTGTGGGATTTTTTTTGGAGCATGTACCGTGGAGTTATTAAGCATATCCTTCATTCACGATATTGCTTTTAATGTCCACAGAGGCTATCAAAAATAAATAAATATATATATATATGTTTGGATAAGTCTGATGCCAGTGAACATTTTGAGTGGTGGAAACTAAAAGAATATTCATAAATGACTTAGTTATCACACTTAGAATGAGTTTACATTTTTTGTACAAAATACCGTATGTGGGGTATTTTTTTTTTATGCCTCAAGGGCTAGGTGACGCTGCACATATAACTGAATGTTGTCATTGAGATAGCTTCAGGCCTTGACGATAAACATACATGTCAAGTTTGGGATTTTTTGGAGCATGTACCGGGGAGTTATGAAGCATATCCTTTTTCAGTGCGAAACACAAAATTTGATGCCCCGCCTTCATCATATAGTATTTCGAAAAGTCAAGATTTTTCCCCCTGTCGTTGGCTCAGGTCTTGACATGGTCCAGGTCAAGTCTTAACTCAGTCAGATGAAACGTGTAGGAGAAGTGGGCAAAAGTCTGCCCCCTGTGAATGTGCAAAAATCGTCAAAAATGGGACATTCAAAAATTCGTAGCTCACTTCCTGTTCATTTTAGCATATGGGTCCAAGAGACTTTTTTGTAGGTCTTTGGCTCCCTCATACACCTAAAAATTTTCGTAGATCTTGCTTAAACGTACAATCGGGGCTACTTCGTTAAAAATTTCTAGGGGGCGCTATTGAGTCATTTTTGTAAAAATAGGACAATACATGATAAAATATTGCTCATTTTGCCAGGCCAGATATGTGTGCCAAGTTTCATGAGTTTCTGCGCATGTTTAGACCCTCAAAACTGGCGTTGTTTTCTTGGCGAACAGTGCTTAGCCACGCCCACAGCGATTCGCGAAAACTCACAAACTTCGTGTTGTGACATCATGAAAGCCGAATCCCTCATCTGAGCAAATATGAGGTAGGTCCAGTTCACGTGTTTGGAGAAAAAACGTAGAAGAAAATTCGTAAGAAAAAAAATTGCCACTAGTTGGCGCTATCAGTAAGATGAAATATAAGTTCATAGATGTCTTTAGGGCTGGACTCTCATCAAATGTGTGAAATTTTGAGAAGAGAGGATCATCTCGGTCAAGTTCATGCAGCTTTTATTGTCACGAAAAATCTTTAGACTTTGCGGCACCGTAGCGGCCACGCCCTTTGGCGAAAAGTTACAATATTCGGTGTGGGGCATGATCAACATCTTAAGGCTTTTCTGACCAATTTTCAAATGGATCCCTTCAACAAGCTCAGCACAGTAGCTAAAAACGTAAAGTATGACATTTATTGTAACCACTAGGTGGCGCTATATGTATAACTGAATTTTATCATATAGATGTTTTCAGGCCGTGACTATTACATTGCCTGAGAAGTTTGAGATTTTTTGGAGCTTGAACATGGGAGTTATTAAGCATTTGCTCTTTCTGGACAAATGAAATTTTAAAGGCAATATTTGATGCCCCGCCCCCGTCATATAGTATTTCAAAAAGGCAAGATATTTTGCCCAGTTGTTCTCTCAGGTCTTGAGATGATAAATGCCAAGTTTGAAGTCAATTGGATGAAAAATGTTTGCAAAGGGGGAAAAAGCATGACCACAGTGAATGTGCCAAAATAGGCCAAAATTGGACATTAAAAAATTCATAGCTCACTTCTTGTACATTTTAGCTACATGGTCCCAATAGACTTTTTTGTGCGTCTCGGGGTGCTACACGTGCCTGCCAATTTTTGTTGCTCTCGCTCAAACGTGCCGGGCTTGGTTTTTATTTTTCTACGCTAGGGGGCGCTATCGAGTCGCATTGTTATGACGACTTAATAATTTCAAATTTTTCGCCGGGCCTGAGGAGTGTGCAAAGTTCGGTGAGTTTTCGTGAATGTTTAGGTACCCAAAATCGCGATCGTTTGCGGAGAATAAAGAAGAAGAAGAAGAAGAAGAAGAAGAAGAAGAAGAAGAAGAAGAAGAAGAAGAAGAAGAACTAGAGCTGCGAGCAGCTATAAAGGGCCCTCGCAGCCCGGGCCACGTTGGAGTCCTTGCACGTTGGGGTACTTGCACGTTAGGGTACTGGCACGTTGGGGTACTGGCATATTGGAAGCAAAATTTCTTTGAAAATGGCATAATAAACGTTTACATGTAGAATATTTTTTTTGCCAGTGTGTGTCAAGCTCAACGGGTTTTGGTGATTGTTAAGACCTGCAAAAATCAGCGTCCTTTTTTATTTTTAGGCAATGAGTTGCCCTGATTGGTATTTTTTGTAAAAGTGTATATATACATCATCGCTCGTTGTACTCATTGCACAATGTTACTTTTATTGTCCAAAGGGGCAATCAAAAATGAATAAAACAAAATGGAAACGTACATACGTTTGGATCGGTGTGAAGCCAGTGAACAATTTGAGTGGTGGAAACTAAAAGAATATTCAGAAATGACTTAGTTATCACACTTAGAATGAGTTTACATTTTTTTGTACAAAATACCGTATGTGGGTTGTTTTTTTTATATAAGCCTCAAGGGCTAGGTGGCGCTGTATTTATAACTGAATGTTGTCATCGAGATACCTTCAGGCCTTGATTATAAGCATACATGTCAAGTGTGGGATTTTTTTTGGAGCATGTACCGTGGAGTTATTAAGCATATCCTTCATTCACGATATTGCTTTTAATGTCCACAGAGGCTATCAAAAATAAATAAAAAAATATATATGTTTGGATAAGTCTGATGCCAGTGAACATTTTGAGTGGTGGAAACTAAAAGAATATTCATAAATGACTTAGTTATCACACTTAGAATGAGTTTACATTTTTTGTACAAAATACCGTATGTGGGGTATTTTTTTTTCATGCCTCAAGGGCTAGGTGGCGCTGCATATATAACTGAATGTTGTCATAGAGATAGCTTCAGGCCTTGACGATAAACATACATGTCAAGTTTGGGATTTTTTGGAGCATGTACCGGGGAGTTATTAAGCATATCCTTTTTCAGTGCGAAACACAAATTTTGATGCCCCGCCTTCATCATATAGTATTTCGAAAGGTCAAGATTTTTCCCCCTGTCGTTGGCTCAGGTCTTGACATGGTCCAGGTCAAGTCTTAACTCAGTCAGATGAAACGTGTAGGAGAAGTGGGCAAAAGTCTGCGCCCTGTGAATGTGCAAAAATTGTCAAAAATGGGACATTCAAAAATTCGTAGCTCACTTCCTGTTCATTTTAGCATATGGGTCCAAGAGACTTTTTTGTAGGTCTTGGGCTCCCTCATACACCTAAAAATATTCGTCGTTCTTGCTTAAACGTACAACCGGGGCTGCTTCGTTAAAAACTTCTAGGGGGCGCTATTGAGTCATTTTTGTAAAAATAGCACAATCAACAATAAAATATTGCTCATTTTACCAGGCCAGATGTGTGTGCCAAGTTTCATGAGTTTCTGTGCATGTTTAGACCCTCAAAACCGGCGTTGTTTTCTTGGCGAACAGAGCAAGTTAGCCACACCCACAGCAATTCGCGAAAACTCACAAACTTCGTGTTGTGACATCATGAAGGCCGAAACCCTCATCTGAGCAAATATGAGGTAGGTCCAGTTAACGTGTTTGGAGAAAAATGTAGAAGAAAATTCGTAATAAAAAAAATTGCCACTAGGTGGCGCTATCAGTTAGATGAAATATAAGTCAGTAGATGTCTTTAGGGCTGGACTCTCATCAAATGTGTGAAATTTTGAGAAGATAGGATCATCTCGGTCAAGTTAATGCAGCTTTTATTTTCACGAAAAATCTTCAGACTTTGCGTCACCGTAGCGGCCACGCCCTTTGGCGAAAAGTTACAATATTCGGTGTGGGGCATGATCAACATCTTAAGCCTTTTCTGACCAATTTTCAAATGGATCCCTTCAACAAGCTCAGCACAGTAGCTAAAAACGTAAAGTATGACATTTATTGTAACCACTAGGTGGCGCTATATGTATAACTGAATTTTATCATATAGATGTTTTCAGGCCGTGACTATTACGTTGCCTGAGAAGTTTGAGATTTTTTGGAGCTTGAACATGGGAGTTATTAAGCATTTGCTCTTTCTGGACAAATGAAATTTTAAAGGCAATATTTGATGCCCCGCCCCCGTCATATAGTATTTCAAAAAGGCAAGATGTTTTGCCCAGCTGTTCTCTTATGTCTTGAGATGATAAATACCAAGTTTGAAGTCAATGGGATGAAAAATGTTTGCATAGGGGGAAAAAGCATGACCACAGTGAATGTGCCAAAATAGGCCAAAATTGGACATTAAAAAATTCATAGCTCACTTCCTGTACATTTTAGCTACATGGTCCCAATAGACTTTTTTGTGCGTCTCGGGGTGCTACACGTGCCTGCCAATTTTCGTTGCTCTAGCTCAAACGTGCCGGGCTTGGTTTTTATTTTTCTACGCTAGGGGGCGCTATAGAGTTGCGTTGTTATAACGACTTCATAATATCAAATTTTTCGCCGGACCTGAGGAGTGTGCAAAGTTCGGTGAGTTTTCGTGAATGTTTAGGTACCCAAAATCGCGATTGTTTGCGGAGAATAAATAATAATAATAATAATAATAATAACTAGAGCTGCGAGCAGCTATAAAGGGCCCTCGCAGCCCGGGCCACGTTGGGGTACTTGCACGTTGGGGAACTTGCACATTGGGGTACTGGCACATTGGAAGCAGAATTTCTTTGAAAATGGCATGATAAACATGTGGATTTTTTTTTTTTTCCCAGGTGTGATGATTATGTCAAGCTCAATGGGTTTTGGTGATTGTTAAGATCTGCAAAAATCAGCGTCTTTTTTTTATTTTTAGGCAATGAGTTGCCCTGATTGGTATTTTTCGTAAAAGTAGATATACACACATCATCGCTCGTACTCATTGCACAATGTTGCTTTTATTGTCCATAGAGGCGATCAAAAAATAAATAAAAATAAATAAAAAATACGTATGTTTGGATCGGTCTGATGCCAGTGAACATATTGAGTGGTGGAAAGTAAAAGAATATTCATAAATGACTTAGTTATCACACTTACAATGAGTTTACAATTTTTGCAAAAATACCGTAAGTGAGGCATTTTTTTTTTATGCCTCAAGGACTAGGTGGCGCTGTATTTATAACTGAATTTTGTCAGAGATACCTTCAGGCCTTGACTATAAATATACATTTCAAGTATGGGATTTTTTGGAGCATGTACCTGGGAGTTATTAAGCATATCCTTCATTCACGATATTGCTTTTAATGTCCACAGAGGCTATCAAAAATTAAAAAAAATATATATATGTTTGGATAAGTCTGATGCCAGTGAACATTTTGAGTGGTGGAAACTAAAAGAATATTCATAAATGACTTAGTTATCACACTTAGAATGAGTTTACATTTTTTGTACAAAATACCGTATGTGGGGTATTTTTTTTTTATGCCTCAAGGGCTCGGTGGCGCTGCATATATAACTGAATGTTGTCATAGAGATAGCTTCAGGCCTTGACGATAAACATACATGTCAAGTTTGGGATTTTTTGGAGCATGTACCGGGGAGTTATTAAGCATATCCTTTTTCAGTGCGAAACACAAATTTTGATGCCCCGCCTTCATCATATAGTATTTCGAAAGGTCAAGATTTTTCCCCCTGTCGTTGGCTCAGGTCTTGACATGGTCCAGGTCAAGTCTTAACTCAGTCAGATGAAACGTGTAGGAGAAGTGGGCAAAAGTCTGCGCCCTGTGAATGTGCAAAAATTGTCAAAAATGGGACATTCAAAAATTCGTAGCTCACTTCCTGTTCATTTTAGCATATGGGTCCAAGAGACTTTTTTGTAGGTCTTGGGCTCCCTCATACACCTAAAAATATTCGTCGTTCTTGCTTAAACGTACAACCGGGGCTGCTTCGTTAAAAACTTCTAGGGGGCGCTATTGAGTCATTTTTGTAATAATAGCACAATCAACAATAAAATATTGCTCATTTTACCAGGCCAGATGTGTGTGCCAAGTTTCATGAGTTTCTGTGCATGTTTAGACCCTCAAAACTGGCGTTGTTTTCTTGGCGAACAGCGCTTAGCCACACCCACAGCAATTCGCGAAAACTCACAAACTTCGTGTTGTGACATCATGAAGGCCGAAACCCTCATCTGAGCAAATATGAGGTAGGTCCAGTTAACGTGTTTGGAGAAAAACGTAGAAGAAAATTCGTAAGAAAAAAAATTGCCACTAGGTGGCGCTATCAGTTAGATGAAATATAAGTCAGTAGATGTCTTTAGGGCTGGACTCTCATCAAATGTGTGAAATTTTGAGAAGATAGGATCATCTCGGTCAAGTTAATGCAGCTTTTATTTTCACGAAAAATCTTCAGACTTTGCGTCACCGTAGCGGCCACGCCCTTTGGCGAAAAGTTACAATATTCGGTGTGGGGCATGATCAACATCTTAAGCCTTTTCTGACCAATTTTCAAATGGATCCCTTCAACAAGCTCAGCACAGTAGCTAAAAACGTAAAGTATGACATTTATTGTAACCACTAGGTGGCGCTATATGTATAACTGAATTTTATCATATAGATGTTTTCAGGCCGTGACTATTACGTTGCCTGAGAAGTTTGAGATTTTTTGGAGCTTGAACATGGGAGTTATTAAGCATTTGCTCTTTCTGGACAAATGAAATTTTAAAGGCAATATTTGATGCCCCGCCCCCGTCATATAGTATTTCAAAAAGGCAAGATGTTTTGCCCAGTTTTTCTCTCAGGTCTTGAGATGATAAATGCCAAGTTTGAAGTCAATTGGATGAAAAATGTTTGCAAAGGGGGAAAAAGCATGACCACAGTGAATGTGCCAAAATAGGCCAAAATTGGACATTAAAAAATTCATAGCTCACTTCCTGTACATTTTAGCTACATGGTCCCAATAGACTTTTTTGTGCGTCTCGGGGTGCTACACGTGCCTGCCAATTTTCGTTGCTCTAGCTCAAACATGCCGGGCTTGGTTTTTATTTTTCTATGCTAGGGGGCGCTACAGAGTCGCGTTGTTATGACGACTTCATAATATCAAATTTTTCGCCGGGCCTGAGGAGTGTGCAAAGTTTGGTGAGTTTTCGTAAATGTTTAGGTACCCAAAATCGAGATCGTTTACGGAGAAGAAGAAGAAGAAGAAGAAGAAGAATAATAATAACTAGAGCTGCGAGCAGCTATAAAGGGCCCTCGCAGCCCGGGCCACGTTGGAGTCCTTGCACGTTGGGGTACTTGCACGTTAGGGTACTGGCACGTTGGGGTACTGGCACGTTGGGGTACTGGCATATTGGAAGCAAAATTTCTTTGAAAATGGCATAATAAACGTTTACATGTATCATATTTTTTTTGCCAGTGTGTGTCAAGCTCAACGGGTTTTGGTGATTGTTAAGACCTGCAAAAATCAGCGTCCTTTTTTATTTTTAGGCAATGAGTTGCCCTGATTGGTATTTTTTGTAAAAGTGTATATATACATCATCGCTCGTTGTACTCATTGCACAATGTTACTTTTATTGTCCAAAGGGGCAATCAAAAATGAATAAAACAAAATGGAAACGTACATACGTTTGGATCGGTGTGAAGCCAGTGAACAATTTGAGTGGTGGAAACTAAAAGAATATTCATAAATGACTTAGTCATCACACTTAGAATGAGTTTACATTTTTTTGTACAAAATACCGTATGTGGGTTTTTTTTTTTTATATAAGCCTCAAGGGCTAGGTGGCGCTGTATTTATAACTGAATGTTGTCATCGAGATACCTTCAGGCCTTGATTATAAGCATACATGTCAAGTGTGGGATTTTTTTTGGAGCATGTACCGTGGAGTTATTAAGCATATCCTTCATTCACGATATTGCTTTTAATGTCCACAGAGGCTATCAAAAATAAATAAAAATATATATATGTTTGGATAAGTCTGATGCCAGTGAACATTTTGAGTGGTGGAAACTAAAAGAATATTCATAAATGACTTAGTTATCACACTTAGAATGAGTTTACATTTTTTGTACAAAATACCGTATGTGGGGTATTTTTTTTTTATGCCTCAAGGGCTAGGTGGCGCTGCATATATAACTGAATGTTGTCATAGAGATAGCTTCAGGCCTTGACGATAAACATACATGTCAAGTTTGGGATTTTTTGGAGCATGTACCGGGGAGTTATTAAGCATATCCTTTTTCAGTGCGAAACACAAATTTTGATGCCCCGCCTTCATCATATAGTATTTCGAAAAGTCAAGATTTTTCCCCCTGTCGTTGGCTCAGGTCTTGACATGGTCCAGGTCAAGTCTTAACTCAGTCAGACGAAACGTGTAGGAGAAGTGGGCAAAAGTCTGCCCCCTGTGAATGTGCAAAAATTGTCAAAAATGGGACATTCAAAAATTCGTAGCTCACTTCCTGTTCATTTTAGCATATGGGTCCAAGAGACTTTTTTGTAGGACTTGGGCTCCCTCATACACCTAAAAATATTCGTCGTTCTTGCTTAAACGTACAACCGGGGCTGCTTTGTTAAAAACTTCTAGGGGGCGCTATTGAGTCATTTTTTTAAAATAGCACAATCAACAATAAAATATGGCTCATTTTACCAGGCCAGATGTGTGTGCCAAGTTTCATGAGTTTCTGTGCATGTTTGGACCCTCAAAACTGGCGTTGTTTTCTTGGCGAACAGCGCTTAGCCACACCCACAGCAATTCGCGAAAACTCACGAACTTCGTGTTGTGACATCATGAAGGCCGAAACCCTCATCTGAGCAAATATGAGGTAGGTCCAGTTAACGTGTTTGGAGAAAAACGTAGAAGAAAATTCGTAAGAAAAAAAATTGCCACTAGGTGGCGCTATCAGTTATATGAAATATAAGTCAGTAGATGTCTTTAGGGCTGGACTCTCATCAAATGTGTGAAATTTTGAGAAGATAGGATCATCTTGGTCAAGTTAATGCAGCTTTTATTTTCACGAAAAATCTTCAGACTTTACGTCACCGTAGCGGCCACGCCCTTTGGCGAAAAGTTACAATATTCGGTGTGGGGCATGATCAACATCTTAAGGCTTTTCTGACCAATTTTCAAATGGATCCCTTCAACAAGCTCAGCACAGTAGCTAAAAACGTAAAGTATGACATTTATTGTAACCACTAGGTGGCGCTATATGTATAACTGAATTTTATCATATAGAGGTTTTCAGGCCGTGACTATTACGTTGCCTGAGAAGTTTGAGATTTTTTGGAGCTTGAACATGGGAGTTATTAAGCATTTGCTCTTTCTGGACAAATGAAATTTTAAAGGCAATATTTGATGCCCCGCCCCCGTCATATAGTATTTCAAAAAGGCAAGATGTTTTGCCCAGTTGTTCTCTCAGGTCTTGAGATGATAAATGCCAAGTTTGAAGTCAATTGGATGAAAAATGTTTGCAAAGGGGGAAAAAGCATGACCACAGTGAATGTGCCAAAATCGGCCAAAATTGGCCATTAAAAAATTCATAGCTCACTTCCTGTACATTTTAGCTACATGGTCCCAATAGACTTTTTTGTGCGTCTCGGGGTGCTACACGTGCCTGCCAATTTTTGTTGCTCTAGCTCAAACGTGCCGGGCTTGGTTTTTATTTTTCTACGCTAGGGGGCGCTATCGAGTCGCATTGTTATGACGACTTAATAATATCAAATTTTTCGCCGGGCCTGAGGAGTGTGCAAAGTTCGGTGAGTTTTCGTGAATGTTTAGGTACCCAAAATCGCGATCGTTTGCGGAGAATAAAGAAGAAGAAGAAGAATAATAATAATAATAATAATAATAATAATAATAATAATAATAATAATTTTTACAAAAACAATAGGGACCTCGCAGCGGTCGCTGCTCGGGCCCTAATAATCCGATCGAAAAACAATAGGGACCTCGCAGCGGTAGCTGCTCGGGCCCTAATAATAATAATAACTAGAGCTGCGAGCAGCTATAAAGGGCCCTCGCAGCCCGGGCCACGTTGGGGTCCTTGCACGTTGGGGTACTTGCACGTTGGGGTACTGGCACGTTGGGGTACTGGCATATTGGAAGCAAAATTTCTTTGAAAATGGCATAATAAACGTTTACATGTAGAATATTTTTTTGCCAGTGTGTGTGTCAAGCTCAACGGGTTTTGGTGATTGTTAAGACCTGCAAAAATCAGCGTCCTTTTTTATTTTTAGGCAATGAGTTGCCCTGATTGGTATTTTTTTGTAAAAGTGTATATACACATCATCGCTCGTTGTACTCATTGCACAATGTTACTTTTATTGTCCAAAGGGGCAATCAAAAATGAATAAAACAAAATGGAAACGTACATACGTTTGGATCGGTGTGAAGCCAGTGAACAATTTGAGTGGTGGAAACTAAAAGAATATTCATAAATGACTTAGTTATCACACTTAGAATGAGTGTACATTTTTTGTACAAAATACCGTATGTGGGGTATTTATTTATTTTTTTATATAAGCCTCAAGGGCTAGGTGGCGCTGTATTTATAACTGAATGTTGTCATAGAGATACCTTCAGGCCTTGATTATAAGCATACATGTCAAGTGTGGGATTTTTTTTTGGAGCATGTACCGTGGAGTTATTAAGCATATCCTTCATTCACGATATTGCTTTTAATGTCCATAGAGGCTATCAAAAATAAATAAAAATATATATATGTTTGGATAAGTCTGATGCCAGTGAACATTTTGAGTGGTGGAAACTAAAAAAATATTCATAAATGACTTAGTTATCACACTTAGAATGAGTGTACATTTTTTGTACAAAATACCGTATGTGGGGTATTTTTTTTTCATGCCTCAAGGGCTAGGTGGCGCTGCATATATAACTGAATGTTGTCATAGAGATAACTTCAGGCCTTGACGATAAACATACATGTCAAGTTTGGGATTTTTTGGAGCATTTACCGGGGAGTTATCAAGCATATCCTTTTTCATTGTGAAACACAAATTTTGATGCCCCGCCCTCATCATATAGTATTTCGAAAAGTCAAAATTTTTCCCCCTGTCATTGGCTCAGGTCTTGACATGGTCCAGGCCAAGTCTTAACTCAGTCGGATGAAACGTGTAGGAGAAGTGGGCAAAAGTCTGCCCCCTGTGAATGTGCAAAAATCGTCAAAAATGGGACATTCAAAAATTCGTAGCTCACTTCCTGTTCATTTTAGCATATGGGTACAAGAGACTTTTTTGTAGGTCTTGGGCTCCCTCATACCTAAAAATATTCGGCGTTCTTGCTTAAACGTACAACCGGGGCTGCTTCGTTAAAAATTTCGAGGGGGCGCTATTGAGTCATTTTTGTAAAAATAGCACAATCAACAATAAAATATTGCTCATTTTACCAGGCCAGATGTGTGTGCCAAGTTTCAGGAGTTTCTGTGCATGTTTAGACCCTCAAAACTGGCCTTGTTTTCTTGGCGAACAGCGCTTAGCCACGCCTACAGCAATTCGCGAAAACTCACAAACTTCGTGTTGTGACATCATGAAGGCCGAAACCCTCCTCTGAGTGAATATGAGGTAGGTCCAGTTAACGTGTTTGGAGAAAAACGTAGAAGAAAATTCGTAAGAAAAAAAATTGCCACTAGGTGGCGCTATCAGTTAGATGAAATGTAAGTTAGTAGATGTCTTTAGAGCTGGACTCTCATCAAATGTGTGAAATTTTGAGAAGATAGGATCATCTCGGTCAAGTTAATGCAACTTTTATTTTCACGAAAAATCTTCAGATTTTGCGTCACCGTAGCGGCCACGCCCTTTGACGAAAAGTCACAATATTCGGTGTGGGGCATGATCAACATCTTAAGGCTTTTCTGACCAATTTTCAAATGGATCCCTTCAACAAGCTCAGCACAGTAGCTAAAAACGTAAAGTATGACATTTATTGTAACCACTAGGTGGCGCTATATGTATAACTGAATTTTGTCATATAGATGTTTTCAGGCTGTGACTATTACGTTGCCTGAGAAGTTTGAGATTTTTTGGAGCTTGAACATGGGAGTTATTAAGCATTTGCTCTTTCTGGACAAATGAAATTTTAAAGGCAATATTTGATGCTCCGCCCCCGTCGTATAGTATTTCGAAAAGGCAAGATGTTTTGCCCAGCTGTTCTCTTAGGTCTTGAGATGATAAATGCCAAGTTTGAAGTCAATTGGATGAAAAATGTTTGCAAAGGGGGAAAAAGCATGACCACAGTGAATGTGCCAAAATAGGCCAAAATTGGACATTAAAAAATTCATAGCTCACTTCCTGTACATTTTAGCTACATGGTCCCAATAGACTTTTTTGTGCGTCTCGGGGTGCTACACGTGCCTGCCAATTTTCGTTACTCTAGCTCAAACGTGTCGGGCTTGGTTTTTATTTTTCTACGCTAGGGGGCGCTATAGAGTCGCGTTGTTATAACGACTTCATAATATCAAATTTTTCGCCGGACCTGAGGAGTGTGCAAAGTTTGGTGAGTTTTCGTGAATATTTAGGTACCCAAAATCGCGATTGTTTGCGGAGAATAAAGAAGAATAATAATAATAATAATAATAATTTTTACAAAAACAATAGGGACCTCGCAGCGGTCGCTGCTCGGGCCCTAATAATAATAATAATAATTTTTACAAAAACAATAGGGACCTCGCAGCGGTCGCTGCTCGGGCCCTAATAATAATTCGAACGAAAAACAATAGGGACCTCGCAGCGGTCGCTGCTCGGGCCCTAATAATAATAATAATAATAATAATAATAATAATAATAATAATAATAATTTTTACAAAAACAATAGGGACCTCGCAGCGGTCGCTGCTCGGGCCCTAATAATAATTCGAACGAAAAACAATAGGGACCTCGCAGCGGTCGCTGCTCGGGCCCTAACTATAGCTGCGAGCAGCTATAAAGGGCCCTCGCAGCCCGGGCCACATTGGGGTCCTTGCACGTTGGGGTACTTGCACGTTGGGGTACTTGCACGTTGGGGTACTGGCACGTTGGGGTACTGGCATATTGGAAGCAAAATTTCTTTGAAAATGGCAAAATAAACGTTTACATGTAGAATATTTTTTTGCCAGTGTGTGTGTCAAGCTCAACGGGTTTTGGTGATTGTTAAGACCTGCAAAAATCAGCGTCCTTTTTTATTTTTAGGCAATGAGTTGCCCTGATTGGTATTTTTTTGTAAAAGTGTATATACACATCATCGCTCGTTGTACTCATTGCACAATGTTACTTTTATTGTCCAAAGGGGCAATCAAAAATGAATAAAACAAAATGGAAACGTACATACGTTTGGATCGGTGTGAAGCCAGTGAACAATTTGAGTGGTGGAAACTAAAAGAATATTCATAAATGACTTAGTTATCACACTTAGAATGATTGTACATTTTTTGTACAAAATACCGTATGTGGGGTATTTTTTATTTTTTTTTATATAAGCCTCAAGGGCTAGGTGGCGCTGTATTTATAACTTAATGTTGTCATAGAGATACCTTCAGGCCTTGATTATAAGCATACATGTCAAGTGTGGGATTTTTTTTGGAGCATGTACCGTGGAGTTATTAAGCATATCCTTCATTCACGATATTGCTTTTAATGTCCATAGAGGCTATCAAAAATAAATAAAAATATATATATGTTTGGATAAGTCTGATGCCAGTGAACATTTTGAGTGGTGGAAACTAAAAGAATATTCATAAATGACTTAGTTATCACACTTAGAATGAGTTTACATTTTTTGTACAAAATACCGTATGTGTGGTATTTTTTTTTCATGCCTCAAGGGCTAGGTGGCGCTGCATATATAACTGAATGTTGTCATAGAGATAACTTCAGGCCTTGACGATAAACATACATGTCAAGTTTGGGATTTTTTGGAGCATGTACCGGGGAGTTATCAAGCATATCATTTTTCATTGCGAAACACACATTTTGATGCCCCGCCCTCATCATATAGTATTTCGAAAAGTCAAAATTTTTCCCCCTGTCGTTGGCTCAGATCTTGACATGGTCAAGGCCAAGTCTTAACTCAGTCGGATGAAACGTATAGGAGAAGTGGGCAAAAGTCTGCCCCCTGTGAATGTGCAAAAATCGTCAAAAATGGGACATTCAAAAATTCGTAGCTCACTTCCTGTTCATTTTAGCATATGGGTACAAGAGACTTTTTTGTAGGTCTTGGGCTCCCTCATACACCTAAAAATATTCGTCGTTCTTGCTTAAACGTACAACCGGGGCTGCTTCGTTAAAAATTTCGAGGGGGCGCTATTGAGTCATTTTTTTAAAAATAGCACAATCAACAATAAAATATTGCTCATTTTACCAGGCCAGATGTGTGTGCCAAGTTTCAGGAGTTTCTGTGCATGTTTAGACCCTCAAAACTGGCGTTGTTTTCTTGGCGAACAGCGCTTAGCCACGCCCACAGCAATTCGCGAAAACTCACAAACTTCGTGTTGTGACATCATGAAGGCCGAAACCCTCATCTGAGCAAATATGAGGTAGGTCCAGTTAACGTGTTTGGAGAAAAACGTAGAAGAAAATTCGTAAGAAAAAAAATTGCCACTAGGTGGCGCTATCAGTTAGATGAAATGTAAGTTAGTAGATGTCTTTAGAGCTGGACTCTCATCAAATGTGTGAAATTTTGAGAAGATAGGATCATCTCGGTCAAGTTAATGCAGCTTTTATTGTCACGAAAAATCTTCAGACTTTGCGTCACCGTAGCGGCCACGCCCTTTGGCGAAAAGTTACAATATTCGGTGTGGGGCATCATCAACATCTTAAGGCTTTTCTGACCAATTTTCAACTGGATCCCTTCAACGAGCTCAGCACAGTAGCTAAAAACGTAAAGTATGACATTTATTGTAACCACTAGGTGGCGCTATATGTAGAACTGAATTTTGTCATATAGATGTTTTCAGGCCGTGACTATTACGTTGCCTGAGAAGTTTGAGATTTTTTGGAGCTTGTACATGGGAGTTATTCAGCATTTGCTCTTTCTGGACAAATGAAATTTTAAAGGCAATATTTGATGCCCCGCCCCCGTCATATAGTATTTCGAAAAGGCAAGACTTTTTGCCCAGCTGTTCTCTTAGGTCTTGAGATGATAAATGCCAAGTTTGAAGTCAATGGGATGAAAAATGTTTGCATAGGGGGAAAAAGCATGATCACAGTGAATGTGCCAAAATAGGCCAAAATTGGACATTAAAAAATTCATAGCTCACTTCCTGTACATTTTAGCTACATGGTCCCAATAGACTTTTTTGTGCGTCTCGGGGTGCTACACGTGCCTACCAATTTTCGTTGCTCTAGCTCAAACGTGCCGGGCTTGGTTTTTATTTTTCTATGCTAGGGGGCGCTATAGAGTCGCGTTGTTATAACGACTTCATAATATCAAATTTTTCGCCGGACCTGAGGAGTGTGCAAAGTTCGGTGAGTTTTCGTGAATATTTAGGTACCCAAAATCGCGATTGTTTGCAGAGAATAAAGAAGAAGAAGAAGAACTAGAGCTGCGAGCAGCTATAAAGGGCCCTCGCAGCCCGGGCCACGTTGGGGTCCTTGCACGTTGGGGTACTGGCACGTTGGGGTACTGGCATATTGGAAGCAAAATTTCTTTGAAAATGGCATAATAAACGTTTACATGTAGAATATTTTTTTTGCCAGTGTCTGTCAAGCTCAACGGATTTTGGTGATTGTTAAGACCTGCAAAAATCAGCGTCCTTATTTATTTTTAGGCAATGAGTTGCCCTGATTGGTATTTTTTTGTAAAAGTGTATATACACATCATCGCTCGTTGTACTCATTGCACAATGTTTACTTTTATTGTCCAAAGGGGCAATCAAAAATGAATAAAACAAAATGGAAACGTACATACGTTTGGATCGGTGTGAAGCCAGTGAACAATTTGAGTGGTGGAAACTAAAAGAATATTCATAAATGACTTAGTTATCACACTTAGAATGAGTGTACATTTTTTGTACAAAATACCGTATGTGGGGTATTTTTTTAATTTTTTTATATAAGCCTCAACGGCTAGGTGGCGCTGTATTTATAACTGAATGTTGTCATAGAGATACCTTCAGGCCTTGATTATAAGCATACATGTCAAGTGTGGGATTTTTTTTGGAGCATGTACCGTGGAGTTATTAAGCATATCCTTCATTCACGATATTGCTTTTAATGTCCATAGAGGCTATCAAAAATAAATAAAAATATATATATGTTTGGATAAGTCTGATGCCAGTGAACATTTTGAGTGGTGGAAACTAAAAGAATATTCATAAATGACTTCGTTATCACACTTAGAATGAGTTTACATTTTTTGTACAAAATACCGTATGTGGGGTATTTTTTTTTCATGCCTCAAGGGCTAGGTGGCGCTGCATATATAACTGAATGTTGTCATAGAGATAACTTCAGGCCTTGACGATAAACATACATGTCAAGTTTGGGATTTTTTGGAGCATGTACCGGGGAGTTATCAAGCATATCCTTTTTTATTGCGAAACACAAATTTTGATGCCCCGCCCTCATCATATAGTATTTCGAAAAGTCAAAATTTTTCCCCCTGTCGTTGGCTCAGGTCTTGACATGGTCCAGGCCAATTCTTAACTCAGTCGGATGAAACGTGTAGGAGAGGTGGGCAAAAGTCTGCCCCCTGTGAATGTGCAAAAATCGTCAAAAATGGGACATTCAAAAATTCGTAGCTCACATCCTGTTCATTTTAGCATATGGGTACAAGAGACTTTTTTGTAGGTCTTGGGCTCCCTCATACACCTAAAAATATGCGTCGTCCTTGCTTAAACGTACAACCGGGGCTGCTTCGTTAAAAATTTCGAGGGGGCGCTATTGAGTCATTTTTGTAAAAATAGCACAATCAACAATAAAATATTGCTCATTTTACCAGGCCAGATGTGTGTGCCAAGTTTCAGGAGTTTCTGTGCATGTTTAGACCCTCAAAACTGGCGTTGTTTTCTTGGCGAACAGCGCTTAGCCACGCCCACAGCAATTCGCGAAAACTCACAAACTTCGTGTTGTGACATCATGAAGGCCGAAACCCTCATCTGAGCAAATATGAGGTAGGTCCAGTTAACGTGTTTGGAGAAAAACGTAGAAGAAAATTCGTAAGAAAAAAAATTGCCACTAGGTGGCGCTATCAGTTAGATGAAATGTAAGTTAGTAGATGTCTTTAGAGCTGGACTCTCATCAAATGTGTGAAATTTTGAGAAGATAGGATCATCTCGGTCAAGTTAATGCAGCTTTTATTGTCACGAAAAATTTTCAGACTTTGCGTCACCGTAGCGGCCACGCCCTTTGGCGAAAAGTTACAATATTCGGTGTGGGGCATCATCAACATCTTAAGGCTTTTCTGACCAATTTTCAACTGGATCCCTTCAACGAGCTCAGCACAGTAGCTAAAAACGTAAAATATGACATTTATTGTAACCACTAGGTGGCGCTATATGTATAACTGAATTTTGTCATATAGATGTTTTCAGGCCGTGACTATTACGTTGCCTGAGAAGTTTGAGATTTTTTGGAGCTTGTACATGGGAGTTATTCAGCATTTGCTCTTTCTGGACAAATGAAATTTTAAAGGCAATATTTGATGCCCCGCCCCCGTCATATAGTATTTCGAAAAGGCAAGACTTTTTCCCAGCTGTTCTCTTAGGTCTTGAGATGATAAATACCAAGTTTGAAGTCAATGGGATGAAAAATGTTTGCATAGGGGGAAAAAGCATGACCACAGTGAATGTGCCAAAATAGGCCAAAATTGGACATTAAAAAATTCATAGCTCACTTCCTGTACATTTTAGCTACATGGTCCCAATAGACTTTTTTGTGCGTCTCGGGGTGCTACACGTGCCTGCCAATTTTCGTTGCTCTAGCTCAAACGTGCCGGGCTTGGTTTGTATTTTTCTACGCTAGGGGGCGCTATCGAGTTGCATTGTTATGACGACTTAATAATATCAAATTTTTCGCCGGGCCTGAGGAGTGTGCAAAGTTCGGTGAGTTTTCGTGAATGTTTAGGTACCCAAAATCGCGATCGTTTACGGAGAAGAAGAAGAAGAAGAAGAAGAAGAAGAATAACTAGAGCTGCGAGCAGCTATAAAGGGCCCTCGCAGCCCGGGCCACGTTGGAGTCCTTGCACGTTGGGGTACTTGCACGTTAGGGTACTGGCACGTTGGGGTACTGGCACGTTGGGGTACTGGCATATTGGAAGCAAAATTTCTTTGAAAATGGCATAATAAACGTTTACATGTAGAATATTTTTTTTGCCAGTGTGTGTCAAGCTCAACGGGTTTTGGTGATTGTTAAGACCTGCAAAAATCAGCGTCCTTTTTTATTTTTAGGCAATGAGTTGCCCTGATTGGTATTTTTTGTAAAAGTGTATATATACATCATCGCTCGTTGTACTCATTGCACAATGTTACTTTTATTGTCCAAAGGGGCAATCAAAAATGAATAAAACAAAATGGAAACGTACATACGTTTGGATCGGTGTGAAGCCAGTGAACAATTTGAGTGGTGGAAACTAAAAGAATATTCATAAATGACTTAGTCATCACACTTAGAATGAGTTTACATTTTTTTGTACAAAATACCGTATGTGGGTTTTTTTTTTATATAAGCCTCAAGGGCTAGGTGGCGCTGTATTTATAACTGAATGTTGACATCGAGATACCTTCAGGCCTTGATTATAAGCATACATGTCAAGTGTGGGATTTTTTTTGGAGCATGTACGGTGGAGTTATTAAGCATATCCTACATTCACGATATTGCTTTTAATGTCCACAGAGGCTATCAAAAATAAATAAAAATATATATATGTTTGGATAAGTCTGATGCCAGTGAACATTTTGAGTGGTGGAAACTAAAAGAATATTCATAAATGACTTAGTTATCACACTTAGAATGAGTTTACATTTTTTGTACAAAATACCGTATGTGGGGTATTTTTTTTTTATGCCTCAATGGCTAGGTGGCGCTGCATATATAACTGAATGTTGTCATAGAGATAGCTTCAGGCCTTGACGATAAACATACATGTCAAGTTTTGGATTTTTTGGAGCACGTACCGGGGAGTTATTATGCATATCCTTTTTCAGTGCGAAACACAAATTTTGATGCCCCGCCTTCATCATATAGTATTTCGAAAGGTCAAGATTTTTTCCCCCTGTCGTTGGCTCAGGTCTTGACATGGTCCAGGTCAAGTCTTAACTCAGTCAGATGAAACGTGTAGGAGAAGTGGGCAAAAGTCTGCCCCCTGTGAATGTGCAAAAATCGTCAAAAATGGGACATTCAAAAATTCGTAGCTCACTTCCTGTTCATTTTAGCATATGGGTCCAAGAGACTTTTTTGTAGGTCTTGGGCTCCCTAATACACCTAAAAATATTTGTCGTTCTTGCTTAAACGTACAACCGGGGCTGCTTCGTTAAAAACTTCTAGGGGGCGCTATTGAGTCATTTTTGTAAAAATAGCACAATCAACAATAAAATATTGCTCATTTTACCAGGCCAGATGTGTGTGCCAAGTTTCATGAGTTTCTGTGCATGTTTAGACCCTCAAAACTGGCGTTGTTTTCTTGGCGAACAGCGCTTAGCCACGCCCACAGCAATTCGCGAAAACTCACAAACTTCGTGTTGTGACATCATGAAGGCCGAAACCCTCATCTGAGCAAATATGAGGTAGGTCCAGTTAACGTGTTTGGAGAAAAACGTAGAAGAAAATTCGTAAGAAAAAAAATTGCCACTAGGTGGCGCTATCAGTTAGATGAAATATAAGTCAGTAGATGTCTTTAGGGCTGGACTCTCATCAAATGTGTGAAATTTTGAGAAGATAGGATCATCTCGGTCAAGTTAATGCAGCTTTTATTTTCACGAAAAATCTTCAGACTTTGCGTCACCGTAGCGGCCACGCCCTTTGGCGAAAAGTTACAATATTCGGTGTGGGGCATGATCAACATCTTAAGGCTTTTCTGACCAATTTTCAAATGGATCCCTTCAACAAGCTCAGCACAGTAGCTAAAAACGTAAAGTATGACATTTATTGTAACCACTAGGTGGCGCTATATGTATAACTGAATTTTATCATATAGATGTTTTCAGGCCGTGACTATTACGTTGCCTGAGAAGTTTGAGATTTTTTGGAGCTTGAACATGGGAGTTATTAAGCATTTGCTCTTTCTGGACAAATGAAATTTTAAAGGCAATATTTGATGCCCCGCCCCCGTCATATAGTATTTCAAAAAGGCAAGATGTTTTGCCCAGTTGTTCTCTCAGGTCTTGAGATGATAAATGCCAAGTTTGAAGTCAATTGGATGAAAAATGTTTGCAAAGGGGGAAAAAGCATGACCACAGTGAATGTGCCAAAATAGGCCAAAATTGGACATAAAAAAATTCATAGCTCACTTCCTGTACATTTTAGCTACATGGTCCCAATAGACTTTTTTGTGCGTCTCGGGGTGCTACACGTGCCTGCCAATTTTTGTTGCTCTAGCTCAAACGTGCCGGGCTTGGTTTTTATTTTTCTACGCTAGGGGGCGCTATCGAGTCGCATTGTTATGACGACTTAATAATATCAAATTTTTCGCCGGGCCTGAGGAGTGTGCAAAGTTCGGTGAGTTTTCGTGAATGTTTAGGTACCCAAAATCGCGATTGTTTGCGGAGAATAAAGAATAATAATAATAATAATAATAATAATAATAATAATAATAATAATAATAATAATTTTTACAAAAACAATAGGGACCTCGCAGCGGTCGCTGCTCGGGCCCTAATAATAATAATAATAATAATAATTTTTACAAAAACAATAGGGACCTCGCAGCGGTCGCTGCTCGGGCCCTAATAATAATTCGAACGAAAAACAATAGGGACCTCGCAGCGGTCGCTGCTCGGGCCCTAATAATAATAATAATAATAATAATAATAATAATAATAATAATAATAATAATAATAATAATAATTTTTACAAAAACAATAGGGACCTCGCAGCGGTCGCTGCTCGGGCCCTAATAATAATTCGAACGAAAAACAACAGGGACCTCGCAGCGGTCGCTGCTCGGGCCCTAACTATAGCTGCGAGCAGCTATAAAGGGCCCTCGCAGCCTGGGCCACATTGGGGTCCTTGCACGTTGGGGTCCTTGCACGTTGGGGTACTTGCACGTTGGGGTACTGGCATATTGGAAGCAAAATTTCTTTGAAAATGGCATAATAAACGTTTACATGTAGAATATTTTTTTGCCAGTGTGTGTGTCAAGCTCAACGGGTTTTGGTGATTGTTAAGACCTGCAAAAATCAGCGTCCTTTTTTATTTTTAGGCAATGAGTTGCCCTGATTGGTATTTTTTTGTAAAAGTGTATATACACATCATCGCTCGTTGTACTCATTGCACAATGTTACTTTTATTGTCCAAAGGGGCAATCAAAAATGAATAAAACAAAATGGAAACGTACATACGTTTGGATCGGTGTGAAGCCAGTGAACAATTTGAGTGGTGGAAACTAAAAGAATATTCATAAATGACTTAGTTATCACACTTAGAATGATTGTACATTTTTTGTACAAAATACCGTATGTGGGGTATTTTTTATTTTTTTTTATATAAGCCTCAAGGGCTAGGTGGCGCTGTATTTATAACTTAATGTTGTCATAGAGATACCTTCAGGCCTTGATTATAAGCATACATGTCAAGTGTGGGATTTTTTTTGGAGCATGTACCGTGGAGTTATTAAGCATATCCTTCATTCACGATATTGCTTTTAATGTCCATAGAGGCTATCAAAAATAAATAAAAATATATATATGTTTGGATAAGTCTGATGCCAGTGAACATTTTGAGTGGTGGAAACTAAAAGAATATTCATAAATGACTTAGTTATCACACTTAGAATGAGTTTACATTTTTTGTACAAAATACCATATGTGTGGTATTTTTTTTTCATGCCTCAAGGGCTAGGTGGCGCTGCATATATAACTGAATGTTGTCATAGAGATAACTTCAGGCCTTGACGATAAACATACATGTCAAGTTTGGGATTTTTTGGAGCATGTACCGGGGAGTTATCAAGCATATCATTTTTCATTGCGAAACACACATTTTGATGCCCCGCCCTCATCATATAGTATTTCGAAAAGTCAAAATTTTTCCCCCTGTCGTTGGCTCAGATCTTGACATGGTCAAGGCCAAGTCTTAACTCAGTCGGATGAAACGTATAGGAGAAGTGGGCAAAAGTCTGCCCCCTGTGAATGTGCAAAAATCGTCAAAAATGGGACATTCAAAAATTCGTAGCTCACTTCCTGTTCATTTTAGCATATGGGTACAAGAGACTTTTTTGTAGGTCTTGGGCTCCCTCATACACCTAAAAATATTCGTCGTTCTTGCTTAAACGTACAACCGGGGCTGCTTCGTTAAAAATTTCGAGGGGGCGCTATTGAGTCATTTTTTTAAAAATAGCACAATCAACAATAAAATATTGCTCATTTTACCAGGCCAGATGTGTGTGCCAAGTTTCAGGAGTTTCTGTGCATGTTTAGACCCTCAAAACTGGCGTTGTTTTCTTGGCGAACAGCGCTTAGCCACGCCCACAGCAATTCGCGAAAACTCACAAACTTCGTGTTGTGACATCATGAAGGCCGAAACCCTCATCTGAGCAAATATGAGGTAGGTCCAGTTAACGTGTTTGGAGAAAAACGTAGAAGAAAATTCGTAAGAAAAAAAATTGCCACTAGGTGGCGCTATCAGTTAGATGAAATGTAAGTTAGTAGATGTCTTTAGAGCTGGACTCTCATCAAATGTGTGAAATTTTGAGAAGATAGGATCATCTCGGTCAAGTTAATGCAGCTTTTATTGTCACGAAAAATCTTCAGACTTTGCGTCACCGTAGCGGCCACGCCCTTTGGCGAAAAGTTACAATATTCGGTGTGGGGCATCATCAACATCTTAAGGCTTTTCTGACCAATTTTCAACTGGATCCCTTCAACGAGCTCAGCACTGTAGCTAGAAACGTAAAGTATGACATTTATTGTAACCACTAGGTGGCGCTATATGTAGAACTGAATTGTGTCATATAGATGTTTTCAGGCCGTGACTATTACGTTGCCTGAGAAGTTTGAGATTTTTTGGAGCTTGTACATGGGAGTTATTCAGCATTTGCTCTTTCTGGACAAATGAAATTTTAAAGGCAATATTTGATGCCCCGCCCCCGTCATATAGTATTTCGAAAAGGCAAGACTTTTTGCCCAGCTGTTCTCTTAGGTCTTGAGATGATAAATGCCAAGTTTGAAGTCAATGGGATGAAAAATGTTTGCATAGGGGGAAAAAGCATGACCACAGTGAATGTGCCAAAATAGGCCAAAATTGGACATTAAAAAATTCATAGCTCACTTCCTGTACATTTTAGCTACATGGTACCAATAGACTTTTTTGTGCGTCTCGGGGTGCTACACGTGCCTACCAATTTTCGTTGCTCTAGCTCAAACGTGCCGGGCTTGGTTTTTATTTTTCTATGCTAGGGGGCGCTATAGAGTCGCGTTGTTATAACGACTTCATAATATCAAATTTTTCGCCGGACCTGAGGAGTGTGCAAAGTTCGGTGAGTTTTCGTGAATATTTAGGTACCCAAAATCGCGATTGTTTGCGGAGAATAAAGAAGAAGAAGAAGAACTAGAGCTGCGAGCAGCTATAAAGGGCCCTCGCAGCCCGGGTCACGTTGGGGTCCTTGCACGTTGGGGTACTGGCACGTTGGGGTACTGGCATATTGGAAGCAAAATTTCTTTGAAAATGGCATAATAAACGTTTACATGTAGAATATTTTTTTTGCCAGTGTCTGTCAAGCTCAACGGATTTTGGTGATTGTTAAGACCTGCAAAAATCAGCGTCCTTATTTATTTTTAGGCAATGAGTTGCCCTGATTGGTATTTTTTTGTAAAAGTGTATATACACATCATCGCTCGTTGTACTCATTGCACAATGTTTACTTTTATTGTCCAAAGGGGCAATCAAAAATGAATAAAACAAAATGGAAACGTACATACGTTTGGATCGGTGTGAAGCCAGTGAACAATTTGAGTGGTGGAAACTAAAAGAATATTCATAAATGACTTAGTTATCACACTTAGAATGAGTGTACATTTTTTGTACAAAATACCGTATGTGGGGTATTTTTTAATTTTTTTATATAAGCCTCAACGGCTAGGTGGCGCTGTATTTATAACTGAATGTTGTCATAGAGATACCTTTAGGCCTTGATTATAAGCATACATGTCAAGTGTGGGATTTTTTTTGGAGCATGTACCGTGGAGTTATTAAGCATATCCTTCATTCACGATATTGCTTTTAATGTCCATAGAGGCTATCAAAAATAAATAAAAATATATATATGTTTGGATAAGTCTGGTGCCAGTGAACATTTTGAGTGGTGGAAACTAAAAGAATATTCATAAATGACTTCGTTATCACACTTAGAATGAGTTTACATTTTTTGTACAAAATACCGTATGTGGGGTATTTTTTTTTCATGCCTCAAGGGCTAGGTGGCGCTGCATATATAACTGAATGTTGTCATAGAGATAACTTCAGGCCTTGACGATAAACATACATGTCAAGTTTGGGATTTTTTGGAGCATGTACCGGGGAGTTATCAAGCATATCCTTTTTTATTGCGAAACACAAATTTTGATGCCCCGCCCTCATCATATAGTATTTCGAAAAGTCAAAATTTTTCCCCCTGTCGTTGGCTCAGGTCTTGACATGGTCCAGGCCAATTCTTAACTCAGTCGGATGAAACGTGTAGGAGAGGTGGGCAAAAGTCTGCCCCCTGTGAATGTGCAAAAATCGTAAAAAATGGGACATTCAAAAATTCGTAGCTCACTTCCTGTTCATTTTAGCATATGGGTACAAGAGACTTTTTTGTAGGTCTTGGGCTCCCTCATACACCTGAAAATATGCGTCGTCCTTGCTTAAACGTACAACCGGGGCTGCTTCGTTAAAAATTTCGAGGGGGCGCTATTGAGTCATTTTTGTAAAAATAGCACAATCAACAATAAAATATTGCTCATTTTACCAGGCCAGATGTGTGTGCCAAGTTTCAGGAGTTTCTGTGCATGTTTAGACCCTCAAAACTGGCGTTGTTTTCTTGGCGAACAGCGCTTAGCCACGCCCACAGCAATTCGCGAAAACTCACAAACTTCGTGTTGTGACATCATGAAGGCCGAAACCCTCATCTGAGCAAATATGAGGTAGGTCCAGTTAACGTGTTTGGAGAAAAACGTAGAAGAAAATTCGTAAGAAAAAAAATTGCCACTAGGTGGCGCTATCAGTTAGATGAAATGTAAGTTAGTAGATGTCTTTAGAGCTGGACTCTCATCAAATGTGTGAAATTTTGAGAAGATAGGATCATCTTGGTCAAGTTAATGCAGCTTTTATTGTCACGAAAAATTTTCAGACTTTGCGTCACCGTAGCGGCCACGCCCTTTGGCGAAAAGTTACAATATTCGGTGTGGGGCATCATCAACATCTTAAGGCTTTTCTGACCAATTTTCAACTGGATCCCTTCAACGAGCTCAGCACAGTAGCTAAAAACGTAAAATATGACATTTATTGTAACCACTAGGTGGCGCTATATGTATAACTGAATTTTGTCATATAGATGTTTTCAGGCCGTGACTATTACGTTGCCTGAGAAGTTTGAGATTTTTTGGAGCTTGTACATGGGAGTTATTCAGCATTTGCTCTTTCTGGACAAATGAAATTTTAAAGGCAATATTTGATGCCCCGCCCCCGTCATATAGTATTTCGAAAAGGCAAGACTTTTTCCCAGCTGTTCTCTTAGGTCTTGAGATGATAAATACCAAGTTTGAAGTCAATGGGATGAAAAATGTTTGCATAGGGGGAAAAAGCATGACCACAGTGAATGTGCCAAAATAGGACAAAATTGGACATTAAAAAATTCATAGCTCATTTCCTGTACATTTTAGCTACATGGTCCCAATAGACTTTTTTGTGCGTCTCGGGGTGCTACACGTGCCTGCCAATTTTCGTTGCTCTAGCTCAAACGTGCCGGGCTTGGTTTTTATTTTTCTATGCTAGGGGGCGCTATAGAGTCGCGTTGTTATAACGACTTCATAATATCAAATTTTTCGCCGGACCTGAGGAGTGTGCAAAGTTCGGTGAGTTTTCGTGAATATTTAGGTACCCAAAATCGCGATTGTTTGCGGAGAATAAAGAAGAAGAAGAAGAAGAAGAATAATAATAATAATAATAATTTTTACAAAAACAATAGGGACCTCGCAGCGGTCGCTGCTCGGGCCCTAACTAGAGCTGCGAGCAGCTATAAAGGGCCCTCGCAGCCCGGGCCACGTTGGGGTCCTTGCACGTTGGGGTACTTGCACGTTAGGGTACTGGCACGTTGGGGTACTGGCATATTGGAAGCAAAATTTATTTGAAAATGGCATAATAAACGTTTACATGTAGAATTTTTTTTTTTGCCAGTCTGTGTCAAGCTCAACGGGTTTTGGTGATTGTTAAGACCTGCAAAAATCAGCGTCCTTTTTTATTTTTAGGCAATGAGTTGCCCTGATTGGTATTTTTTGTAAAAGTGTATATAGACATCATCGCTCGTTGTACTCATTGCACAATGTTACTTTTATTGTCCAAAGGGGCAATCAAAAATGAATAAAACAAAATGGAAACGTACATACGTTTGGATCGGTGTGAAGCCAGTGAACAATTTGAGTGGTGGAAACTAAAAGAATATTCATAAATGACTTAGTTATCACACTTAGAATGAGTTTACATTTTTTGTACAAAATACCGTATGTGTTTTTTATTTTTATTTATGTAATATGCCTCAAGGGCTAGATGCCGCTGTATTTATAACTGAATGTTGTCATAGAGATACCTTCAGGCCTTGATTATAAGCATACATGTCAAGTGTGGGATTTTTTTTGGAGCATGTATCGTGGAGTTATTAAGCATATCCTTCATTCACGATATTGCTTTTAATGTCCACAGAGGCTATCAAAAATAAATAAAAATATATATATGTTTGGATAAGTCTGATGCCAGTGAACATTTTGAGTGGTGGAAACTAAAAGAATATTCATAAATGACTGAGTTATCACACTTAGAATGAGTTGACATTTTTTGTACAAAATACCGTATGTGGGGTATTTTTTTTTTTATGCCTCAAGGGCTAGGTGGCGCTGCATATATAACTGAATGTTGTCATAGAGATAACTTCAGGCCTTGACGATAAACATACATGTCAAGTTTGGGATTTTTTTGAGCATGTACCGGGGAGTTATCAAGCATATCCTTTTTCATTGCGAAACACAAATTTTGATGCCACGCCCTCATCATATAGTATTTCGAAAAGTCAAGATTTTCCCCCCTGTCGTTGGCTCAGGTCTTGACATGGTCCAGGTCAAGTCTTAACTCAGTCGGATGAAACGTGGAGAAGAAGTGGGCAAAAGTATGCCCCCTGTAAATGTGCAAAAATCATCAAAAATGGGACATTCAAAAATTTGTAGCTCACTTCCTGTTCATTTTAGCATATGGGTCCAAGAGACTTTTATGTAGGTCTTGGGCTCCCTCATACACCTAAAATTTTTCGTAGATCTTGCTTAAACGTACAACCGGGGCTGCTTCGTTAAAATTTTCTAGGGGGCGCTATTGAGTCATTTTTGTAAAAATAGCACAATCAACATTAAAATATTGCTAATTTTACCAGGCCAGATGTGTGTGCCAAGTTTCATGAGTTTCTGTGCATGTTTAGACCCTCAAAACCGGCGTTGTTTTCTTGGCGAACAGTTCTTAGCCACGCCCACAGCAGTTCACGAAAACTCACAAACTTCGTGTTGTGACATCATGAAGGCCGAAACCCTCATCTGAGCAAATCTGAGGTAGGTCCAGTTAACGTGTTTGGACAAAAACGTAGAAGAAATTTCGTAAGAAAAGAAAAATGCCACTAGGTGGCGCTATCAGTAAGATGAAATATAAGTTCGTAGATGTCTTTAGGGCTGGACTCTCATCAAATGTGTGAAATTTTGAGAAGATAGGATCATCTCGGTCAAATTAATGCAGCTTTTATTGTCACGAAAAATCTTCAGACTTTGCGTCACCGTAGCGGCCACGCCCTTTGGCGAAAAGTTACAATATTCGGTGTGGGGCATGATCAACATCTTAAGGCTTTTCTGACCAATTTTCAACTGGATCCCTTCAACGAGCTCAGCACAGTAGCTAAAAACGTAAAGTATGACATTTATTGTTACCACTAGGTGGCGCTATATGTATAACTGAATTTTATCATATAGATGTTTTCAGGCCGTGACTATTACGTTGTCTGAGAAGTTTGAGATTTTTCGGAGCTTGAACATGGGAGTTATTAAGCATTTGCTCTTTCTGGACAAATGAAATTTTCAAGGCAATATTTGATGCCCCGCCCCCGTCATATAGTATTTCAAAAAGTCAAGGTTTTTTGCCCAGTTGTTGTCTCAGGTCTTGAGATGATAAATGCCAATTTTGAAGTCAACTGGATGAAAAATGTTTGCAAAGGGGGAAAAAGCATGACCACAGTGAATGTGCCAAAATAGGCCAAAATTGGACATTAAAAAATTCATAGCTCATTTCCTGTACATTTTAGCTACATGGTCCCAATAGACTTTTTTGTGCGTCTCGGGGTGCTACACGTGCCTGCCAATTTTCGTTGCTCTAGCTCAAACGTGCCGGGCTTGGTTATTATTTTTCTACGCTAGGGGGCGCTATAGAGTCGCGTTGTTATGACGCCTTCATAATATAAAATTTTTCGCCGGGCCCGAAGAGTGCGCAAAGTTCGGTGAGTTTTCGTGAATGTTTAGGTACCCAAAATCGCGATCGTTTGCGGAGAATAAAGAAGAATAATAATAACTAGAGCTGCGAGCAGCTATAAAGGGCCCTCGCAGCCCGGGCCACGTTGGGGTCCTTGCACGTTGGGGTACTTGCACGTTGGGGTACTGGCACGTTGGGGTACTGGCATATTGGAAGCAAAATTTCTTTGAAAATGGCATAATAAACGTTTACATGTAGAATATTTTTTTGCCAGTGTGTGTGTCAAGCTCAACGGGTTTTGGTGATTGTTAAGACCTGCAAAAATCAGCGTCCTTTTTTATTTTTAGGCAATGAGTTGCCCTGATTGGTATTTTTTGTAAAAGTGTATACACACATCATCGCTCGTTGTACTCATTGCACAATGTTACCTTTATTGTCCAAAGGGGCAATCAAAAATGAATAAAACAAAATGGAAACGTACATACGTTTGGATCGGTGTGAAGCCAATGAACAATTTGAGTGGTGGAAACTAAAAGAATATTCATAAATGACTTAGTTATCACACTTAGAATGAGTTTACATTTTTTGGACAAAATACCGTAAGTGGGGTATTTTTTTTTCATGCCTCAAGGGCTAGGTGGCGCTGCATATATAACTGAATGTTGTCATAGAGATAACTTCAGGCCTTGACGATAAACATACATGTCAAGTTTGGGATTTTTTGGAGCATGTACCGGGGAGTTATCAAGCATATCATTTTTCATTGCGAAACACAAATTTTGATGCCCCGCCCTCATCATATAGTATTTCGAAAAGTAAAAATTTTTCCCCCTGTCTTTGGCTCAGGTCTTGACATGGTCCAGGCCAAGTCTTAACTCAGTCGGATGAAACGTGTAGGAGAAGTGGGCAAAAGTCTGCCCCCTGTGAATGTGCAAAAATCGTCAAAAATGGGACATTCAAAAATTCGTAGCTCACTTCCTGTTCATTTTAGCATATGGGTCCAAGAGACTTTTTTGTAGGTCTTGGGCTCCCTCATACACCTAAAAATATTCGTCGTTCTTGCTTAAACGTACAACCGGGGCTGCTTCGTTAAAAATTTCGAGGGGGCGCTATTGAGTCATTTTTGTAAAAATAGAACAATCAACAATAAAATATTACTCATTTTACCAGGCCAGATGTGTGTGCCAAGTTTCAGGAGTTTCTGAGCATGTTTAGACCCTCAAAACTGGCGTTGTTTTCTTGGCGAACAGCGCTTAGCCACGCCCACAGCAATTCGCGAAAACTCACAAACTTCGTGTTGTGACATCATGAAGGCCGAAACCCTCATCTGAGCAAATATGAGGTAGGTCCAGTTAACGTGTTTGGAGAAAAACGTAGAAGAAAATTCGTAAGAAAAAAAATATGCCACTAGGTGGCGCTATCAGTAAGATGAAATATAAGTTCGTAGATGTCTTTAGGGCTGGACTCTCATCAAATGTGTGAAATTTTGAGAAGACAGGATCATCTCGGTTAAGTTAATGCAGCTTTTATTGTCACGAAAAATCTTCAGACTTTGCGTCACCGTAGCGGCCACGCCCTTTGGTGAAAAGTTACAATATTCGGTGTGGGGCATCATCAACATCTTAAGGCTTTTCTGACCAATTTTCAACTGGATCCCTTCAATGAGCTCAGCACAGTAGCTAAAAACGTAAAGTATGACATTTATTGTAACCACTAGGTGGCGCTATATGTATAACTGAATTTTGTCATATAGATGTTTTCAGGCCGTGACTATTACGTTGCCTGAGAAGTTTGAGATTTTTTGGAGCTTGTACATGGGAGTTATTCAGAATTTGCTCTTTCTGGACAAATGAAATTTTAAAGGCAATATTTGATGCCCCGCCCCCGTCATATAGTATTTTGAAAAGGCAAGATTTTTTGCCCAGCTGTTCTCTTAGGTCTTGAGATGATAAATGCCAAGTTTGAAGTCAATGGGATGAAAAATGTTTGCATAGGGGGAAAAAGCATGACCACAGTGAATGTGCCAAAATAGGCCAAAATTGGACATTAAAAAATTCATAGCTCACTTCCTGTACATTTTAGCGACATGGTCCCAATAGACTTTTTTGTGCGTCTCGGGGTGCTACAGGTGCCTGCCAATTTTCGTTGCTTTAGCTCAAACATGCCGGGCTTGGTTTTTATTTTTCTACGCTAGGGGGCGCTATAGAGTCGCGTTGTTATGACGACTTCATAATATCAAATTTTTCGCCGGGCCTGAGGAGTGTGCAAAGTTTGGTGAGTTTTCGTGAATGTTTAGGTACTCAAAAATGCGATCGTTTACGGAGAAGAAGAAGAAGAAGAAGAAGAAGAATAACTAGAGCTGCGAGCAGCTATAAAGGGCCCTCGCAGCCCGGGCCACGTTGGGGTCCTTGCACGTTGGGGTACTTGCACGTTGGGGTACTGGCACGTTGGGGTACTGGCATATTGGAAGCAAAATTTCTTTGAAAATGGCATAATAAACGTTTACATGTAGAATATTTTTTTGCCAGTGTGTGTGTCAAGCTCAACGGGTTTTGGTGATTGTTAAGACCTGCAAAAATCAGCGTCCTTTTTTATTTTTAGGCAATGAGTTGCCCTGATTGGTATTTTTTTGTAAAAGTGTATATACACATCATCGCTCGTTGTACTCATTGCACAATGTTACTTTTATTGTCCAAAGGGGCAATCAAAAATGAATAAAACAAAATGGAAACGTACATACGTTTGGATCGGTGTGAAGCCAGTGAACAATTTGAGTGGTGGAAACTAAAAGAATATTCATAAATGACTTAGTTATCACACTTAGAATGAGTGTACATTTTTTGTACAAAATACCGTATGTGGGGTATTTATTTATTTTTTTATATAAGCCTCAAGGGCGAGGTGGCGCTGTATTTATAACTGAATGTTGTCATAGAGATACCTTCAGGCCTTGATTATAAGCATACATGTCAAGTGTGGGATTTTTTTTTGGAGCATGTACCGTGGAGTTATTAAGCATATCCTTCATTCACGATATTGCTTTTAATGTCCATAGAGGCTATCAAAAATAAATAAAAATATATATATGTTTGGATAAGTCTGATGCCAGTGAACATTTTGAGTGGTGGAAACTAAAAAAATATTCATAAATGACTTAGTTATCACACTTAGAATGAGTGTACATTTTTTGTACAAAATACCGTATGTGGGGTATTTTTTTTTCATGCCTCAAGGGCTAGGTGGCGCTGCATATATAACTGAATGTTGTCATAGAGATAACTTCAGGCCTTGACGATAAACATACATGTCAAGTTTGGGATTTTTTGGAGCATTTACCGGGGAGTTATCAAGCATATCCTTTTTCATTGTGAAACACAAATTTTGATGCCCCGCCCTCATCATATAGTATTTCGAAAAGTCAAAATTTTTCCCCCTGTCGTTGGCTCAGGTCTTGACATGGTCCAGGCCAAGTCTTAACTCAGTCGGATGAAACGTGTAGGAGAAGTGGGCAAAAGTCTGCCCCCTGTGAATGTGCAAAAATCGTCAAAAATGGGACATTCAAAAATTCGTAGCTCACTTCCTGTTCATTTTAGCATATGGGTACAAGAGACTTTTTTGTAGGTCTTGGGCTCCCTCATACACCTAAAAATATTCGGCGTTCTTGCTTAAACGTACAACCGGGGCTGCTTCGTTAAAAATTTCGAGGGGGCGCTATTGAGTCATTTTTGTAAAAATAGCACAATCAACAATAAAATATTGCTCATTTTACCAGGCCAGATGTGTGTGCCAAGTTTCAGGAGTTTCTGTGCATGTTTAGACCCTCAAAACTGGCCTTGTTTTCTTGGCGAACAGCGCTTAGCCACGCCTACAGCAATTCGCGAAAACTCACAAACTTCGTGTTGTGACATCATGAAGGCCGAAACCCTCCTCTGAGCGAATATGAGGTAGGTCCAGTTAACGTGTTTGGAGAAAAACGTAGAAGAAAATTCGTAAGAAAAAAAATTGCCACTAGGTGGCGCTATCAGTTAGATGAAATGTAAGTTAGTAGATGTCTTTAGAGCTGGACTCTCATCAAATGTGTGAAATTTTGAGAAGATAGGATCATCTCGGTCAAGTTAATGCAGCTTTTATTTTCACGAAAAATCTTCAGATTTTGCGTCACCGTAGCGGCCACGCCCTTTGACGAAAAGTTACAATATTCGGTGTGGGGCATGATCAACATCTTAAGGCTTTTCTGACCAATTTTCAAATGGATCCCTTCAACAAGCTCAGCACAGTAGCTAAAAACGTAAAGTATGACATTTATTGTAACCACTAGGTGGCGCTATATGTATAACTGAATTTTGTCATATAGATGTTTTCAGGCTGTGACTATTACGTTGCCTGAGAAGTTTGAGATTTTTTGGAGCTTGAACATGGGAGTTATTAAGCATTTGCTCTTTCTGGACAAATGAAATTTTAAAGGCAATATTTGATGCTCCGCCCCCGTCGTATAGTATTTCGAAAAGGCAAGATGTTTTGCCCAGCTGTTCTCTTAGGTCTTGAGATGATAAATGCCAAGTTTGAAGTCAATTGGATGAAAAATGTTTGCAAAGGGGGAAAAAGCATGACCACAGTGAATGTGCCAAAATAGGCCAAAATTGGACATTAAAAAATTCATAGCTCACTTCCTGTACATTTTAGATACATGGTCCCAATAGACTTTTTTGTGCGTCTCGGGGTGCTACACGTGCCTGCCAATTTTTGTTGCTCTAGCTCAAACGTGCCGGGCTTGGTTTTTATTTTTCTACGCTAGGGGGCGCTATCGAGTCGCATTGTTATGACGACTTAATAATATCAAATTTTTCGCCGGACCTGAGGAGTGTGCAAAGTTTGGTGAGTTTTCGTGAATATTTAGGTACCCAAAATCGCGATTGTTTGCGTAGAATAAAGAAGAAGAATAACTAGAGCTGCGAGCAGCTATAAAGGGCCCTCGCAGCCCGGGCCACGTTGGGGTCCTTGCACGTTGGGGTACTGGCATATTGGAAGCAAAATTTCTTTGAAAATGGCATAATAAACGTTTACATGTAGAATTTTTTTTTTTGCCAGTGTGTGTCAAGCTCAACGGGTTTTGGTGGTTGTTAAGACCTGCAAAAATCAGCGTCCTTTTTTATTTTTAGGCAATGAGTTGCCCTGATTGGTATTTTTTGTAAAAGTGTATATACACATCATCGCTCGTTGTACTCATTGCACAATGTTACTTTTATTGTCCAAAGGGGCAATCAAAAATGAATAAAACAAAATGGAAACGTACATACGTTTGGATCGGTGTGAAGCCAGTGAACAATTTGAGTGGTGGAAACTAAAAGAATATTCATAAATGACTTAGTTATCACACTTAGAATGAGTGTACATTTTTTGTACAAAACACCGTATGTGTTTTTTTTATATATATATATATATATATATAAATGCCTCAAGGGCTAGGTGGCGCTGTATTTATAACTGAATGTTGTCGTAGAGATACCTTCAGGCCTTGATTATAAGCATACATGTCAAGTGTGGGATTTTTTTTGGAGCATGTACCGTGGAGTTATTAAGCATATCCTTCATTCACGATATTGCTTTTAATGTCCATAAAGGCTATCAAAAATAAATAAAAATATATATATGTTTGGATAAGTCTGATGCCAGTGAACATTTTGAGTGGTGGAAACTAAAAGAATATTCATAAATGACTTAGTTATCACACTTAGAATGAGTTTACATTTTTTGTACAAAATACCGTATGTGGGGTATTTTTTTTTTATGCCTCAAGGGCTAGGTGGCGCTGCATATATAACTGAATGTTGTCATAGAGATAACTTCAGGCCTTGACGATAAACATACATGTCAAGTTTGGGATTTTTTGGAGCATGTACCGGGGAGTTATCAAGCATATCCTTTTTCATTGCGAAACACAAATTTTGATGCCCCGCCCTCATCATATAGTATTTTGAAAAGTCAAAATTTTTCCCCCTGTCGTTGGCTCAGGTCTTGACATGGTCCAGGCCAAGTCTTAACTCAGTCGGATGAAACGTGTAGGAGAAGTGGGCAAAAGTCTGCCCCCTGTGAATGTGCAAAAATCGTCAAAAATGGGACATTCAAAAATTCGTAGCTCACTTCCTGTTCATTTTAGCATATGGGTACAAGAGACTTTTTTGTAGGTCTTGGGCTCCCTCATACACCTAAAAATATTCGTCGTTCTTGCTTAAACGTACAACTGGGGCTGTTTCGTTAAAGATTTCTAGGGGGCGCTATTGAGTCATTTTTGTAAAAATAGCACAATCGCCGATAAAAAATTGCTCATTTTGCCAGGCCAGCTGTGTGTGCCAAGTTTCGTGTGTTTCTGTGCCAGTTTAGGCCCTCAAAATTGGCGTTGTTTTCTTGGCGAACAGCGCTTAGCCACGCCCACAGAAATTCGCGAAAACTCACAAACTTCGTGTTGTGACAGCATGAAGGCCGACACCCTCATCTGAGCAAATATGAGGTAGGTCCAGTTAACATGGTTGGAGAAAAACATTGAAGAAAAATCGTAAGAAAAAAAATTGCCAGTAGGTGGCGCTATCAGTAAGATGAAATATAATTTTGTAGATGTCTTTAGGGCTGGACTCTCATCAATTGTGTACAATTTTGAGAAGATAGCATCATCTCGGTCAAGTTAATGCAGCTTTTGTTGTCACGAGAAATCTTCAGAATTTGCGGCACCGTAGCGGCCACGCCCTTTGGCGAAAAGTTACAATATTCGGTGTGGGGCATGATCAACATCTTAAGGCTTTTCTGACCAATTTTCAACTGGATCCCTTCAACGAGCTCAGCACAGTAGCTAAAAACGTAAAGTATGACAATTATTGTTACCACTAGGTGGCGCTACATGGATAACTGAATTTTATCATATAGATGTTTTCAGGCCGTGACTATTAAGTTGCCTGATAAGTTTGAGATTTTTTGGAGCTTGAACATGGGAGTTATTAAGCATTTGCTCTTTCTGGACAAATGAAATTTTAAAGGCAATATTTGATGCCCCGCCCCCGTCATATAGTATTTCGAAAAGGCAAGATTTTTTCCCCAGTTGTTCTCTCAGGTCTTGAGATGATAAATGCCAAGTTTGAAGTCAATTGGATGAAAAATGTTTGCAAAGGGGGAAAAAGCATGACCACAGTGAATGTGCCAAAATAGGCCAAAATTGGACATTAAAAAATTCATAGCTCACTTCCTGTACATTTTAGCTACATGGTCCCAATAGACTTTTTTGTGCGTCTCGGGGTGCTACACGTGCCTGCCAATTTTCGTTGCTCTAGCTCAAACATGCCGGGCTTGGTTTTTATTTTTCTATGCTAGGGGGCGCTATAGAGTCGCGTTGTTATGACGACTTCATAATATCAAATTTTTCGCCGGGCCTGAGGAGTGTGCAAAGTTTGGTGAGTTTTCGTAAATGTTTAGGTACCCAAAATCGTGATCGTTTACGGAGAAGAAGAAGAAGAAGAAGAAGAACTAGAGCTGCGAGCAGCTATAAAGGGCCCTCGCAGCCCGGGCCACGTTGGGGTACTTGCACGTTGGGGTACTTGCACGTTGGGGTACTGGCACGTTGGGGTACTGGCAAGTTTAGGTAAGGCACATTGGAAGCAGAATTTCTTTGAAAATGGCATGATAAACCTTGACATGTGGATTTTTTTTTTTTTTGTAAAAATACCGTTAAGTTGGTGTATTTTTTTTTATGCCTCTAGGGCTAGGTGGCGCTGTATATATAATGGAATGTTGTCATAGGGATACCTTCAAGCCTTGACTCTAAACATACATGTCAAGTGTGGGATTTTTTTGGAGCATGTACCGTGGAGTTATTAAGCATATCCTTCATTCACGATATTGCTTTTAATGTCCATTAGAGGCTATCAAAAATAAATAAAAAAGTACATGTTTGGATAAGTCTAATGCCAGTGAACATTTTGAGTGGTGGAAAGTAAAAGAATATTCATAAATGACTTAGTTATCACACTTAGAATGAGTTTACATTTTTTGTACAAAATACCGTATGTGGGGTATTTTTTTGTTTTGCCTCAAGGGCGAGGTGGCGCTGCATATATAACTGAATGTTGTCATAGAGATACCTTCAGGCCTTGACGATAAACATACATGTCAAGTTTGGGATTTTTTGGAGCATGTATCGGGGAGTTATTAAGCATATCCTTTTTCAGTGCGAAACACAAATTTTGATGCCCCGCGCTCATCATATAGTATTTCCAAAAGTCAAGATTTTTCCGTCTGTTGTTGGCTCAGGTCTTGGCATGGTCCAGGTCAAGTCATAAGTCAGTCGGATAAAACATGTAGGAGAAGTGGGCAAAAGTATGCCCCCTGAAAATGTGCAAAAATCGTCAAAAATGGGACATTCAAAAATTCGTACCTCACTTCCTGTTCATTTTAGCATATGGGTCCAAGAGACTTTTTTGTAGGTCTTTGGCTCCGTCATACACGTAAAAATTTTCGTAGATCTTGCTTAAACGTAGAATCGGGGCTGCTTCGTTAAAAATTTCTAGGGGGCGCTATTGAGTCATTTTTGTAAAAATAGTACAATCAACAATAAAATATTGTTCATTTTACCAGGCCAGATGTGTGTGCCAAGTTTCATGAGTTTCTGCGCATGTTTAGACCCTCAAAACTAGCGTTGTTTTCTTGGCGAACAGTGCTTAGCCACGCCCACAGCGATTCGCGAAAACTCACAAACTTCGTGTTGTGACATCATGAAGGCCGAAACCCTCATCTGAGCAAATATGAGGTTGGTCCAGTTAACGTGTTTGGAGAAAAATGTACAAGAAAATTCGTAAGAAAAAAAATTGCCACTAGGTGGCGCTATCAGTAAGATGAAATATAAGTTCGTAGATGTCTTTAGGGCTGGACTCTCATCAAATGTGTGAAATTTTGAGAAGATAGGATCATCTCGGTCAAGTTCATGCAGCTTTTATTGTCACGAAAAATTTTCGGACTTTGCGTCACCGTAGCGGCCACGCCCTTTGGCGAAAAGTTACAATATTCGGTGTGGGGCATGATCAACATCTTAAGGCTTTTCTGACCAATTTTCAACTGGATCCCTTCAACGAGCTCGGCACAGTAGCTAAAAACGTAAAGTATGACATTTATTGTTACCACTAGGTGGCGCTATATGTATAACTGAATTTTATCATATAGATGCTTTCAGGCCGTGACTATTACGTTGCCTGAGAAGTTTGAGATTTTTTGGAGCTTGAACATGGGAGTTATCACACTTAGAATGAGTTGACATTTTTTGTACAAAATACCGTATGTGGGGTATTTTTTTTTCACGCCTGAAGGGCTAGGTGGCGCTGCATATATAACTGAATTTTGTCATAGAGATACCTTCAGGCTTTGACTATAAACATACATGTCAAGTTTGGGATTTTTTGGAGCATGTACCGGGGAGTTATTAAGCATATCCTTTTTCAGTGCGAAACACAAAATTTGATGCCCCGCCCTCATCATATAGTATTTCCAAAAGTCAAGATTTTTCTGCCTGTAGTTGGCTCAGGTCTTGACATGGTCCAGGTCAAGTCTAAAGTCAGTCGGATGAAATGTGTAGGAGAAGTGGGCAAAAGTATGCCCCCTGAAAATGTGCAAAAATCGTCAAAAATGGGACATTCAAAAATTCATAGCTCACTTCCTGTTCATTTTAGCACATGGGTCCAAGAGACTTTTTTGTAGGTCATGGACTCCCTCATACACCTAAAAATTTTCGTAGATCTTGCTTAAACGTACAATCGGGGCTGCTTCGTTAAAAATTTCTAGGGGGCGCTATTGAGTCATTTTTGTAAAAATAGGACAATACATGATAAAATATTGCTCATTTTGCCAGGCCAGATGTGTGTGCCAAGTTTCATGAGTTTCTGCGCATGTTTAGACCATCAAAACTAGCGTTGTTTTCTTGGTGAACAGTGCTTAGCCACGCCCACAGCGATTCGCGAAAACTCACAAACTTCGTGTTGTGACATCATGAAGGCCGAAACCCCCATCTGAGCAAATATGAGGTTGGTCCAGTTAACGTGTTTGGAGAAAAATGTACAAGAAAATTCGTAAGAAAAAAAATTGCCACTAGGTGGCGCTATCAGTTAGATGAAATATAAGTTCGTAGATGTCTTTAGGGCTGGACTCTCATCAAATGTGTGAAATTTTGAGAAGATAGGATCATCTCGGTCAAGTTCATGCAGCTTTTATTGTCACGAAAAATCTTCAGACTTTGCGTCACCGTAGCGGCCACGCCCTTTGGCGAAAAGTTACAATATTCGGTGTGGGGCATCATCAACATCTTAAGGCTTTTCTGACCAATTTTCAACTGGATCCCTTCAACGAGCTCAGCACAGTAGCTAAAAACGTAAAGTATGACATTTATTGTAACCACTAGGTGGCGCTATATGTATAACTGAATTTTTTCATATAGGTGTTTTCAGGCCGTGACTATTACGTTGCCTGAGAAGTTTGAGATTTTTTGGAGCTTGTACATGGGAGTTATTCAGCATTTGCTCTTTCTGGACAAATGAAATTTTAAAGGCAATATTTGATGCCCCGCCCCCGTCATATAGTATTTCGAAAACGCAAGATTTTTTGCCTAGTTTTTCTCTTAAGTCTTGAGATGATAAATGCCAAGTTTAAAGTCAATGGGATGAAAAATGTTTGCATAGGGGGAAAAAGCATGACCACAGTGAATGTGCCAAAATAGGCCAAAATTGGACATTAAAAAATTCATAGCTCACTTCCTGTACATTTTAGGAAATGGCTTCCACTGACTTTTTTGTGCGTCTCGTAGTGCTACACGTGCCTGCCATTTTTCGTAGCTCTAGCTCAAACGGACCGGGATTGGTTTTTATTTTTCTACGCTAGGTGGCGCTATAGAGTCGCGTTGTTATGACAACTACATAATATCAAATTTTTCGCCGGGCCCGAAGAGACTGCAAAGTTTGGTGAGTTTTCGTAAATGTTTAGGCCCTCAAAAATGCGATCGTTTACGGAGAAGAAGAAGAAGAAGAATAATAATAATTCTTACAAAAACAAGAGGGACCTCGCAGCGGTCGCTGCTCGGGCCCTAATAACTAGAGCTGCGAGCAGCTATAAAGGGCCCTCGCAGCCCGGGCCACGTTGGGGTCCTTGCACGTTGGGGTACTTGCACGTTGGGGTACTGGCACGTTGGGGTACTGGCATATTGGAAGCAAAATTTCTTTGAAAATGGCATAATAAACGTTTACATGTAGAATATTTTTTTGCCAGTGTGTGTGTCAAGCTCAACGGGTTTTGGTGATTGTTAAGACCTGCAAAAATCAGCGTCCTTTTTTATTTTTAGGCAATGAGTTGCCCTGATTGGTATTTTTTTGTAAAAGTGTATATACACATCATCGCTCGTTGTACTCATTGCACAATGTTACTTTTATTGTCCAAAGGGGCAATCAAAAATGAATAAAACAAAATGGAAACGTACATACGTTTGGATCGGTGTGAAGCCAGTGAACAATTTGAGTGGTGGAAACTAAAAGAATATTCATAAATGACTTAGTTATCACACTTAGAATGAGTGTACATTTTTTGTACAAAATACCGTATGTGGGGTATTTATTTATTTTTTTATATAAGCCTCAAGGGCTAGGTGGCGCTGTATTTATAACTGAATGTTGTCATAGAGATACCTTCAGGCCTTGATTATAAGCATACATGTCAAGTGTGGGATTTTTTTTTGGAGCATGTACCGTGGAGTTATTAAGCATATCCTTCCTTCACGATATTGCTTTTAATGTCCATAGAGGCTATCAAAAATAAATAAAAATATATATATGTTTGGATAAGTCTGATGCCAGTGAACATTTTGAGTGGTGGAAACTAAAAAAATATTCATAAATGACTTAGTTATCACACTTAGAATGAGTGTACATTTTTTGTACAAAATACCGTATGTGGGGTATTTCTTTTTCATGCCTCAAGGGCTAGGTGGCGCTGCATATATAACTGAATGTTGTCATAGAGATAACTTCAGGCCTTGACGATAAACATACATGTCAAGTTTGGGATTTTTTGGAGCATGTACCGGGGAGTTATCAAGCATATCCTTTTTCATTGTGAAACACAAATTTTGATGCCCCGCCCTCATCATATAGTATTTCGAAAAGTCAAAATTTTTCCCCCTGTCGTTGGCTCAGGTCTTGACATGGTCCAGGCCAAGTCTTAACTCAGTCGGATGAAACGTGTAGGAGAAGTGGGCAAAAGTCTGCCCCCTGTGAATGTGCAAAAATCGTCAAAAATGGGACATTCAAAAATTCGTAGCTCACTTCCTGTTCATTTTAGCATATGGGTACAAGAGACTTTTTTGTAGGTCTTGGGCTCCCTCATACACCTAAAAATATTCGGCGTTCTTGCTTAAACGTACAACCGGGGCTGCTTCGTTAAAAATTTCGAGGGGGCGCCATTGAGTCATTTTTGTAAAAATAGCACAATCAACAATAAAATATTGCTCATTTTACCAGGCCAGATGTGTGTGCCAAGTTTCAGGAGTTTCTGTGCATGTTTAGACCCTCAAAACTGGCCTTGTTTTCTTGGCGAACAGCGCTTAGCCACGCCTACAGCAATTCGCGAAAACTCACAAACTTCGTGTTGTGACATCATGAAGGCCGAAACCCTCCTCTGAGCGAATATGAGGTAGGTCCAGTTAACGTGTTTGGAGAAAAACGTAGAAGAAAATTCGTAAGAAAAAAAATTGCCACTAGGTGGCGCTATCAGTTAGATGAAATGTAAGTTAGTAGATGTCTTTATAGCTGGACTCTCATCAAATGTGTGAAATTTTGAGAAGATAGGATCATCTCGGTCAAGTTAATGCAGCTTTTATTTTCACGAAAAATCTTCAGATTTTGCGTCACCGTAGCGGCCACGCCCTTTGACGAAAAGTTACAATATTCGGTGTGGGGCATGATCAACATCTTAAGGCTTTTCTGACCAATTTTCAAATGGATCCCTTCAACAAGCTCAGCACAGTAGCTAAAAACGTAAAGTATGACATTTATTGTAACCACTAGGTGGCGCTATATGTATAACTGAATTTTGTCATATAGATGTTTTCAGGCTGTGACTATTACGTTGCCTGAGAAGTTTGAGATTTTTTGGAGCTTGAACATGGGAGTTATTAAGCATTTGCTCTTTCTGGACAAATGAAATTTTAATGGCAATATTTGATGCTCCGCCCCCGTCGTATAGTATTTCGAAAAGGCAAGATGTTTTGCCCAGCTGTTCTCTTAGGTCTTGAGATGATAAATGCCAAGTTTGAAGTCAATTGGATGAAAAATGTTTGCAAAGGGGGAAAAAGCATGACCACAGTGAATGTGCCAAAATAGGCCAAAATTGGACATTAAAAAATTCATAGCTCACTTCCTGTACATTTTAGCTACATGGTCCCAATAGACTTTTTTTGTGCGTCTCGGGGTGCTACACGTGCCTGCCAATTTTCGTTGCTCTAGCTCAAATGTGTCGGGCTTGGTTTTTATTTTTCTACGCTAGGGGGCGCTATAGAGTCGCGTTGTTATAACGACTTCATAATATCTAATTTTTCGCCGGACCTGAGGAGTGTGCAAAGTTTGGTGAGTTTTCGTGAATATTTAGGTACCCAAAATCGCGATTGTTTGCGGAGAATAAAGAATAATAATAATAATAATAATAATAATTTTTACAAAAACAATAGGGACCTCGCAGCGGTCGCTGCTCGGGCCCTAATAATAATAATAATAATTTTTACAAAAACAATAGGGACCTCGCAGCGGTCGCTGCTCGGGCCCTAATAACTAGAGCTGCGAGCAGCTATAAAGGGCCCTCGCAGCCCGGGCCACGTTGGAGTCCTTGCACGTTGGGGTACTTGCACGTTAGGGTACTGGCACGTTGGGGTACTGGCACGTTGGGGTACTGGCATATTGGAAGCAAAATTTCTTTGAAAATGGCATAATAAACGTTTACATGTAGAATATTTTTTTTGCCAGTGTGTGTCAAACTCA
Source organism: Festucalex cinctus (assembly GCF_051991245.1). Lineage (NCBI taxonomy): Eukaryota > Metazoa > Chordata > Actinopteri > Syngnathiformes > Syngnathidae > Festucalex > Festucalex cinctus. The sequence continues at coordinate 42,124,188 of NC_135412.1, read as the reverse complement.
ACGGGTTTTGGTGATTGTTAAGACCTGCAAAAATCAGCGTCCTTTTTTATTTTTAGGCAATGAGTTGCCCTGATTGGTATTTTTTGTAAAAGTGTATATATACATCATCGCTCGTTGTACTCATTGCACAATGTTACTTTTATTGTCCAAAGGGGCAATCAAAAATGAATAAAACAAAATGGAAACGTACATACGTTTGGATCGGTGTGAAGCCAGTGAACAATTTGAGTGGTGGAAACTAAAAGAATATTCAGAAATGACTTAGTCATCACACTTAGAATGAGTTTAAATTTTTTTGTACAAAATACCGTATGTGTGTTTTTTTTTATATAAGCCTCAAGGGCTAGGTGGCGCTGTATTTATAACTGAATGTTGTCATCGAGATACCTTCAGGCCTTGATTATAAGCATACATGTCAAGTGTGGGATTTTTTTTGGAGCATGTACCGTGGAGTTATTAAGCATATCCTTCATTCACGATATTGCTTTTAATGTCCACAGAGGCTATCAAAAATAAATAAAAATATATATATGTTTGGATAAGTCTGATGCCAGTGAACATTTTGAGTGGTGGAAACTAAAAGAATATTCATAAATGACTTAGTTATCACACTTAGAATGAGTTTACATTTTTTGTACAAAATACCGTATGTGGGGTATTTTTTTTTTATGCCTCAAGGGCTAGGTGGCGCTGCATATATAACTGAATGTTGTCATAGAGATAGCTTCAGGCCTTGACGATAAACATACATGTCAAGTTTGGGATTTTTTGGAGCATGTACCGGGGAGTTATTAAGCATATCCTTTTTCAGTGCGAAACACAAATTTTGATGCCCCGCCTTCATCATATAGTATTTCGAAAGGTCAAGATTTTTCCCCCTGTCGTTGGCTCAGGTCTTGACATGGTCCAGGTCAAGTCTTTACTCAGTCAGATGAAACGTGTAGGAGAAGTGGGCAAAAGTCTGCCCCCTGTGAATGTGCAAAAATTGTCAAAAATGGGACATTCAAAAATTCGTAGCTCAGTTCCTGTTCATTTTAGCATATGGGTCCAAGAGACTTTTTTGTAGGTCTTGGGCTCCCTCATACACCTAAAAATATTCGTCGTTCTTGCTTAAACGTACAACTGGGGCTGCTTCGTTAAAAACTTCTAGGGGGCGCTATTGAGTCATTTTTGTAAAAATAGCACAATCAACAATAAAATATTACTCATTTTACCAGGCCAGATGTGTGTGCCAAGTTTCAGGAGTTTCTGAGCATGTTTAGACCCTCAAAACTGGCGTTGTTTTCTTGGCGAACAGCGCTTAGCCACACCCACAGCAATTCGCGAAAACTCACAAACTTCGTGATGTGACATCATGAAGGCCGAAACCCTCATCTGAGCAAATATGAGGTAGGTCCAGTTAACGTGTTTGGAGAAAAACGTAGAAGAAAATTCGTAAGAAAAAAAATTGCCACTAGGGGGCGCTATCAGTTAGATGAAATATAAGTCAGTAGATGTCTTTAGGGCTGGACTCTCATCAAATGTGTGAAATTTTGAGACGATAGGATCATCTCGGTCAAGTTAATGCAGCTTTTATTTTCACGAAAAATCTTCAGACTTTGCGTCACCGTAGCGGCCACGCCCTTTGGCGAAAAGTTACAATATTCGGTGTGGGGCATGATCAACATCTTAAGGCTTTTCTGACCAATTTTCAAATGGATCCCTTCAACAAGCTCAGCACAGTAGCTAAAAACGTAAAGTATGACATTTATTGTAACCACTAGGTGGCGCTATATGTATAACTGAATTTTATCATATAGATGTTTTCAGGCCGTGACTATTACGTTGCCTGAGAAGTTTGAGATTTTTTGGAGCTTGAACATGGGAGTTATTAAGCATTTGCTCTTTCTGGACAAATGAAATTTTAAAGGCAATATTTGATGCCCTGCCCCCGTCATATAGTATTTCAAAAGGGCAAGATGTTTTGCCCAGTTGTTCTCTCAGGTCTTGAGATGATAAATGCGAAGTTTGAAGTCAATTGGATGAAAAATGTTTGCAAAGGGGGAAAAAGCATGACCACAGTGAATGTGCCAAAATAGGCCAAAATTGGACATAAAAAAATTCATAACTCACTTCCTGTACATTTTAGCTACATGGTCCCAATAGACTTTTTTGTGCGTCTCGGGGTGCTACACGTGCCTGCCAATTTTTGTTGCTCTAGCTCAAACGTGCCGGGCTTGGTTTTTATTTTTCTATGCTAGGGGGCGCTATCGAGTCGCATTGTTATGACCACTTAATAATATCAAATTTTTCGCCGGGCCTGAGGAGTGTGCAAAGTTCGGTGAGTTTTCGTGAATGTTTAGGTACCCAAAATCGCGATCGTTTGCGGAGAATAAAGAAGAAGAAGAAGAAGAAGAAGAAGAAGAAGAAGAAGAAGAAGAAGAAGAAGAAGAAGAAGAAGAATTTTTACAAAAACAATAGGGACCTCGCAGCGGTCGCTGCTCGGGCCCTAATAATAATAATAATAATAATAATAATAATTCGAACGAAAAACAATAGGGACCTCGCAGCGGTCGCTGCTCGGGCCCTAATAATAATTCGAACGAAAAACAATAGGGACCTCGCAGCGGTCGCTGCTCGGGCCCTAATAATAATAATAATAATAATAATAATAATAATAATAATAATAATTTTTACAAAAACAATAGGGACCTCGCAGCGGTCGCTGCTCGGGCCCTAACTAGAGCTGCGAGCAGCTATAAAGGGCCCTCGCAGCCCGGGCCACGTTGGGGTCCTTGCACGTTGGGGTACTTGCACGTTGGGGTACTGGCACGTTGGGGTACTGGCATATTGGAAGCAAAATTTCTTTGAAAATGGCATAATAAACGTTTACATGTAGAATATTTTTTTTGCCAGTGTCTGTCAAGCTCAACGGATTTTGGTGATTGTTAAGACCTGCAAAAATCAGCGTCCTTATTTATTTTTAGGCAATGAGTTGCCCTGATTGGTATTTTTTTGTAAAAGTGTATATACACATCATCGCTCGTTGTACTCATTGCACAATGTTTACTTTTATTGTCCAAAGGGGCAATCAAAAATGAATAAAACAAAATGGAAACGTACATACGTTTGGATCGGTGTGAAGCCAGTGAACAATTTGAGTGGTGGAAACTAAAAGAATATTCATAAATGACTTAGTTATCACACTTAGAATGAGTGTACATTTTTTGTACAAAATACCGTATGTGGGGTATTTTTTTAATTTTTTTTATATAAGCCTCAACGGCTAGGTGGCGCTGTATTTATAACTGAATGTTGTCATAGAGATACCTTCAGGCCTTGATTATAAGCATACATGTCAAGTGTGGGATTTTTTTTGGAGCATGTACCGTGGAGTTATTAAGCATATCCTTCATTCACGATATTGCTTTTAATGTCCATAGAGGCTATCAAAAATAAATAAAAATATATATATGTTTGGATAAGTCTGATGCCAGTGAACATTTTGAGTGGTGGAAACTAAAAGAATATTCATAAATGACTTCGTTATCACACTTAGAATGAGTTTACATTTTTTGTACAAAATACCGTATGTGGGGTATTTTTTTTTCATGCCTCAAGGGCTAGGTGGCGCTGCATATATAACTGAATGTTGTCATAGAGATAACTTCAGGCCTTGACGATAAACATACATGTCAAGTTTGGGATTTTTTGGAGCATGTACCGGGGAGTTATCAAGCATATCCTTTTTCATTGCGAAACACAAATTTTGATGCCCCGCCCTCATCATATAGTATTTCGAAAAGTCAAAATTTTTCCCCCTGTCGTTGGCTCAGGTCTTGACATGGTCCAGGCCAAGTCTTAACTCAGTCGGATGAAACGTGTAGGAGAAGTGGGCAAAAGTCTGCCCCCTGTGAATGTGCAAAAATCGTCAAAAATGGGACATTCAAAAATTCGTAGCTCACTTCCTGTTCATTTTAGCATATGGGTACAAGAGACTTTTTTGTAGGTCTTGAGCTCCCTCATACACCTAAAAATATTCGTCGTTCTTGCTTAAACGTACAACCGGGGCTGCTTCGTTAAAAATTTCGAGGGGGCGCTATTGAGTCCTTTTTTTAAAAATAGCACAATCAACAATAAAATATTGCTCATTTTACCAGGCCAGATGTGTGTGCCAAGTTTCAGGAGTTTCTGTGCATGTTTAGACCCTCAAAACTGGCGTTGTTTTCTTGGCGAACAGCGCTTAGCCACGCCCACAGCAATTCGCGAAAACTCACAAACTTCGTGTTGTGACATCATGAAGGCCGAAACCCTCATCTGAGCAAATATGAGGTAGGTCCAGTTAACGTGGTTGGAGAAAAACATTGAAGAAAATTCGTAAGAAAATAAATTGCCACTAGGTGGCGCTATCGGTTAGATGAAATGTAAGTTAGTAGATGTCCTTAGAGCTGGACTCTCATCAAATGTGTGAAATTTTGAGAAGATAGGATCATCTCGGTCAGGTTAATGCAGCTTTTATTGTCACGAAAAATCTTCAGACTTTGCGTCACCGTAGCGGCCACGCCCTTTGGCGAAAAGTTACAATATTCGGTGTGGGGCATCATCAACATCTTAAGGCTTTTCTGACCAATTTTCAACTGGATCCCTTCAACGAGCTCAGCACAGTAGCTAAAAACGTAAAGTATGACATTTATTGTAACCACTAGGTGGCGCTATATGTAGAACTGAATTTTGTCATATAGATGTTTTCAGGCCGTGACTATTACGTTGCCTGAGAAGTTTGAGATTTTTTGGAGCTTGTACATGGGAGTTATTCAGCATTTGCTCTTTCTGGACAAATGAAATTTTAAAGGCAATATTTGATGCCCCGCCCCCGTCATATAGTATTTCGAAAAGGCAAGACTTTTTCCCAGCTGTTCTCTTAGGTCTTGAGATGATAAATACCAAGTTTGAAGTCAATGGGATGAAAAATGTTTGCATAGGGGGAAAAAGCATGACCACAGTGAATGTGCCAAAATAGGCCAAAATTGGACATTAAAAAATTCATAGCTCACTTCCTGTACATTTTAGCTACATGGTCCGAATAGACTTTTTTGTGCGTCTCGGGGTGCTACACGTGCCTGCCAATTTTCGTTGCTCTAGCTCAAACGTGCCGGGCTTGGTTTTTATTTTTCTATGCTAGGGGGCGCTATAGAGTCGCGTTGTTATAACGACTTCATAATATCACATTTTTCGCCGGACCTGAGGAGTGTGCAAAGTTCGGTGAGTTTTCGTGAATATTTAGGTACCCAAAATCGCGATTGTTTGCGGAGAATAAAGAAGAATAATAATAATAATAACTAGAGCTGCGAGCAGCTATAAAGGGCCCTCGCAGCCCGGGCCACGTTGGGGTCCTTGCACGTTGTGGTACTTGCATGTTGGGGTACTGGCACATTGGGGTACTGGCATATTGGAAGCAAAATTTCTTTGAAAATGGCATAATAAACGTTTACATGTAGAATATTTTTTTGCCAGTGTGTGTGTCAAGCTCAACGGGTTTTGGTGATTGTTAAGACCTGCAAAAATCAGCGTCCTTTTTTATTTTTAGGCAATGAGTTGCCCTGATTGGTATTTTTTTGTAAAAGTGTATATACACATCATCGCTCGTTGTACTCATTGCACAATGTTACTTTTATTGTCCAAAGGGGCAATCAAAAATGAATAAAACAAAATGGAAACGTACATACGTTTGGATCGGTGTCAAGCCAGTGAACAATTTGAGTGGTGGAAACTAAAAGAATATTCATAAATGACTTAGTTATCACACTTAGAATGAGTGTACATTTTTTGTACAAAATACCGTATGTGGGGTATTTTTTTTTTTTTTTATATAAGCCTCAAGGGCTAGGTGGCGCTGTATTTATAACTGAATGTTGTCATAGAGATACCTTCAGGCCTTGATTATAAGCATACATGTCAAGTGTGGGATTTTTTTTGGAGCATGTACCGTGGAGTTATTAAGCATATCCTTCATTCACGATATTGCTTTTAATGTCCATAGAGGCTATCAAAAATAAATAAAAACATATATATGTTTGGATAAGTCTGATGCCAGTGAACATTTTGAGTGGTGGAAACTAAAAGAATATTCAGAAATGACTTCGTTATCACACTTAGAATGAGTGTACATTTTTTGTACAAAATACCGTATGTGGGGTATTTTTTTTTTATTCCTCAAGGGCTAGGTGGCGCTGCATATATAACTGAATGTTGTCACAGAGATAACTTCAGGCCTTGACGATAAACATACATGTCAAGTTTGGGATTTTTTGGAGCATGTACCGGGGAGTTATCAAGCATATCCTTTTTCATTGCGAAACACAAAATTTGATGCCCCGCCCTCATCATATAGTATTTCGAAAAGTCAAAATTTTTCCCCCTGTCGTTGGCTCAGGTCTTGACATGGTCCAGGCCAAGTCTTAACTCAGTCGGATGAAACGTGTAGGAGAAGTGGGCAAAAGTCTGCCCCCTGTGAATGTGCAAAAATCGTAAAAAATGGGACATTCAAAAATTCATAGCTCACTTCCTGTTCATTTTAGCATATGGGTCCAAGAGACTTTTTTGTAGGACTTGGGCTCCCTCATACACCTAAAAATATTCGTCGTTCTTGCTTAAACGTACAACCGGGGCTGCTTTGTTAAAAACTTCTAGGGGGCGCTATTGAGTCATTTTTGTAAAAAATAGCACAATCAACAATAAAATATGGCTCATTTTACCAGGCCAGATGTGTGTGCCAAGTTTCATTAGTTTCTGTGCATGTTTAGACCCTCAAAACTGGCGTTGTTTTCTTGGAGAACAGCGCTTAGCCACACCCACAGCAATTCGCGAAAACTCACAAACTTCGTGTTGTGACATCATGAAGGCCGAAACCCTCATCTGAGCAAATATGAGGTAGGTCCAGTTAACGTGTTTGGAGAAAAACGTAGAAGAAAATTCGTAAGAAAAAAAATTGCCACTAGGTGGCGCTATCAGTTAGATGAAATATAAGTCAGTAGATGTCTTTAGGGCTGGACTCTCATCAAATGTGTGAAATTTTGAGAAGATAGGATCATCTCGGTCAAGTTAATGCAGCTTTTATTTTCACGAAAAATCTTCAGACTTTGCGTCACCGTAGAGGCCACGCCCTTTGGCGAAAAGTTACAATATTCGGTGTGGGGCATGATCAACATCTTAAGGCTTTTCTGACCAATTTTCAAATGGATCCCTTCAACAAGCTCAGCACAGTAGCTAAAAACGTAAAGTATGACATTTATTGTAACCACTAGGTGGCGCTATATGTATAACTGAATTTTATCATATAGATGTTTTCAGGCCGTGACTATTACGTTGCCTGAGAAGTTTGAGATTTTTTGGAGCTTGAACATGGGAGTTATTAAGCATTTGCTCTTTCTCGACAAATGAAATTTTAAAGGCAATATTTGATGCCCCGCCCCCGTCATATAGTATTTCAAAAAGGCAAGATGTTTTGCCCAGTTGTTCTCTCAGGTCTTGAGATGATAAATGCCAAGTTTGAAGTCAATTGGATGAAAAATGTTTGCAAAAGGGGAAAAAGCATGACCACAGTGAATGTGCCAAAATAGGCCAAAATTGGACATAAAAAAATTCATAGCTCACTTCCTGTACATTTTAGCTACATGGTCCCAAGAGACTTTTTTGTGCGTCTCGGGGTACTACACGTGCCTGCCAATTTTTGTTGCTCTAGCTCAAACGTGCCGGGCTTGGTTTTTATTTTTCTACGCTAGGGGGCGCTATCGAGTCGCATTGTTATAACGACTTCATAATATCAAATTTTTCGCCGGACCTGAGGAGTGTGCAAAGTTCGGTGAGTTTTCGTGAATATTTAGGTACCCAAAATCGCGATTGTTTGCGGAGAATAAAGAAGAAGAAGAAGAAGAAGAAGAAGAACTAGAGCTGCGAGCAGCTATAAAGGGCCCTCGCAGCCCGGGCCACGTTGGGGTCCTTGCACGTTGTGGTACTTGCATGTTGGGGTACTGGCACATTGGGGTACTGGCATATTGGAAGCAAAATTTCTTTGAAAATGGCATAATAAACGTTTACATGTAGAATATTTTTTTGCCAGTGTGTGTGTCAAGCTCAACGGGTTTTGGTGATTGTTAAGACCTGCAAAAATCAGCGTCCTTTTTTATTTTTAGGCAATGAGTTGCCCTGATTGGTATTTTTTTGTAAAAGTGTATATACACATCATCGCTCGTTGTACTCATTGCACAATGTTACTTTTATTGTCCAAAGGGGCAATCAAAAATGAATAAAACAAAATGGAAACGTACATACGTTTGGATCGATGTCAAGCCAGTGAACAATTTGAGTGGTGGAAACTAAAAGAATATTCATAAATGACTTAGTTATCACACTTAGAATGAGTGTACATTTTTTGTACAAAATACCGTATGTGGGGTATTTTTTTTTTTTTTTATATAAGCCTCAAGGGCTAGGTGGCGCTGTATTTATAACTGAATGTTGTCATAGAGATACCTTCAGGCCTTGATTATAAGCATACATGTCAAGTGTGGGATTTTTTTTGGAGCATGTACCGTGGAGTTATTAAGCATATCCTTCATTCACGATATTGCTTTTAATGTCCATAGAGGCTATCAAAAATAAATAAAAATATATATGTTTGGATAAGTCTGATGCCAGTGAACATTTTGAGTGGTGGAAACTAAAAGAATATTCAGAAATGACTTCGTTATCACACTTAGAATGAGTGTACATTTTTTGTACAAAATACCGTATGTGGGGTATTTTTTTTTTATTCCTCAAGGGCTAGGTGGCGCTGCATATATAACTGAATGTTGTCACAGAGATAACTTCAGGCCTTGACGATAAACATACATGTCAAGTTTGGGATTTTTTGGAGCATGTACTGGGGAGTTATCAAGCATATCCTTTTTCATTGCGAAACACAAAATTTGATGCCCCGCCCTCATCATATAGTATTTCGAAAAGTCAAAATTTTTTCCCCCTGTCGTTGGCTCAGGTCTTGACATGGTCCAGGCCAAGTCTTAACTCAGTCGGATGAAACGTGTAGGAGAAGTGGGCAAAAGTCTGCCCCCTGTGAATGTGCAAAAATAGTCAAAAATGGGACATTCAAAAATTCATAGCTCACTTCCTGTTCATTTTAGCATATGGGTCCAAGAGACTTTTTTGTAGGACTTGGGCTCCCTCATACACCTAAAAATATTCGTCGTTCTTGCTTAAACGTACAACCGGGGCTGCTTTGTTAAAAACTTCTAGGGGGCGCTATTGAGTCATTTTTGTAAAAAATAGCACAATCAACAATAAAATATGGCTCATTTTACCAGGCCAGATGTGTGTGCCAAGTTTCATGAGTTTCTGTGCATGTTTAGACCCTCAAAACTGGCGTTGTTTTCTTGGCGAACAGCGCTTAGCCACACCCACAGCAATTCGCGAAAACTCACAAACTTCGTGTTGTGACATCATGAAGGCCGAAACCCTCATCTGAGCAAATATGAGGTAGGTCCAGTTAACGTGTTTGGAGAAAAACGTAGAAGAAAATTCGTAAGAAAAAAAATTGCCACTAGGTGGCGCTATCAGTTAGATGAAATATAAGTCAGTAGATGTCTTTAGGGCTGGACTCTCATCAAATGTGTGAAATTTTGAGAAGATAGGATCATCTCGGTCAAGTTAATGCAGCTTTTATTTTCACGAAAAATCTTCAGAATTTGCGTCACCGTAGCGGCCACGCCCTTTGGCGAAAAGTTACAATATTCGGTGTGGGGCATGATCAACATCTTAAGGCTTTTCTGACCAATTTTCAAATGGATCCCTTCAACAAGCTCAGCACAGTAGCTAAAAACGTAAAGTATTACATTTATTGTAACCACTAGGTGGCGCTATATGTATAACTGAATTTTATCATATAGATGTTTTCAGGCCGTGACTATTACGTTGCCTGAGAAGTTTGAGATTTTTTGGAGCTTGAACATGGGAGTTATTAAGCATTTGCTCTTTCTGGACAAATGAAATTTTAAAGGCAATATTTGATGCCCTGCCCCCGTCATATAGTATTTCAAAAAGGCAAGATGTTTTGCCCAGTTGTTCTCTCAGGTCTTGAGATGATAAATGCCAAGTTTGAAGTCAATTGGATGAAAAATGTTTGCAAAGGGGGAAAAAGCATGACCACAGTGAATGTGCCAAAATTGGACATAAAAAAATTCATAGCTCACTTCCTGTACATTTTAGCTACATGGTCCCAATAGACTTTTTTGTGCATCTCGAGGTGCTACACGTGCCTGCCAATTTTTGTTGCTCTAGCTCAAACGTGCCGGGCTTGGTTTTTATTTTTCTACGCTAGGGGGCGCTATCGAGTCGCATTGTTATGACGACTTAATAATATCAAATTTTTCGCCGGGCCTGAGGAGTGTGCAAAGTTCGGTGAGTTTTCGTGAATGTTTAGGTACCCAAAATCGCGATCGTTTGCGGAGAATAAAGAAGAAGAAGAAGAAGAAGAAGAAGAAGAATTTTTACAAAAACAATAGGGACCTCGCAGCGGTCGCTGCTCGGGCCCTAATAATAATAATTTTTACAAAAACAATAGGGACCTCGCAGCGGTCGCTGCTCGGGCCCTAATAATAACTAGAGCTGCGAGCAGCTATAAAGGGCCCTAGCAGCCCGGGCCACGTTGGGGTCCTTGCACGTTGGGGTACTTGCACGTTAGGGTACTGGCACGTTGGGATACTGGCATATTGGAAGCAAAATTTCTTTGAAAATGGCATAATAAACGTTTACATGTAGAATATTTTTTTTGCCAGTGTGTGTCAAGCTCAACGGGTTTTGGTGGTTGTTAAGACCTGCAAAAATCAGCGTCCTTTTTTATTTTTAGGCAATGAGTTGCCCTGATTGGTATTTTTTGTAAAAGTGTATATACACATCATCGCTCGTTGTACTCATTGCACAATGTTACTTTTATTGTCCAAAGGGGCAATCAAAAACGAATAAAACAAAATGGAAACGTACATACGTTTGGATCGGTGTGAAGCCAGTGAACAATTTGAGTGGTGGAAACTAAAATAATATTCATAAATGACTTTGTTATCACACTTAGAATGAGTGTACATTTTTTGTACAAAATACCTTATGTGGGGTATTTTTTATTTTTTTTATATATAAGCCTCAAGGGCTAGGTGGCGCTGTATTTATAACTGAATGTTGTCATAGAGATACCTTCAGGCCTTGATTATAAGCATACATGTCAAGTGTGGGATTTTTTTTTGGAGCATGTACCGTGGAGTTATTAAGCATATCCTTCATTCACGATATTGCTTTTAATGTCCATAGAGGCTATCAAAAATAAATAAAAATATATATATGTTTGGATAAGTCTGATGCCAGTGAACATTTTGAGTGGTGGAAACTAAAAGAATATTCATAAATGACTTAGTTATCACACTTAGAATGAGTTTACATTTTTTGTACAAAATACCGTATGTGGGGTATTTTTTTTTCATGCCTCAAGGGCGAGGTGGCGCTGCATATATAACTGAATGTTGTCATAGAGATAACTTCAGGCCTTGAGGATAAACATACATGTCAAGTTTGGGATTTTTTGGAGCATGTACCGGGGAGTTATCAAGCATATCCTTTTTCATTGCGAAACACACATTTTGATGCCCCGCCCTCATCATATAGTATTTCGAAAAGTCAAAATTTTTCCCCCTGTCGTTGGCTAAGGTCTTGACATGGTCCAGGCCATGTCTTAACTCAGTCGGATGAAACGTGTAGGAGAAGTGGGCAAAAGTCTGCCCCCTGTGAATGTGCAAAAATCGTCAAAAATGGGACATTCAAAAATTCGTAGCTCACTTCCTGTTCATTTTAGCATATGGGTACAAGAGACTTTTTTGTAGGTCTTGAGCTCCCTCATACACCTAAAAATATTCGTCGTTCTTGCTTAAACGTACAACCGGGGCTGCTTCGTTAAAAATTTCGAGGGGGCGCTATTGAGTCATTTTTTTTAAAATAGCACAATCAACAATAAAATATTGCTCATTTTACCAGGCCAGATGTGTGTGCCAAGTTTCAGGAGTTTCTGTGCATGTTTAGACCCTCAAAACTGGCGTTGTTTTCTTGGCGAACAGCGCTTAGCCACGGCCACAGCAATTCGCGAAAACTCACAAACTTCGTGTTGTGACATCATGAAGGCCGAAACCCTCATCTGAGCAAATATGAGGTAGGTCCAGTTAACGTGTTTGGAGAAAAACGTAGAAGAAAATTCGTAAGAAAAAAAATTGCCACTAGGTGGCGCTATCAGTTAGATGAAATGTAAGTTAGTAGATGTCTTTAGAGCTGGACTCTCATCAAATGTGTGAAATTTTGAGAAGATAGGATCATCTCGGTCAGGTTAATGCAGCTTTTATTGTCACGAAAAATCTTCAGACTTTGCGTCACCGTAGCGGCCACGCCCTTTGGCGAAAAGTTACAATATTCGGTGTGGGGCATCATCAACATCTTAAGGCTTTTCTGACCAATTTTCAACTGGATCCCTTCAACGAGCTCAGCACAGTAGCTAAAAACGTAAAGTATGACATTTATTGTAACCACTAGGTGGCGCTATATGTAGAACTGAATTTTGTCATATAGATGTTTTCAGGCCGTGACTATTACGTTGCCTGAGAAGTTTGAGATTTTTTGGAGCTTGTACATGGGAGTTATTCAGCATTTGCTCTTTCTGGACAAATGAAATTTTAAAGGCAATATTTGATGCCCCGCCCCCGTCATATAGTATTTCGAAAAGGCAAGACTTTTTCCCAGCTGTTCTCTTAGGTCTTGAGATGATAAATACCAAGTTTGAAGTCAATGGGATGAAAAATGTTTGCATAGGGGGAAAAAGCATGACCACAGTGAATGTGCCAAAATAGGCCAAAATTGGACATTAAAAAATTCATAGCTCACTTCCTGTACATTTTAGCTACATGGTCCGAATAGACTTTTTTGTGCGTCTCGGGGTGCTACACGTGCCTGCCAATTTTCGTTGCTCTAGCTCAAACGTGCCGGGCTTGGTTTTTATTTTTCTATGCTAGGGGGCGCTATAGAGTCGCGTTGTTATAACGACTTCATAATATCAAATTTTTCGCCGGACCTGAGGAGTGTGCAAAGTTCGGTGAGTTTTCGTGAATATTTAGGTACCCAAAATCGCGATTGTTTGCGGAGAATAAAGAATAATAATAATAATAATAATAATAATAATAATAATAATAATAATAATAATAATAATAATTTTTACAAAAACAATAGGGACCTCGCAGCGGTCGCTGCTCGGGCCCTAACTAGAGCTGCGAGCAGCTATAAAGGGCCCTCGCAGCCCGGGCCACGTTGGGGTCCTTGCACGTTGGGGTACTTGCACGTTAGGGTACTGGCACGTTGGGGTACAGGCATATTGGAAGCAAAATTTCTTTGAAAATGGCATAATAAACGTTTACATGTAGAATATTTTTTTTGCCAGTGTCAGTCAAGCTCAACGGGTTTTGGTGATTGTTAAGACCTGCAAAAATCAGCGTCCTTATTTATTTTTAGGCAATGAGTTGCCCTGATTGGTATTTTTTGTAAAAGTGTATATATACATCATCGCTCGTTGTACTCATTGCACAATGTTACTTTTATTGTCCAAAGGGGCAATCAAAAATGAATAAAACAAAATGGAAACGTACATACGTTTGGATCGGTGTGAAGCCAGTGAACAATTTGAGTGGTGGAAACTAAAAGAATATTCATAAATGACTTAGTTATAACACTTAGAATGAGTTTACATTTTTTGTACAAAATACCGTATGTGTTTTTTTTTTTTATATAAGCCTCAAGGGCTAGGTGGCGCTGTATTTATAACTGAATGTTGTCATCGAGATACCTTCAGGCCTTGATTATAAGCATACATGTAAAGTGTGGGATTTTTTTTGGAGCATGTACCGTGGAGTTATTAAGCATATCCTTCATTCACGATATTGCTTTTAATGTCCACAGAGGCTATCAAAAATAAATAAAAATATATATATGTTTGGATAAGTCTGATGCCAGTGAACATTTTGAGTGGTGGAAACTAAAAGAATATTCATAAATGACTTAGTTATCACACTTAGAATGAGTTTACATTTTTTGTACATAATACCGTATGTGGGGTATTTTTTTTTTATGCCTCAAGGGCTAGGTGACGCTGCACATATAACTGAATGTTGTCATTGAGATAGCTTCAGGCCTTGACGATAAACATACATGTCAAGTTTGGGATTTTTTGGAGCATGTACCGGGGAGTTATGAAGCATATCCTTTTTCAGTGCGAAACACAAATTTTGATGCCCCGCGCTCATCATATAGTATTTCCAAAAGTCAAGATTTTTCCGTCTGTTGTTGGCTCAGGTCTTGGCATGGTCCAGGTCAAGTCATAAGTCAGTCGGATAAAACATGTAGGAGAAGTGGGCAAAAGTATGCCCCCTGAAAATGTGCAAAAATCGTCAAAAATGGGACATTCAAAAATTCGTACCTCACTTCCTGTTCATTTTAGCATATGGGTCCAAGAGACTTTTTTGTAGGTCTTTGGCTCCGTCATACACGTAAAAATTTTCGTAGATCTTGCTTAAACGTAGAATCGGGGCTGCTTCGTTAAAAATTTCTAGGGGGCGCTATTGAGTCATTTTTGTAAAAATAGTACAATCAACAATAAAATATTGTTCATTTTACCAGGCCAGATGTGTGTGCCAAGTTTCATGAGTTTCTGCGCATGTTTAGACCCTCAAAACTGGCGTTGTTTTCTTGGCGAACAGTGCTTAGCCACGCCCACAGCGATTCGCGAAAACTCACAAACTTCGTGTTGTGACATCATGAAGGCCGGAACCCTCATCTGAGCAAATATGAGGTTGGTCCAGTTAACGTGTTTGGAGAAAAATGTACAAGAAAATTCGTAAGAAAAAAAATTGCCACTAGGTGGCGCTATCAGTAAGATGAAATATAAGTTCGTAGATGTCTTAAGGGCTGGACTCTCATCAAATGTGTGAAATTTTGAGAAGATAGGATCATCTCGGTCAAGTTCATGCAGCTTTTATTGTCACGAAAAATTTTCGGACTTTGCGTCACCGTAGCGGCCACGACCTTTGGCGAAAAGTTACAATATTCGGTGTGGGGCATGATCAACATCTTAAGGCTTTTCTGACCAATTTTCAACTGGATCCCTTCAACGAGCTCGGCACAGTAGCTAAAAACGTAAAGTATGATATTTATTGTTACCACTAGGTGGCGCTATATGTATAACTGAATTTTATCATATAGATGCTTTCAGGCCGTGACTATTACGTTGCCTGAGAAGTTTGAGATTTTTTGGAGCTTGAACATGGGAGTTATCACACTTAGAATGAGTTGACATTTTTTGTACAAAATACCGTATGTGGGTTTTTTTTTTTCACGCCTGAAGGGCTAGGTGGCGCTGCATATATAACTGAATTTTGTCATAGAGATACCTTCAGGCTTTGACTATAAACATACATGTCAAGTTTGGGATTTTTTGGAGCATGTACCGGGGAGTTATTAAGCATATCCTTTTTCAGTGCGAAACACAAAATTTGATGCCCCGCCCTCATCATATAGTATTTCCAAAAGTCAAGATTTTTCTGCCTGTAGTTGGCTCAGGTCTTGACATGGTCCAGGTCAAGTCTAAAGTCAGTCGGATGAAATGTGTAGGAGAAGTGGGCAAAAGTATGCCCCCTGAAAATGTGCAAAAATCGTCAAAAATGGGACATTCAAAAATTCATAGCTCACTTCCTGTTCATTTTAGCACATGGGTCCAAGAGACTTTTTTGTAGGTCTTGGACTCCCTCATACACCTAAAAATTTTCGTAGATCTTGCTTAAACGTACAATCGGGGCTGCTTCGTTAAAAATTTCTAGGGGGCGCTATTGAGTCATTTTTGTAAAAATAGGACAATACATGATAAAATATTGCTCATTTTGCCAGGCCAGATGTGTGTGCCAAGTTTCATGAGTTTCTGCGCATGTTTAGACCATCAAAACTAGCGTTGTTTTCTTGGCGAACAGTGCTTAGCCACGCCCACAGCGATTCGCGAAAACTCACAAACTTCGTGTTGTGACATCATGAAGGCCGAAACCCCCATCTGAGCAAATATGAGGTTGGTCCAGTTAACGTGTTTGGAGAAAAATGTACAAGAAAATTCGTAAGAAAAAAAATTGCCACTAGGTGGCGCTATCAGTTAGATGAAATATAAGTTCGTAGATGTCTTTAGGGCTGGACTCTCATCAAATGTGTGAAATTTTGAGAAGATAGGATCATCTCGGTCAAGTTCATGCAGCTTTTATTGTCACGAAAAATCTTCAGACTTTGCGTCACCGTAGCGGCCACGCCCTTTGGCGAAAAGTTACAATATTCGGTGTGGGGCATCATCAACATCTTAAGGCTTTTCTGACCAATTTTCAACTGGATCCCTTCAACGAGCTCAGCACAGTAGCTAAAAACGTAAAGTATGACATTTATTGTAACCACTAGGTGGCGCTATATGTATAACTGAATTTTTTCATATAGGTGTTTTCAGGCCGTGACTATTACGTTGCCTGAGAAGTTTGAGATTTTTTGGAGCTTGTACATGGGAGTTATTCAGCATTTGCTCTTTCTGGACAAATGAAATTTTAAAGGCAATATTTGATGCCCCGCCCCCGTCATATAGTATTTCGAAAACGCAAGATTTTTTGCCTAGTTTTTCTCTTAAGTCTTGAGATGATAAATGCCAAGTTTAAAGTCAATGGGATGAAAAATGTTTGCATAGGGGGAAAAAGCATGACCACAGTGAATGTGCCAAAATAGGCCAAAATTGGACATTAAAAAATTCATAGCTCACTTCCTGTACATTTTAGGAAATGGCTTCCACTGACTTTTTTGTGCGTCTCGTAGTGCTACACGTGCCTGCCAATTTTCGTAGCTCTAGCTCAAACGGACCGGGATTGGTTTTTATTTTTCTACGCTAGGTGGCGATATAGAGTCGCGTTGTTATGACAACTGCATAATATAAAATTTTTCGCCGGGCCCGAAGAGACTGCAAAGTTTGGTGAGTTTTCGTAAATGTTTAGGCCCTCAAAAATGCGATCGTTTACGGAGAAGAAGAATAATAATAATAACTAGAGCTGCGAGCAGCTATAAAGGGCCCTCGCAGCCCGGGCCACGTTGGAGTCCTTGCACGTTGGGGTACTTGCACGTTAGGGTACTGGCACGTTGGGGTACTGGCACGTTGGGGTACTGGCATATTGGAAGCAAAATTTCTTTGAAAATGGCATAATAAACGTTTACATGTAGAATATTTTTTTTGCCAGTGTGTGTCAAGCTCAACGGGTTTTGGTGATTGTTAAGACCTGCAAAAATCAGCGTCCTTTTTTATTTTTAGGTAATGAGTTGCCCTGATTGATATTTTTTGTAAAAGTGTATATATACATCATCGCTCGTTGTACTCATTGCACAATGTTACTTTTATTGTCCAAAGGGGCAATCAAAAATGAATAAAACAAAATGGAAACGTACATACGTTTGGATCGGTGTGAAGCCAGTGAACAATTTGAGTGGTGGAAACTAAAAGAATATTCATAAATGACTTAGTCATCACACTTAGAATGAGTTTAAATTTTTTTGTACAAAATACCGTATGTGGGTTTTTTTTTTTTAATATAAGCCTCAAGGGCTAGGTGGCGCTGTATTTATAACTGAATGTTGTCATCGAGATACCTTCAGGCCTTGATTATAAGCATACATGTCAAGTGTGGGATTTTTTTGGGAGCATGTACAGTGGAGTTATTAAGCATATCCTTCATTCACGATATTGCTTTTAATGTCCACAGAGGCTATCAAAAATAAATAAAAATATATATATGTTTGGATAAGTCTGATGCCAGTGAACATTTTGAGTGGTGGAAACTAAAAGAATATTCATAAATGACTTAGTTATCACACTCAGAATGAGTTGACATTTTTTGTACAAAATACCGTATGTGGGGTATTTTTTTTTTATGCCTCAAGGGCTAGGTGGCGCTGCATATATAACTGAATGTTGTCATAGAGATAGCTTCAGGCCTTGACGATAAACATACATGTCAAGTTTGGGATTTTTTGGAGCATGTACCGGGGAGTTATTAAGCATATCCTTTTTCAGTGCGAAACACAAATTTTGATGCCCCGCCTTCATCATATAGTATTTCGAAAGGTCAAGATTTTTCCCCCTGTCGTTGGCTCAGGACTTGACATGGTCCAGGTCAAGTCTTAACTCAGTCAGATGAAACGTGTAGGAGAAGTGGGCAAAAGTCTGCCCCCTGTGAATGTGCAAAAATTGTCAAAAATGGGACATTCAAAAATTCGTAGCTCACTTCCTGTTCATTTTAGCATATGGGTCCAAGAGACTTTTTTGTAGGTCTTGGGCTCCCTCATACACCTAAAAATATTCGTCGTTCTTGCTTAAACGTACAACCGGGGCTGCTTCATTAAAAACTTCTAGGGGGCGCTATTGAGTCATTTTTGTAAAAATAGCACAATCAACAATAAAATATTGCTAATTTTACCAGGCCAGATGTGTGTGCCAAGTTTCATGAGTTTCTGTGCATGTTTAGACCCTCAAAACTGGCGTTATTTTCTTGGCGAACAGCGCTTAGCCACACCCACAGCAATTCGCGAAAACTCACAAACTTCGTGTTGTGACATCATGAAGGCCGAAACCCTCATCTGAGCAAATATGAGGTAGGTCCAGTTAACGTGTTTGGAGAAAAACGTAGAAGAAAATTCGTAAGAAAAAAAATTGCCACTAGGTGGCGCTATCAGTTAGATGAAATATAAGTCAGTAGATGTCTTTAGGGCTGGACTCTCATCAAATGTGTGAAATTTTGAGAAGATAGGATCATCTCGGTCAAGTTAATGCAGCTTTTATTTTCACGAAAAATCTTCAGACTTTGCGTCACCGTAGCGGCCACGCCCTTTGGCGAAAAGTTACAATATTCGGTGTGGGGCATGATCAACATCTTAAGGCTTTTCTGACCAATTTTCAAATGGATCCCTTCAACAAGCTCAGCACAGTAGCTAAAAACGTAAAGTATGACATTTATTGTAACCACTAGGTGGCGCTATATGTATAACTGAATTTTATCATATAGATGTTTTCAGGCCGTGACTATTACGTTGCCTGAGAAGTTTGAGATTTTTTGGAGCTTGAACATGGGAGTTATTAAGCATTTGCTCTTTCTGGACAAATGAAATTTTAAAGGCAATATTTGATGCCCCGCCCCCGTCATATAGTATTTCAAAAAGGCAAGATGTTTTGCCCAGTTGTTCTCTCAGGTCTTGAGATGATAAATGCCAAGTTTGAAGTCAATTGGATGAAAAATGTTTGCAAAGGGGGAAAAAGCATGACCACAGTGAATGTGCCAAAATAGGCCAAAATTGGACATAAAAAAATTCATAGCTCACTTCCTGTACATTTTAGCTACATGGTCCCAATAGACTTTTTTGTGCGTCTCGGGGTGCTACACGTGCCTGCCAATTTTTGTTGCTCTAGCTCAAACGTGCCGGGCTTGGTTTTTATTTTTCTACGCTAGGGGGCGCTATCGAGTCGCATTGTTATGACGACTTAATAATATCAAATTTTTCGCCGGGCCTGAGGAGTGTGCAAAGTTCGGTGAGTTTTCGTGAATGTTTAGGTACCCAAAATCGCGATCGTTTGCGGAGAATAAAGAAGAAGAAGAAGAAGAAGAAGAAGAAGAAGAAGAAGAAGAATAACTAGAGCTGCGAGCAGCTATAAAGGGCCCTCGCAGCCCGGGCCACGTTGGGGTACTTGCACGTTGGGGAACTTGCACATTGGGGTACTGGCACATTGGAAGCAGAATTTCTTTGAAAATGGCATGATAAACGTGGATTTTTTTTTATTTTTTTTTGCCAGGTGTGATGAGTGTGTCAAGCTCAATGGGTTTTGGTGATTGTTAAGATCTGCAAAAATCAGCGTCTTATTTTTTATTTTTAGGCAATGAGTTGCCCTGATTGGTATTTTTTGTAAAAGTGTATATACACATCATCGCTCGTTGTACTCATTGCACAATGTTACTTTTATTGTCCAAAGGGGCAATCAAAAATGAATAAAACAAAATGGAAAAGTACATACGTTTGGATCGGTGTGAAGCCAGTGAACAATTTGAGTGGTGGAAACTAAAAGAATATTCATAAATGACTGAGTTATCACACTTAGAATGAGTGTACATTTTTTGTACAAAATACCGTATGTGGGGTATTTTTTTTTTATTCCTCAAGGGCTAGGTGGCGCTGCATATATAACTGAATGTTGTCACAGAGATAACTTCAGGCCTTGACGATAAACATACATGTCAAGTTTGGGATTTTTTGGAGCATGTACCGGGGAGTTATCAAGCATATCCTTTTTCATTGCGAAACACAAAATTTGATGCCCCGCCCTCATAATATAGTATTTCGAAAAGACAAAATTTTTCCCCCCTGTCGTTGGCTCAGGTCTTGACATGGTCCAGGCCAAGTCTTAACTCAGTCGGATGAAACGTGTAGGAGAAGTGGGCTAAAGTCTGCCCCCTGTGAATGTGCAAAAATCGTCAAAAATGGGACATTCAAAAATTCGTAGCTCACTTCCTGTTCATTTTAGCATATGGGTCCAAGAGACTTTTTTGTAGGTCTTGGGCTCCCTCATACACCTAAAAATATTCGTCGTTCTTGCTTAAACGTACAACCGGGGCTGCTTCGTTAAAAACTTCTAGGGGGCGCTATTGAGTAATTTTTGTAAAAATAGCACAATCAACAATAAAATATTGCTCATTTTACCAGGCCAGATGTGTGTGCCAAGTTTCATGAGTTTCTGTGCATGTTTAGACCCTCAAAACTGGCGTTGTTTTCTTGGCGAACAGCGCTTAGCCACGCCCACAGCAATTCGCGAAAACTCACAAACTTCGTGTTGTGACATCATGAAGGCCGAAACCCTCATCTGAGCAAATATGAGGTAGGTCCAGTTAACGTGTTTGGAGAAAAACGTAGAAGAAAATTCGTAAGAAAAAAAATTGCCACTAGGTGGCGCTATCAGTTAGATGAAATATAAGTCAGTAGATGTCTTTAGGGCTGGACTCTCATCAAATGTGTGAAATTTTGAGAAGATAGGATCATCTCGGTCAAGTTAATGCAGCTTTTATTTTCACGAAAAATCTTCAGACTTAGCGTCACCGTAGCGGCCACGCCCTTTGGCGAAAGGTTACAATATTCGGTGTGGGGCATGATCAACATCTTAAGGCTTTTCTGACCAATTTTCAAATGGATCCCTTCAACGAGCTCAGCACAGTAGCTAAAAACGTAAAGTATGACATTTATTGTAACCACTAGGTGGCGCTATATGTATAACTGAATTTTGTCATATAGATGTTTTCAGGCCGTGACTATTACGTTGCCTGAGAAGTTTGAGATTTTTTGGAGCTTGTACATGGGAGTTATTCAGCATTTGCTCTTTCTGGACAAATGAAATTTTAAAGTCAATATTTGATGCCCCGCCCCCGTCATATAGTATTTCGAAAAGGCAAGATGTTTTGCCCAGCTGTTCTCTCAGGTCTTGAGATGATAAATGCCAAGTTTGAAGTCAATTGGATGAAAAATGTTTGCAAAGGGGGAAAAAGCATGACTACAGTGAATGTGCCAAAATAGGCCAAAATTGGACATTAAAAAATTCATAGCTCACTTCCTGTACATTTTAGCTACATGGTCCCAATAGACTTTTTTGTGCGTCTCGGGGTGCTACACGTGCCTGCCAATTTTCGTTGCTCTAGCTCAAACGTGCCGGGCTTGGTTTTTATTTTTCTACGCTAGGGGGCGCTATAGAGTCGCGTTGTTATGACGACTTCATAATATCAAATTTTTCGCCGGGCCTGAGGAGTGTGCAAAGTTTGGTGAGTTTTCGTAAATGTTTAGGTACCCAAAATCGTGATCGTTTACGGAGAAGAAGAAGAAGAAGAAGAAGAAGAAGAAGAAGAAGAAGAATAACTAGAGCTGCGAGCAGCTATAAAGGGCCCTCGCAGCCCGGGCCACGTTGGGGTACTTGCACGTTGGGGAACTTGCACATTGGGGTACTGGCACATTGGAAGCAGAATTTCTTTGAAAATGGCATGATAAACGTGGATTTTTTTATTTTTTTTTTGCCAGGTGTGATGAGTGTGTCAAGCTCAATGGGTTTTGGTGATTGTTAAGATCTGCAAAAATCAGCGTCTTATTTTTTATTTTTAGGCAATGAGTTGCCCTGATTGGTATTTTTTGTAAAAGTGTATATACACATCATCGCTCGTTGTACTCATTGCACAATGTTACTTTTATTGTCCAAAGGGGCAATCAAAAATGAATAAAACAAAATGGAAATGTACATACGTTTGGATCGGTGTGAAGCCAGTGAACAATTTGAGTGGTGGAAACTAAAAGAATATTCATAAATGACTGAGTTATCACACTTAGAATGAGTGTACATTTTTTGTACAAAATACCGTATGTGGGGTATTTTTTTTTTATTCCTCAAGGGCTAGGTGGCGCTGCATATATAACTGAATGTTGTCACAGAGATAACTTCAGGCCTTGACGATAAACATACATGTCAAGTTTGGGATTTTTTGGAGCATGTACCGGGGAGTTATCAAGCATATCCTTTTTCATTGCGAAACACAAAATTTGATGCCCCGCCCTCATAATATAGTATTTCGAAAAGACAAAATTTTTCCCCCCTGTCGTTGGCTCAGGTCTTGACATGGTCCAGGCCAAGTCTTAACTCAGTCGGATGAAACGTGTAGGAGAAGTGGGCTAAAGTCTGCCCCCTGTGAATGTGCAAAAATCGTCAAAAATGGGACATTCAAAAATTCGTAGCTCACTTCCTGTTCATTTTAGCATATGGGTCCAAGAGACTTTTTTGTAGGTCTTGGGCTCCCTCATACACCTAAAAATATTCGTCGTTCTTGCTTAAACGTACAACCGGGGCTGCTTCGTTAAAAACTTCTAGGGGGCGCTATTGAGTAATTTTTGTAAAAATAGCACAATCAACAATAAAATATTGCTCATTTTACCAGGCCAGATGTGTGTGCCAAGTTTCATGAGTTTCTGTGCATGTTTAGACCCTCAAAACTGGCGTTGTTTTCTTGGCGAACAGCGCTTAGCCACGCCCACAGCAATTCGCGAAAACTCACAAACTTCGTGTTGTGACATCATGAAGGCCGAAACCCTCATCTGAGCAAATATGAGGTAGGTCCAGTTAACGTGTTTGGAGAAAAACGTAGAAGAAAATTCGTAAGAAAAAAAATTGCCACTAGGTGGCGCTATCAGTTAGATGAAATATAAGTCAGTAGATGTCTTTAGGGCTGGACTCTCATCAAATGTGTGAAATTTTGAGAAGATAGGATCATCTCGGTCAAGTTAATGCAGCTTTTATTTTCACGAAAAATCTTCAGACTTAGCGTCACCGTAGCGGCCACGCCCTTTGGCGAAAAGTTACAATATTCGGTGTGGGGCATGATCAACATCTTAAGGCTTTTCTGACCAATTTTCAAATGGATCCCTTCAACGAGCTCAGCACAGTAGCTAAAAACGTAAAGTATGACATTTATTGTAACCACTAGGTGGCGCTATATGTATAACTGAATTTTGTCATATAGATGTTTTCAGGCCGTGACTATTACGTTGCCTGAGAAGTTTGAGATTTTTTGGAGCTTGTACATGGGAGTTATTCAGCATTTGCTCTTTCTGGACAAATGAAATTTTAAAGTCAATATTTGATGCCCCGCCCCCGTCATATAGTATTTCGAAAAGGCAAGATGTTTTGCCCAGCTGTTCTCTCAGGTCTTGAGATGATAAATGCCAAGTTTGAAGTCAATTGGATGAAAAATGTTTGCAAAGGGGGAAAAAGCATGACTACAGTGAATGTGCCAAAATAGGCCAAAATTGGACATTAAAAAATTCATAGCTCACTTCCTGTACATTTTAGCTACATGGTCCCAATAGACTTTTTTGTGCGTCTCGGGGTGCTACACGTGCCTGCCAATTTTCGTTGCTCTAGCTCAAACGTGCCGGGCTTGGTTTTTATTTTTCTACGCTAGGGGGCGCTATAGAGTCGCGTTGTTATAACGACTTCATAATATCAAATTTTTCGCCGGACCTGAGGAGTGTGCAAAGTTCGGTGAGTTTTCGTGAATATTTAGGTACCCAAAATCGCGATTGTTTGCGGAGAATAAAGAAGAAGAAGAAGAAGAAGAAGAAGAAGAAGAAGAATAATAATAACTAGAGCTGCGAGCAGCTATAAAGGGCCCTCGCAACCCGGGCCACGTTGGGGTCCATGCACGTTGGGGTCCTTGCACGTTGGGGTCCTTGCACGTCGGGGTACTGGCATGTTGGGGTACTGTCAAATAGGAAACCATCTAAATTGTAAACGTTTTTGCCATGCTTTGTGTTTTTAAAGTTTCATGGAAAGGCCAAAAATGATGCACAATTAACAAAATAAAATCAAAATGGATTGGCACATGGCTATATAGAATACTTTTTGAATATATTCGGCATGCCTGCCAATATTCACACATCTAGCTGAATCATATAATCGGAAAGACTTCATAAAAATGTCTAGAGGGCGCTATTGAGCCATTTATTACAAATTGCACAACAAATCTCTAAATAAAATATTCATGTTCCAGACAGGTCTGGTGTGTGTGCAGTTTTGTGAGTTTTCATCCATATTTAGACTCTCAAAAAAGCATTTTTCTTCACAAACAATGCATGGCTACAGCAAAGGAGTGTGACAAAATAAAAAAATTCAATAACTTTTCATCTTAAATATCTTAAGATGAAACACGCCAAAGAATGAAGACGATCTGATAAGTTCTGTTGAAAATATGACCCCTATAAAAGGCCCCAAAAAATGGCTACAAATACCAAAGTAAATCAAAATGGCAGACTTCCTTTTTGATTCAGCATATGGCTTTAGAAACCTTTTTGTAAGTCTTAGGCTGATAGGTATCCCAATTTTTACAAATCTAGCTGAATCATAAAACACAAAACATTTGCAAAAGCTTCATAAAAATGTCTAGAGGGCGCTATTGAACCATTTATTGCAAATTGAATAAGAAATCTCTAAAATATTCATGCTGATGACAAGCCTGATGTGTGTGTAAAGTTTCATGAGTTTTTGCACGTTTAGACCCAAAAAAAAAAGCAGCATTTTACTTGGCAAACAATGCATCGCCATGACAACGGCGTGCGACAAAATAAATAACTTTCGATAACTTTGCATCTTAAACATCTTAAGATGAAGCACACCAAGTTTAAAGACAGTCGGATAAATTTTGTAGGAGGAGTTCGTTAAAATATGACCCCTAAAAAAGGCCACAAAAAATGGCTACAAATCCCAACGTAAATCAAAATGGTGGACTTCCTGATTGGTTTAGCATATGGCTCCAAGAGACTTTTTTGTACATCCTGAGCTCTTATGTTTGCCTGCAAATTATCATAGCTTTAGGTGAAACGTACAACCGGGAATGCTTTGTCTGTTTAATCAAAACGCAAAATATGGTGTGCAATTCCAATGCATTGCTATGGCAACAGAGTGTGACAAAATAAAAAACTTTCGATTACTTTGCATCTTAAACATCTTAAGATGAAACATACCAAGTTTGAAGACAGTCGGATAAATTTTGTAGGAGGGGTTCGTTAAAATATGACCCCTGAAAAAGGCCACAAAAAATGGCAACAAATCCCATCATAAATCAAAATGCCGGACTTCCTGTTTGTTTTAGCACATGGTTCCAAGAGACTTTTTTGTACATTGTGGGCTCTTATGTATGCCTGCAAATTTTCATAGCGCTAGGTGAAACGTACAACCGGGAATGCTTCGTTAAAGAGGAGTTTTTTAGCTCAAAATGTGATGCCCGGCCCCTGGGGGACTTCCTGTTGCGTTTAGCACATGGCACCAAGAGACATTTTTGTACATCCTGGGCTGTTACATATGTCTACAATTTTTCGTCGCTCTAGCTGCTTCGTACAACTGGGAATGCTTCATTAAGAAGGATTTTTTTCCTTTGCAAAAAGTGCATGCCACGATAACAGCGTGTGACGAAATAAAAAACTTTCAATAACTTTTCATTTTCAACATCTTAAGATGAATCACACCAAGTTTGAAGATGATCGGATAAACTCTGTAGGAGGAGTTTGTTAAAATATGACCCCTATGAAATGGCCAAAAAAAATGGCAACACATTCCAAAGTAAATCAAAATGGCGGACGTCCTGTTAGGTTTAGCATATGGTTCAAAAAGAGTTTTTTGTACTTCGAGGGCTGTTATATACCTCTACAAATTTTGGTAACTTTAGGTGAAACGTACAGCCGGGTATGCTTTGTTAAAAAGGAGTTTTTTTAGCTCAAAATGTGATGCCAGGCCCCTGGGGGACTTCCTGTTGGGTTTAGCACAGGGCACCAAGAGACTTTTTTGTACATCTTGGGCTGTTACATATGTCTACAAATTTTCGTAGCTCTAGCTGCTTCGTACAACTGGCAATGCTTCTTTAAGGATATTTTTTTTCCTTTGCAAACAGTGCATGCCATGACAACAGCGTGCGACGAAATACAAAGCTTTCAATAACTTTTCATCTTCAACATCTTAAGATGAATCACACCAAGTTTGAAGATGATCGGATAAATACTGTAGGAGGAGTTCGTTAAAATAAGGCCCCAATGAAATGGCCAAAAAAATGGCAACACGTTCCAAAATAAATCAAAATGGTGGACTTCCTGTTAGGTTTAGCATATGGTTCAAAAAGAGTTTTTTGTAGGTCATAGTCTGTTACATATGTGTACCAATTTTCATAGCTCTAGATTAAACGTACAACCGGCAATGCCTCGTGAAGTAAGAATTTTTAAACTCTAAATTTGATGCGCCGCCGCCGTCATATAGTATATCAAAAACTTTTCATTTTTCACAATGATGTTGTCCCAGGTGTTGAGATGGTACATCCCAAGTTTGAAGTCAATCGGGTTAACCGTGTAGGAGAAGCGGGCAAAAGTATGACCCCTGTAAATGTGCAAAAATGGGCCAAAATTGGACATTCAAATACTCATACCTCACTTCCTGTCTATTTTAGGGTACACATATCAAAGAGGTTTTTGTTCATCTGGATGTGCTACAGGTGCCACACAATTTTCGTAGCCATAGGACAATCGTAGCGGGACAGGGATCCGTTAAACCTATGTAGGTGGCGCTACAGAGCCATTTTTCTGTTATCATGTATGGCGACTTTAAAATATCAAATTTTTCGCCAGGCCCGATCTGCGTGTAAAGTTTGGTGAGTTTTCGTTCATGTTTAGTGCCTCAAAAAAGTGGTTGTTTGCGGAAAAGAATAATAACAAAGAAAAAGAAGAATAATAATAACTAGAGCTGCGAGCAGCTATAAAGGGCCCTCGCAACCCGGGCCACGTTGGGGTATTTGCACGTCGGGGTACTGGCATGCTGGGGTACTGTCAAATAGGAAACCATCTAAATTTTAAACGTTTTTGCCATGCTTTGTGTTTGTAAAGTTTCATGGAAAGGCCAAAAATGATGCACAATTAACAAAATAAAATCAAAATGGATTGGCACATGGCTATATAGAATACTTTTTGAATATATTAGGCATGCCTGCCAATATTCACACATCTAGCTGAATCATATAATCGGAAAGACTTCATAAAAATGTCTAGAGGGCGCTATTGAAGCATTTATTGCAAATTTAATAAGAAATCTCTAAAATATTCATGCTTATGACAAGCCTGATGTGTGTGTAAAGTTTCATGAGTTTTTGCACATGTTTAGACCAAAACAAAAAGCAGCATTTTACTTGGCAAACAATGCATCGCCATGAAACGGTGTGGGACAAAATAAATAACTTTCGATAACTTTGTATCTTAAACATCTTAAGATGAAGCACACCAAGTTTGAAGACAGTCGGATAAATTTTGTAGGAGGAATTCGTTAAAATATGACCCCTAAAAAAGGCCACAAAAAATGGCTACAAATCCCAACGTAAATCAAAATGGCGGACTTCCTGTTTGTTTTGGAAGATGGTTCCAAGAGACTATTTTGTACATCGTGGGATCTTATGTATGCCTCTAAATTATCATAGCGCTAGGTGAAACGTACAACCGGGAATGCTTCGTTAAAGAGGAGTTTTTTACCTCAAAATGTGATGACCGGCCCTTACGGGACTTCCTGTTGGGTTTAGCACATGGCACCAATAGACTTTTTTGTACATTGTGGGCTGTTAAATTTGTCTCCAAATTTTCGTAGCTCGAGCTGCTTCGTATAACTGTGAATGCTTCATTAAGAGGGAATTTTTTCCATTGCAAACTGTGCATGCCACGGCAATAGCGTGCGACGAAATAAAAAGCTTTCAATAACTTTTCATCTTCAACATTTTAAGATGAATCACACCAAGTTTGGAGATGATCGGATAAACTCTGTAGGAGGAGTTCGTTAAAATAAGACCCCTATGAAATGGCCCAAAAAATGGCAACACGTTCCAAAGTAAATCAAAATGGCGGACTTCCTGTTCGGTTTAGCATATGGTTCAAAAAGAGTTTTTTGTACCTTGAGGGCTGTTACATATGTCTTCAAATGTTGGTAACTCTAGGTGAAATGTACAGCCGGGAATGCTTCATTAAATAAGAATTTTGAAACACAAAATTTGATGCCTCGCCTCTGGCGGACTTCCTGTTAGGTTTAGCATATGGTTCAAAAAGAGTTTTTTGTAGATCATAGTCTGTTACATATGTGTACCAATTTTCGTGGCTCTCAATTAAACGTACCACGGCAATGCTTTGTTAAGTAAGAATTTTGAAACTGTAAATTTGATGCCCCGCCACCGTCATATAGTATGTCAAAAACTTTAGATTTTTTACCATGATGTTGTCCCAGGTGTTGAGATGGTACAGCCCAAGTTTGAAGTCAATCGGGTTAACCGTGTAGGAGAAGCGGGCAAAAGTATGACCCCTGTAAATGTGCAAAAATGGGCCAAAATTGGACATTCAAATACTCATACCTCACTTCCTGTCTATTTTAGGGTACACATATCAAAGAGGTTTTTGTTCATCTGGATGTGCTACAGGTGCCACACAATTTTCGTAGCCATAGGACAATCGTAGCGGGACAGGGATCCGTTAAACCTATGTAGGTGGCGCTACAGAGCCATTTTTCATGTATCATGTATGGCGACTTTAAAATATCAAATTTTTCGCCAGGCCCGATCTCCGTGTAAAGTTTGGTGAGTTTTCGTTCATGTTTAGTGCCTCAAAAATGTGGTTGTTTGCGGAAAAGAATAATAACAAAGAAAAAGAAGAAGAATAATAATAACTAGAGCTGCGAGCAGCTATAAAGGGCCCTCGCAACCTGGGCCACGTTGGGGTATTTGCATGTCGGGGTACTGGCATGTTGGGGTACTGTTTCATAGGAAACCGTCTAAATTGTAAATGTTTTTGACATGCTTTGTGTTTGCAAAGTTTCATGGAAGGCCAAAAATGATGCACAATTAAAATAAAATCAAAATGGTTTGGCACATGGCTATAGAATAATTTTTGGAGGTATTAGGCTGATAGGTATGCCTCCCAATATTCACACATCTAGCTGAACCATATAATCAGATATACTTCATAAAAATATCTAGACGGCGCTATTGAGCCATTTATTACAAATTGCACAACAAATTATAAAATATTCATGTTCGTGAGAGATCTGATCTGTGTGCAAAAATTTGTGAGTTTTTGCCCATGTTTAGACTCTCAAAAAAAAAAATTCTTTGCATACAATGCATCTACAGCAAAGGCGTGTGACAAAATAAAAAAATTCAATAACTTTTCATCTAAAATATCTTAAGATGAAACATGCCAAAGAATGAAGACGATGTGATAAGTTTTGCAGAAAATATGACCCCTATATAAGGCCCCAAAAAGTGGCTACAAATACCAAAGTAAATCAAAATGTCAGACTTCCTGTTTGGTTTAGTATATGGTTCCAAGAGACTTTTTTGTACATCGTGGGCTCTTATGTATGCCTCCAAATTATCATAGCACTAGGTGAAAAGTACAACCGTGAATGCTTCGTTAAAGAGGAGATGGTTTTTTTTAGCACAAAATGTGATGCCCGGCCCCTACGGGACTTCCTGTTGGGTTTAGCACATGGCACCAAGAGACTTTTTTGTACATCGTGGGCTGTTACAAATGTCTCCAAATTTTCGTAGCTCTAGCTGCTTCGTACAACTGGGAATGCTTCATTAAGAAGGAATTTTTTCCTTTGCAAACTGTGCATGCCACGGCAACAGCGTGCGACGAAATAAAAAGCTTTCAATAACTTTTCATCTTCAACATCTTAAGATGAATCACACCAAGTTTGGAGATGATCGGATAAACTCTGTAGGAGGAGTTCGTTAAAATAAGAACCATATGAAATGGCCCAAAAAATGGCAACACGTTCCAAAGTAAATCAAAATGGCGGACTTCCTGTTCGGTTTAGCATATGGTTCAAAGAGTTTTTTGTACCTTGAGGGCGGTTACATATGTCTTCAAATTTTGGTAATTCTAGGTGAAATGTACAGCCGGGAATGCTTCATTAAGTTAGAATTTTGAAACACAAAATTTGATGCCTCGCCTCTGGCGGACTTCCTGTTATTTTTAGCATATGGCACCAACAGGCTTTTTTGTAGATCATAGTCTGTTACATATGTGTACCAATTTTCATAGCTATAGGTTAAAAGTACCACCGGCAATGCTTCGTTAAGTAAGAATTTTGAAACTGTAAATTTGATGCCCCGCCACTGTCATATAGTATGTCAAAAACTTTAGATTTTTTACCATGGTGTTGTCCGAGGTCTTGAGATGGTACATCCCAAGTTTGAAGTCAATCGGATTAACCGTGTAGGAGAAGCGGGCAAAAGTATGACCCCTGTAAATGTGCAAAAATTGGCCAAAATTGGACATTTAAATACTCATATCTCACTTCCTGTCTATTTTAGGGTACACAGATCAAAGAGGTTTTTGTTCATCTGGATATGCTACAGGTGCCACACAATTTTCATAGCCGTAGGACAACCGTAGCGGGACAGGGATCCGTTTAAGCTATGTAGGTGGCGCTACAGAGCCATTTTTCTGTTATCATGTATGGCGACTTTAAAATATAAAAT
Source organism: Festucalex cinctus (assembly GCF_051991245.1). NCBI lineage: Eukaryota > Metazoa > Chordata > Actinopteri > Syngnathiformes > Syngnathidae > Festucalex > Festucalex cinctus. The sequence continues at coordinate 42,092,950 of NC_135412.1, read as the reverse complement.
TTTTCGCCAGGCCCGATCTGCGTGTAAAGTTTGGTGAGTTTTCGTTCACGTTTAGTGTCTCAAAAATGTGATTGTTTGCGGAAAAGAATAATAACAAATAAAAAGAAGAACTAGAGCTGCGAGCAGCTATAAAGGGCCCTCGCAATCCGGGCCACGTTGGGGTATTTGCACGTCGGGGTACTGGCATGTTGGGGTACTGTCAAATAGGAAACCATCTAAATTTTAAACGTTTTTGCCATGCTTTGTGTTTGTAAAGTTTCATGGAAAGGCCAAAAATGATGCACAATTAACAAAATAAAATCAAAATGGATTGGCACATGGCTATATAGAATACTTTTTGAATATATTAGGCATGCCTGCCAATATTCACACATCTAGCCCAATCATATAATCGGAAAGACTTCATAAAAATGTCTAGAGGGCGCTATTGAAGCATTTATTGCAAATTTAATAAGAAATCTCTAAAATATTCATGCTTATGACAAGCCTGATGTGTGTGTAAAGTTTCATGAGTTTTTGCACATGTTTAGACCAAAAAAAAAAAAAGCAGGATTTTACTTGGCAAACAATGCATCGCCATGAAACGGCGTGCGACAAAATAAATAACTTTCGATAACTTTGTATCTTAAACATCTTAAGATGAAGCACACCAAGTTTGAAGACAGTCGGATAAATTTTGTAGGAGGAGTTCGTTAAAATATGACCCCTAAAAAAGGCCACAAAAAATGGCTACAAATCCCAACGTAAATCAAAATGGCGGACTTCCTGTTTGGTTTAGCAGATGGTTCCAAGAGACTTTTTTGTACATCGTGGGCTCTTATGTATGCCTCTAAATTATCATAGCGCTAGGTGAAACGTACAACCTGGAATGCTTCGTTAAAGAGGAGTTTTTTCCTCAAAATGTGATGACCGGCCCCTACGGGACTTCCTGTTGGGTTTAGCACATGGCACCAAGAGACTTTTTTGTACATCGTGGGCTGTTAAATTTGTCTCCAAATTTTCGTAGCTCTAGCTGCTTCGTACAACTGGGAATGCTTCATTAAGAGGGAATTTTTTCCTTTGCAAACTGTGCATGCCACGGCAACAGCGTGCGACGAAATAAAAAGCTTTCAATAACTTTTCATCTTCAACATTTTAAGATGAATCACACCAAGTTTGGAGATGATCGGATAAACTCTGTAGGAGGAGTTCGTTAAAATAAGACCCCTATGAAATGGCCCAAAAAATGGCAACACGTTCCAAAGTAAATCAAAATGGCGGACTTCCTGTTCGGTTTAGCATATGGTTCAAAAAGAGTTTTTTGTACCTTGAGGGCTGTTACATATGTCTTCAAATGTTGGTAACTCTAGTTGAAATGTACAGCCGGGAATGCTTCATTAAATAAGAATTTTGAAACACAAAATTTGATGCCTCGCCTCTGGCGGACTTCCTGTTAGGTTTAGCATATGGCACCAACAGGCTTTTTTGTAGATCATAGTCTGTTACATATGTGTACCAATTTTCGTGGCTCTCAATTAAACGTACCACCGGCAATGCTTTGTTAAGTAAGAATTTTGAAACTGTACATTTGATGCCCCGCCACCGTCATATAGTATGTCAAAAACTTTAGATTTTTTACCATGATGTTGTCCCAGGTGTTGAGATGGTACAGCCCAAGTTTGAAGTCAATCGGGTTAACCGTGTAGGAGAAGCGGGCAAAAGTATGACCCCTGTAAATGTGCAAAAATGGGCCAAAATTGGACATTCAAATACTCATACCTCACTTCCTGTCTATTTTAGGGTACACAGATCAAAGAGGTTTTTGTTCATCTGGATATGCTACAGGTGCCACACAATTTTCATAGCCGTAGGACAATCGTAGCGGGACAGGGATCCGTTTAAGCTATGTAGGTGGCGCTACAGAGCCATTTTTCTGTTATCATGTATGGCGACTTTAAAATATAAAATTTTTCGCCAGGCCCGATCTGCGTGTAAAGTTTGGTGAGTTTTCGTTCACGTTTAGTGTCTCAAAAATGTGATTGTTTGCGGAAAAGAATAATAACAAACTAGAGCTGCGAGCAGCTATAAAGGGCCCTCGCAACCCGGGCCACGTTGGGGTATTTGCACGTCGGGGTACTGGCATGTTGGGGTACTGTCAAATAGGAAACCATCTAAATTGTAAACGTTTTTGCCATGCTTTGTGTTTTTAAAGTTTCATGGAAAGGCCAAAAACGATGCACAATTAACAAAATAAAATCAAAATGGATTGGCACATGGCTATATAGAATACTTTTTGAATATATTCGGCATGCCTGCCAATATTCACACATCTAGCTGAATCATATAATCGGAAAGACTTCATAAAAATGTCTAGAGGGCGCTATTGAGCCATTTATTACAAATTGCACAACAAATCTCTAAATAAAATATTCATGTTCCAGACAGGTCTGGTGTGTGTGCAAAGTTTTGTGAGTTTTCACCCATATTTAGACTCTCAAAAAAGCATTTTTCTTCACAAACAATGCATGGCTACAGCAAAGGAGTGTGACAAAATAAAAAAATTCAATAACTTTTCATCTTAAATATCTTAAGATGAAACACGCCAAAGAATGAAGACGATCTGATAAGTTCTGTTGAAAATATGACCCCTATAAAAGGCCCCAAAAAATGGCTACAAATACCAAAGTAAATCAAAATGGCAGACTTCCTTTTTGATTCAGCATATGGCTTTAGAAAACTTTTTGTAAGTCTTAGGCTGATAGGTATCCCAATTTTTACAAATCTAGCTGAATCATAAAACACAAAACATTTGCAAAAGCTTCATAAAAATGTCTAGAGGGCGCTATTGAACCATTTATTGCAAATTGAATAAGAAATCTCTAAAATATTCATGCTGATGACAAGCCTGATGTGTGTGTAAAGTTTCATGAGTTTTTGCACATGTTTAGACCAAAACAAAAAAGCAGCATTTTACTTGGCAAACAATGCATCGCCATGACAACGGCGTGCGACAAAATAAATAACTTTCGATAACTTTGCATCTTAAACATCTTAAGATGAAGCACACCAAGTTTAAAGACAGTCGGATAAATTTTGTAGGAGGAGTTCGTTAAAATATGACCCCTAAAAAAGGCCACAAAAAATGGCTACAAATCCCAACGTAAATCAAAATGGTGGACTTCCTGATTGGTTTAGCATATGGCTCCAAGAGACTTTTTTTGTACATCCTGAGCTCTTATGTTTGCCTGCAAATTATCATAGCTTTAGGTGAAACGTACAACCGGGAATGCTTTGTCTGTTTAATCAAAAAGCAAAATATGGTGTGCAATTCGATGCATTGCTATGTCAACAGCGTGTGACAAAATAAAAAACTTTCGATTACTTTGCATCTTAAACATCTTAAGATGAAACATACCAAGTTTGAAGACAGTCGGATAAATTTTGTAGGAGGGGTTCGTTAAAATATGACCCCTGAAAAAGGCCACAAAAAATGGCAACAAATCCCATCATAAATCAAAATGGCGGACTTCCTGTTTGGTTTAGCACATGGTTCCAAGAGACTTTTTTTGTACATCGTGGGCTCTTATGTATGCCTGCAAATTATCATAGCGCTAGGTGAAACGTACAACCGAGAATGCTTCGTTAAAGAGGAGTTTTTTTAGCTCAAAATGTGATGCCCGGCCCCTGGGGGACTTCCTGTTGCGTTTAGCACATGGCACCAAGAGACATTTTTGTACATCCTGGGCTGTTACATATGTCTACAATTTTTCGTCGCTCTAGCTGCTTCGTACAACTGGGAATGCTTCATTAAGAAGGATTTTTTTCCTTTGCAAAAAGTGCATGCCACGATAACAGCGTGTGACGAAATAAAAAACTTTCAATAACTTTTCATTTTCAACATCTTAAGATGAATCACACCAAGTTTGAAGATGATCGGATAAACTCTGTAGGAGGAGTTTGTTAAAATATGACCCCTATGAAATGGCCAAAAAAAATGGCAACACATTCCAAAGTAAATCAAAATGGCGGACGTCCTGTTAGGTTTAGCATATGGTTCAAAAAGAGTTTTTTGTACCTCGAGGGCTGTTATATACCTCTACAAATTTTGGTAACTCTAGGTGAAACGTACAGCCGGGTATGCTTTGTTAAAGAGGAGTTTTTTTAGCTCAAAATGTGATGCCCGGCCCCTGGGGGACTTCCTGTTGGGTTTAGCACAGGGCACCAAGAGACTTTTTTGTACATCTTGGGCTGTTACATATGTCTACAAATTTTCGTAGCTCTAGCTGCTTCGTACAACTGGCAATGCTTCTTTAAGGATATTTTTTTTCCTTTGCAAACAGTGTATGCCATGACAACAGCGTCCGACGAAATACAAAGCTTTCAATAACTTTTCATCTTCAACATCTTAAGATGAATCACACCAAGTTTGAAGATGATCGGATAAACACTGTAGGAGGAGTTCGTTAAAATAAGGCCCCAATGAAATGGCCAAAAAAATGGCAACACGTTCCAAAATAAATCAAAATGGTGGACTTCCTGTTAGGTTTAGCATATGGTTCAAAAAGAGTTTTTTGTAGGTCATAGTCTGTTACATATGTGTACCAATTTTCATAGCTCTAGATTAAACGTACAACCGGCAATGCCTCGTGAAGTAAGAATTTTTAAACTCTAAATTTGATGCGCCGCCGCCGTCATATATTATATCAAAAACTTTTCATTTTTCACAATGATGTTGTCCCAGGTGTTGAGATGGTCCATCCCAAGTTTGAAGTCAATCGGGTTAACCGTGTAGGAGAAGCGGGCAAAAGTATGACCCCTGTAAATGTGCAAAAATTGGCAAAAATTGGACATTTAAATACTCATACCTCACTTTCTGTCTATTTTAGGGTACACACTTCAAAGAGGTTTTTGTTCATTGGGATGTGCTACAGGTGCCACACAATTTTCATAGCCATCGGACAATCGTAGCGGGACAGGGATCCGTTTAACCTATGTAGGGGGCGCTAAGGAGCCATTTTTCTGTTATCATGTATGGCGACTTTAAAATATCAAATTTTTCGCCAGGCCTGATGTGCGTGTAAAATTTGGTGAGTTTTCGGTCACGTTTAGTGTCTCAAAAATGTGATCGTTTGCGGAGAATAATAATAATAATAATAATAATAATAATAATAATAATAATAAGAATTCCTACAAAAACAATAGGGCCTCGCAGCGGCACCGCCGCCGCCGCTGCTCGGGCCCTAATAAGAATTCCTTCAGGAACAATAGGGACCTCGCAGCGGTCGCTGCTCGGGCCCTAATAAGAATTCCTTCAGGAACAATAGGGACCTCGCAGCGGTCGCTGCTCGGGCCCTAATAATAATTTTTACAAAAACAATAGGGACCTCGCAGCGGTCGCTGCTCGGGCCCTAATAATAATAATAATAATTTTTACAAAAACAATAGGGACCTCGCAGCGGTCGCTGCTCGGGCCCTAATAATTCTTACAAAAACAAGAGGGACCTCGCAGCGGTCGCTGCTCGGGCCCTAATAATAATAATAATTTTTAAAAAAACAATAGGGACCTCGCAGCGGTCGCTGCTCGGGCCCTAATAATAATAATAATTTTTACAAAAACAATAGGGACCTCGCAGCGGTCGCTGCTCGGGCCCTAATAATAATAATAATAATTTTTACAAAAACAATAGGGACCTCGCAGCGGTCGCTGCTCGGGCCCTAATAATAATAATAATAATAATATTTTTTACAAAAACAATAGGGACCTCGCAGCGGTCGCTGCTCGGGCCCTAATAATAATAATAATAATAATAATTCGAACGAAAAACAATAGGGACCTCGCAGCGGTCGCTGCTCGGGCCCTAACTAGAGCTGCGAGCAGCTATAAAGGGCCCTCGCAGCCCGGGCCACGTTGGAGTCCTTGCACGTTGGGGTACTTGCACGTTAGGGTACTGGCACGTTGGGGTACTGGCACGTTGGGGTACTGGCATATTGGAAGCAAAATTTCTTTGAAAATGGCATAATAAACGTTTACATGTAGAATATTTTTTTTGCCAGTGTGTGTCAAGCTCAACGGGTTTTGGTGATTGTTAAGACCTGCAAAAATCAGCGTCCTTTTTTATTTTTTGGCAATGAGTTGCCCTGATTGGTATTTTTTGTAAAAGTGTATATATACATCATCGCTCGTTGTACTCATTGCACAATGTTACTTTTATTGTCCAAAGGGGCAATCAAAAATGAATAAAACAAAATGGAAACGTACATACGTTTGGATCGGTGTGAAGCCAGTGAAAATTTGAGTGGTGGAAACTAAAAGAATATTCAGAAATGACTTAGTCATCACACTTAGAATGAGTTTAAATTTTTTTGTACAAAATACCGTATGTGGGTTTTTTTTTTTATATAAGCCTCAAGGGCTAGGTGGCGCTGTATTTATAACTGAATGTTGTCATCGAGATACCTTCAGGCCTTGATTATAAGCATACATGTCAAGTGTGGGATTTTTTTTGGAGCATGTACCGTGGAGTTATTAAGCATATCCTTCATTCACGATATTGCTTTTAATGTCCACAGAGGCTATCAAAAATAAATACAAATATATATATGTTTGGATAAGTCTGATGCCAGTGAACATTTTGAGTGGTGGAAACTAAAAGAATATTCATAAATGACTTAGTTATCACACTTAGAATGAGTTTACATTTTTTGTACAAAATACCGTATGTGGGGTATTTTTTTTTTATGCCTCAAGGGCTAGGTGGCGCTGCATATATAACTGAATGTTGTCATAGAGATAGCTTCAGGCCTTGACGATAAACATACATGTCAAGTTTGAGATTTTTTGGAGCATGTACCGGGGAGTTATTAAGCATATCCTTTTTCAGTGCGAAACACAAATTTTGATGCCCCGCCTTCATCATATAGTATTTCGAAAGGTCAAGATTTTTCCCCCTGTCGTTGGCTCAGGTCTTGACATGGTCCAGGTCAAGTCTTAACTCAGTCAGATGAAACGTGTAGGAGAAGTGGGCAAAAGTCTGCCCCTGTGAATGTGCAAAAATTGTCAAAAATGGGACATTCAAAAATTCGTAGCTAACTTCCTGTTCATTTTAGCATATGGGTCCAAGAGACTTTTTTGTAGGTCTTGGGCTCCCTCATACACCTAAAAATATTCGTCATTCTTGCTTAAACGTACAACCGGGGCTGCTTCGTTAAAAATTTCGAGGGGGCGCTATTGAGTCATTTTTGTAAAAATAGCACAATCAACAATAAAATATTGCTCATTTTACCAGGCCAGATGTGTGTGCCAAGTTTCATGAGTTTCTGTGCATGTTTAGACCCTCAAAACTGGCGTTGTTTTCTTGGCGAACAGCGCTTAGCCACACCCACAGCAATTCGCGAAAACTCACAAACTTCGTGTTGTGACATCATGAAGGCCGAAACCCTCATCTGAGCAAATATGAGGTAGGTCCAGTTAACGTGTTTGGAGAAAAACGTAGAAGAAAATTCGTAAGAAAAAAAATTGCCACTAGGTGGCGCTATCAGTTAGATGAAATAGAAGTCAGTAGATGTCTTTAGGGCTGGACTCTCATCAAATGTGTGAAATTTTGAGAAGATAGGATCATCTCGGTCAAGTTAATGCACCTTTTATTGTCACGAAAAATCTTCAGACTTTGCGTCACCGTAGCGGCCACGCCCTTTGGCGAAAAGTTACAATATTCGGTGTGGGGCATCATCAACATCTTAAGGCTTTTCTGACCAATTTTCAACTGGATCCCTTCAACGAGCTCAGCACAGTAGCTAAAAACGTAAAGTATGACATTTATTGTAACCACTAGGTGGCGCTATATGTATAACTGAATTTTTTCATATAGGTGTTTTCAGGCCGTGACTATTACGTTGCCTGAGAAGTTTGAGATTTTTTGGAGCTTGTACATGGGAGTTATTCAGCATTTGATCTTTCTGGACAAATGAAATTTTAAAGGCAATATTTGATGCCCCGCCCCCGTCATATAGTATTTCGAAAAGGCAAGACTTTTTCCCAGCTGTTCTCTTAGGTCTTGAGATGATAAATACCAAGTTTGAAGTCAATGGGATGAAAAATGTTTGCATAGGGGGAAAAAGCATGACCACAGTGAATGTGCCAAAATAGGCCAAAATTGGACATTAAAAAATTCATAGCTCACTTCCTGTACATTTTAGCTACATGGTCCGAATAGACTTTTTTGTGCGTCTCGGGGTGCTACACGTGCCTGCCAATTTTTGTTGCTCTAGCTCAAACGTGCCGGGCTTGGTTTTTATTTTTCTACGCTAGGGGGCGCTATCGAGTCGCATTGTTATGACGACTTAATAATATCAAATTTTTCGCCGGGCCTGAGGAGTGTGCAAAGTTCGGTGAGTTTTCGTGAATGTTTAGGTACCCAAAATCGCGATCGTTTGCGGAGAATAAAGAAGAAGAAGAAGAAGAAGAAGAAGAAGAAGAAGAAGAAGAATTTTTACAAAAACAATAGGGACCTCGCAGCGGTCGCTGCTCGGGCCCTAATAATAATAATAATAATAATAATAATAATAATAATTTTTACAAAAACAATAGGGACCTCGCAGCGGTCGCTGCTCGGGCCCTAATAATAATAATAATAATAATAATAATAATAATAATTTTTACAAAAACAATAGGGACCTCGCAGCGGTCGCTGCTCGGGCCCTAATAATAATAATAATAATAATAATAATTTTTACCAAAACAATAGGGACCTCGCAGCGGTCGCTGCTCGGGCCCTAATAATAATAATAATAATAATAATTTTTACAAAAACAATAGGGACCTCGCAGCGGTCGCTGCTCGGGCCCTAATAATAATAATTTTTACAAAAACAATAGGGACCTCGCAGCGGTCGCTGCTCGGGCCCTAATAATAATAATAATAATAATTCTTACAAAAACAAGAGGGACCTCGCAGCGGTCGCTGCTCGGGCCCTAATTCCTACAAAAACAATAGGGCCTCGCAGCGGCACCGCCGCCGGTGCCGCCGCTGCTCGGGCCCTAATAATAATAATAATAATAATAATAATTTTTACAAAAACAATAGGGACCTCGCAGCGGTCGCTGCTCGGGCCCTAATAATAATTTTTACAAAAACAATAGGGACCTCGCAGCGGTCGCTGCTCGGGCCCTAATTCTTACAAAAACAAGAGGGACCTCGCAGCGGTCGCTGCTCGGGCCCTAATAAAAACTAACTACAATGAAAATTCCAAAACTATAATAACCTTGGTCACAACTATAAGTTTGAGTCCCCATTCTTCAGTTAAGTCATGTAAAAGCCTCACCTGTTTTGATCACATAGCAGGTCGCGTGCATTTTGCCAATGAAGAGCTCGAGGCCGATGATGGCGTAGATGATGATGACGAAGAGGACCAGCAGAGCGATGTGAAGCAGTGGGACCATGGCTTTAATGATTGAGTTCAAAACCACCTGCAGACCTGCAATCACACATTCAAATGAATACACAGACGTAGACCGTCTACCACATCACTACTACATAAGACCCAAGGCATAAGCCAACTAACCCTGAAAAGCTTGAAGAAATCGTCGCATAAGTGGCAATACTGAGAGGGAGGAATGTGATTAGTTTTTTCCCCTCAAAAATAGTTTGATTTTACCATTTATTCAAATGTAAATGTTTTCTATAGTTCTAGATGAATGGATGAATGTTTTTGTGGAAGAGAGCTTGTTTTACAGTGACACACACATGTGCACATTTCCCCAGAAACTGAACATTCATTGAACGCAAAGGTGAAAGTTCAGCTCAGCTTCATCTTTCTTCCTCATGATGTGTTGCTATGGAAATGAAGTCAGACAAAGACCTCAGTGAGGATTAGCCAGAGGAGGAATCCTGTATAGGCTTGTTTATTTTCTGGATTCATAAGCATGAGCCTGGAGCCAGTCGAGGATTGACCGATTCTGGGATATTAGTGGTATTATTAGTGATAAGTGGATATGAAGTAATTAGCATATCAGCCTCACAGGTAGGAGATCCCGGGTTCATTTCAATTTCAATTTCATCCTCTTCATTATTATTATTATTATTATTATTATTATTATTATTATTATTATTACTAATGCATCCAATTTGTATGTAATATACTGTAAACAAAATGTAAACCAGACAAACTGTATTTTTGGACTAGGATTTTGAATTCCACAGCTGCCTATGTGTTAACTCACTTGGAACTCCAGAGACAAGGCGAAGGGGGCGAAGCACGCGAAAGGCTCGCAGGGCCTTGACGTCAAACCCCCCAGGCTTGCCTCCTGACTGGCCGCCCGAGTCAGCGTCTTTGGTTATCATCTCCAGGACTACACTAAACAAGCTGCGGAGAGAGGAAGAGGAGAGGTGAGGGGAGGGTGATGATGACTGAGGTTGGAGGGGAGGGAAGAGGGTGGTGATGGAGACGTCAAAAACAGCAAAGGAGGATGAAAACAAAGAACAGAGAGAGAGAGAGTATGCATGGGCAGCATGATCCATGTGTGTGTGTCATACGTGTGTGCGTGTTTACTTTTTCCACAGTCGAGCTGGTCTACTGATTAACCCTCACTTTTAATGAGTGTGTGACTGTCTGTAAAATGGCACATGGGAGTTTGAACAACTGCCACATTTTTTACCTTGGCTTTTTGCAGCCCTTATTCCAAAATAAGGAGTTGACTCAACAGGGGGTGTCAAGAGAAGAACATGAAAGTGGTTTATTTGTGTTTGTACTGTTTGTGAACAATAAAAACAAAAAAAAGAAAAAAGAAAAAGAAAAGAAAAGAAAACCCACCCTACTATGACGATGACAAAGTCCAGCATGTTCCAGCCATTTCTGACATAGGAGTTCTGGTGCATGACCAGGCCGTAGGCAATAATCTTCATAAATGTCTCGATAGTGAAAATGATCAGGAAGGCATATTCGACTGTTTCCTGTAAGGAGGGTAGAATAGAGATGCATTAGTTTATTTAAATTTTCCGGTGACATTTTCAGATCCAAGACATGTTATTTTTAACATTAGGAGGCAGTTATGCAAACAGGTGGAAGGCTGCTACAATAGTTGGCATAGCAACTAATTTTGGGGGGGTTGCCAAAGCCAGCAATAAAAACTGAGCAACAGTTAAACGTCATGACGAATGACCTAAATACAGATTTTCACCCTTGAAAATGCGAACACAAAAAAAGCACATCCTTAAAGTATTGACTGACCAAACAGTGTACTGAATTGGGCCAGTTTGTCTCACAACAACACTCATTCAATTTCCAATATACGAATTCTAGAATTGGATGATGGTAAGGACGGTTTATTTTTTATTTGTATAACAGTGTGTGCTAAAATTGATTACATTTCTTTACAAAGTGAAGTAAAGCCCAATTCACACTGGCTGCGGAAAGGACGCGATGCGTTTTCCGTACGGTTTCTGCACGGCTTTCCGCAAGGACTGCAATTCACACCGCATTGTGTGTCCGGAAATCTGCTGCCAACAGACTACAAGAACACGTGGGGTTAATACTTCACCCAATAACAACCGTGTATATAGAATCCTATTTGTAAACAATAGCTACGTTTGCCTGTTGTCACATCGATATGCTTTTTGGACATTTCTGGGACTTCTACCATAGCTGTTCTACCATGGGTAAGTACGTTTTGTGTTTCAATAGTGTCATTTTGTCATGTTTAATTTATTCTGAGCTCATTTTTTGTCTTAAATTTCCGACTCATGTCATGCTATGTAGCTAGCTAGCTTCCCTCCCAAAAATAATGAGTTCGCAAACAGTTTTATTTTGAAATATACCGGATTTACCTTGATGCCCGATTTCCTGTCCGGCTCGTGTAATTTCTTCAACTACACGAAATTCTGCATGCGGAAGAAATACAATGCTTGCGGAAACCTTCCGCATCGCCTCAGTCGTTCCGCACCGCTGACGCACCGCAGCTGGTGTGAATTGACACATACACTTGAATGAGTTCTATCCTTGCAGCATCCGTACGGCCGCCGTGTGAATTGGGCAAAGAATAGCAATAGCAGCCAGTGTGAATAGCAACGATTGCAGATGCCAAAACAAGACTAAAAGGAAGAGAGACAGTTGAGTGGCTTTCTTTGATGGTGGCAGGATGTAGTGTAAAACCGCCTTGACACTTGCACGATTTTGTGGCACGAATTGGCACGACTCAAGTCGTGCCAGTGCGCGAACTAGTCGTAAAGTGGTGTGAAGTGTGCATAAACCCGTCGTGACTGCGTGCCATGTCGGGGGAATTTTTTTTTGAAATGTTCAAAATTTTTGTCGACCGGGTCGTGACCTATGCGCTAACTGTTCGTGAACTAGTCTGGACGATGCGGGAAAGATGCGCGCCAGTGCGTGGCAGTGCGCACCTTGGATAGGCCTCCCCGACTACGGCGGTGCGCCGAGAAGACGATCAAATTTGACTATACTAGAGGAAGTAAAAGTCGTAATAAGGTTTCCGTAGGTGAACCTGCGGAAGGATCATTACCGGAGACAGAGAGCGAGCAAGCCCGTATGGACGTAGGCGCCTTCGAACGAGAGGCCGAGGGCGTGCTCACGGGAGCTCTGACCGCAGCGGCCCGGAGCCGCGGGGTCTCAGCTGGGCCGGCCAGCTCGGTTTGCGCTCCCTCCCCTTCCCCACGTCCACTCAACCTTGGTCCGGGCCACGAGACACCCCCCGCCAGTGCCAGCGCAGCCCAGCCACCTCGGAACCCGACAGCCGACGGGTACACAACTGGGTTGGGGAGACCCCCTTTTTATATGGCGTGCCCAAGTTGGCACAACACCATCCGAATTGCGCAAACCCGTCTGCAAATGCGCGAAGTGCGTAAAATATGCGCAAACTATTGTAAGGGAAATCGGTCCAATTAATTATTAAATCAATAATTGTTAATTATTGAATTAATAATCAATTGGCTCATTAATTGAAGGAGACTCAAACTTAATATTTAAATTAAGTTGAGCTTGCCTGCGGAGCACCACATCTCTTTTTGATAATTTTATCAGGATAACAGATGAGAACCTCGTTGAATCAGTCATTAAAATGAAGGTTGTGCCCTTACTACAATTTTGTGAGTTCTTTGTTCAGCATAGAGGTCACTATAAATTGATGAAACACACACACAGTAAACCAGGGGTTGAGTTTTGTGCACGTTTATTCTCTAACCTAGGTGGGATAATCTACTTAGAATTTCAAGAAGCAAAACTAACTACTATGATAGGAAATGAAACGAGAACTAAAATAATAAAAATAATCAAAGGAGAAGAAAAGAAGAAAAGAGAAACGGTCTTAACCAAGGTGATAGATTTCTTAAATCAAACCAACATGGGACCCACAATCAACCTAGTTTGCACCAATTTGTACTAGGGCAAAGGCCTGCAAAGTTGCACTTACAGATGGGGTTGGTCTGAGAAGCAGGACCCTGGATGGAGACTCGCCAAGCCCGTTTGAAGATAGAATGGAGAAGGTTCAGTTCAGGAGAGGGAGAGAGAGGTCGTCCGGCTGGCCAACTGAGCGTCACGGGGTCAACCTGCTGGCTGGGAAGAGGCCCTCTTGATTGAGGCCTCGGTGCTTGGGAAAAGCACCATCCGTTGAGCCTTTGCAGGGACTAAAAGCAGCGTGTTTCGCTGCGCCTGTCGCTACACGCGATGGCTTCTGTGCGTTGCCGTGTGCTGGAGGTTAAGCTAGCTGGGCTAGCCCTTTGTCTGGCAGCCGCGCCGATGGAGACCAGGAAGGAGCCAAGGAGCAGCGAAGAAGCGGGAGCCAAAGAGCAGCGGAAGAGAGAGAGAGCAGCACGCAGGGAGCGTGCTTTTAAATTGTGAAGGCGGCGGCCTCCACACCAGGGGGGCCGGTTGAGACCACAGTGGAAAGTTACCAGCTGGGGGAGATTTTTGGTAGACTAATCAGATTGAATCTGGATCCCATGTGTGTTAAGATTCTAAGGTCAGAATTCAACCAATGCAACACGTACAATTGAATACCTCAAATGAAATGTTACCTCTAGCTTACACTGTTAAAACGTGCATACACATGAAAGTTTAGTGGAGAATCTGCCACTGCAATGGAACATTTTCATGACATTTCATGGAGTCAACATTTCACAAATGGCAAACATAACATTTCATAATTCATTGTTCTGTTGCAAAATAAGAAAGTCAAGTTTCTAAGAAGGCTTTTACTGTTCTGATTTGTGTGTGTGTGCGCGTGCGCGTGTGGGGGATGTTCTTGTCCTCCCCACCCCCCACAGTGGCATGTTCAGGCCACAGGAGCTCAATTCCTTTGGAACTGAGGTTGCAAAAAGTTACAACCGGCCGATAATCGTTACACTATGCATGAACTCATCGTACCAGTTCGTGTCAATGTGGACACGAATGGTCACGCATTCGTGAACTATGCGTCAACTAGTCGTGAACAGTGCGGGAACCTCCCAGTTCGTGCCCCAAAATGGCACGACTTGCCACGACAGAATCGTGCCCAAAAGTCATGCAAGTGTCAGGCCGCCTTAAGGTAAATAATGAGGAGTGAGACAGACTATACCTTTACCATCATTGACTATTTGTCTGTGTTTAGTTTGCTCGTTCTCCAGCTTCCTCCCACAAAACATGCACATTATTTGTCCATAGGTGTGAACCTGAATGTGAGGTTGTTGTTTTTTTTGTATACGTATCCTACGATTGGCTGGTGATCAGTCCAGGATGTATCCTGCCTCTCACCCAAAGTCTGTGACAGGAAACCCAAATTCTAACTGCAGACCCTCCTAAGAATATCCGCTATGTGGAACGATGGATGGATGGATGGATGGATGGATGGATGGATGGATGGATGGATGGATGGATGGATGGATGGATGGATGGATGGATGGATGGATGGATGGAAAATTACAGACAACAAAAGATGTTTCCTTTGAAGCATATTTCAAAGATTAGGCTTGAATACGGTTCATGTTTCCATGGCAACGTGGTTCGGTAATAGAGACAGGTGTTTGAATTTGGACAATCCTGGACGCAATCTATCCTTTGTGCGTGTATGTTGTCGCTTCGATTTGTGTTCTCTCCCACAGAAAACACCTTTATTGCTGTATTTCGCCTCCATGTGCACTCGTCTCTCTGCTTCTCCCACACACACACGCATGCACACGCACACAGTCTCTGTGTCCATGTCTGTATTACGCCATGCAAAAGGGTCAGCGAGTTGGCAGCTTTAGAGGCCCATTAAGCTAAGCACTTCACCCGCTGATTTAGAGGACGTAAACACAACAAGTGCTCTTGAACGGGACACAGTCATTCACGGGCAGTAAACAGACAGCTCTGTTTAAGACATGTCATCTCGGGTACTTCTGTAATTGTTTGGCCTCGATTTTCATAACATGGTTTTCTATCGCTCATCTTGTTCAAGGTCATAGATGAGGTGGAGCCTATTAGCGCCAGTTTTGTGTAAGAGGTGGAGTATGTCAGGGTATGGCAAAATCGAGGACTCAGGTGCAGAGATTTTAGGCCACCAAGGCAGATGTTTATTAAACAAAAACCACCTCACTGAGGGGAAAACAAAAACAAGGGCTATGAAAAGACAAACTAAGGGCGCTCCAAAAGGGAGGATATCTAAACTACAACAAAAGAACCAAAAGCACTCCTAAACTAAAGACTAAACTGTGGCTATGACAAGTACAAACAAAAGTTTCTCACATGAGACAAACAATAGCAAGACTGTGGCTCAAGGCTGTGGATGGGCTTTGGTGATCAAGACGAAACACTTCAGCACAAGACAGGGGAGATGCAGACTATTTAACACATGAGGGTAATGGGAAACAGGTGGACACAATCAGGAATCAGGGTTGACACTGATGCCACATGAGGAAGGGCAAGTGACCTGAAATGAGAGGAGAGTCAGGATCTTCAAAATAAAACAGGAAATGACAAGAAAGAAAAAACCCTAGACACAACCTCATCGCGGTGTGACAGAGTACACCATGGACTGGTCCCCATATTTACGACTGTGGACATTTACTGTTTTCAATTAAACTGGCATGCATACGTAATTGCCAGTCATACCTCCCAAAGTGATTACTGCAGTAGATCCGCTTAATTTAGTCGTTCTCAAATAGGGGGCGGGACCTCTTTGAGGGCGGTGGAAGGTGATTCCGGGGGAGGGCCACATGTGACCCCATGGAACAGGTTTTTGTTTTTTAACCGTACTAGAATAAAGTGTAATTGCACATCCACTACAGTAGGCGGCAGTGGCACTCTCATTAGTCAGGTTTCCATCCAAATGTTTTGAAATTTTTAAGCTAATTTTGTGAAAATGTGCAAAACGTACATGCGACTTATGCCCGTTTCCTTCCGTTCTTCTTTTGCGAATATGCACCGCGAGGTGACGTTGTACTGAAGGGTAAATAATTCACCAAAGGAATTTTCGGACGATGGGGAGTTCCGGGTGGGAATGTTCGTTTTGACAGACTGAACGGAAGTAGTTTGTCTTGTTAGCTTACCTCATTCACATATGTAAGTAAAGTGTGTAATTACATTGAGAGCTCGTATCAATAAAGCGATCTAAAATTGCAATAATATTTCATCGTCTCCCCAAATATATCTTACTTTATCATCTGCCATTTTTTTTTTGACTACAAACTAGGGCTGTGATCGGAAATCAGGCTCTCTCACATGGTTGCTGACTCGATCGGTATCGGACGTTGTCTCCCGAACGGTGAATGCCCATCCGACCTTCCCTTCCCCAGATACAGGAGTGCACCTCAGGGCAGCTAACCCGCCGCACGATGCATATTTTTCGGATACAGCTAGAGGGATTTACACCCCCCCCCCGGTCGAACCATAGGTCCTATGGGGAAAACGACATCCCCGGAATTGGCTCGACCTTGGCTTTTCAACGGTATCGGTGCTGGCCGGAGATACAGGGCCACGAAATCGGCTACCCCACTTTCAGGAGGTCCGGCCTCGGAGCAGGCCGGCGGAGGCCCGCTTCGCTTTTGGCACTGGCGACTTGGACGTGCTTCGTTACATCCCAGCGGATCCAGCTGCGAGCTCTTTTCATTCACTCCTGGCGAATCCAACTGCGGTGCCTGTGCTGGTGAAACTGGAGTCTGGACCCCCTTCGAAGGGAGTAAACTGAAAGTAAATGAAGGCTACAAACAAAAATTTTAACAAATGTTTTGAGGGTGGGGGGTCAATAATTAAATTTTAACCAATGTTTTGAGGGTGGTGGTGGGGGGGGGGGGGGGGGGTAGTAATCCCCATGTACCATGCAAATATAACCTGAGTGGCTGTGAGCCGCATAGGAGATGACATCAAAGTAAGGCCGCTGTTGAGATCACCCGCCTACATTCTGGTTGTGTGCACACAACTTCTGAAATGTCTGCTCATCAACTTGTTGAACTGCTGAAACCAAAGCCAAAGTTTGGAGATTAAAAGAGACCACAAATGCAGCAGTCACATCACCACTAATGTGCTGACACACACACAAACACACGCAAGCGAATGGGACTCTTTTCCGTGCCCAGCAGAAGTCGAGCACAATTCTGCACAAAGCATGGTGTAACTGTGCACATGGATGCAATTTTTTTGGGGGGGGATTTTCGTAGAGCATTTAGAAATGGACATTTGCGCCGTTGTGGGAGTGAACACTTAACATAGCGGAAGCCTAAGCGAACTTGCTGAAGAAATTGACGCACGCAATTTTTTAAGGAACTGCAAGAAGATCTCCACAAAATGGCTTCTATGAAGTGAGCACTTTCGAGACCACCTTCTACAACTCATCATGCATCCATGTGTGACAGAACTCAGAAGTGTGAAGCTGACGAGCTACCCAAAACTAAACACAAAAAAAAATCAATCAGCTGTTTACAACAGATGTTATGTGCAATGATCCTAAATTCATACGGTCAAATGACAATAATTTTACGCCTCAAAAGTAGCACATAATGCACTAGTTTGAACCACAGTCATGTGTGGCATTGTGGGTTGTAAAAACACTAAGTGTGAAAAGATGAAAGTGAGATGAGAAGATGAATATAGAATGTTTGTGAATTAAGCAGACTCATATCACTCAGAAAGGGACAAAATACTACAACAGCTCTCAATAAGATGTAGTACAGTGACTACAACCACATTTTGAAGGAATAGGCATATGAACCTAGGGGGGAAAAAAAGCTTAACACATCATCACGGTAATCTCCTTGCGAGTCGTATAGTACAGTACAGCTGCAGTCAGGATAAGGTTGCCATGGAAATCAGGGTTGTTGTTTTTTTATGTATATGTGTGGGCAGTGAATGAGACTTGAAGTTGGGACACTCAAGAAAGAGGAGTATCTGCAATAACACTTTGCATAATAAAAATATTCTCAAGATTTCATTGAAGTTGAGTTTGAGAAGTCAGTATCGATAGTATTATATAATATATGAATGATGTGAATTTTAAATGTTACATACAGTTTAACTGGTAAGAGCTGACTTTACACCCCATTCATTTAAATGAGGGTAACCTCATATACATACAAATATATATATATATATATATATATATATATATATATATATATATATATATATATATATATATATATATATATATATATATATATATATATATCTCATTACTCCACTAGCCACCTTCAGCAATCGTTTTGCTCATTTAATGATGACCACACCTCCAATGTACTATATCCTAACCATATTTACAATTCTATGCTTTTGCTGTACTTAGTTACACCTGATGTTTGTAATTGTGTTCATTTGGGTTGTTTGGCCAGACAAAGGTGCATATGCAGTACGTCACCAATGGGTATATTTTGTATCGATCAGGTCAAGCCCATACAGTTGTGCTTGAAAGTTTACATACGCTTCCGTGCATTCTTTTCTATTCAAGCTGTCACGACACATATCCAAATCGTGCACACAAAACAATCAGAACTTTGTTATTTGAACCATGCAGTAGTGTAAATCCAGCCTAAAATACAGTCACAGTCTATACTAATTATTATCTCCAACTTTATTTGCAATTGGAACTAAAATCATTTGTGCTTAATCTTTACTTTCCATGACTTTAAGATGTCAGACTTCACTCATGGCAACAAAATGCAGGCTTGGGCCCTCATTGCAGAGAGAAAGCAAAGCAGCTTAATTGATTTAAGGAGGAGCAGCACATCCTGTAAGCCCTCAAATCCTCTGTTTTGGGAACTAGACAAGAAATTCTGCTTACTAGGGCCAAAGCTAGGACAAAGTACGGGAGAGGATAAATGAAATGTCCGAGATTATTTTTGATGGATGAATTGTGGATGTTTTGTGAATCCCGGTTGTAGCGGCAACAGCAAAAGGAAGGCAACATTCATATTTTGCTAAAGGACTCCCTTTGCAGATGTCACGTGAATGTGCTCCACTTCCTATTGTATGTATGCGTAACTAATTAGTAAGGGTGTAAATCTCTCCAATCAAGACGGTTCGATACACATCTCAATACATGGGGTGTGATCCGATACAAGGACGGTTCGATTTTAAAATGAAACGATTCAGTTCGGTTCGATTCAGTAGGATTACAATTCGATTCGGTTCGATTCGGTGTAGCTGTGCACCGATTAATTACTCAACGATTAGTTAATTGTCAAATTAATTTACAATTATTTTGTTACTCCATTAATGGTGTCACGTTTTGGTTCTGTTTGGGTTGGGTTCTACTTTGTTTTTGTTGGGGTTCTAGTTTGGAGTTTGTCATGTTTATGTTCTGCTTTCCTTGTCTTCCCTAGTCTTGTTAAGCCTTGTCATGTCCACCTGTGTTTGCCTGCCCTACTTGTTCGCCTCCTGCACTTGGGTCCTCCACCACACTTCATAGCCGTGACAAATGGTTTGAATATCTTGTTTAATTTAAAGTGATCAAAATGTGTTGTAACTTGTACATTTGCGAAAATCTGCTTTTATTTTGTAAATACGGAGATCTGTAATCTTCTAACATGTTGCACACCAAATTAGTAACTATCAGTCTTTTAAATTGCTGTTTTATACATCTGCCGAAATACTCCACTCGTAAGTTGTAACTATTAATTAATATATTTTTCAAAGTGCCACAATACTACATGTAAACTAATTAACTTAAATGATGATACAGGCGGGCGGCACGGTAGTCGAGTGGTTAGCACGTCCGCTTCCCAGTTCTGAGGTCTCCGGTTCGGACCTTCCTGGGTGGAGTTTGCATGTTCTCCCCGTGCCCGCGTGGGTCTTCTCCGGGTACTCCGGTCTCCTCCCACATTCCAAAGACATGCATGGCAGGTTAATTGGGCGCTCCGAATTGTCCCTAGGTGTGCGTGTGCGTGTGAGTGTGGATGGTTGTTTGTCTCTGTGTGCCCTGCGATTGGTTGGCAACCAGTCCAGGGTGTCCCCCGCCTACAGCCCAGAGCCAGCTGAGATAGGCGCCAGCAGCCCCCGCGACCCTTGTGAGGAATAAGCGGTCAAGAAAATGGATGGATGGATGATACAGGCCAATTTTTGAGTAGCACTCCTTATGAGAGAAAATTTATATACACATTCTTACTGAGTAGATAGATAGATAGATAGATAGATAGATAGATAGATAGATAGATAGATAGATAGATAGATAGATAGATAGATAGATAGATACTTAATTTGTTTATTTATGTATTAATCCCCCTAAGGGGAAATTTAGTTGTCCATCAGTAGCACCAGGAAAATAAAAAACAACAACAAAAAGACATCTCAAAAGTACTCAATATGTAAGAACCCGACAGTTTACATCACTACTAATTATTATAAAAATGGATAGCAGCTGGAATAAAACATCTCTTAAAGTTCTCAGTTCTGCAGCGCACATGGAAAAGACGATTGCTCCTTTGAGCAGAGGCGCCGTGTTGCTGAGCATAACCTGCAACTTTCTCTCCAAGCAGCAAATATGCATTTAGAGCTTCTCCCGCACTTATTTTATACTTATTAAGACAAACGCACGCCACACAGTGCTATGTTCGCTGTAAAAGAAGATAATACTGCTCACTTCAGCATGAGCGGCCCATGTTATTTTTTTTTTACGTCCGTACAGTATCAGCATGCGAATCCACCTCTGACCGTGGTCTTTCTTTTTTAAGCTTTGAGACAGTACAGCATGGTAGCATTTTCATTTAATGCTCTTAACTCGAGTTATTGTTGTAATGTACACACGCGTTCGGGTCGGCTAGCATCGATTAGCATGTTTACAGCGAGGGACTTGAATGGCGCACACTTCTCTCGTAAGCACAGATGTATATATGACAACTGGATTATTAGTGCGCTTGTGATGTATAGGGGCACGGAAATCCATATGATATGGAAGTCAACGGATGAGCAGCTTTTGACTGAGGTAAGCTAGCCGCCTTTTCTTTTTATGCGGTCAAGTCAGCCGCACTTAATTTGTGGAACCGTCACTTGCCTTTGGTGGTGGTTGGCGTGGGTTCGATCCTCCGCCTGGGAGAGGCCCATGTATGTGGCCTACAAGAAGTAGGCCACGCGTGTGAGTGGGTATGTATATATATATATATATATATATATATATATACATATATATATTTAAAAAAAAACATTCGGTTTTCAAAATAAAAGATCAGTTTTCAAAAATATAATTGAATTCAAACGCAGTTTAAAGTATGTTTGTTTTTATTATTATCAACAGTTTAAAAGATGTTTCAGAATAACAGTAACAATTCAAATGTCACTGGGAATGCACTCTTGTGGGGTGATATTGAGCAATAACATTGATATGTACAATATTAAGTTACCGGTAAATTAAAATGAAGGAAAGGTTGAAATTGACAAAAAAATAGGTGTGTGTCATCGAGCAGACATGCCACTTTGAGGCAGAACTAATTTGGGGTCAATAGGTCACATGACCTAGAAGCTATTAAGCAAAAAATGCTAATATTTATCGTAAAAATTTTTTAAAAATAAGTGAAAATCTAAAATGAAAAAAATAAAAATAAAAAGTGTGCATCTTCTATCAGACATGCCACTATTATGCAGCATTAGTTTGGGGTCAATAGGTCACATGGCCTGGAAGCTATTGAGCGCAGAAGCTAAAATTTACAGATAATGAGAAAAAAAAATGTTAAAAATAAGTGGAGGTCTAAAATGAAAAACTAAAAGGTGCATAAATGTAAAATTTTATATATAATCGTAGGTCTAGTAATCACTAATTATATTACATGGCTGTAGTCTCACCTTACTAGAGCTACCATGTTTCTCCACCATGTTCCTGTTATGGATGCCCAAAGGGATTCGCGAATGTCGTTAGCCCAGGTGGTGCTTGCATCGAGTGTCGGACCCAATGGGTCGACCACAGCTTATCTTCCACAGCTGCGGCCTGCAAGTGGTCGTCACTAACTCCCGTGATTCGGGCCCGTCGTTTGTCACTTTCTGTTTTCCTCTCGCAAGCTAGCCACTCATTAGCCACTCCAACCTATGGCTCTGACTAACTCCCGCTCTTGTTAGCTGCTAGCAGCTCTTGTTAGGTGCTCCGGCTAATTCCGACTCGCTTCTGTGCTGCTAATGCTATTCTTTGACCACTAGATGGCGCGAAGTACTATACACTGGGTCTTAAATTGCAAAAAGGTGTAGTATCTACTATCGACTGTAATTGGTGGTGTTTAAAAGCAGATTAAGGGGGAAGAAAAGAAGAGGACATCACTCACATTAAAACAAAACTGGCAGCAGCACGAATGAACTGGCAGAGCTTTGGAAGTGCAACATTATGTTGTGTGAAACTTTGCAGTTTTACCAAGAAGTAACATTCATTCTCCCTTCACACACCACACAACCACCAAAACACACTCACACCCTGGAATGTATTATAACCAACAGAGTATTGCATACAAATTAAGGATCACTAATTATGATTACTACTTCTTTTGCTTGCTTTCCTTTAGTTATATTGGGGGGCTTTTTTCATTTAATGTCACCATATATGAACATGCAGTTGCACAGATCAAAGTGAAAGGCTGGCATTGCCACACAAACACACACAGGTTCACTTGCTGCCACTAAGCTCATTGAGAATAATTGAAGCTGACACAACACTCAATGAGTCGCTCTCCCATAATGCTTTGCTTCATATTACCCAGAGCTGTGATGTTAGACTCGTGAAGGTAAACAGGTGGTCATGGTCTTTACAGATTTGTGTATTCTGAAATATTTAAAGTAACAGGGTTATCCAGTAAACAGCAAGTACAATTCAAACCTAGTAACACCCTGAAACAAAGACTGACAATATTGGATACATTCTAATGAGGAAAAAAACACAAAAAAAGTATTGTCCTAATGAAAATGAACAACATTTGCAGATACTGTACTGTATATTATCTTCATTGGACAGCGACTCCTCTTTCCTTTTCTGTCAACAATCGTTTGACGGACAGAAGGAGTGTCATCACACTACTTGACCACTCTAAAGTGTCAAATCTCTACAACATGATGCATTCATTAACCCTAATTTGGAATAGTTTGGAAATGGTCTTAACTGTTCGTGACAAACAGAACTTTGAGTTAAACATTTAATGGCCAAAAAACATCAACACTTAAAAGGAGAATACATTTCATAATTATTTAAGACTAAAATACATATCATCATCATTGATTATCATTTGTATGGCGTGTGTTGTTTGTGGAAAAAACGTAGTGTAGGGGAATCAAGCAGGCAGCCAGAAGCAGGCTAATTGGCTCCTATTAGATTGTCTTCTCATTAGCCACAACAAGATGAAAAGCCAAGGCATCAGTACACGTGGTTACTTCTGAACATGGCAACAAGATCATAATGATGATGATGATGATATAAGGTAAAGCAAGTTGCAGAATTCAATGACACACCTGTGTGCAATAGCTACACAAAACATTCAGTGTTGCTTGAAAAGATAATACTGTGCAACCAATTTGCATTTTAGCTTTGTTTCCCTTTTCTCTTAGTAGAACCTTAACTCTTTTATTCTGTATCCCAAACATCCAAGTCAGTGCAGTGATATGCAAGTTATACTTATCAATCAAATCAGATGTCAATGGAGAGGACAGTAATTGCTACTTTGCTAAGTAATTGCTACTCTTTTATTCTGTATCCCAAACATCCAAGTCAGTGCAGTGATATGCAGGTTGTACTTATCAATCAAATCATATGTCAATGGAGAGGACAGTAATTGATACTTTGCTAATCATCAAAGTGAAATGTCTTTTCTGAGCTTCATTTGATCATTCTAATTCTGTGCAACCTCTTGATTTGAAAAGCCACTTTTCAATTTGACTGACATTTTCAGGGAAAATAGGCAGCTTTGCAAGACATCAGTTCAGTGAGAATCAAAACGTTCACTGGGTGTGTTTGCTTTTTTTTTCTTTTTTTTTCTCTTCTTCTTCTTCTTCTTCTTCTTCTTCTTCTTTGGGTTTGAGTGGAACGAGTGCCGCTGGCTAATTTAATCATAGGGTGGGAACACTATGGAGAATTCTTATTTTGTGGCTGGGTGCTGTTATGATTCACTTTCCAGAACACAACACCTACTTAGCTGAGCCTCCTTTGTCTCAGTTTAAGCGGCGTATCTTCCACTTCGGGATATTTAAAAACAAACAAACAAACAAACAAACAAACAAAACATTGCATAGAGCATATCAGTAGTGTTGGAGCCTATGGATTCCTTTTTTTTTTTTTTACCTTGTGATAATTATTTATCTGAATTATTTTCTGGCCTTCCCGACTCCTCCTCTTCCTCCTATACTCCTCCAGCTAGCCAGCTGATTACAGATTTAAGACAGCTGGATAAGCTGATGGGTTTCCTTTTTTGTTGTGTTGAAGGAGTGAGGAGAGAAATAGTTTGTTAACCACTAAAACTTTGTTAAGTCAATAATTTAAGTTTTAATTTGCTTTTTTGTTTTGAAGTCAACCGCGGAGATGTTTTTTGAATAGAAACCTTTGTTGATTCGGAAAATATTCCCATGAGTGATTATTGTTTAGTGGGTTGAAAAACCTCCTCCCTGGAAGCTGCTCTTGCACTTTTTGACATTTTTTTTAGAAGGTAAGAGTAGCCGCAACCAGTCCACGGGCCAAAACCGGCCCATCAGGGGCTCCAATCTGGCCCGTGAGGGCAGAACTTTTTTTTTTTTTTTTTTAACTAAAATTAACCGTTATTGTTGATTTTTGTCCACTAGAGGGCGCACTTACAACCACTTAAATCACATTCTGTAATTTGGCTGTTAGGCAGGATTTGATGCAAAAAATGCTGTGCTCATTTTTGCTAAAAAATGTCATATTACTCTGCAATAAATCATAAATGGGAATATTTTCAGAATGTATGTGTAATTATTTGCACCAAAAAATGGGAAATATTTAACCTGTGATTATTTACAGCTTACAGTATTAGGCCACGGACATAGTGGTCCAGTCAATTTGAGATTAAATTTGAGTACAAGTGGGCTCTGTTTTAAAATGAGTTTGATGCGCCCTGCAGTGGATAAATGAGATGGGCGGCAGTGCTGGGCTGTAGGTGGATACTTTTGTATATTCATTAAGTAACATTAGGTATTCATTCCCCAGCCCAATTAATTGCCAAGCAGAAAAGAGAGTGGATCATGTAACATGTTTCAATCAATCAAAGAAAGTTGTATCCAAAAGTTTCTATATTGTTCTCCATCGTTATCCTGATAGCATCCATTAAAACCGACAATAACAAAACAAATGAGTGAGCAAATGAGAATGCGTCAACCAATGAAAGATTAGTAATGGTTTGAAACCCATACTCACTTGTGATACAACAAGTAAGACTTGTGCCAATGAGCTAAATGACAAGTGTTGAGCTGAGCAGTGGGAAGGGGGCATTTAAAAGTGTGAATTGATTTTCACCTTGTGGAACAATTAAGGGATTATTCTACCCATCTATTTTCTAATGCTCAAGCTGTTCAGCGTCACTCGAGCCTATCACAGCTGTCTGTGGGAAAGAAGTTAGACTACACCCTAAACAGGTCAATCACAACGCGCATGGTGACATACAACAATGCACACTCTCATGCAAGATAATGAGCGATTTTAAGTCAGTTACTTTGTAAACATTCACAATATATCATTTATTGTAGATAACGTAAGTAGAACATTGACTTGAGAAGTATAAACGAAAGATTTATCACTCCTACTATATTGTAGTCATATTAAATCATGTCATTCTATGCTCTTAATTCCTCCATGCTTACCCTGCCCTCATTCTTTCTCCTCATCCATGATTTTAATTACTTTTCTTGTCATCTCTTTTTCTTTCATCATCCTCCTCAACACTCATTAATGTCTCCTCTGTCCTTGCTTGCTCTCTGGGCTCTTTTTGCAATTTATTGGACTAGTGGCTATCTTCTCCTTCTTGGTCTACCTCACTTGAGCCCTCTTCCTGCACACTTCACTCCACAAGTTGCCATGGTGACAGTTACCATGAAAGCCAGCTGTGCTTGTAAACAAGGTGAAGGAGCAGCACTCAGGAGAGTGTAGACTTTCGCTGAGGTCAAACATTAAAAAATATAAATAATATAAATTTTTGGCCCATGTTGGGACCTCAAACAGTTGTATATTAAAAAAAAAAAAAACGGTTCTAGAATGTGTGCTACGTAAGCATGTGCCTGTGAATGTGTGCATACATGTGTGTGTTTCTTTTTGGCCCACATTCCCAGCAGTGTCTCTGTTCCCTCGGTCTTTAGGTGCTAAGCAGTCACCCAATAGGCCGACCAACATCTGTCAACTACTTAACTAAATATCTACAAAGCCCCCAGGCTCCATTTAAAACACACAACTCTTGCATAAGAGTTACATATACACACGGTGGCATGGTTCCCAGTGGATGCCATGCCAATGCATTCCCCATGCATGAATAGAAAAAAAGACACTTCACATGAATTTATGATTTCCAGTATGCAACAGTAGGCATGAGCATTCAAAGATAAAAAAATAAATAAATAAGTTCACCTGTAATGGTTACTGTGCATTTTAGGTTAATGCTTATATTGCACCATCTTGTCCAAAGTCTACTTTCAGTAACCAAATTGTTATTATTGGGTGGTCGAGTGGTTAGCACGTCCGCCTCCCAGTTCTGAGGGCTCCGGTTCGAGTCCAGGCTCCGGCCTTCCTGGGTGGCGTTTTGCATGTTCTCCCCGTGCCCGCGTGGGTCTTCTCCGGGTGCTCCGGTCTCCTTCCACATTCCAAAGACATACATGGCAGGTTAATTGGGTGCTCCGAATTGTCCCGAGGTGTGCTTGTGGGTGTGGATGGTTGTTTGTCTCTGTGTGCCCTGCGATTGGCTGGCAACCAGTCCAGGGTGTCCCCCGCCTACTGCCCAGAGCCAGCTGAGATAGGCGCGCCAGCACCCCCCCGTGACCCTTGTGAGGAATAAGCGGTCAAGACGATGGATGGAAATTGTTATTGTGTAAAACAAAAGCCCTTGTTCCACCAGAACACCCAGTATGGCACAGCGGGGTCTGCCAAATTCCCAAATACTGTTAACTACACTTGAAAATCAAGATGCCCCAGTTTTTACGCCGAGCGCACACACACTGTCTACGAAAATAGAGCCCTCAGTGTAACCAGTTATAGCTGACAATATTTTTGTGCGCTTGTTGTTCTTGAATCTATATATAACATTATAATGATGAAGATGAGTGACAGATAACTGAAGAAAGGAAATGACTCACAATGGTGGGGATGTGCTATAATAAAGATGGATGATCACAGATGTCTAGACAAGGGAAGCCAGGTAAGGGAAGACACATAAAAAAACGACAATACAAGGCTTGTCAATACATACTGTATGTAAAAATAATAGTAAAAATAATAGTCTGCGTCAATTGAGAAATTTCAGCAAGTTGTGGAGGGAAAAACAATCTGGAATGTCAACTGTAATCTAAAACTAAACAAAATCAAAGCGTTAAAGTGCAAACTAAAGTGCAAATTTTTCCTAACGCGAACAGACAGAGTAAATTCATATCTGCAGAATTTATGTGCCTCAAGATCAAAACAAAACTGTTGTGTGCTGGAGTTGGATCCCAAAACACAGACACAAATAAGGTTTTAACTATTTATTCACATAACTTGACTAAACTAAAAACAACGAGAATGCATCGAGAATCATGACTCGCCAACCTCCCTTGCCAGCGGAGAATCACAGTGGAACAGTGAGCAATAATCTGGCGACCACACACACATTTCTCAGATCCTTATATAGACAGTCAATCAATCTCATTGGTTGTGGCTAGACATGTGAGTACCAGTACTGACATGGAATTCTCTGATTGGCTGTTAACCCAGTAATTACAGATAGTTCCTGACATCAACAAACATCATATAGCATAAAAGATTCTTCAGTAACGCAATTAAAGATTCCTGACATAACATAGTTCTTACAGAAAGTTCCAAACATCATATAACATCACACAGCCTAAAGCTAGATGGAACTAGATTAACAGGTCATGAACTCAAACTCAACCCCAAGCGTGACCCCAGACATGAGACAAGACCCAACCATTTCCTCCTGCATGACTCGAGTCATGACAAAAACACCTAATAATTACATCTTACTTTCTTGGACATAAAAATAGTGTAGAGGATTTTTATTTATTTATTTTAGTCAACTAGAATGTCATTTGTAATTATTCAAGAAAAAATAGTTTTAATTACATTTTCAATTAAGGGTTTATAAGCTTCCTAAAATCATATCATGAATGTAGTAGATTGTCTCAGTGCACCTTTGCTCGTTAAAAGGGAACAAAACAAAATGAGATCCCATATAAGCGCCACGAATTGAAAACTGATCTGTTGAGATCTGAGGGATAGGTGTTTAAAACCAAAGCCAAAACCTACACTCAACCATTTTTCTTTTACAGAAATGAGCTATTTGTGTCATGTCTGGATGTGGATACAGAGACCACATACTAATCCAATATTTATATAACTAAAAATTTCCAAATTTAATGAATTGATTGAGTTCAACTGCCTTAAAATAATGTATAAAGCCCATCATGAAATTTTAGATTCTTCAAAATAGCCATCAGAGAGGTAATAGCTGGTTATTTAGTCCGTCGCGATCAAAACGATGATTTACGACCTGATTCGCTTTGATGTCCTTTGATGTCCTTTGATGACGTAGGATGAAACGATAAAAATGATCGATCGGAGGTCAAGAGGTCACGATCAAAGGCCTGTTATGACGTAGGATGAAAGCGGACGATAAAAATGATGGATCGGAGGTCAATAGGTCACGATCAAAGACTTTTTTTGTTTTTGATGTAGGAAAAAACGATAAAAATAATAGAATTTCAAAGAGAGACGTGCGCCTGTATGTGCCTGTGTGTTCCTGTGCAACATGTGGAAGAGGGGAGGGGTGGTGGTGGGAAGGAAATGGCCGGCGTGGAGGAGGGCACGTCCGGCTGGCTGGCTATATTTCCTGTGCAGCATGATGAAAAATTAATCGACCGTGATAACCCTCTAGGGTGGGAAGAGACCTCCCGGAGATTATAGAGTACCGCTTTTGATAAAAATGTAAGAAGCGCCGTGGTAGGCCGATATGATTGATTTATCCCAAGAGAGAGGAATTGGGGGTGTCAAGGTCAAAAGATCTTTGTAATATTTTAAAAAGGAGCTGTGACTTACCTCTTTGTACGCCGCATATGGTCAGGAAAGCGATAGAAAAACAAAAAATAGGTGGGGGTGACGATTGTTTTATGTCTTTAGACTTTGGGGCGATGAGGATGAGCTTTTTTTTTTTTTTCTTCCAGATGTTAAAAAACATATGCGCGCGCGCATATACACAGACTCAATAACAGACTTATATTGGAATAAGATGTATGAATAAAAGAATAAAAAAAGAATGACGAAGGCTCGACTCTTTCTTTTTTTTTTAAAAAAAGAAAAAAAATATGTAGGAGGGGCTTTTCGATACAGACATTTTTGTAAGAGTGAATTTGACGTGAACACATTCATACCTTGAGGTCTGGAGATAGAGAGACGGGCGAATCATGATTATGGAAACTTTTGTGACATTACAAGTGAGACATGTTTTAAAACGAAGAATTGAACCGCAGCAGCTCTTTTTACGGAGATTTCAACGCCCTACAAAGGAGACGCTGGAAGTACGCTGGGCCCTGGATGAAAAAACTTCTTGGGGGTATCGATTTTATTATAAAATCGGAGAGGTTTCCTTTTTTATGGAATATGATGGGAATGATAATATTTTTCCAAACGGCCCGTTTACGCTGAATTCTAATGACTGGGCCGTGCTGAATGAACTTATCCCGAAAGTCATAAGAGATTTTATTCTTTCTTATACAGAAGGTGGGGAATTAATATTTACTTG
Source organism: Festucalex cinctus (assembly GCF_051991245.1). Lineage (NCBI taxonomy): Eukaryota > Metazoa > Chordata > Actinopteri > Syngnathiformes > Syngnathidae > Festucalex > Festucalex cinctus. The sequence goes on along the minus strand of NC_135412.1, from coordinate 42,062,616 downwards.
GCTATCACGTACCTCGAATTTTGGACGATGGTATTTTAGAGTGATGATTGAACATTGTAATATGCTGAATAGTGAAAATACCATACGACCTTGTGTAATGAAAACGTTGCAAGAGGAAGACGAAGAATATGATCATCAAGTAATGAAACAACATCAAGATGAGAATGGGGAACAGAGTTTGGTTGATGAGGAAGAGGAGAAAAGAGGGCTTTGCATGGCCCCTTTAGATAAATGTAAGAATCCTGATCATTTTTATTTAACGCTAGAATGCTTTAATACTGAATGCGGGGTGTTCTATAGACTCCTGACCATCCCATTATGTGAATGGGATGAGAAAATACGTCTTAAGGAATCTGCAAAGATTACTGAGCTCTTTTATTCTTGTCGTCAATGGGTTAATTTTGTAGGCACGAAAAAACCCTTGATATTTGAATAGCGGCCGTTTTAGGAAAAAAAAAAAAAAAAAAACTCCTCCTCCCCATTCACCCCTCCTCATCCCCCTTCTCTCCCTTCCTTATGGCATTTGAAGCCCACCGCCCCATGCCTCCCCTCCTCAATACCCCACCTCCAAGATCCCTCCCACCTTTCTTCTAACTGTCTTTTCACTAATATAAGGAGAGACGCATCAACTGTTGCTGGACAGAAACTTTGTTCTCCGAGAAAAAGTTTTTTTCTACCTCCTTTTTAAAAAAAAAAAATGTCTCGATCCGACGCCCTGCCTTTGAGACGCGCTCTGTTTACGGACAAAGTATCCGTTGCTGTGCAAACAGATGCTTTGCATGCGGACAGAGTATCGGTTGGCGTCCAGACAGCATACGAGGGTCCGATTCTCATTGAATCAGGTCCTGAATGCTCGGATGACGAAGGCTGCGAGATGGACGACGCATGCGCCGGGGAATCAACAACAACAACATCACAAGATGGCGGAGCGACTCCCGGAACGCTTATTATGGAAGGTGTTTTGGAAACTTCCCCCAGCGAGGCCGCACCGACTGGTGAAAAGGAGACGCCCTTTGTGGAAGCTGTTTTGCAATGCTGCTACCCCGACTCCGCACCAAATGGTGAAGAAGCTTCGTTGGAGTATGATAGAGAAGATATCGATGCGATTGTGGAATACGGACAGGCTAATTTTGCCACCGGTCATTCGATTGATGACAATCAGTCGAAGGCGTGTGTTGAAGGAGTACCAGCTGCTGAAGGCGCGTCGGTGGAGTTTGACAGAGAGGATATCACGGCGCATATGGAATACGGACAGGCTAATTTAGCCGCCGGTCATTCGACTGATGACGAGCAGTCGAGGGCGTATGATGAAGGAGCGCGCATGGAAGATGTAGAAGGAGATATTGCTGGACTGATACCTCCGATGACTCCTCCCAACTCACCCGCTACTACGGATACCTCATCTCCAAGGGATGCGATGCTCAGACCCTGTCACCTGCATATCTCTGATGAAGATTTGACAGCGGTGATCGCCGCTGCTGACGCGATTCCGCATAGATCAGCCCAGGAGGAGAAGTTATTTTGGAATTATCCGCCTGGCGAATGGGTGAATGATGCTTCTTATGATTGTATCAAGCAAACAGTTAGTTACATGTTGAGGTTTGCGATGATACAATATGCTAAAGAAATCTGTGTAGGTTGTAACACCGAGCATTTTATGCAGCCTAGACATTCATGCATCTTTTCTGAACAAGAATCTTTCTATCTCGCTAGAAATTTTTCAGGAATCGAAGCTATACTGTTTAACGGCCGATTCATCTCTACCATCCAACGTGTGCTGAAATTGATGAAATATCCCGGAAATATCACCACGATTACATCAGCAACACGACACATCTTGATTGATTATGCTAATGAGTCTGATGTGTTCGACCGTATTGAAGAAGTAACACACAGAGGCTGGAGAGGTTCTCTGCTCCCTAGAACAATAGATCTGATCTACACCTGGTATACTTTGTAAAAAAAAAAAATGGGGAATCTTTTCCGAAAGTTGACTATTCGCTATTATTACGGCGTGCATAACTGGGCAGAAATTTTAGAGAGATCAATTCTGTACGCGCCCGATAGCGATGTGTCTCTTGAAAAAATGTCATCTGTTATGCAAAAAGTGAGATCTTTGTCAAATGCATTGTTTAATGAGCCGTGGGATTCTGTTGTACGAAATGTGATCGAAATGAACCAATCCAATATATCTTTAACAATTGAATCGATTTTAAATGTTTGGTGCAACGATGATGTGAATGTGGGGCATTTGGCAGCGATTATGACCTTGTATGTTGATTGTGCAAAGTACAAAATAGAAAAAAATCTTCCCTTTAACCTGTCTGAGGATTTGAATAAATTTCAACGTGTTATCGAGTTAAAAGTACAACCCTATGTGTTATTCCACTTCCTTAGTTATATTAATTCTTAGCTAAAGTTGCATGTTTTTTCTTTTTACGGAGATTAGTGTTGTATATCTTCATATGTAACCGTTTTTTATATGAAAGTGTTGTATATCTTCATATGTAACCGTTTTGCAAATTTAAAAAAAAAAAAAAAAAAAGTGTTCACTTTTTTTTTTTTTTTAATTTGCAAAACGGTTACATATGAAGATATACAACACTTTCATATAAAAAACGGTTACATATGAAGATATACAACACTAATCTCCGTAAAAAGAAAAAACATGCAACTTTAGCTAAGAATTAATATAACTAAGGAAGTGGAATAACACATAGGGTTGTACTTTTAACTCGATAACACGTTGAAATTTATTCAAATCCTCAGACAGGTTAAAGGGAAGATTTTTTTCTATTTTGTACTTTGCACAATCAACATACAAGGTCATAATCGCTGCCAAATGCCCCACATTCACATCATCGTTGCACCAAACATTTAAAATCGATTCAATTGTTAAAGATATATTGGATTGGTTCATTTCGATCACATTTCGTACAACAGAATCCCACGGCTCATTAAACAATGCATTTGACAAAGATCTCACTTTTTGCATAACAGATGACATTTTTTCAAGAGACACATCGCTATCGGGCGCGTACAGAATCGATCTCTCTAAAATTTCTGCCCAGTTATGCACGCCGTAATAATAGCGAATAGTCAACTTTCGGAAAAGATTCCCCATTTTTTTTTTTTACAAAGTATACCAGGTGTAGATCAGATCTATTGTTCTAGGGAGCAGAGAACCTCTCCAGCCTCTGTGTGTTACTTCTTCAATACGGTCGAACACATCAGACTCATTAGCATAATCAATCAAGATGTGTCGTGTTGCTGATGTAATCGTGGTGATATTTCCGGGATATTTCATCAATTTCAGCACACGTTGGATGGTAGAGATGAATCGGCCGTTAAACAGTATAGCTTCGATTCCTGAAAAATTTCTAGCGAGATAGAAAGATTCTTGTTCAGAAAAGATGCATGAATGTCTAGGCTGCATAAAATGCTCGGTGTTACAACCTACACAGATTTCTTTAGCATATTGTATCATCGCAAACCTCAACATGTAACTAACTGTTTGCTTGATACAATCATAAGAAGCATCATTCACCCATTCGCCAGGCGGATAATTCCAAAATAACTTCTCCTCCTGGGCTGATCTATGCGGAATCGCGTCAGCAGCGGCGATCACCGCTGTCAAATCTTCATCAGAGATATGCAGGTGACAGGGTCTGAGCATCGCATCCCTTGGAGATGAGGTATCCGTAGTAGCGGGTGAGTTGGGAGGAGTCATCGGAGGTATCAGTCCAGCAATATCTCCTTCTACATCTTCCATGCGCGCTCCTTCATCATACGCCCTCGACTGCTCGTCATCAGTCGAATGACCGGCGGCTAAATTAGCCTGTCCGTATTCCATATGCGCCGTGATATCCTCTCTGTCACACTCCACCGACGCGCCTTCAGCAGCTGGTACTCCTTCAACACACGCCTTCGACTGATTGTCATCAATCGAATGACCGGTGGCAAAATTAGCCTGTCCGTATTCCACAATCGCATCGATATCTTCTCTATCATACTCCAACGAAGCTTCTTCACCATTTGGTGCGGAGTCGGGGTAGCAGCATTGCAAAACAGCTTCCACAAAGGGCGTCTCCTTTTCACCAGTCGGTGCGGCCTCGCTGGGGGAAGTTTCCAAAACACCTTCCATAATAAGCGTTCCGGGAGTCGCTCCGCCATCTTGTGATGTTGTTGTTGTTGATTCCCCGGCGCATGCGTCGTCCATCTCGCAGCCTTCGTCATCCGAGCATTCAGGACCTGATTCAATGAGAATCGGACCCTCGTATGCTGTCTGGACGCCAACCGATACTCTGTCCGCATGCAAAGCATCTGTTTGCACAGCAACGGATACTTTGTCCGTAAACAGAGCGCGTCTCAAAGGCAGGGCGTCGGATCGAGACATTTTTTTTTTTTTAAAAAGGAGGTAGAAAAAAACTTTTTCTCGGAGAACAAAGTTTCTGTCCAGCAACAGTTGATGCGTCTCTCCTTATATTAGTGAAAAGACAGTTAGAAGAAAGGTGGGAGGGATCTTTGCAGATTCCTTAAGACGTATTTTCTCATCCCATTCACATAATGGGATGGTAAGGAGTCTATAGAACACCCCGCATTCAGTATTAAAGCATTCTAGCGTTAAATAAAAATGATCAGGATTCTTACATTTATCTAAAGGGGCCATGCAAAGCCCTCTTTTCTCCTCTTCCTCATCAACCAAACTCTGTTCCCCATTCTCATCTTGATGTTGTTTCATTACTTGATGATCATATTCTTCGTCTTCCTCTTGCAACGTTTTCATTACACGAGGTCGTATGGTATTTTCACTATTCAGCATATTACAATGTTCAATCATCCCTCTAAAATACCATCGTCCAAAATTCGAGGTACGTGATAGCCAAGTAAATATTAATTCCCCACCTTCTGTATAAGAAAGAATAAAATCTCTTATGACTTTCGGGATAAGTTCATTCAGCACGGCCCAGTCATTAGAATTCAGCGTAAACGGGCCGTTTGGAAAAATATTATCATTCCCATCATATTCCATAAAAAAGGAAACCTCTCCGATTTTATAATAAAATCGATACCCCCAAGAAGTTTTTTCATCCAGGGCCCAGCGTACTTCCAGCGTCTCCTTTGTAGGGCGTTGAAATCTCCGTAAAAAGAGCTGCTGCGGTTCAATTCTTGGTTTTAAAACATGTCTCACTTGTAATGTCACAAAAGTTTCCATAATCATGATTCGCCCGTCTCTCTATCTCCAGACCTCAAGGTATGAATGTGTTCACGTCAAATTCACTCTTACAAAAATGTCTGTATCGAAAAGCCCCTCCTACATATTTTTTTTCTTTTTTTAAAAAAAAAAGAAAGAGTCGAGCCTTCGTCATTCTTTTTTTATTCTTTTATTCATACATCTTATTCCAATATAAGTCTGTTATTGAGTCTGTGTATATGCGCGCGCGCATATGTTTTTTAACATCTGGAAGGAAAAAAAAAAAAAAAGCTCATCCTCATCGCCCCAAAGTCTAAAGACATAAAACAATCGTCACCCCCACCTATTTTTTGTTTTTCTATCGCTTTCCTGACCATATGCGGCGTACAAAGAGGTAAGTCACAGCTCCTTTTTAAAATATTACAAAGATCTTTTGACCTTGACACCCCCAATTCCTCTCTCTTGGGATAAATCAATCATATCGGCCTACCACGGCGCTTCTTACATTTTTATCAAAAGCGGTACTCTATAATCTCCGGGAGGTCTCTTCCCACCCTAGAGGGTTATCACGGTCGATTAATTTTTCATCATGCTGCACAGGAAATATAGCCAGCCAGCCGGACGTGCCCTCCTCCACGCCGGCCATTTCCTTCCCACCACCACCCCTCCCCTCTTCCACATGTTGCACAGGAACACACAGGCACATACAGGCGCACGTCTCTCTTTGAAATTCTATTATTTTTATCGTTTTTTCCTACATCAAAAACAAAAAAAGTCTTTGATCGTGACCTATTGACCTCCGATCCATCATTTTTATCGTCCCCTTTCATCCTACGTCATAACAGGCCTTTGATCGTGACCTCTTGACCTCCGATCGATCATTTTTATCGTTTCATCCTACGTCATCAAAGGACATCAAAGGACATCAAAGCGAATCAGGTCGTAAATCATCGTTTTGATCGCGACGGACTAAATAACCAGCTATTACCTCTCTGCCATCCTTTGCTCTGGTTACTTTTCTGCATACTCTTGGTATTCATATCTCTGGGAACTCCTTAAAGACTGTTGGAAAACTCTTTCAGGTTGGGAAACCCTTTTGAAGCTCATCGAGAGAATGCCAAGAATATGCAAAAAAGTAATCGAAGAAAAGGGTGGCTATTTATTTATGTACTTATTTTATTATTTCACCTCTTTTTGTTAAGTACATAACTCCACATGTGTTTGTTAGTTGTCATAGTTTTGATTTCTTCAGTGAGAATCTACTATGTTACATAGTCATGAAAATAAAGCAAATGTATTGAATGAGCAGGTGTGTCCAGACCTTTGGCCTGTATCGTGCATTTAAAAGGGTTCCGTGACTGCCCCTAAGCTACACAACTTTCTGGGTCAATCCGCTGATGCTAGTTCGAGTCACCAGTACAGCTACTTGATCTCCTGACACCCTGGAGTTGGGATGGTCAAACTTTTGTGCTAAAGGGCCACATTTGACTTTTAAAAGGCATATATGGGTCAAGTCATGTTATATTTAAAATTCATAGGATAGATAGATGGATGCACAGACAGACGGATGGTTAGACAACCATGTTGACTAAAATAAAATGAAAGTACAGTTTTACTAGAATCAATTAATAAAATATTCAATTAGATAAATTAATAAAACTAAAAATACATAAGTGCATTTTGACGAACCGATGTTAAAGAAATAACATCTTTATGCACTCTTAAATAACTCTTAAAAAAAACTCTTGATAATGTAAAATGCTGAGTGGGCAGATTAAATAACAGCGAGAGTTTGCGAGCTGCACTTTTGCCCACCTTTGCCTTACAGTGTTTTCTGCTTAAGAGTAGATTGAGCTGAAATGTGCTTTCTGCTATTTAACTGATATTTGATCAAATAGATCAAATAACAAGAAAATTGTAGATTTAAAACTGATGGGCCATTTGTATTGTGAGGAGTGGGAAACAGTTCTATCATGAAAGAAAAATCTTCTAGCTGCATTTTATCTGAATTTTCTGGGAACTCTGGAGTATTTTTGTGTGATTCTTATCATCATGTGGGACAGTGTAGTAGTGTTACGTGCATCTGCCTCATAGTTCTGCGGTTGGGGGTTCAAGTTTGCATGTTCTTCCTGCTGTTCATATGAGGGTTCCTCCCACATCTCAAAAACACATCCATAGGTGTGAGTATAAATGGTTGTTTGCCTATGCCTACCCTGCAATTGTCTAGCGTCCAGTCTAGGGTGTACCATGCGCGTCATTTGTAGTGATAGACTCCACCCTAGTGAGGATAAGCACTATAGAAAATGGTTGGATTATCGTCACAAACTGAAACTGGCAAATGAACCGGCAATTAGCAATCAAAACAGCTCACTTTTGCAATGTCTTGAAAATCAATCGTGTTTGTTGTAGAATTTCCACAGATCTGTTCGTCGCTCAGATGAAATTCAATTTAATCGTGTTTTTATTTCACAAAAATGTTCAATACAGTGTTTACATTGCCAAGCACACAAAGGAAAAGACACGCGTGTCGGTCAATGCCATATGCTGCTTAGTGTGACTCTCATTTCCTCTCCCCTCTAAATCTTTAATCCCCGATTGGGGAAATGATGCAATCTAACTCTTGGTTCTGAGAATCACACACGCAAAATCAAATGCAAACAAACCATAGACGTCACATACAAACTCACGGGTGAGAGGAGGGATACACCAGCTGGACATTTTGCAGGCCCATCACAGGGCACAATATGCAAACAACTATTTACATTGCTGCCTAATGTTTTGTTGTTCAAAGTTGGATATTCTCCACTTTAACGCGCTTCCAGACAGACTTCTGTGAAAGCTTATCTTAGCAGTTAGTGTGGCTTCTCCATTTTTCTTTGTCATCCATTCGTGAGAACGATAGCCTACTTGTCAGAATAGCCACCATAGATGCAATGATTACTGACTTAGACTCAGATTCCACAAGCCAGCCAAAGCCTGTTGCTAGCTAGCTGCCATGACGTAAGTAGCAAATGAGCTTGCCTCAACTTCCTATTTTCCGGCGGGGGCGACATAACATGCAGTGAGCCACGGTCGTGTGCATCAAGACCAGCTTTTCCGTTGGAAAAATAAAAAAATCAGTGATTGTCAGCATGCCATTCAATGTGTTTTGATGAGCCGTAAATTGTGAATTTTGGCTTGCAAACTGCAAAGCGAAATCGCAAATTTTGAGGCTTGCAGGTAGATAGATAGATAGATAGATAGATAGATAGATAGATAGACCCATCTCTCCCTTTTTCCTATGCTCATTCATGGACGACTAATCCACTGTCCAGTTTAATCCCTCAACATGTACACACACACACACACACGCTCAAGTCTCTCTCGTCACTCCTGAGCGCATAAACGGAAAAAAAAAGGAAAGAATTCCACACACACAGGCTACATTAGGTCATATTCACAACAGCATGACACACTCAAAAGCAACAAATATACTGTATACCAAATTTACAAAAACATTTTTCGCCGGATATCCTGCGATTGGCTGGCGACCAGTCCAGGGTGTCCCCCGCCTACTGCCCAGAGCCAGCTGAGATAGGTGCCAGCACCCCCGCGACCCTTGTGAGGAAGAAGCGGTCAAGAAAACGGTTGGATGGATGGATTTTTCGCCGGATATTAATTAGTAAATCCAATGTATCCTGATGGCATACAAATAAACAGCAGTTCCAGCAATCATGTTTTACAATGTTTTGTGTGAATATTTATTTCGTATTACAGGTTGAAACTACAGTGAGGTCGTAACTCAGGATATCAATTTCGCTCAACTGTTGAAGCTGTGACTATCAGTGACTGTCATTCTGTGTGTCCACAGCATGATTCAGTTTTGTCCAGTTGACCGTCGCCAGCAAACACCAACAGCATGGAAAGCATTCAAAAGCAAAATAGAGACATTCCATCATTACCGCAACATGTGACGGATTCAGTGGTGACAACTGAATGGTAACATGTCACTACTTGGTGTCAAAGTTATGTAAGATGTGCTAATCATTTTTTCACATGAAACAATAAGAATTTCAGAAAAGGAGATGGATGAGGTATAGTCAGGGTTGTGAAATCCTGGTCCAGAAAGTCTGAACCTTGCCACAGAATGGCTTTAGCCACAGGTGCTTCTACTCAACTGGCAGGTAAACGAGCACCTCTGGCTAAATCCAACCTCTTTCAGGATTTTTACTTTCTGGACCTGAATTCCACAACACTGGGTATAGTACATTCTTGTCGTAAAGTATACGCAACTGACCTTTACAATTCCGTTTTATTGTTGTAATTAGCAGTGGTTAACTTAATTTTACTCTTATATTGCCTTTAATATTACAAAGTTTTAACAATGGCAACTGTTTCATCCAAGTTAAAACACATTTAACAACCTTTTTTATATTTCCGGTATATCCTCTTGAGAATTCTTTTTATTATTGGGTGTTATGTTATGGGTGTTAAAATGAAATATCTCATGTCCCTATCGATGTACTTATACACACACAGGCACAGTGCATTGTGCTCCAGCGATGAGTGCACACGCACACACACAGTGAGTAATCCCCATCTGTTGAAGGAACATGCAACGTTTCCCTGTGCCCAACTATCAATTCCTCTCGCTCTACAGAAACACACGCTTCCTGCAAGGCTCAGAGAAGAAAGCAAACACTGAATGAAAGGTCTTCTAAGGACATGTAGAAACCGCCTTTAAAAAAAAAATTTCTTGACCACTTCTCCTGTTTAGGGCTCAACTGATTACACTTTGAACTGATTGTCAGTCAACTGTAAGTCACATACTGTAAAGAAAAAACAACCATTTGCTCCCTCATGCACACCTGTAGGCAATTTAGAGTCTACAATTAACCCAACATTTATAAGTTGGATATTTGTGAGGAAATCACAGTAGAGAGAAACCCGACACAAGCATGCATCCCAAGCCAAGACTTGAAGCCGCTATACTTTTGAGTGAGATGCAGATGTGCTAACCCCACTGCACCACTGTGCCAGGCTAACATGAATCAATCAATAATTGATTGATTGACAGTATGACATGACCCTCAAAGGCAAACCTGCTGTTCTGGTACAAAGACACCATGTGCAAGGCAGTAAACAGTTGATCCATGATATCACTACACACACTGTATACTTTGAGTTTTACGTACCAGCTCTTGGTTAGTGGAATTGGAGTCATCTCCAGGGAAAGGGATGTAGATGGCTAAGGCCACGCAGTTGGCAAAAATAGACAGCAGTATAAATATATCGAATGGTCTGAAAGTCAAATTGTTAAGGAAGGTTTTTAATGTAAGCACAGATTCACAACAATGCTGGCAGATTAAAATCAATTTGGATTAGCACCAAATTGTACATTGTCTTAACCTTGCTCTCGCAAGATGAATTCTCGTGGTATTTGTGAGTTCACAAACTCCGGAGAATACATCTTGTACCGCTCCCGCAGATAACCACCATTCCCAAACCACTGGTGGTTCGGGAATGGTAAAACCTAACATGGACGAATGGACGCTACAATTCTGTTCTCGCAAAATTACTCACTGTTTCCTTGTTGAATGTTTGAACAACGAGAGGCGCTTCGTGCATTTCTAGCTGGTAAGATGTTCGTGCTTTTCCCCCCTTCGGCAAGAACGAGCACGAAATTTTCACCCGTGTGGCCATGATTGGTTAAAACAAACGTGTAGAATGTCGCATCCTCCAATCAGCTCGAATTATTGTACATAATGTCCCGCTTTTTCCTGACAAATTTAGTGTGGAGAGAGGATATGTAATATCCATCTGGCTATTGCCAGGTTAAAGGTGGGTTCAAGGATATTTTTGTGGCTGCGTCTTCCTGTCAATCAATCTGCGTAACGACCTCGTGTGTGCTCGTTCCTAGCTGCGCATGCGCACTTCGAGTGTTTGTAGCATGTAGCTAGCTTCGTGTAGTGAGCGTTGGATTCTGCCATTCATCGTTGTAGAGCTCCACCGAGCTGACCGCATACTTTGAAAATAGCTGAGAGCCGCAAGAGGACATCCGTATAAAGCGAGGCCGGCTGCAGAGACTGATGAAGATGATGATGAAGATGAGCTCCGATGTTAGCAACATTTGAGAAGCATTTCCCCCAGACTAGCAGGAGAGCTGGTAGGATGGTCTTCCGCATGCGCAGTTTTTTAAACGTGACAAACAGATGTTTGGCTTCCACTTTTCGAGAACATCATTGAACATTGTCTATACTCTCATCCAAATTAAAATGGAATGTGTTCTTCCTTACACAATATTTCGCCAAAATCGTAGGTTAATTACACCACCAATGCGCAAAAGCAAGGCAACTATGGTGATGGATTTTGATATCATGTGGAATCTCTACGGTCAAACACAATTTGTTTCACAATACTAATCGACATTCGATTTCTTCAAGGATTTTTGGGGATTGCTGGCTTCCTCAAAATTATCAGAGAGATTTCTTTTCTGTAACTGATTGTTTGTCTTCCATTAACACTTCCAATTCCATTACTTCCATCTTTATTTTGCACTTGCGGTGCAATCCCGAGTTATCCATAGCGAAAAACATCACCGCTTCCGAAAGAGTAAAACTTTTGTGAATACAGGTAGTCCTCAACTTACGAACACAATGTGTTCCGAGAGGTTGTTTGTAAGTCGAACTTGCTTTTAAGTCGAATCACATTAAATTTGAAGTTAAATTTTATAAAATTATTTTTTTTAATTAAATAATAAAAATATGTTAAAAATAAAAAATGAAACAATTTATATACGGTATATATTGTGTATATTTAGTGCATAAATTCAATTAAAACAATACATTGTATTATTATTATATCCTAACTCATTCAGTGCCATTGACGGCTATAGACGTAAATAATCCTTTTTAACTGGTCTGGCAGTGAATGAGTTAATTTTATTATTTTATTTATTCTTTTGTTATATTTGGTGTATGAAGAGTACGTGGCTCCTGTGCCGTGCATCACAGGAAAGTGAGGTAGGATGAATTGTGCAAATGGCGCAGTGCTGCTCGGCAGGGTTGTGGCAGAGAGGGGAACTACAGTACAGTACCGTACCTTAATGTATGATGTGGTGCGCACTTAAAAAAAATAATAACTTGCGAGCAAAATACGGTATTTATAGACATCAGTCAGCCGTTGTTTGCATCTGTGAAACATTAGCAAGTTGAATGTTCGTAACTAGAGGACTACCTGTACAATGGTTCCCACCATGTTTATACATGCTCCCAGTTGCACAAAATCAGGTAGAGTGAACGTACAATTTAGTTGCCACTATTTAGGATCTTTACAATTCAGTAATTCAGCCAAATTCATGAAACTCTGTAGTGTACGGCGTTGTCGAAAAGTTTCCAGGATTGCTGTTCCAAAAGAAAGACTACAATAATGTACTCACACAGCTTTTCTGTTTATCTTTTTCATCAACAACCCCAAGCAAACATCGAAAGGATACTTCCACTCCACCAGGCTGATGCAGGCCCTGCGGATGGGGTTGTTGAGGGTGAGGCAGAACAACGCTCTGGGTGGCCTGCTGTTCGTGGACCCACCCTGTTTTTTGCTCTTAGCATACTGCTGCCTCTTTCTCTGTGCCAACAAGCCAACGGGTGCCCCTCCGGTGGCGTTCGCTGAGTGCTGCGGACTCGAGTCAGTCTTCGCAACATCGCCCTGCGCTTGGCGAGCCGCGTTGATGGCGGCATGCCAAGCGAGGACCGGGCTTACGCCGGAGCCGGTGGCACCGGGTACATGGGTGCCACTCTTTGCTCCCAGGAGGCCATAAGACGAGCCAACAGGCTTGCCACTGCTGGCGGGGGCGTGCAGGGGCTCAGGTGGACTGAGTTGGTGCAGATGAGTTTGGCTTTCTGACCACAGGGCTGAGGCATCAGCAGAGGAAGTGGTCCTTTTGTTTCCGGCATACTGTGCCCCTGTAACGACAATGAGAGAGAGGTGACCTATTAGCAATAAATATCCAATATCCTTAGCAACATGACTAACCTATAAAAGCATTTCTGCAAGAAACTTGGTGTCTTAAAGGTTAGCAAGCATCAAAAGCATTTCTAAAGCCATTTTTGCGTATAATAACCAATTACAACATAAATTGAACAATATAACACTTATTTTAACTCATTCCCACCCAAAAATGTGTAAATACGTTTTTAATACTTTGTCCTTCACTCCCAAAAACGTTTTGATTAAACACAGAAGATAATCAGTCTTCTTGTATGAAGGACTATCAGTGAACAATTACTGTTGATATGCTGAAATCAGACGATTTGGACAATTTGAAATGAAAAAAAATGGCTCCAAAAACGATTATTCAATTATTAAAATAGTTGTCAATTAATGTGATAATCAATTACTTGTCGATTAATTTATTCTTTTTGACATCTCTAATGTGCATGTGAATTTTGGTGATGATGCATAGTATTTTTGTGTCATTAAGCGACATCTTTTGTATACATATTTTTTGTAATCAACCTAACAATTCAATCTAAAGCTCACCACTCCCCCTCAAGCTTTCACACGTGGCATAAATAATAAAACGCTGTGGTTTGGCGTGAGCACAGGGGAGCAAAGAGGACGGCTTTGGCGTGGACGGCTTTGGCGTGGACGGCTTTGGCGTGGACGGCTTTGGCGACGACGGCTTTGGCGAGGACGGCTTTGGCGAGGACGACTTTGGCGAGGACGACTTTGGCGAGGACGGCTTTGGCGGCTTTGGCTTTGACGGCGTGATGCAGTGACTTGGCGTCACGTGATGCAGAGACTTGGCGTGACGCGATGCAGAGACTTGGCGTGGCTTAGGGTCTTCGAGCTGCGTCCGGCGAGACTCGGGGGCTTGAGGCGGCGCCCGGCGAGGCTCAGGGGGAAGAAGCTGCAACACGCAAGGTTCAGGGGAGAGAGGCTCAAGGGTCACCAGGTTGACTGCGGCTGAGGAAGCACCGGTCGCTGATTGGTCCAAGACGTGTTTCATACAGTCTTTTCCCCATTCCAGTACGTTCCCGGAGTTCCAGTCGATTCGGGGGTTGTGTTGACGTAGCCAAGAATGTCCCAGAACCAAAGTGGGAGACGAAGCTTGGATTACGTGAAAACGGAGATTTTCGATATGTTGTCCAATTCGTACTTCCAGGGGTTCGGTGATGTGGGTGATGCTGAAGAGCTCCTTGCCATTCAGGGCTCTGGCCTAGATGATCCGGGGAAGGGGTTCGGTGGTGGCTCGTACTTGCTTAACGAGGCCCCAGTCCATGAGGCTCTCGTCGGAACCGGAGTCGATGAGTGCTGGCATGTCAATGGTCATAGCATGGTGGCGTATCTGGGCTTGCGTGATTCTTTGTATCTTAGCAGGTCGGGGTGACGGGAAACTCACCGGTGAACCTCTTTTCACGGTGCAAGTTCCCACCAGATGACCAAGTTCACCACAGTAGAAGCAGCGGCCTTCTTGGCGGCGACGCTGTCGCTCCTCGGTGGTTAACTGGGCCCGACCAAGCTGCATGGGTTCCTCCTCGACGTTCCGCACTTCCCTTGGCGCTGGTCGAGGAGGCAAGATGAGCTGTGGCATTTCGATTTCCATTGGCGATGACAAGGGGGTTGGTTCCACCCTCCTATGGTGCCCGCTGGACTTGGTCAACTCCCGTCGGCGATGATCAGCACGAATCGCCAGGGAGATCAGAGCATCCAAGTCGGTAGGAAGGTCCACGGGTATCAGGAGTTCTTGGATGGCGGGTGAGAGTCCTTTCAGAAAGTGGTCCTGTAATGCTGTGGAGTTCCAGCCACTGTTTGTGGCCAAGGTGCGAAAGCGGATTGCGTAATAGCTGACGGGTTTTTTGCCTTGTTGGAGCCGGCTCAATGCTCGTGCCTTCTCTCGGTCATTGTTGTCGGGATCAAAGACCTGGCGCAAGGCGGCTTGAAAATCCTGTACATTTTGGCAGACCGAGGAGCCCCTGGCCCATTCCGCGGTTGCCCAGGTCTTGGCTCGTCCAGTCAGGTGGGACACCATGAAGGCTACCCGGGACCGAGCTGTGGAAAATGCCTGTGGTGAGTGTTCAAAATGGATGTCACACTCCGTGAGAAAAGTCTGACATTGTCCAGGTTCACCGGAGTATCGTTCTGGGGAGGCCAGTCTCAATCCTACCCCGGTGAATGACGTGGTCGGGACAGAGAGTTCGGGGAGGGGTAGCTGTCCGGTGGGGGCTGGAGCTCGACGCCGCGATTGGCTCACCAGTCCGTGGACCTGGCTCGACAGCTCCTCCAGCTGCGAAATCACGGCTTGCTGAACCTTTTCCTGGTTGGCAAGCCGGACCTCAAGGCTCTGCAGCGCAGCCTCGACCTTTCCTGCTGGGTCCATGCTGGCCGAAGTGTACTGACACGACGAGGAGAGGTAGGACTCAGACGCAGGATAAAGGTAGGCCACAAAGGCAATAGGTTTATTTCCGGCCAACAGCTGTCTACTCTCAACTTGAGAGGAGAAAGGGGAATCAAAAGGTGGAGAACTAAAAACGCTCCACTGGGGAGCAAAAAACAGGCAAAAGGTATAGGGGACAACTAAAGGCGCTCCGCTAGGGAGGAAACAAGGCTCAAGGCACAAGGGGTAACTAAGGGCGCTCCGCTGTGGAGGATAAGGCACAAAAACAAGGCAAAACAACAAGGCAACAGGAACAAGGACTCGAGGACTGTGGGACGCTTCCATGCACTGACTGTGACACTTCGGCACTGAGGGGAAAGTGCAGGTGGCTTTTATTGTCTTGGTTGATTGGTGGCAGGTGGACATGATCATGGGCGGGGACCGGTAATTAGTGAACTGCAGGAAGGGCAAGTGACCTGGGGTGAGAAGGGAATCAGAAATTCAAAATAACACAGGAAACATGACTATGAAAATAAGAGCATGGCCTGTCACGCCGGTGGCGGCGTGACAGAATGAATGCGAGTCATTAAAATCAATGCAAACTGAGAGTTAAAAAGACAGTGCCCTTGACTCATCTCTTTGGCACACAGCAGCTCAGAGAATATAATGTCATTTCCTCCAAAAAGCAAGTCTTCAATAACGAGTCTAAATAATATGCACGTGGCTATAGAGACAACTGGGGTCCAAATTGAGCAAAAAGAAGCTCTGATGAAACTTCCATCTATCCATTTTAACTTATCCTGCTCAGGATTACAGGGAAGTAGAGCCTATCCCAGCTGACTATGCACTGGACTGGTCCACAGTCAATCACAGGGCATAAAATGTGACAGACAACCATTCAAACACACATTTATATTCAGACTGTCAGTGTGTGACTCAAGGCTGCCTGCACAATCAGGTGTTATCAGTAGTTCCCATTATAATCGTGATATATGCTGGAATTGGAAATAAAACAATGTGCTTTTGTTGTTCATTACCATTCTGTTAAACAGATCAATTACGTTTTTTTCCCATGACATAAAATACAAGAGACATGTTGCATTTTAAAACATTAGGTCATTCACTTTGTATGATAATAGGGCATATGGAAATGTATCTTATGAGTGGATGTGACAATTGTTGGGTAACAAGTAACAACTGTTAACCACTTTTATATTGTAGGCTATTTGGGAGCGAGGGGGGTCGTACAAGCCATTTCAAATAACACTGTACACACTGTACTACAGAATGCAGGCTTTGCTACAGAAAAATTGATGCCAAAATCTGAAAAAAATATTTTTCATTTAAATAAGTTGACAACTGTCCTTTCATTTAGTACTCCAGTTATGGTGAATAAACGCTGATACGCGCGCGCACAAGCACGCACATACACAAGAGCGCACCAACTCTCCACCGTTTTTCCCAATTTGTTCTCTATTATTACCTTCTGGCAGTTCATCTTCTTCTTGCATCCTCGAATCCACATGGAAAAGCTCCACGTCAGATCCAACTTATCGCTGGAGTGTACATCCGAGGCTAACCTGAGTTAAATCCCCAACATTTTCCGAGCGCGGAACCCTAAGAGGAGCGACAAACATGTTGGCTACATCCGGGTGCGTGTGCGCACCAGTACCGGACTGCGGTCAGGCCAGCCGCCACTCGAAAAGACGAAGTCAAGCCAGCCGCCCCAACGATTGTTAATACTGTGCATTACGGTAACGTGCCGACGTGCCCCTGCGTTGGCCACCTTCAAAATAAAAGCAGCGCAACACCTGGTTTATGGTTTAAAATAAAGAATCATAAAAAAACAACGGTTTGTTATTCCAGAACCAGACCAGTTCTAAGGGACACTACTCCACCCCAGGTATCCAACCAAAGTACTTTGAACAAAATCTGATGTTGGATTTCAAAATAAAACCCATTTGAAAATTGAAATCTCGACTATTGTTGCTGATTTCAAAAAATCATTAAAAATTCATGGTTTGTTATCCCAGGACCAAACCAGTTCTAGGGGACACTACACCACCCCAGGTATCCAGCCAAACTACTTTGAACTGTCACGCCGCCACCTGCGTGACAGGCCATGCTTTTATTTTGTTATCCATGTTTCCTGTATTATTGTGAAAATCCTAACTCTCCTATCACTCCAGGTCACTTACCCTTCCTGCCGCTCCATAATCACCGGTCCCCCCCCATGATTACGAACACCTGCCACCAATCAGATTCTGGCCAGCATGGGACTTTGAAAAAATTCTGGCCAGCATGGGACTTTGAAAATTTTCAGCCAGGCATCAGACTTTGAAAAAATTCTGGCCAGCATGGGACTTTGAAAATTTTCGGCCAGGCATCAGACTTAGAAAAAATTCTGGCCAGCATGGGACTTTGAAAATTTTCAGCCAGGCATCAGACTTAGAAAAAATTATGGCCAGCATGGGACTTTGAAAAAATTCTGGACAGCATGGGACTTTGAAAATTTTCGGCCAGGCATCAGACTTAGAAAAAATTCTGGCCAGCATGGGACTTTGAAAATTTTCAGCCAGGCATCAGACTTAGAAAAAATTCTGGCCAGCATGGGACTTTGAAAAAATTCTGGCCAGCATGGGACTTTGAAAAAATTCTGGCCAGCATGGGACTGTAAATTTTCAGCCAGGCATCAGACTTAGAAAAAATTCTGGCCAGCATGGGACTTTGAAAAAATTCTGGACAGCATGGGACTTTGAAAATTTTCGGCCAGGCATCAGACTTAGAAAAAATTCTGGCCAGCATGGGACTTTGAAAATTTGACAATAAAAGCCACCCACATTCTACCCTCAGTGCCGAAGTGTCACAGTTAGTGCATGGAAGCGTCCCACAGTCCTCGAGTCCTTGTTCCTGTTGCCTTGTTGTTTTGCCTTGTTCCATTTGCCTGTTTTTTCCTCCCCAGTGGAGCGTTTTTAGTTCTCCACTTTTTGATCCCCCTTTCTCCTCTCAGTGTGAGAGGAGACAGCTGCTGACCGGCAATAAATCTGTTGCCTTTGTGGCCTACCTTTATCCTGCATCTGAGTCCTACCTCTCCTCGTCGTGTCAGTACACTTCGGCCAGCATGGACCCAGCAGGAAAGGTCGAGGCTGCGCTGCAGAGCCTAGAGGTCCGGCTTGCCAACCAGGAAAAGATTCAGCAAGCCGTGATTTCGGAGCTGAAGGAGCTGTCGAGCCAGGTCCACGAACTGGTGAGCCAATCGCGGCGTCGGGCTCCAGCCCCCACCGGACAGCTACCCCTCCCCGAACTCTCTGTCCCGACCACGTCATTCATCGGGGTAGGATTGAGACTGGCCTCCCCAGAACGATACTCCGGTGAACCTGGACAATGTCAGACCTTTCTCACGGAGTGTGACATCCATTTTGAACACTCACCACAGGCATTTTCCACAGCTCGGTCCCGGGTAGCCTTCATGGTGTCCCACCTGACTGGACGAGCTAAGACCTGGGCAACCGCGGAATGGGCCAGGGGCTCCTCGGTCTGCCAGAATGTACAGGATTTTCAAGCCGCCTTGCGCCAGGTCTTTGATCCCGACAACAATGACCGAGAGAAGGCACGAGCATTGAGCCGGCTCCAACAAGGCAAAGGACCCGTCAACGATTACGCAATCCGTTTTCGCACCTTGGCCACAAACAGTGGCTGGAATTCCACAGCATTACAGGACCATTTTCTGAAAGGACTCTCACCCGCCATCCAAGAACTCCTGATACCCGTGGACCTTCCCACCGACTTGGATGCTCTGATCTCCCTAGCGATCCGGGCTGATCATCGTCGACGGGAGTTGACCAAGTCCAGCGGCCACCATAGAAGGGTAGAACCAACCCCCTTGTCATCGCCAATGGAAATTGAAATGCCACAGCTCATCTTGCCTCCCCGACCTGCGCCAAGGGAAGTGCGGAACGTCGAGGAGGAACCCATGCAGCTTGGTCGGGCCCAGTTAACCACAGAGGAGCGACAGCGTCGCCGCCAAGAAGGCCGCTGCTTCTACTGTGGTGAACTTGGTCATCTGGTGGGAACTTGCACCGTGAAAAGAGGTTCACCGGTGAGTTTCCCGTCACCCCGACCTGTTAAGACACGAATCACGCAAGCCCAGATACGCCACCATGCTATGACCATTGACATGCCAGCACTCATCGACTCCGGTTCCGACGAGAGCCTCATGGACTGGGGCCTCGTTGAGCAAGTACGAGCCACCACCGAACCCCTTCCCCGGATCATCCAGGCCAGAGCCCTGAATGGCAAGGAGCTCTTCAACATCACCCACATCACCGAACCCCTGGAAGTACAAATTGGACAACATGTCGAGAATCTCCGTTTCCACGTAATCCAAGCTTCGTCTCCCACTTTGGTACTGGGATATCCTTGGCTACGTCAACACAACCCCCGAATTGACTGGAACTCCGGGAATATACTGGATTGGGGAAAAGATTGTAGGGATCACGTTTTGGACCAATCAGCGACCAGTGCATCCTCAGCCGCAGTCAACCTGGTCACCCTTGAGTCTCTCGCTCCTGAACCTCGCCAGTCACCGCCTCAAGCCCCCGAGTCTTGCCGGGCGCATCTCCAAGACCCTGAGCCACACCAAGTCTCTGCATCATGTCACGCCAAGTCTCTGCATCAGGTCACGCCAAGTCTCTGCATCACGCCGACCAAGCCAAAGCCGACCAAGCCAAAGCCGACCAAGCCAAAGCCGTCCACGCCAAAGCCGTCCACGCCAAAGCCGTCCACGCCAAAGCCGTCCACGCCAAAGCCGTCCACGCCAAAGTCTACCACACCACGCCAGGTCGGCCCAGCCTGGCCTGCCACGCCAAGTCTGCCCCGTCTGCCAAGCCAGCCAAGCCTGCCACGTCTCGCCAAGTCTGCCAAGCCTGTCACGCCAATTCTGCCACGTTTGCCAAGCCTGCCACGCCTCGTCAAGTCTGCCAAGCTTGCCACGCCACGTCTGCTACGCCTCGCCAAGTCACGTCAAGTCCGCCCGCGGACTCTTCTATCGGGAACATCCTGAACGGCCCCTTGTCTGGCTTCATGGTCGCCCTCCTGGACTGCCCTTTTGTCTGGGACGGAGGGGTGGGCCGTGTTCCCACCTCCGTGCCCCCTTCCGCCCGCCCTTGTTTTGGACTCTATGGGTCGGATGGCCGTCAGGAGCCGGCCATTGAGGGGGGGGTACTGTCACGCCGCCACCTGCGTGACAGGCCATGCTTTTATTTTGTTATCCATGTTTCCTGTATTATTGTGAAAATCCTAACTCTCCTATCACTCCAGGTCACTTACCCTTCCTGCCGCTCCATAATCACCGGTCCCCGCCCATGATTACGAACACCTGCCACCAATCAGACTGACAATAAAAGCCACCCACATTCTACCCTCAGTGCCGAAGTGTCACAGTTAGTGCATGGAAGCGTCCCACAGTCCTCGAGTCCTTGTTCCTGTTGCCTTGTTGTTTTGCCTTGTTCCTTTTGCCTGTTTTTTCCTCCCCAGTGGAGCGTTTTTAGTTCTCCACTTTTTGATCCCCCTTTCTCCTCTCAGTGTGAGAGGAGACAGCTGCTGACCGGCAATAAATCTGTTGCCTTTGTGGCCTACCTTTATCCTGCGTCTGAGTCCTACCTCTCCTCGTCGTGTCATGAACAAAATCTGATGTTGCATTTCAAAATAAAACTCATTTGAACATTGCAATCTCGACTATAATCCCTGATTTCAAAAAATCATTAAAAATTCATGGTTTGTTATCCCAGGACCAGACCAGTTCTAGGGGACACTACACCACCCCAGGTATCCAACCAAAGTACTTTGAACAAAATCTGATGTTGCATTTCAAAATAAAACTCATTTGAACATTGCAATCTCGACTATAATCCCTGATTTAAAAAAATCATTAAAAATTCATGGTTTGTTATCCCAGGACCAGACCAGTTCTAGGGGACACTACCCCACCCCAGGTATCCAACCAAAGTACTTTGAACAAAATCTGATGTTGCATTTCAAAATAAAACTCATTTGAAAATTGCAATCTCGACTATAATCCCTGATTTCAAAAAATCATTACAAATTCATGGTTTGTTATCCCAGGACCAGACCAGTTCTAGGGGACACTACACCACCCCAGGTATCCAACCAAAGTACTTTGAACAAAATCTGATGTTGCATTTCAAAATAAAACTCATTAGAAAATGAAATCTCGACATTAATCCCTGATTTCAAAAAATCATTAGAAATTCATGGTTTGTTATCCCAGGACCAGACCAGTTCTAGGGGACACTACACCACCCCAGGTATCCAACCAAAGTACTTTGAACAAAATCTGATGTTGCATTTCAAAATAAAACTCATTTGAACATTGCAATCTCGACTATAATCCCTGATTTCAAAAAATCATTAAAAATTCATGGTTTGTTATCCCAGAACCAGACCAGTTCTAAGGGACACTACACCACCCCAGGTATCCAGCCAAAGTACTTTGAACAAAATCTGATGTTGCATTTCAAAATAAAACTCATTTGAAAATGAAATCTCGACATTAATCCCTGATTTCAAAAAATCATTAAAAATTCATGGTTTGTTATCCCAGGACCAGACCAGGTCTAGGGGACACTACACCACCCCAGGTATCCAACCAAAGTACTTTGAACAAAATCTGATGTTGCATTTCAAAATAAAACTCATTAGAAAATGAAATCTCGACATTAATCCCTGATTTCAAAAAATCATTAAAAATTCATGGTTTGTTATCCCAGGACCAGACCAGTTCTAGGGGACACTACACCACCCCAGGTATCCAACCAAAGTACTTTGAACAAAATCTGATGTTGCATTTCAAAATAATACTCATTTGAACATTGCAATCTCGACTATTATTGTTGATTTTAAAAAAATCATTAAAAATTCATGCTTTGTTATCCCAGGAACAGACCAGTTCTAAGGGACACTACACCACCCCAGGTATCCAACCAAAGTACTTTGAACAAAATCTGATGTAGCATTTCAAAATAAAACTCAATTGAAAAATGAAATCTCGACATTAATCTAAATATTTTTTCTCATCTTAATATTAATGTGAATGTGGGTTGTACTTCTTTTTTTTTTCTTCCCACTGAGTGCCTCGATTTTAATTGAGTATTGATTGGAAAATTATGTTTTGGTTGTATTGTTTATATTAACCACTGCCTGAAATCAATGTTCAGTCCGTCTGTCCATCCATTGAGCAACACTGACGCAACGGATTCCAACATTGCTGCCAAAAAATTCAGGTATTTACAATGTATACTGCACTTCCATCTCTTCAAACAGTTGCTGTGGTGCTGACCTTCTCTATCATAGTCTGTACCTCAATGTAATGTACCCCTTTCATCACATATTCAGTACCATAAATGTATCTTCAAATAATTAAATTTATTTACTAGTGATAGACCAATCTTTTTTTTAGGGCCAATACCGATGCCGATTATTAGTGGTCAAGGTGGCTGATATCCGATATTTGGAGCCGATATTAATTTTCAGTAAAAAGGGGTGAAAGAAGATATTGGTGTCCACTTTTTAAAAAATATATAAATGGCAATCTTGACTTTGTTGTCATGTCTTATAGCATGTTTATTGAACAATTTTTCAGACCTGTCAAAATGTATCTTTTTTTCTTTTTTTCTTATCTTAGATAATAAACATCCCTTTTTAAATTTCTAATAAATGTTCAGAGAGAGCTTCCAAAGTCATAAGTACGTCTTAAAAAGTTAAATAGAAACTTAAACAAGGAAATACTATAGTTCTCTATCGTTTTCTACAAATAAAAAAAAAAGAAATCTTCACACTTAAATTTTCAAACTTTTTAAGAAAAAAATGGTTCACAAAGTTCGCAACATCAGCAGCTTCTCTTATAAAGTTAACTGAAAATTTAAGTAAATAGTTCTTTGTGATTAAAATGGTTTTAGGTTGATTTTTTTTATCGGCCGTCAGATTTTTAAAAAAGGCTGATACTGATATTCGTCAAAATGGCCAATATTCCCTACTATTTACACACTATTTTGAATTATTTTTACAGTGTGAAAGTTGTTGTTCTTGTGACCTTTATCAAACACAGTGAATACCTAATAATGAGGAGAACCTGCTATGGAAAGTCAGACTGGGTGGACAACAAATGGAAAGGAGGGTGTCTGTCCCATCCCACCCAGAAGGATGGCAATAGCTGTGGCGTTATTGTTACCTTGGTAATTAATATCTACTTTGTCATTAAATATTGGACAGTCACTGGTTGTGTATTTGGCTTATGTAGCTATATAATGAGTTACATACAAAAACAATCAGTTACACTATATGTTGCCTTGTATAAACTGTATTTATGAATTGTGTACCCTAAACAATTAGGTCAATCCCACAAGACAAGAAAAGCTGTTTGTGTTTCAGATGGCAATGGAACTGATGAAGGCTTTCCCAGACATTCCTTGCATGAAGTTCAGGACATCGAGTGTGGAAATGGCGTCTGAGAGAAGAAGACTGGCTTTAAAGATACTGAAAGAATCTGGTAGGCTATTTAAGAGTGATCACTAATCACCCATAATAAAACATTTTTTCTGCAGTTGTATCATCAATACATTGATTGGCCAAACAATTCTTATGAATACAGGTACATGCTTAATTAATATTAAGTCTTTAACACAACGGATTATCCTGAATGACATTACTTATGCAGTTGTTCATGCAATGTACCACAATGTGTGACTATATGAAAGATATGTCTGTATTCTTTCTCCACAGATGAATTTAAAATTTCAATAACAATTTCAAACAGCATACCTACAGGACTGTGAATTAAAAAAAAATAAAATAAATTATATATACATTAACTGATATTTGCTTTCATTATGTTGTAGTATTTGATATCTCCATACACTGTGGCATGTGTTCAATGACCAAACCGCCTGGAACAGGTCCTCCTGTAACACACTGGGTGAGTTTTACTTTGCAAGATCATATTATGTATTTGAATATATTTTTTTCATTTAGTCCTGCTGTATATTAGTGGCACATTAGTTTGTGAAGTCCATAGAAGTTAGATTTGTTCAGGTTTTGGAAAATACAATTTGTAGTGAGTAATTAAAAAAAAAAAAAAAAACATGTTATCGAGTTGTCCTTGTTAAAATTTGCCCATACGTATTGTTGCATTAAAGTGTTTTGTAATAATTTGTTTTTCAATTTTTCCTCTGATTAGATCCAATGTAACGGCTGCGGAAGGTGGTACCATGTGCAGTGCCTAGGAATGACATCACAAGAATTGAGAAATGTCCGAAAACGAGACTGGTTTTGCCCTTTATGCCAAATGTGAATTAGTGTTATCATGATACCAAAATCTTTTGTTGGTGCCTCAATAAAAATCTAAAACATCAGCAAAAGCAGCATTAAAAATGACAAAAGAATTTCATATGTATATATATATATATATATATGTATGTATATATTGTATGTGCTTTCACATTGAATGTCATATTGTTAAATTACTGTATTTGACTGCATTTGATGTCATCCGTTTAAATATTGATCAGACAGTGGCACTCCGATGACTCAAAAACGTTGCTTGAGTGTGTGTGCGTGTTTCCGCTCTTCTCCATTCCACTCCCATAATAATACTAATGATATAGTAATAAAATAATAGTGTCCCTTAGAACTGGTCTGGTTCTGGGATAACAAACCATGAATTTTTAATGATTTTTTGAAATCAGGGATTAATGTCGAGATTTCATTTTCAAATGAGTTTTATTTTGAAAGCAACATCAGATTTTGTTCAAAGTACTTTGGTTGGATACCTGGGGTGGTGTAGTGTCCCCTAGAACTGGTCTGGTCCTGGGATAACAAACCATGAATTTTTAATGATTTTTTGAAATCAGGGATTATAGTCGAGATTGCAATGTTCAAATGAGTTTTATTTTGAAATGCAACATCAGATTTTGTTCAAAGTACTTTGGCTGGATACCTGGGGTGGTGTAGTGTCCCTTAGAACTGGTCTGGTCCTGGGATAACAAACCATGAATTTTTAATGATTTTTTGAAATCAACAATAATAGTCGAGATTTCCTTTTCAAATGAGTTTTATTTTGAAATGCAACATCAGATTTTGTTCAAAGTACTTTGGTTGGATACCTGGGGTGGTGTAGTGTCCCCTAGAACTGGTCTGTTCCTGGGATAACAAAGCATGAATTTTTAATGATTTTTTGAAATCAACAATAATAGTCGAGATTGTAATGTTCAAATGAGTATTATTTTGAAATGCAACATCAGATTTTGTTCAAAGTACTTTGGCTGGATACCTGGGATGGTGTAGTGTCCCTTAGAACTGGTCTGGTCCTGGGATAACAAACCATGAATTTTTAATGATTTTTTTAAATCAACAATAATAGTCGAGATTTCATTTTCAAATGAGTTTTATTTTGAAATGCAACATCAGATTTTGTTCAAAGTACTTTGGCTGGATACCTGGGGTGGTGTAGTGTCCCCTAGAACTGGTCTGGTCCTGGGATAACAAACCATGAATTTTTAATGATTTTTTGAAATCAGGGATTATAGTCGAGATTGCAATGTTCAAATGAGTTTTATTTTGAAATGCAACATCAGATTTTGTTCAAAGTACTTTGGCTGGATACCTGGGATGGTGTCGTGTCCCTTAGAACTGGTCTGTTCCTGGGATAACAAACCATGAATTTTTAATGATTTTTTGAAATCAGGGATTATAGTCGAGATTGCAATGTTCAAATGAGTTTTATTTTGAAATGCAACATCAGATTTTGTTCAAAGTACTTTGGCTGGATACCTGGGGTGGTGTAGTGTCCCTTAGAACTGGTCTGGTCCTGGGATAACAAACCATGAATTTTTAATGATTTTTTTAAATCAACAATAATAGTCGAGATTGCAATGTTCAAATGAGTAACAACACTGGACCGAACCCGAACAACCCTTAGCCAGACAGCCAGCTGTTGGCCATACCGAACCCGAACTGGAGTAAATGGCGTGGGAGCAAATCACTGTGATACGCATGCAAGAAAATAAAATCACACATTTTTAATGTACTTGTTGCTGTTATAATTAAATAACTAATTAATAATAATATAATAATAATAATAATAATATTTAGAAAAAATGTCCTAGATTATACAAGATCTCAGCTGTTCTAATAGAATAGAAATAACCACTAACCTATATGATTTAACCTGCAAAAGGAAGTCATTTAAAGACGTCCCACACTTGGGTTTAATACAGGTACAGGCAGATAGATAGATAGATAGATAGATAGATAGATAGATAGATAGATAGATAGATAGATAGATAGATAGATAGATAGATAGATAGATAGATAGATAGATAATTGTTCAATAGGCCTACGTATAATGTAACGTATGTTTCAACAGAGCCCATGCTCTTTTAATAATTGTTTGATACATATTTACCTAATGTTTTCTAAATCAAACGCCTGATCAAATAAACACATCAAGTTAGGTATCAAATAAGGAAGTACTTCCTCAGTTAAGGTCAAAAGAAAGAATGCACTTACCCCTCAGGGGTCTTCCTCTTATAATGAATGGCATTCTGTCACCTGCCTTTCCACTGAGGCCTCATAGTGCTGTACTGTTGTGCCTTCACTGTGCTGCTATTCCAGAGAAAATGAGTTGTCCGAGCTGCGCTGGAAGGTTACCAGTGATTGGATTACCTGTGCTTGTATGAGGGATAACCGGTTGCGCGTAATCCTTCCATTATAATCCCTGCTCCAGTGTCCACTCAACAGAAAAAAAAAAGTGAAGCAGTAGCTCAACTGGGACAAGGCAGTGTGTGCATTGAGCAAATGTTCTAAATGACTACGGTTAAAATCCAGTGTTTGGGTGCAATTCACATGATTTCCTAAGTACTAATCAAATGTGGTTTCTCCCTTCAAAGAGAACAGGCTTATCGTGGGAAATGCCTGCCACTACACTTCATGTCATAGAGTATTGCACAATAGGCTATGTAAATGTTTGTTTGTTTGTTTGTTTGTTTTTATGCACTGCAATGCTCTGGTGTTGCGTAATATGTAACTATTCCAATTAATTTAAGCAGATATTTAAAATATAGTTTTTTGACTAGTGTGTACTGGCTTTAATTTGACAGTACTTCTGAAACACGCTCATCTACCTCCGGCTATAGCGGAAGTTAAAGGTGCCCTTTTGATTTGTGTCCGTGTGGGAGCAACAATTGCATCCAAGATGGACACCGCAAATGCTGGCCATATGATGAGCTTAGCAGCTCTTCAGAGACAAGACCCATATATCAACACTTTGCTTGACGTTACCGGCCAGGTGGCCCTCTACAACTTCAATTCCAAAGCCAACGAATGGGTGAGTTTGTGAAACAAAAACGAAAGCGAGAGCGAGGAAGAAGCCCCGACATCGGAAAACTAACTTGGCATGTCGAACCTAACGCTGCATAAAAACAACATCGTGAGCTGTGTTAAGTTCCGTAAACAATAAATGTTTGAGTGACATTGTTACAAATATAATAAATGTCACAATATCACAAGGGTGTTTTTTGATATGTTTGTGCTACGTTGGCTACTGTCACAATGTTTTGTAAAGAGAATAGACACGAATGCTGGCTTCCAGACTTCTGGGAAATAGGATAAAACGTTGCCATAGATAGTAGTAAATAAACAAATGGGAAAAAAAATGCAACGGGCATATCCAAGTTGAGACATGAAATGTATATACAACAAAATAATATAATGCCATATTTATATTGTGTATTTAAAACACTGATTTTCAAATAGTAAAGGGGTGACATATTTTGTAATTACTTTTTGTTAGGGTTGGGCGACATGACGACTGGTCAAAAAATAAAATAAAATCTCAATTCCCCTCTTCTCAATTGAATCCCAATGCAAAACAGTAGTACTGTATCTCTATGAGGGCTCGGTTTTAGTTGGGCAGGGAGGACTCCAGCCCACGAGTCTTCACTCAACAACAGTCCTATGTATGCATATCACAAATGTTTTTACAGCCCTAAATCAAATTATTTATTAATTAATTTATTTTTTATTTAAATTGACCTATTTCTTATGATTAACACCATCACTGACTGATTACAGGAGAAGAACGAAATTGAGGGCACCCTGTTTGTTTATACGAGGTAAGAATGTAATAATTGGAATAAATTCCTATCACGTGTTTAACTGTATAATTTCAAATTTTGTATTTAATGCATCTGTTTTGGACACTATGTGTGCAAACAAATAAGATAAGCCAATGGAAACCGAATCCATTGTCTGTAAATGTCCTACCAAGGTCTGCTTCCCCTTACCATGGCTTCACCATCATGAACCGACTGAGCACAGAGAACCTGGTCGAGCCAATCAACAAAGACCTGGAGTTCCAGCTTCAGGAGCCTTTCCTTCTCTACAAGAATGGCAACAGTGAGTACTATACAGTCACAGTACAATACATCTCTATAAGAGGAGAAATGTACATTGACATTATTTATCCCACCAGTGTGTGATACAGTGAATTTACTGCTGTTTGTCTACTGCAGAGATATTTGTGTGCAAAATGCATGATACAGTTTGATTTGGAGTAAAGTACAATTGTGTTTTGTGCGCCAGTCGCCTTTCATAATGAGTGTAATGTTTTTGAGCAAGTGACACAGGCGAGCCTCTAAGTTCACATACAGGAAGACCCTTGGTGGGCCTCCAATTTGCTCATATATAAAAAGTGCTGTCAAAATTAAAGTGTTAATTAATTTTAATTAATTAATTAGAAAAAAATCACATTAATCATCTATAAATGCACATTAATCACGCTATTAATTTTGAACACACATCATCCTTTATCTTGACAACAGATTGGCTACGTTAAAAGGTAGCACAGGTTGTGTTTGAGCAATAAACATTACATGCATTAAAGTACATCCATCCATCCATCTTCTTCCGCTTATCCGGGGTCGGGTCGCGGGGGCAGCAGCTTCAGGAGGGAAACCCAGACTTCCCTCTCCCCAGCCACTTCAACCAGCTCCTCCGGCGGGATCCCGAGGCGTTCCCAGGCCAGCCGAGAGACATAGTCTCTCCAGCGTGTCCTGGGTCGTCCCCGGGGCCTCCCGCCAGTGGGACATGCCCGGAACACCTCCCCAGGGAGGCGTCCAGGAGGCATCCGAACCAGATGCCCGAGCCACCTCAGCTGGCTCCTCTCAACGCGGAGGAGCAGCGGCTCGACTCTGAGTCCCTCCCGGATGACCGAGCTTCTCACCCTATCTAAGGGAGAGCCCGGACACCCTGCGGAGGAAGCTCATTTCGGCCGCTTGTATCCGGGATCTCGTTCTTTCGGTCACGACCCACAGCTCGTGACCATAGGTGAGGGTTGGAACGTAGATCGACCGGTAAATCGAGAGCTTTGCCTTTTGGCTCAGCTCTTTCTTCACCACGACGGACCGATACAGAGTCCGCATCACTGCAGACGCTGCACCGATCCGCCTGTCGATCTCCCGCTCCATCCCACCCTCACTCGTGAACAAGACCCCAAGATACTTGAACTCCTCCACTTGGGGCAGGATCTCATCCCCGACCTGAAGACGACACTCCACCCTTTTCCGACTGAGGACCATGGTCTCGGATTTGGAGGTGCTGATCCTCATCCCAGCCGCTTCACACTCGGCTGCGAACCGCTCCAGTGAGAGCTGAAGGCCCCGGCCTGATGAAGCCAACAGCACCACATCATCTGCAAAGAGCAGAGATGCAATGTTGAGGCCACCAAACCGGAACCCCTCCACGCCTCGGCTGCGCCTAGAAATTCTGTCCATAAAAGTTATGAACAGAATCGGTGACAAAGGGCAACCTTGGCGGAGTCCAACCCTCACCGGAAACGAATCCGACTTACTGCCGGCAATGCGGACCAAACTCTGGCAACGGTCGTACAGGGACCGAACAGCCCGTATCAAGGGGCCCGGCACCCCGTACTCCCGAAGCACCCCCCACAGAACTCCCCGAGGGACACGGTCGAACGCCTTCTCCAAATCCACAAAACACATGTGGACTGGTTGAGCGAACTCCCACGCACCCTCGAGGATCCTGCGGAGGGTGTAGAGCTGGTCCACTGTTCCACGGCCAGGACGAAAACCACACTGCTCCTCCTGAATCCGAGATTCGACCTCCCGACGGACCCTCCTCTCCAGCACCCCTGAATAGACCTTACCAGGGAGGCTGAGGAGTGTGATCCCTCTGTAGTTGGAACACACCCTCCGGTCCCCCTTCTTAAAAAGGGGGACCACCACCCCGGTCTGCCAATCCAGAGGCACTGTCCCCGATGTCCACGCGATGTTGTAGAGGCGTGTCAACCACGACAGCCCCCCAACATCCAGAGTCTTTAGGAACTCCGGGCGGATCTCATCCACCCCCGGGGCCCTGCCACCGAGGAGCTTTCCAACCACCTCAGTGACTTCGACCCCAGAGATAGGAGAGCCCACCCCAGAGTCCCAAGACTCTGCTTCCTCAAAAGGAGACGTGTTGGTGGAATTGAGGAGGTCTTCGAAGTATTCCCCCCACCGCTTCACGACGTCCCGAGTCGAGGTCAGCAGCACCCCATCGCCACTATAAACAGTGTTAACGGTGCACTGCTTTCCCCTCCTGAGACGCCGGATGGTGGACCAGAATTTCCTCGAAGCCGTCCGGAAGTCGTTTTCCATGGCCTCACCTAATTCCTCCCATGCCCGAGTTTTTGCCTCAGCAACCGCCGAAGCCGCGTTCCGCTTGGCCATCCGGTACCCGTCAGCTGCCTCCGGAGTCCGACAGGCCAAAAAGGCCCGATAGGACTCCTTCTTCAGCTTGACGGCATCCCTTACCGCTGGTGTCCACCAGCGGGTTCGAGGATTGCCGCCACGACAGGCACCGACCACCTTACGGCCACAGCTCCGATCGGCCGCCTCAACAATGGAGGCGCGGAACATGGCCCATTCGGACTCAATGTCCCCCGCCTCCCCCGAGACAAGGGAGAAGCTCTGCCGGAGGTGGGCATTGAAACTCTTTCTGACAGGGGATTCCGCCAGACGTTCCCAGCAAACCCTCACAATACGTTTGGGTCTGACAGGTCGGACCGGCATCTTCCCCCACCATCGGAGCCAACACACCACCAGGTGGTGATCAGTTGACAGCTCCGCCCCTCTCTTCACCCGAGTGTCCAAAACATGCGGCCGCAAATCCGATGACACGACTACAAAGTCGATCATCGAACTGCGGCCTAGGGTGTCCTGGTGCCAAGTGCACATATGGACACCCTTATGCTTGAACATGGTGTTCGTTATGGACAAACCGTGACGAGCACAGAAGTCCAATAACAGAACACCGCTCGGGTTCCGATCAGGGGGGCCGTTCCTCCCAATCACGCCCCTCCAGGTCTCACTGTCATTCTCCACGTGAGCGTTGAAGTCCCCCAGCAGGACGAGGGAGTCCCCAGAGGGAGCGCTCTCCAGCACACCCTCCAAGGACTCCAAAAAGGGTGGGTACTCTGAACTGCTGTTTGGTGCATATGCACAAACAACAGTCAGGACCCGTCCCCCCACCCGAAGGCGGAGGGAAGCAACCCTCTCGTCCACCGGGGTAAACCCCAACGTACAGGCGCCGAGCCGGGGGGCAATAAGTATGCCCACACCTGCTCTGCGCCTCACACCATGGGCAACTCCAGAGTGGAAGAGAGTCCAACCCCTCTCAAGAGGACTGGTACCAGAGCCCAAGCTGTGTGTGGAGGCGAGTCCGACTATGTCTAGTCGGAACTTCTCTGCCTCACACACCAGCTCGGGCTCCTTCCCTGCCAGAGAGGTGACATTCCATGTCCCAAGAGCCAGTTTCTGTAGCCGGGGGTCGGTCCGCCAAGGTCTCCTCCCTTGGCCGCCACCCAGCCTACACTGCACCCGACCCCTTTGGCCCCTCCCACCGGTGGTGAGCCCGTGGGAAGGGGGACCCACGTTGCCTCTTCGGGCTGTGCCCGGCCGGGCCCCATGGGTGCAGGCCCGGCCACCAGGCGCTCGCCAGCGAGCCCCGCCTCCAGGCCTGGCTCCAGAGGGGGGCCCCGGTGACCCGCGTCCGGGCGAGGGAAACGCTTCTCCAAATATCGTCGTCATCATAGGGGTCTTCTGAGCCGTTCTTAGTCTGGCCCCTCACCTAGGACCTGTTTGCCATGGGTGACCCTACCAGGGGCATAAAGCCCCAGACAACATAGCTCCTAGGGTCATTGGAACACGCAAACCCCTCCACCACGTTAAGGTACCGGCTCACGGAGGGGCCATTAAAGTACAGCATTTAATAAATGTTTGTGTATGACATTCAGAATATTTGGTCATATCAAACTAATGTGTTTTTTTTTTTCATTTTAAATTATGCCAGTAATTAACTGATTAGAAAAAGAGGAGGATGAGAGTGTGTAGTGGATCAAAAAATGTTGACGACGTCTTCATAACATTAAATGTCAAAAGAATTAACACATAAAGGGTGCTCTTCAAATTTGGCCGTCAAAAAATGTTAATGAAAAGGCTTTTTAATTAAGCAATTAATCGTGATTCATCAAAAATATAAGGTATTACCGGTAATCTGATTTTTAAAAATGCATCGTTTGACAGCTCTAATATATATGTATTTTGAGAACCGCTATTGCCGTTGATGTGGTCGCGGTTCACATAGCTAACTTGTCAAGGACTCAATCGCTACTGAATGCACCGTTTACTGTACAGTTAATTGGGGGCCCTTTTGCTCTTAGGCCTTGTTCAGGTCATCAGCCCCAAATTCGATTTTTGTCATATCCAGCTTGTATCTGTCTTGGTTTTTGGAAGTCTGCGCAGCAAAAATCACGTAGAATCTGATATACAATAGATGGGAGTGCTGCTATAATGCTATCATCGCACTTATGACCAATATTAGTCATAAGTGCGATGATTTGGTTTCTCCTAGCTCTATGCAGTGCAATATAAAAATGTCTACTGTATAATTACAACAATTTGCTTATTAGGGCCCGAGCAGCGACCGCTGCAAGGTCCCTATTGTTTTTGTAAAAATTATTATTATTAGGGCCCGAGCAGCGACTGCTGCGAGGTCCCTATTGTTTTTGTAAAAATTATTATTAGGGCCCGAGCAGCTACCGCTGCGAGGTCCCTATTGTTTTTCGATCGGATTATTAGGGCCCGAGCAGCGGCGGCGGCGGTGCCGCTGCGAGGCCCTATTGTTTTTGTAGGAATTCTTCTTCTTATTAGGGCCCGAGCAGCGGCGGTGCCGCTGCGAGGCCCTATTGTTTTTGTAGGAATTCTTCTTATTATTAGGGCCCGAGCAGCGGCGGCGGCGGTGCCGCTGCGAGGCCCTAGTGTTTTTGTAGGAATTCTTCTTATTATTATTAGGGCCCGAGCAGCGACCGCTGCGAGGTCCCTATTGTTCCTGAAGGAATTCTTCTTCTTCTTCTTCTTTTTCTTTGTTATTATTCTTTTCCGCAAACAACCACATTTTTGAGGCACTAAACATGAACGAAAACTCACCAAACTTTACATGCAGATCGGGCCTGGCGAAAAATTTTATATTTTAAAGTCGCCATACATGATAACAGAAAAATGGCTCTGTAGCGCCACCTACATAGGTTTAACGGATCCCTGTCCCGCTACGATTGTCCTATGGCTACGAAAATTGTGTGGCACCTGTAGCACATCCAGATGAACAAAAACCTCTTTGATATGTGTACCCTAAAATAGACAGGAAATGAGGTATGAGTATTTGAATGTCCAATTTTGGCCCATTTTTGCACATTTAAAGGGGTCATACTTTTGCCCGCTTCTCCTACACGGTTAAGCCGATTGACTTCAAACTTGGGCTGTACCATCTCAACACCTGGGACAACATCATGGTAAAAAATCTAAAGTTTTTGACATACTATATGACGGTGGCGGGGCATCAAATTTACAGTTTCAAAATTCTTACTTAACGAAGCATTGCCGGTGGTATGTTTAATCTAGAGCTACGAAAATTGGTACACATATGTAACAGACTATGATCTACAAAAAAGCCTGTTGGTGCCATATGCTAAACCTAACAGGAAGTCCGGCAGAGGCGAGGCATCAAATTTTGTGTTTCAAAATTCTTACTTAATGAAGCATTCCCGGCTGTACATTTCACCTAGAGTTACCAAAATTTGAAGACATATGTAACAGCCCTCAAGGTACAAAAAACTCTTTTTGAAACATATGCTAAACCGAACAGGAAGTCCGCCATTTTGATTTACTTTGGAACGTGTTGCCATTTTTTGGGCCATTTCATAGGGGTCTTATTTTAACGAACTCCTCCTACAGAGTTTATCCGATCATCTCCAAACTTGGTGTGATTCATCTTAAGATGTTGAAGATGAAAAGTTATTGAAAGCTTTTTATTTCGTCGCACGCTGTTGCCGTGGCATGCACAGTTTGCAAAGGAAAAAATTCCTTCTTAATGAAGCATTCCCAGTTGTACGAAGCAGCTAGAGCTACGAAAATTTGGAGACAAATGTAACAGCCCACGATGTACAAAAAAGTCTCTTGGTGCCATGTGCTAAACCCAACAGGAAGTCCGCCATTTTGATTTACGTTGGGATTTGTAGCCATTTTTTGTGGCCTTTTTTAGGGGTCATATTTTAACGAACTCCTCCTACAAAATTTATCCGACTGTCTTCAAACTTGGTGTGCTTCATCTTAAGATGTTTAAGATGCAAAGTTATCGAAAGTTATTTATTTTTTCGCATGCCGTTGTCATGGCGATGCATTGTTTGCCAAGTAAAATGCTGATTTTTTTTTTTGGTCTAAACATTTGCAAAAACTCATGAAACTTTACACACACATCAGGCTTGTCATAAGCGTGAATATTTTAGAGATTTCTTATTCAATTTGCAATAAATGGTTCAATAGCGCCCTCTAGACATTTTTATGAAGCTTTTGCAAATGTTTTGTGTTTTATGATTCAGCTAGATTTGTAAAAATTGGGATACCTATCAGCCTAAGACTTACAAAAAGGTTTCTAAAGCCATATGCTGAATCAAACAGGAAGTCTGCCATTTTTGGGGGTCTTTTATAGGGGTCATATTTTCAACAGAACTTATCAGATCGTCTTCATTCTTTGGCGTGTTTCATCTTAAGATATTTAAGATGAAAAGTTATTGAATGTTTTTATTTTGTCACAAGCCTTTGCTGTAGCCATGCATTGTTTGTGAAGAAAAATGCTTTTTTGAGAGTCTAAATATGGGCGAAAACTCACAAAACTTTGCACACACACCAGACCTGTCTGGAACATGAATATTTTATTTAGAGATTTGTTGTGCA
This sequence comes from Festucalex cinctus, assembly GCF_051991245.1. Taxonomy (NCBI): domain Eukaryota; kingdom Metazoa; phylum Chordata; class Actinopteri; order Syngnathiformes; family Syngnathidae; genus Festucalex; species Festucalex cinctus. The sequence continues at coordinate 42,026,705 of NC_135412.1, read as the reverse complement.
ATTTGTAATAAATGGCTCAATAGCGCCCTCTAGACATTTTTATGAAGTGTTTCCGATTATATGATACAGCTAGATGTGTGAATATTGGCAGGCATGCCTAATATATTCAAAAAGTATTCTATATAGCCATGTGCCAATCCATTTTGATTTTATTTTGTTAATTGTGCATCATTTTTGGCCTTTCCATGAAACTTTACAAACACAAAGCATGGCAAAAACGTTTACAATTTAGATGGTTTCCTATTTGACAGTACCCCAACATGCCACGACCCCGACGTGCAAATACCCCAACGTGGCCCGGGTTGCGAGGGCCCTTTATAGCTGCTCGCAGCTCTAGTTAGGGCCCGAGCAGCGGCGGCGGCGGTGCCGCTGCGAGGCCCTATTGTTTTTGTAGGAATTCTTCTTATTAGGGCCCGAGCAGCGGCGGCGGCGGTGCCGCTGCGAGGCCCTATTGTTTTTGTAGGAATTCTTCTTCTTATTATTGTTATTATTATTATTAGGGCCCGAGCAGCGGCGGCGGCGGTGCCGCTGCGAGGCCCTATTGTTTTTGTAGGAATTATTATTATTATTATTATTATTATTATTATTATTATTATTATTCTCCGCAAACAATCGCATTTTTGAGACGCTAAACGTGAACGAAAACTCACCAAACTTTACACGCACATCAGGCCTGGCGAAAAATTTGATATTTTAAAGTCGCCATACATGATAACAGAAAAATGGCTCCATAGCGCCACCTACATAGGTTAAACGGATCCCTGTCCCGCTACGATTGTCCTATGGCGACGAAAATTGTGTGGCACCCGTAGCACATCCAGATGAACAAAAACCTCTTTGATGTGTGTACCCTAAAATAGACAGAAAGTGAGGTATGATCATCTGAATGTCCAATTTTGGCCCAGTTTTGCACATTTACAGGGGTCATACTTTTGCCCGCTTCTCCTACACGGTTAACCCGATTGACTTCAAACTTGGGATGGACCATCTCAACACCTGGGACAACATCATTGTAAAAAATCTAAAGTTTTTGATATACTATATGACGGCGGCGACGCATCAAATTTAGAGTTTAAAAATTCTTACTTCACGAAGCATTGCCGGTTGTACGTTTAATCTAGAGCTACGAAAATTTGTACACATATGTAAAAGGCTATGACCTACAAAAAACTCTTTTTGAACCATATGCTAAACCTCACAGGAAGTCCGCCATTTTGATTTATTTTGGAACGTGTTGCCATTTTTTTGGCCATTTCATTGGGGTCTTATTTTAACGAACTCCTCCTACAGTGTTTATCCGATCATCTTCAAACTTGGTGTGATTCATCTTAAGATGTTGAAGATGAAAAGATATTGAAACCTTTGTATTTCGTCGCACGCTGTTGTCATGGCATGCACTGTTTGCAAAGGAAAAAAAATATCCTTAAAGAAGCATTCCCATTTGTACGAAGCAGCGAGAGCTACGAAAATTTGTAGACATATGTAACAGCCCAAGATGTACAAAAAAGTCTCTTGGTGCCCTGTGCTAAACCCAACAGGAAGTCCCCCAGGGGCCGGGCATCACATTTTGAGCTAAAAAACTCCTCTTTAACAAAGCATACCCGGCTGTACGTTTCACCTAGAGTTACCAAAATTTGTAGAGGTATATAACAGCCCTCGAGGTACAAAAAACTCTTTTTGAACCATATGCTAAACCTAACAGGACGTCCGCCATTTTGATTTACTTTGGAATGTGTTGCCATTTTTTGGGCCATTTCGTAGGGGTCTTATTTTAACGAACTCCTCCTACAGAGTTTATCCGATCATCTTCAAACTTGGTGTGACTCATCTTAAGATGTTGAGGATGAAAAGTTATTGAAAGCTCTTTATTTCGTCGCACGCTGTTGTCGTGGCATGCACTTTTTGCAAAGGAAAAAAATCCTTCTTAATGAAGCATTCCCAGTTGTACGAAGTAGCTAGAGCTACAAAAATTTGTAGACATATGTAACAGCCCACAATGTACAAAAAAGTCTCTTGGTGCCATGTGCTAAACCCAACAGGAAGTCCCCCAGGGGCCGGGCATCACATTTTGAGCTAGAAAACTCCTCTTTAACGAAGCATTCCCGGTTGTACGTTTCACCTAGCGCGATGATAATTTGCAGGCATACATAAGAGCCTACGATGTACAAAAAAGTCTCTTGGAACCATGTGCTAAACCAAACAGGAAGTCCGCCATTTTGATTTACGATGGGATTTGTTGCCATTTTTTGTGGCCTTTTTCAGGGGTCATATTTTAACGAACTCCTCGTACAAAGTTCATCCGACCGTCTTCAAACTTGGTGTCTTTCATCGTAAGATGTTTAAGATGCAAAGTTATCGCAAGTTTTATTTTGTCGCACGCTGCTGCTATAGCGATGCATTGTTTGCCAAGTAAAGTGCTGCTTTGTTTTTTTATCTGTACATGTGTGAAAACTCATGAAACTTTGCAAACACATCAGACTTGTCATGAACATGAATTTTTAGAGATTTATTGTGCAATTTGCAATAAATAGCGCCCTCTAGACATTTTTATGAAGTATTTCCGATTGTATGATTCTGCTAGATTTGTGAAAATTAGGACAGACCCCTATCAGCAGAATACCTACAAAAAAGTATTATGTAGCCATTTGCCAAACCAAAGAGGAAGTCCGCTATTTTGATTTTATTTTGGGAATTATACATCATTTTTGGCCTCTTTCATTAAACTTTGCACAAACAAGGCATGGAAAAAACTAACATTTTAAATGGTCCTTGTTCCATGTAACAGTACCCCAACGTGCCAGTACCCTGACGTGCAAGTAACCCAACGTTGTGCTCAATAGCGCCCTCTATGCATTTTTATGGAGCATTTCCAATTTTATGATTCAAGCGATACACAACTAAAGATGACTTGACCTAGATTTGTGAAAACTGGGAGGCATACCTATTAGCTTAAGACCTACAAAAAGTATTCTGTAGCCGTATGCTAAACCTAAAAGGAAGTCCGCCATTTTGAATTTATTTTGGGAATTGCACACCATCTTTGGCCTTTTGCACTCACAAAGCTTGTCAAAAACATTTTAGATGGTCCTTGTCCGATTTGACAGTACCCCAACGTGCCAGTACCCCGACGTGCAAGTACCCCAACGTGGCCCAGGTTGCGAGGGCCCTTTATAGCTGCTCGCAGCTCTAGTTATTATTATTATTCTCCGCAAACAATCGCATTTTTGAGACGCTAAACGTGAACGAAAACTCACCAAACTTTACACGCACATCAGGCCTGGCGAAAAATTTGATATTTTAAAGTCGCCATACATGATAACAGAAAAATGGCTCCATAGCGCCACCTACATAGGTTAAACGGATCCCTGTCCCGCCACGATTGACCTATGGAGACGAAAATTGTGTGGCACCCGTAGCACATCCAGATGAACAAAAACCTCTTTGATGTGTGTACCCTAAAATAGACAGAAAGTGAGGTATGATCATCTGAATGTCCAATTTTGGCCCAGTTTTGCACATTTACAGGGGTCATACTTTTGCCCGCTTCTCGTACACGGTTAACCCGATTGACTTCAAACTTGGGATGGACCATCTCAACACCTGGGACAACATCATTGTAAAAAATCTAAAGTTTTTGATATACTATATGATGGCGGCGACGCATCAAATTTAGAGTTTAAAAATTCTTACTTCACGAAGCATTGCCGGTTGTACGTTTAATCTGGAGCTATGAAAATTGGTACACATATGTAACAGGCTATGACCTACAAAAAACTCTTTTTGAACCATATGCTAAACCTCACAGGAAGTCCACCATTTTGATTTATTTTGGAACGTGTTGCCATTTTTTTGGCCATTTCATTAGGGTCTTATTTTAACGAACTCCTCCTACAGTGTTTATCCGATCATCTTCAAACTTGGTGTGATTCATCTTAAGATGTTGAAGATGAAAAGTTATTGAAAGCTTTGTATTTCGTCGCACGCTGTTGTCATGGCATGCACTGTTTGCAAAGGAAAAAAAATATCCTTAAAGAAGCATTCCCATTTGTACGAAGCAGCGAGAGCTACGAAAATTTGTTGACATATGTAACAGCCCAAGATGTACAAAAAAGTCTCTTGGTGCCCTGTGCTAAACCCAACAGGAAGTCCCCCAGGGGCCGGGCATCACATTTTGAGCTAAAAAACTCCTCTTTAACAAAGCATACCCGGCTGTATGTTTCACCTAGAGTTACCAAAATTTGTAGAGGTATATAACAGCCCTCGAGGTACAAAAAACTCTTTTTGTACCATATGCTAAACCGAACAGGAAGTCCGCCATTTTGATTTACTTTGGAACGTGTTGCCATATTTTGGGCCATTTCATAGGGGTCTTATTTTAACGAACTCCTCCTACAGAGTTTATCCGATCATCTCCAAACTTGGTGTGATTCATCTTAAAATGTTGAAGATGAAAAGTTATTGAAAGCTTTTTATTTCGTCGCACGCTGTTGCCGTGGCATGCACAGTTTGCAAAGGAAAAAAATTCCCTCTTAATGAAGCATTCCCAGTTGTACGAAGCAGCTAGAGCTACGAAAATTTGGAGACAAATTTAACAGCCCACGATGTACAAAAAAGTCTCTTGGTGCCATGTGCTAAACCCAACAGGAAGTCCCGTAGGGGCCGGTCATCACATTTTGAGGTAAAAAACTCCTCTTTAACGAAGCATTCCCGGTTGTACGTTTCACCTAGCGCTATGATAATTTGCAGGCATACATAAGTGCCCACGATGTACAAAAAAGTCTCTTGGAACCATATGCTAAACCAAACAGGAAGTCCGCCATTTTGATTTACGTTGGGATTTGTAGCCATTTTTTGTGGCCTTTTTCAGGGGTCATATTTTAACGAACTCCTCGTACAAAGTTCATCCGACCGTCTTCAAACTTGGTGTGTTTCATCTTAAGATGTTTAAGATACAAAGTTATCGGAAGTTATTTATTTTGTCGCACGCCGTTTCATGGCGATGGATTGTTTGCCAAGTAAAATGCTGCTTTTTTTTTTTTGGTCTAAACATGTGCAAAAACTCATGAAACTTTACACACACATCAGGCTTGTCATAAGCATGAATATTTTAGAGATTTCTTATTAAATTTGCAATAAATGCTTCAATAGCGCCCTCTAGACATTTTTATGAAGTCTTTCCGATTATATGATTCAGCTAGATGTGTGAATATTGGCAGGCATGCTTAATATATTCAAAAAGTATTCTATATAGCCATGTGCCAATCCATTTTGATTTTATTTTGTTAATTGTGCATCATTTTTGGCCTTTCCATGAAACTTTACAAACACAAAGCATGGCAAAAACGTTGAAAATTTAGATGGTTTCCTATTTGACAGTACCCCAACATGCCAGTACCCCGACGTGCAAATACCCCAACGTGGCCCGGGTTGCGAGGGCCCTTTATAGCTGCTCGCAGCTCTAGTTATTATTATTATTATTATTATTATTATTCTCCGCAAACAATCGCATTTTTGAGACGCTAAACGTGAACGAAAACTCACCAAACTTTACACACACATCAGGCCTGGCGAAAAATTTGATATTTTAAAGTCGCCATACATGATAACAGAAAAATGGCTCCATAGCGCCACCTACATAGGTTAAACGGATCCCTGTCCCGCTACGATTGTCCTATGGCGACGAAAATTGTGTGGCACCCGTAGCACATCCAGGTGAACAAAAACCTCTTTGATGTGTGTACCCTAAAATAGACAGAAAGTGAGGTATGATCATCTGAATGCCCAGTTTTGCACATTTACAGGGGTCATACTTTTGCCCGCTTCTCCTACACGGTTAACCCGATTGACTTCAAACTTGGGATGGACCATCTCAACACCTGGGACAACATCATTGTAAAAAAATCTAAAGTTTTTGATATACTATATGACGGCGGCGGTGCATCAAATTTAGAGTTTAAAAATTCTTACTTCACAAAGCATTGCCGGTTGTACATTTAATCTAGAGCTACGAAAATTGGTACACATATGTAACAGGCTATGACCTACAAAAAACTCTTTTTGAACCATATGCTAAACCTCACAGGAAGTCCACCATTTTGATTTATTTTGGAACGTGTTGCCATTTTTTTGGCCATGTCATTGGGGTCTTATTTTAACGAACTCCTCCTACAGTGTTTATCCGATCATCTTCAAACTTGGTGTGATTCATCTTAAGATGTTGAAGATGAAAAGTTATTGAAAGCTTTGTATTTCGTCGCACGCTGTTGTCATGGCATGCACTGTTTGCAAAGGAAAAAAATATATACTTAAAGAAGCATTCCCATTTGTACGAAGCAGCAAGAGCTACGAAAATTTGTAGACATATGTCACAGCCCATGATGTACAAAAAAGTCTCTTAGTGCCCTGTGCTAAACCCAACAGGAAGTCCCCCAGGGGCCGGGCATCACATTTTGAGCTAAAAAAACTCCTCTTTAACAAAGCATACCCGGCTGTACGTTTCACCTAGAGTTACCAAAATTTGTAGAGGTATATAACAGCCCTCGAGGTACAAAAAACTCTTTTTGAACCAAATGCTAAACCTAACAGGACGTCCGCCATTTTGATTTACTTTGGAATGTGTTGCCATTTTTTTGGGCCATTTCATAGGGGTCATATTTTATCCGATCATCTTCAAACTTGGTGTGATTCATCTTAAGATGTTGAAGATGAAAAGTTATTGAAAGCTTTGTATTTCGTCGCACGCTGTTGTCATGGCATGCACTGTTTTTAAAGGAAAAAAAATATCCTTAAAGAAGCATTCCCATTTGTACGAAGCAGCTAGAGCTACGAAAATTTGTAGACATATGTAACAGCCCAAGATGTACAAAAAAGTCTCTTGGTGCCCTGTGCTAAACCCAACAGGAAGTCCCCCAGGGACCGGGCATCACATTTTGAGCTAAAAAACTCCTCTTTAACAAAGCATACCCGGCTGTACGTTTCACATAGAGTTACCAACATTTGTAGAGGTATATAACAGCCCTCGAGGTACAAAAAACTCTTTTTGAACCATATGCTAAACCTAACAGGACGTCCGCCATTTTGTTTTACTTTGGAATGTGTTGCCATTTTTTTTGGCCATTTCATAGGGGTCATATTTTAACAAACTCCTCCTACGGAGTTTATCCGATCATCTTCAAACTTGGTGTGATTCATCTTAAGATGTTGAAAATGAAAAGTTATTGAAAGTTTTTTTATTTCGTCACACGCTGTTGTCGTGGCATGCACTTTTTGCAAAGGAAAAAAATCCTTCTTAATGAAGCATTCCCAGTTGTACGAAGCAGCTAGAGCGACGAAAAATTGTAGACATATGTAACAGCCCAGGATGTACAAAAAAGTCTCTTGGTGCCATGTGCTAAACCCAACAGGAAGTCCCCCAGGGGCCGGGCATCACATTTTGAGCTAAAAAACTCCTCTTTAACGAAGCATTCCCGGTTGTACGTTTCACCTAGCGCTATGATAATTTGCAGGCATACATAAGAGCCCATGATGTACAAAAAAGTCTCTTGGAACCATGTGCTAAACCAAACAGGAAGTCTGCCATTTTGATTTATGATGGGATTTGTTGCCATTTTTTGTGGCCTTTTTCAGGGGTCATATTTTAACGAACCACTCCTACAAAATTTATCCGACTGTCTTCAAACTTGGTGTGTTTCATCTTAAGATGTTTAAGATGCAAAGTAATCGAAAGTTTTTTATTTTGTAACACGCTGTTGCCATAGCAATGCATTGTTTGTCAAGTGCTGCTTTATTTTTTTTATACACATGAAAACTCATGAAACTTTGCAAACACATCAGACTTGTCATGAACATGAATTTTCAGAGATTTATTGTGCAATTTGCAATAAATAGCGCCCTCTAGACATTTTTATGAAGCATTTCCGATTGTATGATTATGCTAGACCTACAAAAAAGTATTATGTAGCCATTTGCCAAACCAAAGAGGAAGTCCGCTATTTTGATTTTATTTTGGGAATTATACATCATTTTTGGCCTTTTTCATTAAACTTTGCACAGACAAGGCATGGAAAAAACTAACATTTTAAATGGTCCTTGTTCCATGTAACAGTACCCCAACGTGCCAGTACCCTGACGTGCAAGTAACCCAACGTTGTGCTCAATAGCGCCCTCTATGCATTTTTATCGAGCATTTCCAATTGTATCAATCAATCAATCAACTTTATTTATATAGAACCTTTCATACATTTAAAATGCAACTCAAAGTGCTGGACATCCATAATGCAATAAAATAAAAGAAAGAAAAAGCCCCCCATCCCCATGATCGTACCCACAGACACACCCAAAACCCAACAAACACATGAAAACCACAACATGGCGGGGCACAGATGTACCCTGTAAGGAAAGGCACCCAGGAGGAGTTCATCCACAGTGAGATGGATGAAGACCAAGCATCCCTCTCACTGTGGAGGCTCCCCCATGAGAAAACACTGGAGCTAAAAATGTTATAACTACCAAATAAAAACATTTAAACACGATAGAAAAAATAAATAAATAAAAACAAAGCTACAAGACAATATAGATTAAAAATTAAATAAATAAAAGGGGATAAAAAAATAAAAATAATAATAAATAAAATAAAATAAAATAAAATAAAAATAAAAAAAGGTCAATCAAATGCCAAACTAAAAAAGTAAGTCTTAAGCCTCCTCTTAAAAACATAAATATTCTCTGCAGACCTGATGCTCTCTGGCAGGCCATTCCATAGGTGAGGACCATAGTGGCTAAAGGCAGCTTCACCATGTGTCTTGGTCCTCACCTTTGGAATAGTTAAAAGGCCGCTGCCAGAAGACCTCAGAGGCCGCGAGGGGTAATAGGGTAAAAGCAAGTCAGATAAATAAGATGGGCCAAGACCGTTAAGACATTTAAAAACTAATAAAAGCACCTTAAAATCAATCCTGAAACGCACGGGGAGCCAATGCAGCGATTTTAAAACTGGTGTAATGTGCTCCCGCCCTCCGGTCCCCGTCAGCACACGTGCAGCTGAGTTCTGAAGGAGCTGTAGGACTGAAATATTCTTTTTGGGAAGACCAGAGAGCAGGGAATTACAATAATCTAAACGACAAGAAATAAAAGCATGCATCAGCACCTCCATGTTGGCCTGTGAGAGAAACGGCCGGACTCTGGCAATATTCTTAAGATGGTAAAAACTAGGGGTGTGAATTGCCTAGTACCTGACGATTCGATTCGTATCACGATTCACAGGTCACGATTCGATTCGATACCGATTAATCCCGATACGAATTTATAAGTCGATTCTTGCGATTTTTTTCATTCAAATTTAGAAAATACTAATCAGTAAGCTTGTAGAGTGTAAGATTTATATGAAAATGTATTATTTATTTAGCTGAAATTTCAGTCTTATAGAGGTTGTAATCTGTTTCATGTTTAAACAGCATTAAAATAAAATATTAAGGCTTAATGTTCCGTTCATATAACATTCTTCCATGCCCAAGGTGTGAATCCTAAAAAAAAAAAAAAAAAAAAAATCGATTCTGCTGATTATTGAATCGATTCGAGAATCGCGCGATGTAGTATCGCGATATATCGCCGAATCGATTTTTTTTAACACCCCTAGTAAAAACCGATCTTGGCTACATTTTTAATATGAGGATTAAAAGTTAGCTCAGAGTCAAAAAGGACGCCCAAATTCTTTACACATTGCGTGGGTTTAAAATCTTGTAGTTTAGGTAAAAGTTTCTCTCTCTGACCTTCAGGACCGATGACTAAAACCTCTGTTTTGTCCTGGTTGAGCTGCAGGAAATTTTCTGCCATCCATGACTTAATATCTAAAATACAATTTAAAAGGGTATCAATAGGCCCCATGTCATCAGGTGACACGGCGATATACAGCTGTGTATCATCAGCGTAACTGTGGAAGTTGACGCCGTGTCTCCTGATGACTTCCCCAAGGGGAAGCATATAAAGATTAAAAAGTAATGGGCCTAAGATTGAGCCTTGGGGAACCCCACATTTAATTTCATGGGTTTCAGAGGAACATGTATCCATACTTACAAAGAAATATCGGTGTGTGAGATAGGAATAAAACCAGTTAAAAACTGTACCAGAGATGCCCACCAGGCTTCTAAGTCTGTTTAATAAAGTGTGGTGATCTACTGTATCAAAGGCAGCACTTAAATCCAGTAGCACCAAGACTGTAAGCTTTTTCATATCTTCATTACACCTGATATCATTTAAAATCTTTAAAAGGGCAGTCTCGGTACTGTGGTTCATCCTAAAACCAGACTATTTCTCTAAAATATTATTTGTATCTAAAAATGAATTCAATTGAATAAAAACAATTTTTTCTAAAATCTTACTTAAAAAGGGTAAGTTGGATATAGGTCGATAACTATTAAAACTGCTGGGGTCCAAATTGCTTTTCTTCAGAAGGGGCTTCACCACTGCCGTTTTAAAGGCGGCAGGAAAGACACCCGTCTGAAGAGAGCAATTGACTATAGTTAAAATCTGTTCCTCAAAAAATCCATAAAATGTCTTAAAAAGTGATGTGGGAATCGGATCTAAAAGGCAGGTTGTTGGGTTGACCTGGGAGAAAACTCGACCAAGTGTCCTTGCATCAACCAGGGTAAAACTTTCCAGTGATTCCTCAGGTAAAAGTGACTGTCCATATTTATTAAAAATTATATTTTGATCAACTAAAAGACTGGACCTAATGCCATCAATTTTACTTCTGAAGTGGTCTGCAAAGCCATCACAGAGAGTGTTTGATGGAGTCTGTATTGTATGATTCAAGCGATACACAACTAAAGATGACTTGACCAAGATTTATGAAAACTGGGAGGCATACCTATTAGCTTAAGACCTACAAAAGGTATTCTGTAGCCGTATGCTAAACCTAAAAGGAAGTCCACCATTTTGAATTTATTTTGGGAATTGCACACCATATTTTGCGTTTTGATTAAACTTTGCACACACAAGGCTTGTCAAAAACATTTTAGATGGTCCTTGTCCTATTTGACAGTACCCCAACGTGCCAGTACCCCGACGTGCAAGTACCCCAACGTGGCCCGGGTTGCGAGGGCCCTTTATAGCTGCTCGCAGCTCTAGTTATTCTTCTTTTTATTTGTTATTATTCTTTTCCGCAAACAATCACATTTTTGAGACACGAAACGTGAACGAAAACTCACCAAACTTTACACGCAGATCGGGCCTGGCGAAAAATTTGATATTTTAAAGTCGCCATACATGATAACAGAAAAATGGCTCTGTAGCGGCACCTACATAGCTTAAACGGATCCCTGTCCCGCTACGATTGTCCTACGGCTATGAAAATTGTGTGGCACCTGTAGCATATCCAGATGAACAAAAACCTCTTTGATAGTTGTACCCTAAAATAGACAGGAAGTGAGATATGAGTATTTAAATGTCCAATTTTGGCCAATTTTTGCACATTTACAGGGGTCATACTTTTGCCCACTTCTCCTACACGGTTAACCCGATTGAGTTCAAACTTGGGATGTACCATCTCAACACCTGGGACAACACCATGGTAAAAAATCTAAAGTTTTTGACATACTATATGACGGCGGTGGGGCATCAAATTTAGAGTTTCAAAATTCTTACTTAATGTAGTATTGCCGGTTGTACGTTTAACCTAGAGCTACGAAAATTGGTACACATATGTAACAGACTATGATCTACAAAAAAGTCTGTTGGTGCCATATGCTAAACCCAACAGGAAGTCCTCCAGAGGCGGGGCATAAAATTTTGCGTTTCAAAATTCTTAATTAAAGAAGCATTCCCGGCTGTACGTTTCACCTAGTGTTACCAAAATTTGAAGACATATGTAACAGCCCTCAAGGTACAAAAAACTCTTTTTGAACCATATGCTAAACCTAACAGAAAGTCCACCATTTTGATTTACTTTGGAACGTGTTGCCATTTTTTTGGCCATTTAAAAGGTTCTTATTTTAACGAACTCCTCCTACAGAGTTTATCCCATCATCTTCAAACTTGGTGTGATTCATCTTAAGATGTTGAAGATGAAAAGTTATTGAAAGCTTTTTATTTCGTCGCACGCTGTTGCCGTGGCATGCACTTGTTTGCAAAGGAAAAAAATTCTTCTTAAGGAAGAATTCCCAGTTGTACGAAGCAGCTAGAGCTACGAAAATTTGTAGACATATGTAACAGCCCACGATGTACAAAAAAGTCTCTTGGTGCCATGTACTAAACCCAACAGGAAGTCCCCCATTTTGTGCTAAAAAAACAACAACTCCTCTTTAACGAAGCATTCACGGTTGTACGTTTCACCTAGAGCTATTATAATTTGGAGGCATACATAAGAGCCCACGATGTACAAAAAAGTCTCTTGGAACCATATGCTAAACCAAACAGGAAGTCTGACATTTTGATTTACTTTGGTATTTGTAGCCACTTTTTGGGGCCTTTTATAGGGGTCATATTTTCTGCAAAACTTATCATATCGTCTTCATTCTTTGGCATGTTTCATCTTAAGATATTTAAAAAGTTGATGAAAAGTTATTGAATTTTTTTATTTTGTCTCACGCCTTTGCTGTAGCGATGCATTGTTTGCAAAGAATTTTTTTTTTTGAGAGTCTCAACATGGGCAAAAACTCACAAAACTTTGCACACAGATCAGATCTCTCACGAACATGAATATTTTATAATTTGTTGTGCAATTTGTAATAAATGGCTCAATAGCGCCGTCTAGATATTTTTATGAAGTATATCCGATTATATGGTTCAGCTAGATGTGTGAATATTGGGAGGCATACATATCAGCCTAATACTTCCAAAAATTATTCTATAGCCATGTGCCAATTCATTTTGATTTGATTTTAATTGTGCATCATTTTTGGCCTTCCATGAAACTTTGCAAACACAAAGCATGTCAAAAACATTTACAATTTAGACGGTTTCCTATGAAACAGTACCCCAACATGCCAGTACCCGGACATGCAAATACCCCAACGTGGCCCGGGTTGCGAGGGCCCTATATAGCTGCTCGCAGCTCTAGTTATTCTTCTTCTTCTTCTTTTTCTTTGTTATTATTCTTTTCCGCAAACAACCACATTTTTGAGGCACTAAACATGAACGAAAACTCACCAAACTTTACACGCAGATCGGGCCTGGCGAAAAATTTGATATTTTAAAGTCGCCATACATGATAACAGAAAAATGGCTCTGTAGCGCCACCTACATTGGTTAAACGGATCCCTGTCCCGCTACGATTGTCCGACGGCTATGAAAATTGTGTGGCACCTGTAGCACATCCCAATGAACAAAAACCTCTTTGAAGTGTGTACCCTAAAGTAGACAGAAAGTGAGGTATGAGTATTTAAATGTCCAATTTTTGCCAATTTTTTGCACATTTACAGGGGTCATACTTTTGCCCACTTCTCCTACACGGTTAACCCGATTGACTTCAAACTTGGGCTGTGCCATCTCAACACCTGGGACAACATCATGGTAAAAAATCAAAAGTTTTTGACATACTATATGACGGTGGCGGGGCATCAAATTTACAGTTTCAAAATTCTTACTTAACGAAGCATTGCCGGTGGTACGTTTAACCTAGAGCTATGAAAATTGGTACACATATGTAACAGACTATGATCTACAAAAAAGCCTGTTGGTGCCATATGCTAAACCTAACAGGAAGTCCGCCAGAGGCGAGGCATCAAATTTTGTGTTTCAAAATTCTAACTTAATGAAGCATTCCCGGCTGTACATTTCACCTAGAGTTACCAAAATTTGAAGATATATGTAACAGCCCTCAAGGTACAAAAAACTCTTTTTGAACCAAATGCTAAACCGAACAGGAAGTCCACCATTTTGATTTACTTTGGAACGTGTTGCCATTTTTTGGGCCATTTCATAGGGGTCTTATTTTAACGAACTCCTCCTACAGAGTTTATCCGATCATCTCCAAACTTGGTGTGATTCATCTTAAGATGTTGAAGATGAAAAGTTATTGAAAGCTTTTTATTTCGTCGCACGCTGTTGCCGTGGCATGCACAGTTTGCAAAGGAAAAAATTCCTTCTTAATGAAGCATTCCCAGTTGTACGAAGCAGCTAGAGCTACGAAAATTTGGAGACAAATGTAACAGCCCACGATGTACAAAAAAAGTCTCTTGGTGCCATGTGCTAAACCCAACAGGAAGTCCCGTAGGGGCTGGGCATCACATTTTGAGCTAAAAAACTCCTCTTTAACGAAGCATTCCCGGTTGTACGTTTCACCTAGCGCTATGATAATTTAGAGGCATACATAAGAGCCCACGATGTACAAAAAAGTCTCTTGGAACCATGTGCTAAACCAAACAGGAAGTCCGCCATTTTGATTTACGTTGGGATTTGTAGCCATTTTTTTGTGGCCTTTTTTAGGGGTCATACTTTAACGAACTCCTGCTACAAAATTTATCCGACTGTCTTCAAACTTGGTGTGCTTCATCTTAAGATGTTTAAGATGCAAAGTTATCGAAAGTGTTTTATTTTGTCGCACGTCGTTGCCATAGCGGTGCATTGTTTGCCAAGTAAAATGCTGCTTTTTTTTTTTTTTTTTTTTTCTAAACATGCGAAAACTCATGAAACTTTGCACACACATCAAACTTGCCATAAAAAATGAACATTTTAGAGAGTTTTTCTGCAATTTTCAATAAATGGCTCGAGAGCGCCATCTCGACATTTTTATGAAGCTTTTGGAAATGTATGATTCAGCTAGATGTGAAAAAATTTGGATACCTATCAGCCTAAGACTTACAAAAAAGTTTCTAAAGCCATATGCTAAACCAAACAGGAAGTCTGCCATTTTGTTTAACTTTGGTATTTGATGCCATTTTTGGGGCCTTTTATAGGCGTCATATATTCTTTGGTACGTTTCATCTTAAGATATTTAAGATGAAAAGTTATTGAATTTTTTTATTTTGTCGCACGCCTTTGCTGTAGCGATGCATTGTTTGAAAAGAAAAATGTTTTTTATATGATTCAGCTAGATGTGTGAATATTGGGAGATCAGCCTAAGACTTACTAAAAAGTTTCTAAAGCCATATGCTAAACCAAACAGGAAGTCTGCCATTTTGATTAACTTTGGTATTTGTTGCCATTTTTGGGGCCTTTTATAGGCGTCATATATTCTTTGGCGCGTTTCATCTTAAGATATTTAAGATGAAAAGTTATTGAAATTTTTTATTTTGTTGCACGCCTTTGCTGTAGCGATGCATTGTTTGCAAAGGAAAATGTTTTTTATATGATTCAGCTAGATGTGTGAATATTGGGAGGCATACCTATCAGCCTAATACCTCCAAAAAGTATTCTACGAAAATTTGTAGACATATGTAGCAGCCCACGATGCTTAAAAAAAGTCTCTTGGTGTCAAGTGCTAAACCCAACTTCTTTTCTTGATAATTTGGAGGCATACATAAGAGCCCACGATGTACAAAAAAGGTCTCTTGGAACCATATGTTAAACCAAACAGGAAGTCTGACATTTTGATTTACTTTGGTATTTGTAGCCACTTTTTGGGGCCTTTTATAGGGGTCATATTTTCTGCAAAACTTATCACATCGTCTTCATTCTTTGGCATGTTTCATCTTAAGATATTTAAGATGAAAAGTTATTGAAATTTTTTATTTTGTCACATGCCTTTGCTTTAGGGATGCATTGTTTGCAAAGAATTTTTTTTTGAGAGTCTAAACACGGGGAAAAACTCACAAAACTGCACACAGATCAGATCTCTCATGAACATGAATATTTTATAATTTGTTGTGCAATTTGTAATAAATGGCTCAATAGCGTTGTCTAGATAGTTTTATGAAGTATATCCGATTATATGGTTCAGCTAGATGTGTGAATATTGGGAGGCATACCTATCAGCCTAATACCTCCAAAAAGTATTCTAATGCCATGTGCCAATCCATTTTGATTTTAAATTGTGCATCATTTTTGGCCTTCCATGAAACTTTGCAAACACAAAGCATGTCTAAAACATTTACAATTTAGACGGTTTCCTATGAAACAGTACCCCAATATGCCAGTACCCCGACATGCAAATACCCCAACGTGGCCCGGGTTGCGAGGGCCCTTTATAGCTGCTCGCAGCTCTAGTTATTCTTCTTTTTCTTCTCCGCAAACAATCGCATTTTTGAGACACTAAACGTGACCGAAAACTCACCAAACTTTACACGCACATCAGGCCTGGCGAAAAATTTGATATTTTAAAGTCGCCATACATGATAACAGAAAAATGGCTCCTTAGCGCCCCCTACATAGGTTAAACGGATCCCTGTCCCGCTACGATTGTCCGACGGCTATGAAAATTGTGTGGCACCTGTAGCACATCCCAATGAACAAAAACCTCTTTGAAGTGTGTACCCTAAAATAGACAGAAAGTGAGGTATGAGTATTTAAATGTCCAATTTTTGCCAATTAACAGGGGTCATACTTTTGCCCGCTTCTCCAACACGGTTAACCCGATTGACTTCAAACTTGGGATGTACCATCTCAACACCTGGGACAACATCATTGTGAAAAATGAAAAGTTTTTGATATACTATATGACGGCGGCGGCGCATCAAATTTAGAGTTTAAAAATTCTTACTTCACGAAGCATTGCCGGTTGTACGTTTAATCTAGAGCTACGAAAATTGGTACACATATGTAACAGGCTATGACCTACAAAAAACTCTTTTTGAACCATATGCTAAACCTAACAGGAAGTCCACCATTTTGATTTATTTTGGAACGTGTTGCCATTTTTTTGGCCATTTCATTGGGGTCTTATTTTAACGAACTCCTCCTACAGTGTTTATCCGATCATCTTCAAACTTGGTGTGATTCATCTTAAGATATTGAAGATGAAAAGTTATTGAAAGCTTTGTATTTCGTCGCACGCTGTTGTCATGGCATGCACTGTTTGCAAAGGAAAAAAAATATACTTAAAGAAGCATTCCCATTTGTACGAAGCAGCAAGAGCTACGAAAATTTGTAGACATATGTAACAGCCCAAGATGTACAAAAAAAGTCTCTTGGTGCCCTGTGCTAAACCCAACAGGAAGTCCCCCAGGGGCTGGGCATCACATTTTGAGCTAAAAAAACTCCTCTTTAACAAAGCATACCCGGCTGTACGTTTCACCTATAGTTACCAAAATTTGTAGAGGTATATAACAGCCCTCGAGGTACAAAAAACTCTTTTTGAACCATATGCTAAACCTAACAGGACGTCCGCCATTTTGATTTACTTTGGAATGTGTTTCCATTTTTTTTGGCCATTTCATAGGGGTCATATTTTAACAAACTCCTCCTACAGAGTTTATCCGATCATCTTCAAACTAGGTGTGATTCATCTTAAGATGTTGAAGATGAAAAGTTATTGAAAGCTTTTTATTTCGTCGCACGCTGTTGTCGTGGCATGCAATTTTTGCAAAGGAAAAAAATCCTTCTTAATGAAGCATTCCCAGTTGTACGAAGCAGCTAGAGTTACGGAAATTTGGAGACAAATTTAACAGCCCACGATGCACAAAAAAAGTCTCTTGGTGCCATGTGCTAAACCCAACAGGAAGTCCCGTAGGGGCCGGTCATCACATTTTGAGGTAAAAAACTCCTCTTTAACGAAGCATTCCCGGTTGTACGTTTCACCGAGAGCTATGATAATTTGGAGGCATACATAAGAGCCCACGATGTACAAAAAAGTCTCTTGGAACCATATGCTAAACCAAACAGGAAGTCCGCCATTTTTTATTTACGTTGGGATTTGTCGCCATTTTGTGTGGCCTTTCTTAGGGGTCATATTTTCACGAACTCCTCGTAAAAAATTCATCCGACCGTGTTCAAACTTGGTGTGTTTCATCTTAAGATGTTTAAGATGCAAAGTTATCGAAAGTTTTTTATTTTGTCACATGCTGTTGCCATAGCGATGCATTGTTTGCCAAGTAAAGTGCTGCTTATTTTTTTGGGTCTATACATGTGTGAAAACTCATGAAACTTTGCACACACATCAGACTTGTCATGAACATGAATTTTTAGAGATTTCTTTTGCAATTTGCAATAAATCGCGCCCTCTATACATTTTTATGGATCATTTCCGATTGGATGATTCAAGCGCGAAATAACTAAAGATGACTTGACTTGACCTAGATTTGTGAAAATTCAGAGGCATACCTATTAGTCTAAGACCTACAAAAAGTATTCTGTAGCTGTATGCTAAACCTAAAAGGAAGTCCGCCATTTTGAATTTATTTTGGGAAGTGCACACCATATTTTGCGTTTTGATTAAACTTTGCACACACAAGGCTTTTCAAAAACATTTTAGATGGTCCTTGTCCTATTTGACAGTACCCCAACGTGCCAGTACCCCGACGTGCAAGTACCCCAACTTGGCCCGGGTTGCGAGGGCCCTTTATAGCTGCTCGCAGCTCTAGTTCTTCTTATTATTCTTCTCCGCAAACAATCACATTTTTGAGACACTAAACGTGACCGAAAACTCACCAAACTTTACACGCACATCAGGCCTGGCGAAAAATTTGATATTTTAAAGTCGCCATACATGATAACAGAAAAATGGCTCCATAGGGCCACCTACATAGGTTAAACGGATCCCTGTCCCGCTCCGATTGTCCTATGGCGACGAAAATTGTGTGGCACCCGTAGCACATCCAGATGAACAAAAACCTCTTTGATATGTGTACCTTAAAATAGACAGGAAGTGAGGTATGAGTATTTAAATGTCCAATTTTTGCCAATTTTTGCACATTTACAGGGGTCATACTTTTGCCCGCTTCTCCTACACGGTTAACCCGATTGACTTCAAACTTGGGATGTACCATCTCAACACCTGGGACAACATCATTGTGAAAAATGAAAAGTTTTTGATATACTATATGACGGCGCATCAAATTTAGAGTTTAAAAATTCTTACTTCACGAAGCATTGCCGGTTGTACGTTTAATCTAGAGCTACGAAAATTGGTAAACATATGTAACAGGCTATGACCTACAAAAAAACTCTTTTTGAACCATATGCTAAGCCTAACAGGAAGTCCACCATTTTGATTTATTTTGGAACGTGTTGCCATTCTTTTGGCCATTTCATTGGGGTCTTATTTTAACGAACTCCTCCTACAGTGTTTATCCGATCATCTTCAAACTTGGTGTGATTCATCTTAAGATGTTGAAGATGAAAAGTTATTGAAAGCTTTGTATTTCGTCGCACGCTGTTGTCATGGCCTTTTTTAGGGGTCACATTTTAACGAACTCCTACGAAATTTATCCGACTGTCTTCCAACTTGGTGTGTTTCATCTTAAGATGTTTAAGATGCAAAGTTATCGAAAGTTTTTTTTATTTTGTCGTAAGCCGTTGCCATAGCGATGCATTATTTGCCAAGTAAAATGCTGCTTTTTTTTTTTTTTTTGTCTAAACGAGCGAAAACTCATGAAACTTTACACACACATCAGACTTGTCATAAACATGAATATTTTATAGATTTCTTGTGCAATTTGCAATAAATGGCTCAATAGCGCCTTAGACATTTTTATGAAGCTTTTGGAAATGTATGATTCAGCTAGATTTGTAAAAATTGGGATACCTATCAGCCTAAGACTGACAAAAAAGTTTCTAAAGCCATATGCTAAACCAAACAGGAATTCTGCCATTTTGATTTACTTTGCTATTTGTAGCCATTTTTTGGGGCCTTTTATAGGCCTCATATTTTCAACAAAACTTATCAGATCGTCTTCATTCTTTGGCGTGTTTCATCTGAAGATATTTAAGGTGAAAAGTTATTGAAATTGTTTGTCACGCCTTTGCTCTAGCGATGCATTGTTTGCAAAGAAAAATGCTTTTTTTTTTGAAAGTCTAAACATGAGCGAAAACTCAAAACTTTGCACACAGATCAGACCTCTCAAGAACATGAATATTTTAGAGATTTGTTGTGCAATTTGTAATAAATGGCTCAATAGCGCCCTCTAGACATTTTTATGAAGTATTTCCGATTATATGATTCAGCTAGATGTGTGAATATTTGGAGGCACACCTATCAGTCTAATACCAAGAAAGATTATTCTATAGCCATGTGCCAAAACATTTTGATTTTATTTTGTTAATTGTGCATCATTTTTGGCCTTTCCATGAAACTTTGCAAGCACAAAGCATGGCAAAAACATTTACAATTTAGACGGTTTCCTATGAAACAGTACCCCAACATGTCAGTACCCCGACGTGCAAGTACCCCAACGTGGCCCGGGTTGCGAGTGCCCTTTATAGCTGCTCGCAGCTCTAGTTATTCTTATTATTATTCTTCTCCGCAAACAATCACATTTTTGAGACGCTAAACGTGAACGAAAACTCACCAAACTTTACACGCACATCAGGCCTGGCGAAAAATGTGATATTTTAAAGTCGCCATACATGATAACATAAAAATGGCTCCATAGCGCCACCTACATAGGTTAAACGGATCCCTGTCCCGCTACGATTGTCCTATGGCGACGGAAATTGTGTGGCACCCGTAGCACATCAAGATGAACAAAAACCTCTTTGATATGTGTACCCTAAAATAGACAGGAAGTGAGGTATGAGTATTTAAATGTCCAATTTTTGCCAATTTTTGCACATTTACAGGGGTCATACTTTTGCCCGCTTCTCCTACACGGTTAACCCGATTGACTTCAAACTTGGGATGTACCATCTCAACACCTGGGACAACATCATGGTAAAAAATCAAAAGTTTTTGACATACTATATGACGGTGGCGGGGCATCAAATTTACAGTTTCAAAATTCTTACTTAACGAAGCATTGCCGGTGGTACGTTAAATCTAGAGCTACGAAAATTGGTACACATATGTAACAGACTATGACCTACAAAAAACTCTTTTTGAACCATATGCTAAACCTAACAGGAAGTCCACCATTTTGATTTATTTTGGAAAGTGTTGCCATTTTTTTGGCCATTTCATAGGGGTCTTATTTTAACGAACTCCTCCTACAGCGTTTATCCGATCATCTTCAAACTTGGTGTGATTCATCTTAAGATGTTGAAGATGAAAAGTTATTGAAAGCTTTGTATTTCGTCGCACGCTGTTGTCATGGCATGCACTGTTTGCAAAGGGAAAAAAATATCCTTAAAGAAGCATTCCCATTTGTACGAAGCAGCTAGAGCTACGAAAATTTGTAGACATATGTAACAGCCCAAGATGTACAAAAAAGTCTCTTGGTGCCCTGTGCTAAACCCAACAGGAAGTCCCCCAGGGGCCGGGCATCACATTTTGAGCTAAAAAACTCCTCTTTAACAAAGCATACCCGGCTGTACGTTTCACCTAGAGTTACCAAAATTTGTAGAGGTATATAACAGCCCTCGAGGTACAAAAAACTCTTTTTGAACCATATGCTAAACCTAACAGGACGTCCGCCATTTTGATTTACTTTGGAATGTGTTGCCATTTTTTTTGGGCCATTTCATAGGGGTCATATTTTAACAAACTCCTCCTACAGAGTTTATCCGATCATCTTCAAACTTGGTGTGATTCATCTTAAGATGTTGAAAATGAAAAGTTATTGAAAGTTTTTTATTTCGTCACACGCTGTTGTTGTGGCATGCACTTTTTGCAAAGGAAAAAAATCCTTCTTAATGAAGCATTCCCAGTTGTACGAAGCAGCTAGAGCGACGAAAAATTGTAGACATATGTAACAGCCCACGATGTACAAAAAAGTCTCTTGGTGCCATGTGCTAAACCCAACAGGAAGTCCCCCAAGGGGCCGGGCATCACATTTTGAGCAAAAAACTCCTCTTTAACGAAGCATTCCCGGTTGTACATTTCACCTAGCGCTATGATAATTTGCAGGCATACATAAGAGCCCACGATGTACAAAAAAAAGTCTCTTGGAACCATGTGCTAAACCAAACAGGAAGTCCGCCATTTTGATTTATCATGGGATTTGTTGCCATTTTTTGTGGCCTTTTTCAGGGGTCATATTTTAATGAACCCCTCCTACAAAATTTATCCGACTGTCTTCAAACTTGGTGTGTTTCATCTTAAGATGTTTAAGATGCAAAGTAATCGAAAGTTTTTTATTTTGTCACACGCTGTTGCCATAGCAATGCATTGTTTACCAAGTGCTGCTTTTTTTTATTTATTTATACATGTGTGAAAACTCATGAAACTTTGCAAACACATCAGACTTGTAATGAACATGAATTTTTAGAGATTTATTGTGCAATTTGCAATAAATAGCGCCCTCTAGACATTTTTATGAAGCATTTCCGATTGTATGATTATGCTAGACCTACAAAAAAGTATTATGTAGCCATTTGCCAAACCAAAGAGGAAGTCCGCTATTTTGATTTTATTTTGGGAATTATACATCATTTTTGGCCTTTTTCATTAAACTTTGCACAGACAAGGCATGGAAAAAACTAACATTTTAAATGGTCCTTGTTCCATGTAACAGTACCCCAACGTGCCAGTACCCTGACGTGCAAGTAACCCAACGTTGTGCTCAATAGCGCCCTCTATGCATTTTTATGGAGCATTTCCAATTGTATGATTCAAGCGATACACAACTAAAGATGACTTGACCTAGATTTGTGAAAACTGGGAGGCATACCTATTAGCTTCGCATTTTTGAGACACTAAACGTGAACGTAAACTCACCAAATTTTACACACACATCAGGCCTGGCGAAAAATTTGATATTTTAAAGTCGCCATAGATGATAACAGAAAAATGGCTCTGGAGCGCCACCTACATAGGTTAAACGGATCCCTGTCCCGCTATGATTGTCCTACGGCTATGAAAATTGTGTGGCACCTGTAGCACATCCAGATGAAAAAAAACCTCTTCGATATGTGTACCCTAGAATAGACAGGAAGTGAGATATGAGTATTTAAATGTCCAATTTTGGCCCATTTTTGCACATTTACAGGGGTCATACTTTTGCCCGCTTCTCCTACACGGTTAACCCGATTGACTTCAAACTTGGGATGTACCATCTCAACACCTGGGACAACATCATGGTAAAAAATCTTGAGTTTTTTTTTTTTTTGACATACTATATGACGGCGGCGGGGCATCAAATTTAGAGTTTAATAATTCTTACTGAACGAAGCATTGCCGGTTGTACGTTTAATCTAGAGCTACGAAAATTGGTACACATATGTAACAGACTATGACCTACAAAAAACTCTTTTTGAACCATGTGCTAAACCTAACAGGAAGTCCACCATTTTGATTTACTTTGGAATGTGTTGCCATTTTTTTGGCCATTTCATAGGGGTCTTATTTTAACGAACTCCTCCTACAGTGTTTATCCGATCATCTTCAAACTTGGTGTGATTCATCTAAAGATGTTGAAGATGAAAAGTTATTGAAAGCTTTTTATTTCGTCGCACGCTGTTGTCGTGGCATGCACTGTTTGCAAAGGAAAAAAAAATCTTCTTAAAGAAGCATTCCCAGTTGTACGAAGCAGCTAGAGCTACGAAAATTTGTAGACATATGTAACAGCCCAAGATGTACAAAAATGTCTCTTGGTGACCTGTGCTAAATCCAACAGGAAGTCCCCCAGGGGCCGGGTATCACATTTTGAGCTAAAAAACTCCTCTTTAACAAAGCATGCCCGGCTGTACGTTTCACCTAGACTTACCAAAATTTGAAGAGGTATGTAACAGCCCTGGAGGTACAAAAAACACTTTTTGAACCATCTGCTAAACCAAACAGGACGTCCGCCATTTTGATTTACATCGGCATTTGTAGCCATTTTTTGTGGCCTTTCTTAGGGGTCATATTTTCACGAACTCCTCGTACAAAATTCATCCGACCGTCTTCAAACTTGGCGTGTTTCATCTTAAGATGTTTAAGATGCAAAGTTATCGAAAGTTTTTTATTTTGTCACATGCTGTTGCCATAGCGATACATTGTTTGCCAAGTAAAGTGCTGCTTATTTTTTTTGGTCTATACATGTGTGAAAACTCATGAAACTTTGCACACACATCAGACTTGTCATGAACATGAATTTTTAGAGATTTCTTGTGCAATAAATCGCGCCCTCTATACATTTTTATGGAGCATTTCCGATTGGATGATTCAAGCGCGAAATAACTAAAGATGACTTGACTTGACCTAGATTTGTGAAAACTCAGAGGCATACCTATTAGTCTAAGACCTACAAAAAGTATTCTGTAGCCGTATGCTAAACCTAAAAGGAAGTCCGCCATTTTTAATTTATTTTGGGAATTGCACACCATATTTTGCGTTTTGATGAAACTTTGCACACACAAGGCTTGTCAAAAACATTTTAGATGGTCCTTGTCCTATTTGACAGTACCCCAACGTGCCAGTACCCCGACGTGCAAGTACCCCAACGTGGCCCGGGTTGCGAGGGCCCTTTATAGCTGCTCGCAGCTCTAGTTAGGGCCCGAGCAGCGGCGGCGGCGGTGCCGCTGCGAGGCCCTATTGTTTTTGTAGGTATTCTTCTTATTAGGGCCCGAGCAGCGACCGCTGCGAGGTCCCTATTGTTTTTGTAAAAATTATTATTATTATTATTATTATTATTATTATTATTGTTATTATTATTATTATTATTCTTTATTCTCCGCAAACAATCGCGATTTTGGGTACCTGAAAACTCACCGAACTTTGCACACTCCTCAGGCCCGGCGAAAAATTTGATATTATTAAGTCGTCATAACAATGCGACTAGATAGCGCCCCCTAGCGTAGAAAAATAAAAACCAAGCCCGGCACGTTTGAGCTAGAGCAAGAAAAATTGGCAGGCACGTGTAGCACCCCGAGACGCACAAAAAAGTCTATTGGGACCATGTAGCTAAAATGTACAGGAAGTGAGCTATGAATTTTTTTATGTCCAATTTTGGCCTATTTTGGCACATTCACTGTGGTCATGCTTTTTCCCCCTTTGCGAACATTTTTCATCCAATTGACTTCAAACTTGGCATTTATCATCTCAAGACCTGAGAGAACAACTGGGCAAAACATCTTGCCTTTTTGAAATACTATATGACGGGGGCGGGGCATCAAATATTGCCTTTAAAATTTCATTTGTCCAGAAAGAGCAAATGCTTAATAACTCCCATGTTCAAGCTCCAAAAAATCTCAAACTTCTCAGGCAACGTAATAGTCACGGCCTGAAAACATCTATATGATAAAATTCAGTTATACATATAGCGCCACCTAGTGGTTACAATAAATGTCATACCTTACGTTTTTAGCTACTGTGCTGAGCTTGTTGAATGGATCCATTTGAAAATTGGTCAGAAAAGCCTTAAGATGTTGATCATGCCCCACACCAAATATTGTAACTTTTCGCCAAAGGGCGTGGCCGCTACGGTGACGCAAAGTCTGAAGATTTTTCGTGAAAATAAAAGCTGCATTAACTTGACCGAGATGATCCTATCTTCTCAAAATTTCACACATTTGATGAGAGTCCAGCCCTAAAGACATCTACTGACTTATATTTCATCGAACTGATAGCGCCACCTAGTGGCAATTTTTTTTCTTACGAATTTTCTTCTACGTTTTTCTCCAAACACGTTAACTGGACCTACCTCATATTTGCTCAGATGAGGGTTTCGGCCTTCATGATGTCACAACACGAAGTTTGTGAGTTTTCGCGAATTGCTGTGGGTGTGGCTAAGCGCTGTTCGCCAAGAAAACAACGCCAGTTTTGAGGGTCTAAACATGCACAGAAACTCATGAAACTTGGCACACACATCTGGCCTGGTAAAATGAGCAATATTTTATTGTTGATTGTGCTATTTTTACAAAAATGACTCAATAGCGCCCCCTCGAAATTTTTAACGAAGCAGCCCCGGTTGTACGTTTAAGCAAGAACGACGAATATTTTTAGGTGTATGAGGGAGCCCAAGACCTACAAAAAAAGTCTCTTGGACCCATATGCCAAAATGAACAGGAAGTGAGCTACGAATTTTTGAATGTCCCATTTTTGACAATTTTTGCACATTCACAGGGGGCAGACTTTTGCCCACTTCTCCTACACGTTTCATCTGACTGAGTTAAGACTTGACATGGACCTGAGCCAACGACAGGGGGAAAAATCTTGACCTTTCGAAATACTATATGATGAAGGCGGGGCATCAAAATTTGTGTTTCGCACTGAAAAAGGATATGCTTAATAACTCCCTGGTACATGCTCCAAAAAATCCCAAACTTGACATGTATGTTTATCGTTAAGGCCTGAAGCTATCTCTATGACAACATTCAGTTATATATGCAGCGCCACCTAGCCCTTGAGGCATAAAAAAAAAATACCCCACATACGGTATTTTGTACAAAAAATGTAAACTCATTCTAAGTGTGATAACTAAATCATTTATGAATATTCTTTTAGTTTCCACCACTCAAAATGTTCACTGGCATCAGACTTATCCAAACATATATATTTTTTTATTTATTTTTGATAGCCTCTGTGGACATTAAAAGCAATATCGTGAATGAAGGATATGCATAACTCCACGGTACATGCTCCAAAAAAAATCCCACACTTGACATGTATGCTTATAATCAAGGCCTGAAGGTATCTCTATGACAACATTCGGTTATAAATACAGCGCCACCTAGCTCTTGAGGCATAATATATAAAAAAAAAAAACCCCACATACGGTATTTTGTACAAAAAATGTAAACTCATTCTAAGTGTGATAACTAAGTCATTTATGAATATTCTTTTAGTTTCCACCACTCAAATTGTTCACTGGCTTCACACCGATCCAAAT
This sequence comes from Festucalex cinctus, assembly GCF_051991245.1. NCBI lineage: Eukaryota > Metazoa > Chordata > Actinopteri > Syngnathiformes > Syngnathidae > Festucalex > Festucalex cinctus. The sequence goes on along the minus strand of NC_135412.1, from coordinate 41,999,934 downwards.
GTATGTACGTTTCCATTTTGTTTTATTCATTTTTGATTGCCCCTTTGGACAATAAAAGTAACATTGTGCAATGAGTACAACGAGCGATGATGTATATATACACTTTTACAAAAAATACCAATCAGGGCAACTCATTGCCTAAAAATAAAAAAGGACGCTGATTTTTGCAGGTCTTAACAATCACCAAAACCCGTTGAGCTTGACACACACTGGCAAAAAAAATATTCTACATGTAAACGTTTATTATGCCATTTTCAAAGAAATTTTGCTTCCAATATGCCAGTACCCCAACGTGCCAGGACCCTAACATGCAAGTACCCCAACGTGCAAGGACCCCAATGTGGCCCGGGCTGCGAGGGCCCTTTATAGCTGCTCGCAGCTCTAGTTATTATTATTCTTCTTCTCCGCAAACAATCGTATTTTTGAGACACTAAACGTGAACGAAAACTCACCAAACTTTACACGCACATCAGGCCTGGCGAAAAATTTGATATTTTAAAGTCGCCATACATGATAACAGAAAAATGGCTCTGTAGCGCCACCTACATAGGGTTTTTTTTGTGTTTTTTTTTTGTTTTTTTTCTCTAAAAGAGCTCAGAATTGTTCATTCGGTAGTCTTACCGATTCAACGTCTTATCATCATTGCTCTTTTTTTTTTTTGTGTGCGTGCGTTTGCGTGCGTGCGCGTGCGTGCGTATGCGTGCAAATACGTATAAATTTATACTCATTAATTCACCTAAAGCCTTATAAATATCCCATTACCCTTCGCCTTAACCAGGTACTTCAGAATCTTGCCAGAATCGTGAGGTTTAAATGGTCAGGAGACCAGAGAAAAGGTCAGAAAAAAATAGAGAAAAGAAAGATAAATCAAAGTGAAATCCAGCACCGACCAAACACTTCCTGCCTTCCCTATGATTACAAAATCAAAGTCTTACGCCAACCCCGGAAGCCTCTAATTTCCAGCAAATTTAGCGAGATCTCAAGAGACCAGAGGAAAAACTAAAGAGAGGAAGGAGGGAAGGATCGATAAGGCAGAGTGAGATCCATAGAAGCCAGTACATCCAATCCATCAAAGTGAAATCCAGCACCAACAAAACCCCTCCTGCGTGGTTACAAAACCAGAGTCTTATGCCAACCCCAGAAACCTCAAACTTCCAATAAATTGAGATCTCAAGTGACCAGAGGAAAAACTAAAGAGAGGAAGGAGGGAAGGATAGATAAAGCAAAGTGAGATCCACAGACACCAGCACCCACTGATTCAAGGGGCTGTGGGAGGGAGAGGCTACTTCTGTTGAGTTTCAGTAGATGCTGGTGCGACGGATCTGGCATGCATAAGGACCACCACCAAAGAAAGAAGCCGTCAACCGCGGTCCAGCAAAGCGAGCACCACCACCACCACCCCCCCCCCCCCCCCCGAAATCCCCAGGCCGCGGCAGCACCAAGGCCACCCCCAAGCCACCCGAGCGGGCACCGGTCGGCGAGCCGACCCAGACGCCCGGAACACCCCCGCCCCAGCCCCGGCCCACACCCCCGAGCCCAAGGCCCCACCACCCCCGGCCCCCAAACCCCCGAACACACCCCGACCCCCAACACCCAACCCCTCACCCACCCATACCTCCACCCCCCCCAAACAAGCCGCCGCCCCCCCCCCCCCCCCCCCGACGACCGGCATCCGCCCCCCCCCCCCCCCCCACCCCCGGAAACCGGCACCGGGCAGCAGCGCAGAGAGGGAAAACGTGCCCACCCCACCTCCAGCCGTGCGAAAGTAGCACAGCGGCGGGAGGGGGGAAGCAGAGGAGGAAGCACCAGGGGAAAAGGCGGAACACCAGAACACCGAGCCCGGTGGGGAGAGGCCCCGGTCGTCACGCCAGCGTACTAGTGACACCTAACCCTGTTACTGAGTCCGCCAGCTCGCCGACTGGCGAGCTCTACCCTTACACCGTGAATGTGGCCCCACCCAGTGTATATACAAGTGTGTGCGTGTGGTGCATTAAAATTGGGAGCAGGTGAGTCGGAGCAGAGGGAAAAAATTTCCCCTACTCCGACACACCCGCATCCCCCCCCCAAAAAAAAGGAGGGACATAGTGGTGGGGCAGGGACACAGATGGGGGGGACCACAGCGCTGCCAGGCACTGCAGTCCATCCCCTCTGATGGCTCCCCGCCCCAACTCACCCCTCCCCTTGGACATGGAGTGCATTAAAATTGGAGGGGAGTTGAAGGGTGAAGACGGTGTTTCCACCCTTCCCCACCCCACCAAGAAATGTGTTGTGTCCCCTATGTGTATATTTACAAAGTGTATAGTGCAAAACTAGTGAAGTGAGTAAGAGGAGCGACCAGCGGGGCCTCACCCAACCCGGCGGGTGTAGGTGGCACGCCCGTCCCCCAGCACCCCCCACCCCGACCCGCCCCCCACCCCACCCATCTGGCACCACAATAGGCGGACCGCCAGCGCAGCAGGGCTACTGGACAGCCCACCGGCCACCGGAGCCCGCCCGGGGCGCCAGGAGTTCTACCGGAGTGAGGCAGGCCTCAAACCCCCGCGCGGCCCCCGGAGCCCGACGGCCGGGCCGGGGAGGGAGCCCCAGGCCCAGGGAGAAGGAGGGGGGGGGGTGGGGGGCAGACAGGGAAGGGGGGAGGGGTTAGCGGGGGGAAGACGACAAGAAGGCGAAAGGGCGGCTGCAGGGCAGGAGGGGGGTGGGGGGTGGGGGGGGCGACAAGGGAAAAGGGACCGGGAGGCAGAGGAGGATGGGCGGGAGGGGGTGAGGAGGGAGAGGCGACGGGGGGGGGAGGAAGGGGGAGGGGAGAGGGAGCCACGGGGCACACCAGAGGCCCACCCGCCCCGAACCGCGCCGCCGGGCACGGAGCAGCGGACCGCGCCGGGACGGCGCCGCCCCAGGCACCAGGGAAAGCACCCCAACACCGCACCCCACAGGGGGCCCAGGGAGCGGCCAAGACGCAACCGCTACCGAGCAGACAACGGGGGGGGCAGAACCACCCTTGCCCGACCACGGGGGACGGCGTCAAGAAAATTGACTAATTAGCATGCAGTAACACCAAGTGTTGATGCTTAGTGCCCACTAAAAATAACTCTTAAGGAGTTAATGAGTATGGTGTCGTATAGTGTTGTATGCTCGAGCCCACTAGCAGCAACTAGGTTCCTGACTATATAAAAATAAAAACAATCAGATACAAAATACCAAATACAGAAGCAGCGAAAACAGAAGTTGTAACGATGTGGTGGCTCTCGTTAACAGGCAGAATCTTGGCAGGATTAAGTTGCCAAATTAAGATTAAAATATTCTATGTACATAGACCATATTTGTTTAAATCTTGATACTTGATTTTTATTTAAGGCAGAGATTTTTTCCATTGAGATATAATTTATTAGTAAGTTTAACCAGTGGTCGATATTTAGAGATTGTTTATTTTTCCAATTGACAAGGATTATTTTTTTTAGCAATAGTAAGGGCTATAAATATAGATTGGGATTGTTTACATGGTAGCTCAGTTATTGTAAAGTCACCTAGTAAACACAATCTTGGAGATAAAGGAAGCCTACAGTTTAATATATCAGCGAGCTTTTCCAAGATTTTAGTCCAGAAATGCAGCACTGGAGTACATGACCATAAAGCATGAAGATAAGTATCGGCAGTGTTTTGTGAGCACTGGAGACAAATGTCGGAGTCAGAGAGTCCCATTTTTTTTCATCATATATTGTGTAAGTTGGATAAGTTGCGAATTTGTCTGTTTGGTCATTTTAAATACATTTTCACAGATTTGGGTCCAAAAGTCTGGTTCCGGAACTATAGACAAGTCTTTTTCCCATTTTAAAGTCGGTAAATACGTTTTATTTGTGTATAAAAATAACTTATATATTTTTGATATTTTCTTTATTGTTGTTGGAGAAAGCTTTATAATATCTTTAGCTAAGACAGGCAGTTGGAGCGTATCCTGAAGTGTTGGGATTTGTTTCTTAACCATATTTTTAACTTGCAGATAATGTAAGAAATTTCCATTTTTTATTTCATATTTCTGGACCAAGTTTGTATACGATATAAACTTATTATCTGAGAAAAGATGATGAAGGTGTGTAATTCCTTTCTGCTCCCATAAGCTTAAATGGAACGACTGATTATTAAGTTGAAAGTCGGGGTTATGCCAAATGGGAGAGAGCCCACAGGGCGCCAATTGGGAGTTTGTAATTTCTAATGCCTTCCACCAGGCAGTCAGGGTGGCGGCTATCATTGGGTTTTTAAAACAATTATGTCGTTTTATTGATTTTGTAATAAAGAGTAAATCTAACAGTCTAAGATTATTACAATCCTTCTGCTCCAATTCCAACCAACAGTTAGTATCTCTGTTGGGTTGTGTCCATAGCACAAGATATTGTAGTTGATTAGCTATATAATAGTACATAAAGTTTGGTGCCTCTAAACCTCCTTTAGATTTACTTTCCTGAAGAGTAGATAGACTAATTTTAGCTTTTTTTTTATTCCAATAGAATTTTATGATAGCAGAGTCCAGCGATTGGAACCAGTTAGACGTAGGTTTAAATGGAATCATTGAAAATAAATAATTAATCTTTGGTAAAACTTTCATTTTTATAGTAGCTATCCGTCCTATTAAAGAGATCGGAAGATTATTCCAGCGCTCCAGATCACTACGGATACTGTCCAATAACGGTAAAAAATTTAAAGAAGTTAATTCAGTTAACTTTGGTGAAATTTTAACACCTAAGTATTTTAAATTACCTGTAGGAAAGGAGTAGTGTGGATCCTGACTTGTAGGATTCCATGAATTTTCTGTGATAGGTAATAATGTTGATTTTGTCCAGTTAATAGAGTAATCTGATAAGTGAGAGAATTTAGTTATTAGGTTAAATGCTTCCCCTAGCGAGATAGCAGGTTCTTCTAAATAGAGTAGTATATCATCGGCATATAGATTAATTTTATGTTCTATTGTCCCGGAGTGGATTCCTTGGATCCGTCTATCCTGACGTATAGCTAATGCAAGCGGCTCAATAAATATAGCAAATAATAAAGGAGACATTGGGCACCCTTGTCTTGTTCCCCTTTGTAGAGTAAAACTCTGTGATGTAATCCCATTAGTAGTAACTGTAGCTTTAGGAGAATCATATAATATTGAGACCCATTGAATGAATGACTCCCCGAAGCCGAATTTATTTAAGACAGCAAAGAGGAAGGACCAGTTAACTTTATCGAAGGCTTTTTCTGCATCCAGCGAAATAACAACTGCCTTTTTATCATACCGCTGTGACATACTAATCAAGTTAAAGAGCCTCCTAATATTATTAGTAGAATGACGACCTTTAATAAAACCTGTTTGATCGCTATGAATAATTGTCGAGATTACTGTCTCTAGTCGAGATGCCAAGGCCTTAGCGATAATTTTAATATCGGTATTAATTAGTGATATCGGTCGGTAACTTGACGGGAGGGTGGGGTCTTTTTCTGGCTTTAATAAAAGTTTAATTGCTGCTATATTCATATCTTGACGTATATCACCCTTACTTTTAATTTCAGTTACTACTCTTAGAAATAATGGAGCAAACATTAACCAGAAATGTTTAAAAAATATAGCCGGATAGCCGTCTGGACCAGGTGCTCTGCCATTAGGCATACTGTCTAAAGCACGATACAACTCATCTATAGTAAGCGGGGCATCTAGAATATCTTTATGTTCAATAGATAACTGAGGTATATTTAAGCTATTTAGGAATACCTCAATATGTTCAGGGTTAGGTCTATTAATTTCTGAGTATAGATTTCGATAATAGTTATAAAAAATATGGTTAATTTCTTCTGGTGATTGTGTGCATTCACCATTTATATCTTTAATAGCCGTTATAAGAGATTTTTCCCGATTCCGTTGAAGTTGATTTGCCAGGAATTTACCTGATTTATTATTATGTTCAAAATTATTATATCTCAACTGTTGTATTATAAACTCTGTCTTTTTAGATAACATGTTATCTAACTGTATTTTTATATTCTGTAGTTCTATCCATATTTGATTATTTGGGTTTAATGCATATTCATCCGTTAGTTGTTTTAATTTTATCTTCCAGGTATTTTTCTAATTTTTGATCCTGTTTCTTTTTATAAGTTGAATATGATATAATTTTCCCTCTAATTACCGCTTTCCCTGCTTCCCAGAGAAGAGATGGAGATATATTTGGAGAGTCATTTATTTCCAAAAAATCTGCCCACTCCCTTCTAATAATTTTATCAAACTCTACGTCTTTCAGTAATGAGATGTTAAAACGCCATATCGGGGGAAGTTTAAAGGTAGAGTCAATTTGTAGAGTGAGAGAGACTGGTGCATGATCACTTATAATTAGGGCCCGAGCAGCGACCGCTGCGAGGTCCCTATTGTTTTTGTAAAAATTATTATTATTATTATTATTATTAGGGCCCGAGCAGCGACCGCTGCGAGGTCCCTATTGTTTTTGTAAAATTTATTCTTCTTCTTCTTCTTCTTCTTCTTCTTCTTTATTCTCCGCAAACGATCGCGATTTTGGGTACCTAAACATTCACGAAAACTCACCGAACTTTGCACACTCCTCAGGCCCGGCGAAAAATTTGATATTATTAAGTCGTCATAACAATGCGACTCGATAGCGCCCCCTAGCGTAGAAAAATAAAAACCAAGCCCGGCACGTTTGAGCTAGAGCAACAAAAATTGGCAGGCACGTGTAGCACCCCGAGACGCACAAAAAAGTCTATTGGGACCATGTAGCTAAAATGTACAGGAAGTGAGCTATGAATTTTTTTATGTCCAATTTTGGCCTATTTTGGCACATTCACTGTGGTCATGCTTTTTCCCCCTTTGCAAACATTTTTCATCCAATTGACTTCAAACTTGGCATTTATCATCTCAAGACCTGAGAGAACAACTGGGCAAAACATCTTGCCTTTTTGAAATACTATATGACGGGGGCGGGGCATCAAATATTGCCTTTAAAATTTCATTTGTCCAGAAAGAGCAAATGCTTAATAACTCCCATGTTCAAGCTCCAAAAAATCTCAAACTTCTCAGGCAACGTAATAGTCACGGCCTGAAAACATCTATATGATAAAATTCAGTTATACATATAGCGCCACCTAATGGTTACAATAAATGTCATACTTTACGTTTTTAGCTACTGTGCTGAGCTTGTTGAAGGGATCCATTTGAAAATTGGTCAGAAAAGCCTTAAGATGTTGATCATGCCCCACACCGAATATTGTAACTTTTCGCCAAAGGGCGTGGCCGCTACGGTGACGCAAAGTCTGAAGATTTTTCGTGAAAATAAAAGCTGCATTAACTTGACCGAGATGATCCTATCTTCTCAAAATTTCACACATTTGATGAGAGTCCAGCCCTAAAGACATCTACTGACTTATATTTCATCTAACTGATAGCGCCACCTAGTGGCAATTTTTTTTCTTACGAATTTTCTTCTACGTTTTTCTCCAAACACGTTAACTGGACCTACCTCATATTTGCTCAGATGAGGGTTTCGGCCTTCATGATGTCACAACACGAAGTTTGTGAGTTTTCGCGAATTGCTGTGGGTGTGGCTAAGCGCTGTTCGCCAAGAAAACAACGCCAGTTTTGAGGGTCTAAACATGCACAGAAACTCATGAAACTTGGCACACATATCTGGCCTGGTAAAATGAGCAATATTTTATTGTTGATTGCGCTATTTTTACAAAAATGACTCAATAGCGCCCCCGAGAAGTTTTTAACGAAGCAGCCCCGGTTGTACGTTTAAGCAAGAACGACGAATATTTTTAGGTGTATGAGGGAGCCCAAGACCTACAAAAAAGTCTCTTGTACCCATATGCTAAAATGAACAGGAAGTTAGCTACGAATTTTTGAATGTCCCATTTTTGACTATTTTTGCACATTCACAGGGGGCAGACTTTTGCCCACTTCTCCTACACGTTTCATCTGACTGAGTTAAGACTTGACCTGGACCATGTCAAGACCTGAGCCAACGACAGGGGGAAAAATCTTGACCTTTCGAAATACTATATGATGAAGGCGGGGCATCAAAATTTGTGTTTCGCACTGAAAAAGGATATGCTTAATAACTCCCCGGTACATGCTCCAAAAAATCCCAAACTTGACATGTATGTTTATCGTCAAGGCCTGAAGCTATCTCTATGACAACATTCAGTTATATATGCAGCGCCACCTAGCCCTTGAGGCATAAAAAAAAAAATACCCCACTTACGGTATTTTGTACAAAAAATGTAAACTCATTCTAAGTGTGATAACTCAGTCATTTAGGAATATTCTTTTACTTTCCACCACTCAAAATATTCACTGGCATCAGACCTAACCAAACATACATATTTTTGTTATTTAGTTTTATGTATTTTTGATAGCCTCTATGGACATTAAAAGCAATATCGTGAATGAAGGCTATGCTTAATAACTCCCCGGTACATGCTCCAAAAAATCCCATACTTGAAATGTATATTTATAGTCAAGGCCTGAAGGTATCTCTATGACAAAATTCAGTTATAAATACAGCGCCACCTAGTCCTTGAGGCTTAAAAAAAAAATGCCTCACTTACGGTATTTTTGCAAAAATTGTAGACTCATTGTAAGTGTGATAACTAAGTCATTTATGAATATTCTTTTACTTTCCACCACTCAATATGTTCACTGGCATCAGACCGATCCAAACATACGTATTTTTTATTTAGTTTTATTTATTTTTTTGATCGCCTCTATGGACAATAAAAGCAACATTGAGTACGAGCGATGATGTGTGTATATATACTTTTACGAAAAATACCAATCAGGGCAACTCATTGCCTAAAAATAAAAAAAAGACGCTGATTTTTGCAGATCTTAACAATCACCAAAACCCATTGAGCTTGACACACTCATCACACCTGGCAAAAAAAATAAATAATCCACATGTTTATCATGCCATTTTCAAAGAAATTCTGCTTCCAATGTGCCAGTACCCCAATGTGCAAGTTCCCCAACGTACAAGTACCCCAACGTGGCCCGGGCTGCGAGGGCCCTTTATAGCTGCTCGCAGCTCTAGTTAGGGCCCGAGCAGCGACCGCTGCGAGGTCCCTATTGTTTTTGTAAAAATTATTATTATTATTATTATTATTATTATTAGGGCCCGAGCAGCGACCGCTGCGAGGTCCCTATTGTTTTTGTAAAAATTATTATTATTATTATTATTATTATTATTCTTCTTCTTCTTTATTCTCCGCAAACAATCGCGATTTTGGGTACCTAAATATTCACGAAAACTCACCGAACTTTGCACACTCCTCAGGTCCGGCGAAAAATTTGATATTATGAAGTCGTTATAACAACGCGACTCTATAGCGCCCCCTAGCATAGAAAAATAAAAACCAAGCCCGGCACGTTTGAGCTAGAGCAACGAAAATTGGCAGGCATGTGTAGCACCCCGAGACGCACAAAAAAGTCTATTGGGACCATGTAGCTAAAATGTACAGGAAGTGAGCTATGAATTTTTTAATGTCCAATTTTGGCCTATTTTGGCACATTCACTGTGGTCATGCTTTTTCCCCCTATGCAAACATTTTTCATCCCATTGACTTCAAACTTGGGATTTATCATCTCAAGACATAAGAGAACAGCTGGGCAAAAAGTCTTGCCTTTTCGAAATACTATATGACGGGGGCGGGGCATCAAATATTGCCTTTAAAATTTCATTTGTCCAGAAAGAGCAAATGCTGAATAACTCCCATGTACAAGCTCCAAAAAATCTCAAACTTCTCAGGCAACGTAATAGTCACGGCCTGAAAACATCTATATGACAAAATTCAGTTATACATATAGCGCCACCTAGTGGTTACAATAAATGTCATACATTACGTTTTTAGCTACTGTGCTGAGCTCGTTGAAGGGATCCAGTTGAAAATTGGTCAGAAAAGCCTTAAGATGTTGATGATGCCCCACACCGAATATTGTAACTTTTCGCCAAAGGGCGTGGCCGCTACGGTGACGCAAAGTCTGAAGATTTTTCGTGACAATAAAAGCTGCATGAACTTGACCGAGATGATCCTATCTTCTCAAAATTTCACACATTTGATGAGAGTCCAGCTCTAAAGATATCTACTAACTTACATTTCATCTAACTGATAGCGCCACCTAGTGGCAATTTTTTTTCTTACGAATCTTCTTCTACGTTTTTCTCCAAACACGTTAACTGGACCTACCTCATATTTGCTCAGATGAGGGTTTCGGCCTTCATGATGTCACAACACGAAGTTTGTGAGTTTTCGCGAATTGCTGTGGGCGTGGCTAAGCGCTGTTCGCCAAGAAAACAACGCCAGTTTTGAGGGTCTAAACATGCACAGAAACTCCTGAAACTTGGCACACACATCTGGCCTGGTAAAATGAGCAATATTTTATTGTTGATTGTGCTATTTTTACAAAAATGACTCAATAGCGCCCCCTCGAAATTTTTAACGAAGCAGCCCCGGTTGTACGTTTAAGCAAGAACGACGAATATTTTCAGGTGTATGAGGGAGCCCAAGACCTACAAAAAAGTCTCTTGTACCCATATGCTAAAATGAACAGGAAGTGAGCTACGAATTTTTGAATGTCCCATTTTTGACGATTTTTGCACATTCACAGGGGGCAGACTTTTGCCCACCTCTCCTACACGTTTCATCCGACTGAGTTAAGACTTGGCCTGGACCATGTCAAGACCTGAGCCAACGACAGGGAGAAAAATTTTGACTTTTCGAAATACTATATGATGAGGGCGGGGCATCAAAATTTGTGTTTCGCAATGAAAAAGGATATGCTTGATAACTCCCCGGTACATGCTCCAAAAAATCCCAAACTTGACATGTATGTTTATCGTCAAGGCCTGAAGTTATCTCTATGACAACATTCAGTTATATATGCAGCGCCACCTAGCCCTTGAGGCATGAAAAAAAAATACCCCACATACGGTATTTTGTACAAAAAATGTAAACTCATTCTAAGTGTGATAACGAAGTCATTTATGAATATTATTTTAGTTTCCACCACTCAAAATGTTCACTGGCATCAGACTTATCCAAACATATATATATTTTTATTTATTTTTGATAGCCTCTATGGACATTAAAAGCAATATCGTGAATGAAGGATATGCTTAATAACTCCACGGTACATGCTCCAAAAAAAATCCCACACTTGACATGTATGCTTATAATCAAGGCCTGAAGGTATCTCGATGACAACATTCAGTTATAAATACAGCGCCACCTAGCCGTTGAGGCTTATATAAAAAAAAATTAAAAAAATACCCCACATACGGTATTTTGTACAAAAAATGTACACTCATTCTAAGTGTGATAACTAAGTCATTTATGAATATTCTTTTAGTTTCCACCACTCAAATTGTTCACTGGCTTCACACCGATCCAAACGTATGTACGTTTCCATTTTGTTTTATTCATTTTTGATTGCCCCTTTGGACAATAAAAGTAAACATTGTGCAATGAGTACAACGAGCGATGATGTGTATATACACTTTTACAAAAAAATACCAATCAGGGCAACTCATTGCCTAAAAATAAATAAGGACGCTGATTTTTGCAGGTCTTAACAATCACCAAAATCCGTTGAGCTTGACACTGGCAAAAAAAATATTCTACATGTAAACGTTTATTATGCCATTTTCAAAGAAATTTTGCTTCCAATATGCCAGTACCCCAACGTGCCAGTACCCCAACGTGCAAGTACCCCAACGTGCAAGGACCCCAACGTGGCCCGGGCTGTGAGGGCCCTTTATAGCTGCTCGCAGCTCTAGTTATTATTATTCTTCTTCTTCTTCTTTATTCTCCGCAAACGATCGCGATTTTGGGTACCTAAACATTCACGAAAACTCACCAAACTTTGCACACTCCTCAGGCCCGGCGAAAAATTTGATATTATTAAGTCGTCATAACAATGCGACTCGATAGCGCCCCCTAGCGTAGAAAAATAAAAACCAAGCCCGGCACGTTTGAGCTAGAGCAACAAAAATTGGCAGGCACGTGTAGCACCCCGAGACGCACAAAAAAGTCTATTGGGACCATGTAGCTAAAATGTACAGGAAGTGAGCTATGAATTTTTTTATGTCCAATTTTGGCCTATTTTGGCACATTCACTGTGGTCATGCTTTTTCCCCCTTTGCAAACATTTTTCATCCAATTGACTTCAAACTTGGCATTTATCATCTCAAGACCTGAGAGAACAACTGGGCAAAACATCTTGCCTTTTTGAAATACTATATGACGGGGGCGGGGCATCAAATATTGCCTTTAAAATTTCATTTGTCCAGAAAGAGCAAATGCTTAATAACTCCCATGTTCAAGCTCCAAAAAATCTCAAACTTCTCAGGCAACGTAATAGTCACGGCCTGAAAACATCTATATGATAAAATTCAGTTATACATATAGCGCCACCTAGTGGTTACAATAAATGTCATACTTTACGTTTTTAGCTACTGTGCTGAGCTTGTTGAAGGGATCCATTTGAAAATTGGTCAGAAAAGCCTTAAGATGTTGATCATGCCCCACACCGAATATTGTAACTTTTCGCCAAAGGGCATGGCCGCTACGGTGACGCAAAGTCTGAAGATTTTTGGTGAAAATAAAAGCTGCATTAACTTGACCGAGATGATCCTATCTTCTCAAAATTTCACACATTTGATGAGAGTCCAGCCCTAAAGACATCTACTGACTTATATTTCATCTAACTGATAGCGCCACCTAGTGGCAATTTTTTTTCTTACGAATTTTCTTCTACGTTTTTCTCCAAACACGTTAACTGGACCTACCTCATATTTGCTCAGATGAGGGTTTCGGCCTTCATGATGTCACAAAAGAAGTTTGTGAGTTTTCGCGAATTGCTGTGGTTGTGGCTAAGCGCTGTTCGCCAAGAAAATAACGCCAGTTTTGAGGGTCTAAACATGCACAGAAACTCATGAAACTTGGCACACACATCTGGCCTGGTAAAATTAGCAATATTTTATTGTTGATTGTGCTATTTTTACAAAAATGACTCAATAGCGCCCCCTAGAAGTTTTTAACGAAGCAGCCCCGGTTGTACGTTTAAGCAAGAACGACGAATATTTTTAGGTGTATGAGGGAGCCCAAGACCTACAAAAAAGTCTCTTGGACCCATGTGCTAAAATGAACAGGAAGTGAGCTACGAATTTTTGAATGTCCCATTTTTGACGATTTTTGCACATTTTCAGGGGGCATACTTTTGCCCACTTCTCCTACACGTTTCATCCGACTGAGTTAAGACTTGACCTGGACCATGTCAAGACCTGAGCCAACAACAGACGGAAAAATCTTGACTTTTGGAAATACTATATGATGAAGGCGGGGCATCAAAATTTGTGTTTCGCACTGAAAAAGGATATGCTTAATAACTCCCCGGTACATGCTCCAAAAAATCCCAAACTTGACATGTATGTTTATCGTCAAGGCCTGAAGCTATCTCTATGACAACATTCAGTTATATATGCAGCGCCACCTAGCCCTTGAGGCATGAAAAAAAAATACCCCACTTACGGTATTTTGTACAAAAAATGTAAACTCATTCTAAGTGTGATAACTCAGTCATTTAGGAATATTCTTTTACTTTCCACCACTCAAAATATTCACTGGCATCAGACCTAACCAAACATACATATTTTTGTTATTTAGTTTTATGTATTTTTGATAGCCTCTATGGACATTAAAAGCAATATCGTGAATGAAGGCTATGCTTAATAACTCCCCGGTACATGCTCCAAAAAATCCCATACTTGAAATGTATATTTATAGTCAAGGCCTGAAGGTATCTCTATGACAAAATTCAGTTATAAATACAGCGCCACCTAGTCCTTGAGGCTTAAAAAAAAAATGCCTCACTTACGGTATTTTTGCAAAAATTGTAGACTCATTGTAAGTGTGATAACTAAGTCATTTATGAATATTCTTGAACTTTCCACCACTCAATATGTTCACTGGCATCAGACCGATCCAAACATACGTATTTTTTATTTAGTTTTATTTATTTTTTTGATCGCCTCTATGGACAATAAAAGCAACATTGAGTACGAGCGATGATGTGTGTATATATACTTTTACGAAAAATACCAATCAGGGCAACTCATTGCCTAAAAATAAAAAAAAGACGCTGATTTTTGCAGATCTTAACAATCACCAAAACCCATTGAGCTTGACACACTCATCACACCTGGCAAAAAAAAAAAAAAATCCACATGTTTATCATGCCATTTTCAAAGAAATTCTGCTTCCAATGTGCCAGTACCCCAATGTGCAAGTTCCCCAACGTACAAGTACCCCAACGTGGCCCGGGCTGCGAGGGCCCTTTATAGCTGCTCGCAGCTCTAGTTCTTCTTCTTCTTCTTTATTCTCCGCAAACAATCGCGATTTTGGGTACCTAAATATTCACGAAAACTCACCGAACTTTGCACACTCCTCAGGTCCGGCGAAAAATTTGATATTATGAAGTCGTTATAACAACGCGACTCTATAGCGCCCCCTAGCATAGAAAAATAAAAACCAAGCCCGGCACGTTTGAGCTAGAGCAACGAAAATTGGCAGGCACGTGTAGCACCCCGAGACGCACAAAAAAGTCTATTGGGACCATGTAGCTAAAATGTACAGGAAGTGAGCTATGAATTTTTTTATGTCCAATTTTGGCCTATTTTGGCACATTCACTGTGGTCATGCTTTTTCCCCCTTTGCAAACATTTTTCATCCAATTGACTTCAAACTTGGCATTTATCATCTCAAGACCTAAGAGAACAGCTGGGCAACAAGTCTTGCCTTTTCGAAATACTATATGACGGGGGCGGGGCATCAAATATTGCCTTTAAAATTTCATTTGTCCAGAAAGAGCAAATGCTGAATAACTCCCATGTACAAGCTCCAAAAAATCTCAAACTTCTCAGGCAACGTAATAGTCACGGCCTGAAAACATCTATATGACAAAATTCAGTTCTACATATAGCGCCACCTAGTGGTTACAATAAATGTCATACTTTACGTTTTTAGCTACTGTGCTGAGCTCGTTGAAGGGATCCAGTTGAAAATTGGTCAGAAAAGCCTTAAGATGTTGATGATGCCCCACACCGAATATTGTAACTTTTCGCCAAAGGGCGTGGCCGCTACGGTGACGCAAAGTCTGAAGATTTTTCGTGACAATAAAAGCTGCATTAACCTGACCGAGATGATCCTATCTTCTCAAAATTTCACACATTTGATGAGAGTCCAGCTCTAAAGACATCTACTAACTTACATTTCATCTAACTGATAGCGCCACCTAGTGGCAATTTTTTTTCTTACGAATTTTCTTCTACGTTTTTCTCCAAACACGTTAACTGGACCTACCTCATATTTGCTCAGATGAGGGTTTCGGCCTTCATGATGTCACAACACGAAGTTTGTGAGTTTTCGCGAATTGCTGTGGGTGTGGCTAAGCGCTGTTCGCCAAGAAAACAACGCCAGTTTTGAGGGTCTAAACATGCACAGAAACTCCTGAAACTTGGCACACACATCTGGCCTGGTAAAATGAACAATATTTTATTGTTGATTGTGCTATTTTTAAAAAAATGACTCAATAGCGCCCCCTCGAAATTTTTAACGAAGCAGCCCCGGTTGTACGTTTAAGCAAGAACGACGAATATTTTTAGGTGAATGAGGGAGCTCAAGACCTACAAAAAAGTCTCTTGTACCCATATGCTAAAATGAACAGGAAGTGAGCTACGAATTTTTCAATGTCCCATTTTTGACGATTTTTGCACATTCACAGGGGGCAGACTTTTGCCCACTTCTCCTACACGTTTCATCCGACTGAGTTAAGACTTGGCCTGGACCATGTCAAGACCTGAGCCAACGACAGGGGGAAAAATTTTGACTTTTCGAAATACTATATGATGAGGGCGGGGCATCAAAATTTGTGTTTCGCAATGAAAAAGGATATGCTTGATAACTCCCCGGTACATGCTCCAAAAAATCCCAAACTTGACATGTATGTTTATCGTCAAGGCCTGAAGTTATCTCTATGACAACATTCAGTTATATATGCAGCGCCACCTAGCCCTTGAGGCATGAAAAAAAAATACCACACATACGGTATTTTGTACAAAAAATGTAAACTCATTCTAAGTGTGATAACTAAGTCATTTATGAATATTCTTTTAGTTTCCACCACTCAAAATGTTCACTGGCATCAGACTTATCCAAACATATATATATTTGTATTTATTTTCGATAGCCTCTGTGGACATTAAAAGCAATATCGTGAATGAAGGATATGCATAATAACTCCACGGTACATGCTCCAAAAAAAATCCCACACTTGACATGTATGCTTATAATCAAGGCCTGAAGGTATCTCTATGACAACATTCAGTTATAAATACAGCGCCACCTAGCCCTTGAGGCTTATATATAAAAAAAAATAAAAATACCCCACATACGGTATTTTGTACAAAAAATGTACACTCATTCTAAGTGTGATAACTAAGTCATTTATGAATATTCTTTTAGTTTCCACCACTCAAATTGTTCACTGGCTTCACACCGATTCAAACGTATGTACGTTTCCATTTTGTTTTATTCATTTTTGATTGCCCCTTTGGACAATAAAAGTAACATTGTGCAATGAGTACAACGAGCGATGATGTGTATATACACTTTTACAAAAAAATACCAATCAGGGCAACTCATTGCCTAAAAATAAAAAAGGACGCTGATTTTTGCAGGTCTTAACAATCACCAAAACCCGTTGAGCTTGACACACACTGACAAAAAAATATTCTACATGTAAACGTTTATTATGCCATTTTCAAAGAAATTTTGCTTCCAATATGCCAGTACCCCAACGTGCCAGTACCCCAACGTGCAAGTACCCCAACGTGCAAGGACCCCAACGTGGCCCGGGCTGCGAGGGCCCTTTATAGCTGCTCGCAGCTCTAGTTAGGGCCCGAGCAGCGACCGCTGCGAGGTCCCTATTGTTTTTGTAAAAATTATTAGGGCCCGAGCAGCTACCGCTGCGAGGTCCCTATTGTTTTTCGATCGGATTATTAGGGCCCGAGCAGCGACCGCTGCGAGGTCCCTATTGTTTTTGTAAAAATTATTATTATTATTATTATTATTATTATTCTTTATTCTCCGCAAACGATCGCGATTTTGGGTACCTAAACATTCACGAAAACTCACCGAACTTTGCACACTCCTCAGGCCCGGCGAAAAATTTGATATTATTAAGTCGTCATAACAATGCGACTCGATAGCGCCCCCTAGCGTAGAAAAATAAAAACCAAGCCCGGCACGTTTGAGCTAGAGCAACAAAAATTGGCAGGCACGTGTAGCACCCCGAGACGCACAAAAAAGTCTATTGGGACCATGTAGCTAAAATGTACAGGAAGTGAGCTATGAATTTTTTTATGTCCAATTTTGGCCTATTTTGGCACATTCACTGTGGTCATGCTTTTTCCCCCTTTGCAAACATTTTTCATCCAATTGACTTCAAACTTGGCATTTATCATCTCAAGACCTGAGAGAAAAACTTGGCAAAACATCTTGCCTTTTTGAAATACTATATGACGGGGGCGGGGCATCAAATATTGCCTTTAAAATTTCATTTGTCCAGAAAGAGCAAATGCTTAATAACTCCCACGTTCAAGCTCCAAAAAATCTCAAACTTCTCAGGCAACGTAATAGTCACGGCCTGAAAACATCTATATGATAAAATTCAGTTATACATATAGCGCCACCGAGTGGTTACAATAAATGTCATACTTTACGTTTTTAGCTACTGTGCTGAGCTTGTTGAAGGGATCCATTTGAAAATTGGTCAGAAAAGCCTTAAGATGTTGATCATGCCCCACACCGAATATTGTAACTTTTCGCCAAAGGGCGTGGCCGCTACGGTGACGCAAAGTCTGAAGATTTTTCGTGAAAATAAAAGCTGCATTAACTTGACCGAGATGATCCTATCTTCTCAAAATTTCACACATTTGATGAGAGTCCAGCCCTAAAGACATCTACTGACTTATATTTCATCTAACTGATAGCGCCACCTAGTGGCAATTTTTTTTATTACGAATTTTCTTCTCCGTTTTTCTCCAAACACGTTAACTGGACCTACCTCATATTTGCTCAGATGAGGGTTTCGGCCTTCATGATGTCACAACACGAAGTTTGTGAGTTTTCGCGAATTGCTGTGGGTGTGGCTAAGCGCTGTTCGCCAAGAAAACAACGCCAGTTTTGAGGGTCTAAACATGCACAGAAACTCATGAAACTTGGCACACACATCTGGCCTGGTAAAATGAGCAATATTTTATTGTTGATTGTGCTATTTTTACAAAAATGACTCAATAGCGCCCCCTAGAAGTTTTTAACGAAGCAGCCCCGGTTGTACGTTTAAGCAAGAACGACGAATATTTTTAGGTGTATGAGGGAGCCCAAGACCTACAAAAAAGTCTCTTGGACCCATATGCTAAAATGAACAGGAAGTGAGCTACGAATTTTTGAATGTCCCATTTTTGACAATTTTTGCACATTCACAGGGCGCAGACGTTTGCCCACTTCTCCTACACGTTTCATCTGACTGAGTTAAGACTTGACCTGGACCATGTCAAGACCTGAGCCAACGACAGGGGGAAAAATCTTGACCTTTCGAAATACTATATGATGAAGGCGGGGCATCAAAATTTGTGTTTCGCACTGAAAAAGGATATGCTTAATAACTCCCCGGTACATGCTCCAAAAAATCCCAAACTTGACATGTATGTTTATCGTCAAGGCCTGAAGCTATCTCTATGACAACATTCAGTTATATATGCAGCGCCACCTAGCCCTTGAGGCATAAAAAAAAATACCCCACATACGGTATTTTGTACAAAAAATGTAAACTCATTCTAAGTGTGATAACTAAGTCATTTATGAATATTCTTTCAGTTTCCACCACTCAAAATGTTCACTGGCATCAGACTTATCCAAACATATATATATTTTTATTTATTTTTGATAGCCTCTGTGGACATTAAAAGCAATATCGTGAATGAAGGATATGCTTAATAACTCCACGGTACATGCTCCAAAAAAAATCCCACACTTTACATGTATGCTTATAATCAAGGCCTGAAGGTATCTCGATGACAACATTCAGTTATAAATACAGCGCCACCTAGCCCTTGAGGCTTATATTAAAAAAAAAACCCACATACGGTATTTTGTACAAAAAAATGTAAACTCATTCTAAGTGTGATGACTAAGTCATTTCTGAATATTCTTTAAGTTTCCACCACTCAAATTGTTCACTGGCTTCACACCGATCCAAACGTATGTACGTTTCCATTTTGTTTTATTCATTTTTGATTGCCCCTTTGGACAATAAAAGTAACATTGTGCAATGAGTACAACGAGCGATGATGTGTATATATACACTTTTACAAAAAATACCAATCAGGGCAACTCATTGCCTAAAAATAAAAAAGGACGCTGATTTTTGCAGGTCTTAACAATCACAAAAACCCGTTGAGCTTTACACACACAGGCAAAAAAAATATTCTACATGTAAACGTTTATTATGCCATTTTCAAAGAAATTTTGCTTCCAATATGCCAGTACCCCAACGTGCCAGTACCCTAACGTGCAAGTACCCCAACGTGCAAGGACTCCAACGTGGCCCGGGCTGCGAGGGCCCTTTATAGCTGCTCGCAGCTCTAGTTATTATTAGGGCCCGAGCAGCGACCGCTGCGAGGTCCCTATTGTTCCTGAAGGAATTCTTATTATTAGGGCCCGAGCAGCGGCGGCGGCGGTGCCGCTGCGAGGCCCTATTGTTTTTGTAGGAATTCTTCTTATTATTATTCTTATTATTATTCTTCTCCGCAAACAATCGCATTTTTGAGACACTAAACGTGACCGAAAACTCACCAAACTTTACACGCACATCAGGCCTGGCGAAAAATTTGATATTTTAAAGTCGCCATACATGATAACAGAAAAATGGCTCCTTAGCGCCCCCTACATAGGTTAAACGGATCCCTGTCCTGCTACGATTGTCCGACGGCTATGAAAATTGTGTGGCACCTGTAGCACATCCCAATGAACAAAAACCTCTTTGAAGTGTGTACCCTAAAATAGACAGAAAGTGAGGTATGAGTATTTAAATGTCCAATTTTGGCCCAGTTTTGCATATTTACAGGGGTCATACTTTTGCCCGCTTCTCCTACACGGTTAACCCGATTGACTTCAAACTTGGGATGTACCATCTCAACACCTGGGACAACATCATTGTGAAAAATGAAAAGTTTTTGATATACTATATGACAGCGGCGGCGCATCAAATTTAGAGTTTAAAAATTCTTACTTCACGAGGCATTGCCGGTTGTACGTTTAATCTAGAGCTACGAAAATTGGTACACATATGTAACAGACTATGACCTACAAAAAACTCTTTTTGAACCATATGCTAAACCTAACAGGAAGTGCACCATTTTGATTTATTTTGGAACGTGTTGCCATTTTTTTGGCCATTTCATTGGGGTCTTATTTTAACGAACTCCTCCTACAGTGTTTATCCGATCATCTTCAAACTTGGTGTGATTCATCTTAAGATGTTGAAGATGAAAAGTTATTGAAAGCTTTGTATTTCGTCGCACGCTGTTGTCATGGCATGCACTGTTTGCAAAGGAAAAAAAGTATCCTTAAAGAAGCATTGCCAGTTGTACGAAGCAGCTAGAGCTACGAAAATTTGTAGACATATGTAACAGCCCAAGATGTACAAAAAAGTCTCTTGGTGCCCTGTGCTAAACCCAACAGGAAGTCCCCCAGGGGCCGGGCATCACATTTTGAGCTAAAAAAAACTCCTCTTTAACAAAGCATACCCGGCTGTACGTTTCACCTAGAGTTACCAAAATTTGTAGAGGTATATAACAGCCCTCGAGGTACAAAAAACTCTTTTTGAACCATATGCTAAACCTAACAGGACGTCCGCCATTTTGATTTACTTTGGAATGTGTTGCCATTTTTTTTTGGCCATTTCATAGGAGTCATATTTTAACAAACTGCTCCTACAGAGTTTATCCGATCATCTTCAAACTTGGTGTGATTCATCTTAAGATGTTGAAAATGAAAAGTTATTGAAAGTTTTTTATTTCGTCACACGCTGTTATCGTGGCATGCACTTTTTGCAAAGGAAAAAAATCCTTCTTAATGAAGCATTCCCAGTTGTACGAAGCAGCTAGAGCGACGAAAAATTGTAGACATATGTAACAGCCCAGGATGTACAAAAATGTCTCTTGGTGCCATGTGCTAAACGCAACAGGAAGTCCCCCAGGGGCCGGGCATCACATTTTGAGCTAAAAAATTCCTCTTTAACGAAGCATTCCCGGTTGTACGTTTCACCTAGCGCTATGATAATTTGCAGGCATACATAAGAGCCCACGATGTACAAAAAAGTCTCCTGGAACCATGTGCTAAACCAAACAGGAAGTCTGCCATTTTGATTTATGATGGGATTTGTTGCCATTTTTTGTGGCCTTTTTCAGGGGTCATATTTTAACGAACCCCTCCTACAAAATTTATCCGACTGTCTTCAAACTTGGTGTGTTTCATCTTAAGATGTTTAAGATGCAAAGTAATCGAAAGTTTTTTATTTTGTAACACGCTGTTGCCATAGCAATGCATTGTTTGTCAAGTGCTGCTTTTTTTTTTTATACACATGAAAACTCATGAAACTTTGCAAACACATCAGACTCGTCATGAACATGAATTTTCAGAGATTTATTGTGCAATTTGCAATAAATAGCGCCCTCTAGACATTTTTATGAAGCCTTTCCGATTGTATGATTATGCTAGACCTACAAAAAAGTATTATGTAGCCATTTGCCAAACCAAAGAGGAAGTCCGCTATTTTGATTTTATTTTGGGAATTATACATCATTTTTGGCCTTTTTCATTAAACTTTGCACAGACAAGGCATGGAAAAAACTAACATTTTAAATGGTCCTTGTTCCATGTAACAGTTGTCAAGTGCTGCTTTTTTTTTTTTTTTTTATACACATGAAAACTCATGAAACTTTGCAAACACATCAGACTTGTCATGAACATGAATTTTTAGAGATTTATTGTGCAATTTGCAATAAATAGCGCCCTCTAGACATTTTTATGAAGCATTTCCGATTGTATGATTATGCTAGACCTACAAAAAAGTATTATGTAGCCATTTGCCAAACCAAAGAGGAAGTCCGCTATTTTGATTTTATTTTGGGAATTATACATCATTTTTGGCCTTTCTCATTAAACTTTGCACAGACAAGCCATGGAAAAAAATAACATTTTAAATGGTCCTTGTTCCATGTAACAGTACCCCAACGTGCCAGTACCCTGACGTGCAAGTAACCCAACGTTGTGCTCAATAGCGCCCTCTATGCATTTTTATGGAGCATTTCCAATTGTATGATTCAAGCGATACACAACTAAAGATGACTTGACCAAGATTTATGAAAACTGGGAGGCATACCTATTAGCTTAAGACCTACAAAAGGTATTCTGTAGCCGTATGCTAAACCTAAAAGGAAGTCCACCATTTTGAATTTATTTTGGGAATTGCACACCATATTTTGCGTTTTGATTATACTTTGCACACACAAGGCTTGTCAAAAACATTTTAGATGGTCTTGTCCTATTTGACAGTACCCCAACGTGCCAGTACCCCGACGTGCAAGTACCCCAACGTGGCCCGGGTTGCGAGGGCCCTTTATAGCTGCTCGCAGCTCTAGTTATTATTCTTCTTCTTTTTCTTCTTTGTTATTATTCTTTTCCGCAAACAACCACATTTTTGAGGCACTAAACATGAACGAAAACTCACCAAACTTTACACGCAGATCGGGCCTGGCGAAAAATTTGATATTTTAAAGTCGCCATACATGATAACAGAAAAATGGCTCTGTAGCGCCACCTACATAGGTTTAACGGATCCCTGTCCCGCTACGATTGTCCTATGGCTACGAAAATTGTGTGGCACCTGTAGCACATCCAGATGAACAAAAACCTCTTTGATATGTGTACCCTAAAATAGACAGGAAGTGAGGTATGAGTATTTGAATGTCCAATTTTGGCCCATTTTTGCACATTTACAGGGGTCATACTTTTGCCCGCTTCTCCTACACGGTTAACCCGACTGACTTCAAACTTGGGCTGTACCATCTCAACACCTGGGACAACATCATGGTAAAAAATCTAAAGTTTTTGACATACTATATGACGGTGGCGGGGCATCAAATTTACAGTTTCAAAATTCTTACTTAACAAAGCATTGCCGGTGGTACGTTTAATTGAGAGCCACGAAAATTGGTACACATATGTAACAGACTATGATCTACAAAAAAGCCTGTTGGTGCCATATGCTAAACCTAACAGGAAGTCCGCCAGAGGCGAGGCATCAAATTTTGTGTTTCAAAATTCTTATTTAATGAAGCATTCCCGGCTGTACATTTCACCTAGAGTTACCAACATTTGAAGACATATGTAACAGCCCTCAAGGTACAAAAAACTCTTTTTGAACCATATGCTAAACCGAACAGGAAGTCCGCCATTTTGATTTACTTTGGAACGTTTTGCCATTTTTTGGGCCATTTCATAGGGGTCTTATTTTAACGAACTCCTCCTACAGAGTTTATCCGATCATCTCCAAACTTGGTGATATTCATCTTAAAATGTTGAAGATGAAAAGTTATTGAAAGCTTTTTATTTCGTCGCACGCTGTTGCCGTGGCATGCACAGTTTGCAAAGGAAAAAATTCCCTCTTAATGAAGCATTCCCAGTTGTACGAAGAAGCTAGAGCTACGAAAATTTGGAGACAAATTTAATAGCCCACGATGTACAAAAAAGTCTCTTGGTGCCATGTGCTAAACCCAACAGGAAGTCCCGTAGGGGCCGGTCATCACATTTTGAGGTAAAAAACTCCTCTTTAACGAAGCATTCCCGGTTGTACGTTTCACCTAGCGCTATGATAATTTAGAGGCATACATAAGAGCCCACGATGTACAAAAAAGTCTCTTGGAACCATCTGCTAAACCAAACAGGAAGTCCGCCATTTTGATTTACGTTGGGATTTGTAGCCATTTTTTGTGGCCTTTTTTAGGGGTCATATTTTAACGAACTCCTCCTACAAAATTTATCCGACTGTCTTCAAACTTGGTGTGCAACTTAAGATGTTTAAGATACAAAGTTATCGAAAGTTATTTATTTTGTCGCACGCCGTTTCATGGCGATGCATTGTTTGCCAAGTAAAATGCTGCTTTTTTTGGGGGGGTCTAAACATGTGCAAAAACTCATGAAACTTTACACACACATCAGGCTTGTCATAAGCATGAATATTTTAGAGATTTCTTATTAAATTTGCAATAAATGCTTCAATAGCGCCCTCTAGACATTTTTCTGAAGTCTTTCCGATTATATGATTCAGCTAGATGTGTGAATATTGGCAGGCATGCCTAATATATTCAAAAAGTATTCAATATAGCCATGTGCCAATCCATTTTGATTTTATTTTGTTAATTGTGCATCATTTTTGGCCTTTCCATGAAACTTTACAAACACAAAGCATGGCAAAAACGTTTAAAATTTAGATGGTTTCCTATTTGACAGTACCCCAACATGCCAGTACCCCGACGTGCAAATACCCCAACGTGGCCCGGGTTGCGAGGGCCCTTTATAGCTGCTCGCAGCTCTAGTTAGGGCCCGAGCAGCGACCGCTGCGAGGTCCCTATTGTTTTTGTAAAAATTATTATTATTATTATTATTAGGGCCCGAGCAGCGACCGCTGCGAGGTCCCTATTGTTTTTGTAAAAATTATTATTAGGGCCCGAGCAGCGACCGCTGCGAGGTCCCTATTGTTTTTGTAAAAATTATTATTATTATTATTATTATTATTATTATTATTAGGGCCCGAGCAGCGACCGCTGCGAGGTCCCTATTGTTTTTGTAAAAATTATTATTATTATTATTATTATTATTATTATTATTATTATTATTATTATTATTATTATTATTCTTCTTCTTCTTTATTCTCCGCAAACGATCGCGATTTTGGGTACCTAAACATTCACGAAAACTCACCAAACTTTGCACACTCCTCAGGCCCGGCGAAAAATTTGATATTATGAAGTCGTCATAACAACGCGACTCTATAGCGCCCCCTAGCATAGAAAAATAAAAACCAAGCCCGGCACGTTTGAGCTAGAGCAACAAAAATTGGCAGGCACGTGTAGTACCCCGAGACGCACAAAAAAGTCTATTGGGACCATGTAGCTAAAATGTACAGGAAGTGAGCTATGAATTTTTTTATGTCCAATTTTGGCCTATTTTGGCACATTCACTGTGGTCATGCTTTTTCCCCCTTTGCAAACATTTTTCATCCAATTGACTTCCAACTTGGCATTTATCATCTCAAGACCTGAGAGAACAACTGGGCAAAACATCTTGCCCTTTCGAAATACTATATGACGGGGGAGGGGCATCAAATATTGCCTTTAAAATTTCATTTGTCCAGAAAGAGCAAATGCTTAATAACTCCCATGTTCAAGCTCCAAAAAATCTCAAACTTCTCAGGCAACGTAATAGTCACGGCCTGAAAACATTTATATGATAAAATTCAGTTATACAAATAGCGCCACCTAGTGGTAACAATAAATGTCATACTTTACGTTTTTAGCTACTGTGCCGAGCTTGTTGCAGGGATCCAGTTGAAAATTGGTCAGAAAAGCCTTAAGATGTTGATCATGCCCCACACCAAATAGTGTAACTTTTCGCCAAAGGGCGTGGCCGCTACGGTAACACAAAGTCTGAAGAATTTTCGTGACAACAAAAGCTGCATGAACTTGGCCCAGATGATCCAATCTTCTCAAAATTTCACACATTTGATGAGAGTCCAGCCCTAAAGACATCTACGAACTTATATTTCATCTTACTGATAGCGCCACCTAGTGGCAATTTTTTTTTTAACGAATTTTCTTCTACGTTTTTCTCCAAACACGTTAACTGGACCTACCTCATATTTGCTCAGATGAGGGTTTCGGCCTTCATGGTGTCACAACACGAAGTTTGTGAGTTTTCGCGAATTGCTGTGGGCGTGGCTAAGCGCTGTTCGCCAAGAAAACAACGCCAGTTTTGAGGGTCTAAACATGCACAGAAACTCATGAAACTTGGCACACATATCTGGCCTGGTAAAATGAGCAATATTTTATTGTTGATTGTGCTATTTTTACAAAAATGACTCAATAGCGCCCACTTGAAATTTTTAACGAAGCAGCCCCGGTTGTACGTTTAAGCAAGAACGACGAATATTTTTAGGTGTATGAGGGAGCCCAAGACCTACAAAAAAGTCTCTTGTACCCATATGCTAAAATGAACAGGAAGTGAGCTACGAATTTTTGAATGTCCCATTTTTGACGATTTTTGCACATTCACAGGGGGCAGACTTTTGCCCACTTCTCCTACACGTTTCATCCGACTGAGTTAAGACTTGGCCTGGACCATGTCAAGACCTGAGCCAACGACAGGGGGAAAAATTTTGACTTTTCGAAATACTATATGATGAGGGCGGGGCATCAAAATTTGTGTTTCGCAATGTAAAAGGATATGCTTGATAACTCCCCGGGACATGCTCCAAAAAATCCCAAATTTGACATCTATGTTTATCGTCAAGGCCTGAAGTTATCTCTATGACAACATTCAGTTATATATGCAGCGCCACCTAGCCCTTGAGGAATGAAAAAAAAATACCCCACATACGGTATTTCGTACAAAAAATGTACACTCATTCAAAGTGTGATAACTAAGTCATTTATGAATATTCTTTTAGTTTCCACCACTCAAATTGTTCACTGGCTTCACACCGATCCAAACGTATGTACGTTTCCATTTTGTTTTATTCATTTTTGATTGCCCCTTTTGACAATAAAAGTAACATTGTGCAATGAGTACAACGAGCGATGATGTGTATATACACTTTTACAAAAAAATACCAATCAGGGCAACTCATTGCCTAAAAATAAAAAAGGACGCTGATTTTTGCAGATCTTAACAATCACCAAAACCCATTGAGCTTGACACACTCATCACACCTGGCAAAAAAAAAATAAAAAAAATTCACGTTTATCATGCCATTTTCAAAGAAATTCTGCTTCCAATGTGCCAGTACCCCAATGTGCAAGTTCCCCAACGTGCAAGTACCCCAACGTGGCCCGGGCTGCGAGGGCCCTTTATAGCTGCTCGCAGCTCTAGTTATTATTCTTCTTCTTCTTCTTCTTCTTCTTCTTCTTCTTCTTCTTTATTCTCCGCAAACGATCGCGATTTTGGGTACCTAAACATTCACGAAAACTCACCAAACTTTGCACACTCCTCAGGCCCGGCGAAAAATTTGATATTATGAGGTCGTCATAACAATGCGACTCGATAGCGCCCCCTAGCGTAGAAAAATAAAAACCAAGCCCGGCACGTTTGAGCTAGAGCAACAAAAATTGGCAGGCACGTGTAGCACCGCGAGACGCACAAAAAAGTCTATTGGGACCATGTAGCTAAAATGTACAGGAAGTGAGCTATGAATTTTTTTATGTCCAATTTTGGCCTATTTTGGCACATTCACTGTGGTCATGCTTTTTCCCCCTTTGCAAAAATTTTTCATCCAATTGACTTCAAACTTGGCATTTATCATCTCAAGACCTGAGAGAAAAACTGGGCAAAACATCTTGCCTTTTTGAAATACTATATGACGGGGGCGGGGCATCAAATATTGCCTTTAAAATTTCATTTGTCCAGAAAGAGCAAATGCTTAATAACTCCCATGTTCAAGCTCCAAAAAATCTCAAACTTCTCAGGCAACGTAATAGTCACGGCCTGAAAACATCTATATGATAAAATTCAGTTATACATATAGCGCCACCTAGTGGTTACAATAAATGTCATACTTTACGTTTTTAGCTACTGTGCTGAGCTTGTTGAAGGGATCCATTTGAAAATTGGTCAGAAAAGCCTTAAGATGTTGATCATGCCCCACACCGAATATTGTAACTTTTCGCCAAAGGGCGTGGCCGCTACGGTGACGCAAAGTCTGAAGATTTTTCGTGAAAATAAAAGCTGCATTAACTTGACCGAGATGATCCTATCTTCTCAAAATTTCACACATTTGATGAGAGTCCAGCCCTAAAGACATCTACTGACTTATATTTCATCTAACTGATAGCGCCACCTAGTGGCAATTTTTTTTATTACGAATTTTCTTCTACGTTTTTCTCCAAACACGTTAACTGGACCTACCTCATATTTGCTCAGATGAGGGTTTCGGCCTTCATGATGTCACAACACGAAGTTTGTGAGTTTTCGCGAATTGCTGTGGGTGTGGCTAAGCGCTGTTCGCCAAGAAAACAACGCCAGTTTTGAGGGTCTAAACATGCACAGAAACTCATGAAACTTGGCACACACATCTGGCCTGGTAAAATGAGCAATATTTTATTGTTGATTGTGCTATTTTTACAAAAATGACTCAATAGCGCCCCCTAGAAGTTTTTAACGAAGCAGCCCCGGTTGTACGTTTAAGCAAGAACGACGAATATTTTTAGGTGTATGAGGGAGCCCAAGACCTACAAAAAAGTCTCTTGGACCCATATGCTAAAATGAACAGGAAGTGAGCTACGAATTTTTGAATGTCCCATTTTTGACAATTTTTGCACATTCACAGGGCGCAGACTTTTGCCCACTTCTCCTACACGTTTCATCTGACTGAGTTAAGACTTGACCTGGACCATGTCAAGACCTGAGCCAACGACAGGGGGAAAAATCTTGACCTTTCGAAATACTATATGATGAAGGCGGGGCATCAAAATTTGTGTTTCGCACTGAAAAAGGGTATGCTTAATAACTCCCCGGTACATGCTCCAAAAAATCCCAAACTTGACATGTATGTTTATCGTCAAGGCCTGAAGCTATCTCTATGACAACATTCAGTTATATATGCAGCGCCACCTAGCCCTTGAGGCATAAAAAAAAAATACCCCACATACGGTATTTTGTACAAAAAATGTAAACTCATTCTAAGTGTGATAACTAAGTCATTTATGAATATTCTTTTAGTTTCCACCACTCAAAATGTTCACTGGCATCAGACTTATCCAAACATATATATATTTTTATTTATTTTTGATAGCCTCTGTGGACATTAAAAGCAATATCGTGAATGAAGGATATGCTTAATAACTCCACGGTACATGCTCCCAAAAAAATCCCACACTTGACATGTATGCTCATAATCAAGGCCTGAAGGTATCTCGATGACAACATTCAGTTATAAATACAGCGCCACCTAGCCCTTGAGGCTTATATAAAAAAAAAAAACCCACATACGGTATTTTGTACAAAAAAATGTAAACTCATTCTAAGTGTGATGACTAAGTCATTTCTGAATATTCTTTTAGTTTCCACCACTCAAATTGTTCACTGGCTTCACACCGATCCAAACGTATGTACGTTTCCATTTTGTTTTATTCATTTTTGATTGCCCCTTTGGACAATAAAAGTAACATTGTGCAATGAGTACAACGAACGATGATGTATATATACACTTTTACAAAAAAAAATACCAATCAGGGCAACTCATTGCCTAAAAATAAAAAAGGACGCTGATTTTTGCAGGTCTTAACAATCACCAAAACCCGTTGAGCTTGACACACACTGGCAAAAAAAATATTCTACATGTAAACGTTTATTATGCCATTTTCAAAGAAATTTTGCTTCCAATATGCCAGTACCCCAACGTGCCAGGACCCTAACGTGCAAGTACCCCAACGTGCAAGGACTCCAACGTGGCCCGGGCTGCGAGGGCCCTTTATAGCTGCTCGCAGCTCTAGTTATTATTATTATTATTATTAGGGCCCGAGCAGCTACCGCTGCGAGGTCCCTATTGTTTTTCGATCGGATTATTATTAGGGCCCGAGCAGCTACCGCTGCGAGGTCCCTATTGTTTTTCGATCGGATTATTATTATTATTATTATTATTCTTCTTCTTCTTCTTCTTCTTCTTCTCCGTAAACGATCACGATTTTGGGTACCTAAACATTTACGAAAACTCACCAAACTTTGCACACTCCTCAGGCCCGGCGAAAAATTTGATATTATGAAGTCGTCATAACAACGCGACTCTATAGCGCCCCCTAGCATAGAAAAATAAAAACCAAGCCCGGCACGTTTGAGCTAGAGCAACGAAAATTGGCAGGCACGTGTAGCACCCCGAGACGCACAAAAAAGTCTATTGGGACCATGTAGCTAAAATGTACAGGAAGTGAGCTATGAATTTTTTAATGTCCAATTTTGGCCTATTTTGGCACATTTACTGTGGTCATGCTTTTTCCCCCTTTGCAAACATTTTTCATCCAATTGACTTCAAACTTGGCATTTATCATCTCAAGACCTGAGAGAACAACTGGGGAAAAAATCCTGCCTTTTCGAAATACTATATGACGGGGGCGGGGCATCAAATATTGCCTTTAAAATTTCATTTGTCCAGAAAGAGCAAATGCTTAATAACTCCCATGTTCAAGCTCCAAAAAATCTCAAACTTATCAGGCAACTTAATAGTCACGGCCTGAAAACATCTATATGATAAAATTCAGTTATCCATGTAGCGCCACCTAGTGGTAACAATAATTGTCATACTTTACGTTTTTAGCTACTGTGCTGAGCTCGTTGAAGGGATCCAGTTGAAAATTGGTCAGAAAAGCCTTAAGATGTTGATCATGCCCCACACCGAATATTGTAACTTTTCGCCAAAGGGCGTGGCCGCTACGGTGCCGCAAAGTCTGAAGATTTCTCGTGACAACAAAAGCTGCATTAACTTGACCGAGATGATGCTATCTTCTCAAAATTTTACACAATTGATGAGAGTCCAGCCCTAAAGACATCTACAAACTTATATTTCATCTTACTGATAGCGCCACCTACTGGCAATTTTTTTTCTTACGATTTTTCTTCAATGTTTTTCTCCAACCATGTTAACTGGACCTACCTCATATTTGCTCAGATGAGGGTGTCGGCCTTCATGCTGTCACAACACGAAGTTTGTGAGTTTTCGCGAGTCGCTGTGGGCGTGGCTAAGCACTGTTCGCCAAGAAAACAACGCCAGTTTTGAGGGTCTAAACATGCGCAGAAACTCATGAAACTTGGCACACACATCTGGCCTGGTAAAATGAACAATATTTTATTGTTGATTGTGCTATTTTTACAAAAATGACTCAATAGCGCCCCCTAGAAATTTTTAACGAAGCAGCCCCGATTGTACGTTTAAGCAAGATCTACGAAAATTTTTACGTGTATGAGGGAGCCAAAGACCTCCTCTTGGACCCATATGCTAAAATGAACAGGAAGTGAGCTACGAATTTTTGAATGTCCCATTTTTTACGATTTTTGCACATTTTCAGAGGGCATACTTTTGCCCACTTCTCCTACACGTTTTATCCGACTGACTTATGACTTGACCTGGACCATGCCAAGACCTGAGCCAACAACAGACGGAAAAATCTTGACTTTTGGAAATACTATATGATGAGGGCGGGGCATCAAAATTTGTGTTTCGCACTGAAAAAGGATATGCTTAATAACTCCCCGATACATGCTCCAAAAAATCCCAAACTTGACATGTATGTTTATCGTCAAGGCCTGAAGGTATCTCTATGACAACATTCAGTTATATATGCAGCGCCACCTAGCCCTTGAGGCATGAAAAAAAAATACCCCACTTACGGTATTTTGTACAAAAAATGTAAACTCATTCTAAGTGTGATAACTAAGTCATTTAGGAATATTCTTTTACCTTCCACCACTCAAAATATTCACTGGCATCAGACCTAACCAAACATACATATTTTTGTTATTTAGTTTTATGTATTTTTGATAGCCTCTATGGACATTAAAAGCAATATGGTGAATGAAGGCTATGCTTAATAACTCCCAGGTACATGCTCCAAAAAATCCCATATTTGAAATGTATATTTAGAGGCAAGGCCTGAAGGTATCTCTCTGACAAAATTCAGTTATAAATACAGCGCCACCTCGTCCTTGAGGCATAAAAAAAAATGCCTCACTTACGGTATTTTTGCAAAAATTGTAAACTCATTGTAAGTGTGATAACTAAGTCATTTATGAATATTCTTTTACTTTCCACCACTCAATATGTTCACTGGTATCAGACCGATCCAAACATATGTATTTTTTATTTAGTTTTATTTATTTATTTTATCGCCTCTATGGACAATAAAAGCAACATTGTGCAATGAGGACGAGCGATGATGTGTGTATATATACTTTTACGAAAAATACCAATCAGAGCAACTCATTGCCTAAAAATAAAAAAAAGACGCTGATTTTTGCAGATCTTAACAATCACCAAAACCCATTGAGCTTGACACACTCATCACACCTGGCAAAAAAAAAAAAAAAGTCCACATGTTTATCATGCCATTTTCAAAGAAATTCTGCTTCCAATGTGCCAGTACCCCAATGTGCAAGTTCCCCAACGTGCAAGTACCCCAACGTGGCCCGGGCTGCGAGGGCCCTTTATAGCTGCTCGCAGCTCTAGTTATTATTATTCTTCTTCTTCTTCTTCTTCTCCGTAAACGATCGCATTTTTGAGGACCTAAACATTCACGAAAACTCACCAAACTTTGCACACTCCTCAGGTCCGGCGAAAAATTTGATATTATGAAGTCGTTATAACAACGCGACTCTATAGCGCCCCCTAGCGTAGAAAAATAAAAACCAAGCCCGGCACGTTTGAGCGAGAGCAACGAAAATTGGCAGGCACGTGTAGCACCCCGAGACGCACAAAAAAGTCTATCGGGACCATGTAGCTAAAATGTACAGGAAATGAGCTATGAATTTTTTTATGTCCAATTTTGGCCTATTTTGGCACATTCACTGTGGTCATACTTTTTCCCCCTATGCAAACATTTTTCATCCAATTGACTTCAAACTTGGCATTTATCATCTCAAGACTTAAGAGAAAAACTAGGCAAAAAATCTTGCGTTTTCGAAATACTATATGACGGGGGCGGGGCATCAAATATTGCCTTTAAAATTTCATTTGTCCAGAAAGAGCAAATGCTGAATAACTCCCATGTACAAGCTCCAAAAAATCTCAAACTTCTCAGGCAACGTAATAGTCACGGCCTGAAAACACCTATATGAAAAAATTCAGTTATACATATAGCGCCACCTAGTGGTTACAATAAATGTCATACTTTACGTTTTTAGCTACTGTGCTGAGCTCGTTGAAGGGATCCAGTTGAAAATTGGTCAGAAAAGCCTTAAGATGTTGATCATGCCCCACACCGAATATTGTAACTTTTCGCCAAAGGGCGTGGCCGCTACGGTGATGCAAAGTCTGAAGATTTTTCGTGACAATAAAAGCTGCATGAACTTGACCGAGATGATCCTATCTTCTCAAAATTTCACACATTTGATGAGAGTCCAGCCCTAAAGACATCTACGAACTTATATTTCATCTAACTGATAGCGCCACCTAGTGGCAATTTTTTTTCTTACGAATTTTCTTGTACATTTTTCTCCAAACACGTTAACTGGACCAACCTCATATTTGCTCAGATGAGGGTTTCGGCCTTCATGATGTCACAACACGAAGTTTGTGAGTTTTCGCGAATCGCTGTGGGCGTGGCTAAGCACTGTTCGCCAAGAAAACAACGCTAGTTTTGATGGTCTAAACATGCGCAGAAACTCATGAAACTTGGCACACACATCTGGCCTGGCAAAATGAGCAATATTTTATCATGTATTGTCCTATTTTTACAAAAATGACTCAATAGCGCCCCCTAGAAATTTTTAACGAAGCAGCCCCGATTGTACTTTTAAGCAAGATCTACGAAAATTTTTAGGTGTATGAGGGAGTCCAAGACCTACAAAAAAGTCTCTTGGACCCATGTGCTAAAATGAACAGGAAGTGAGCTATGAATTTTTGAATGTCCCATTTTTGACGATTTTTGCACATTTTCAGGGGGCATACTTTTGCCCACTTCTCCTACACATTTCATCCGACTGACTTTAGACTTGAACTGGACCATGTCAAGACCTGAGCCAACTACAGGCAGAAAAATCTTGACTTTTGGAAATACTATATGATGAGGGCGGGGCATCAAATTTTGTGTTTCGCACTGAAAAAGGATATGCTTGATAACTCCCCGGTACATGCTCCAAAAAATCCCAAACTTGACATGTATGTTTATAGTCAAAGCCTGAAGGTATCTCTATGACAAAATTCAGTTATATATGCAGCGCCACCTAGCCCTTCAGGCGTGAAAAAAAAATACCCCACATACGGTATTTTGTACAAAAAATGTCAACTCATTCTAAGTGTGATAACTCCCATGTTCAAGCTCCAAAAAATCTCAAACTTCTCAGGCAACGTAATAGTCACGGCCTGAAAGCATCTATATGATAAAATTCAGTTATACATATAGCGCCACCTAGTGGTAACAATAAATGTCATACTTTACGTTTTTAGCTACTGTGCCGAGCTCGTTGAAGGGATCCAGTTGAAAATTGGTCAGAAAAGCCTTAAGATGTTGATCATGCCCCACACCGAATATTGTAACTTTTCGCCAAAGGGCGTGGCCGCTACGGTGACGCAAAGTCCTAAAATTTTTCGTGACAATAAAAGCTGCATGAACTTGACCGAGATGATCCTATCTTCTCAAAATTTCACACATTTGATGAGAGTCCAGCCCTTAAGACATCTACGAACTTATATTTCATCTTACTGATAGCGCCACCTAGTGGCAATTTTTTTTCTTACGAATTTTCTTGTACATTTTTCTCCAAACACGTTAACTGGACCAACCTCATATTTGCTCAGATGAGGGTTTCGGCCTTCATGATGTCACAACACGAAGTTTGTGAGTTTTCGCGAATCGCTGTGGGCGTGGCTAAGCACTGTTCGCCAAGAAAACAACGCCAGTTTTGAGGGTCTAAACATGCGCAGAAACTCATGAAACTTGGCACACACATCTGGCCTGGTAAAATGAACAATATTTTATTGTTGATTGTACTATTTTTACAAAAATGACTCAATAGCGCCCCCTAGAAATTTTTAACGAAGCAGCCCCGATTCTACGTTTAAGCAAGATCTACGAAAATGTTTACGTGTATGAGGGAGCCAAAGACCTACAAAAAAGTCTCTTGGACCCATATGCTAAAATGAACAGGAAGTGAGGTACGAATTTTTGAATGTCCCATTTTTGACGATTTTTGCACATTTTCAGGGGGCATACTTTTGCCCACTTCTCCTACATGTTTTATCCGACTGACTTATGACTTGACCTGGACCATGCCAAGACCTGAGCCAACAACAGACGGAAAAATCTTGACTTTTGGAAATACTATATGATGAGCGCGGGGCATCAAAATTTGTGTTTCGCACTGAAAAAGGATATGCTTAATAACTCCCCGATACATGCTCCAAAAAATCCCAAACTTGACATGTATGTTTATCGTCAAGGCCTGAAGGTATCTCTATGACAACATTCAGTTATATATGCAGCGCCACCTCGCCCTTGAGGCAAAACAAAAAAATACCCCACATACGGTATTTTGTACAAAAAATGTAAACTCATTCTAAGTGTGATAACTAAGTCATTTATGAATATTCTTTTACTTTCCACCACTCAAAATGTTCACTGGCATTAGACTTATCCAAACATGTACTTTTTTATTTATTTTTGATAGCCTCTATGGACATTAAAAGCAATATCGTGAATGAAGGATATGCTTAATAACTCCACGGTACATGCTCCAAAAAAATCCCACACTTGACATGTATGTTTAGAGTCAAGGCTTGAAGGTATCCCTATGACAACATTCCATTATATATACAGCGCCACCTAGCCCTAGAGGCATAAAAAAAAATACACCAACTTAACGGTATTTTTACAAAAAAAAAAATAAATCCACATGTCAAGGTTTATCATGCCATTTTCAAAGAAATTCTGCTTCCAATGTGCCGTACCTAAACTTGCCAGTACCCCAACGTGCCAGTACCCCAACGTGCAAGTACCCCAACGTGCAAGTACCCCAACGTGGCCCGGGCTGCGAGGGCCCTTTATAGCTGCTCGCAGCTCTAGTTATTATTATTCTTCTTTATTCTCCGCAAACGATCGCATTTTTGAGGGCCTAAACATTTACGAAAACTCACCGAACTTTGCACACTCCTCAGGCCCGGCGAAAAATTTGATATTATTAAGTCGTCATAACAATGCGACTCGATAGCGCCCCCTAGCGTAGAAAAATAAAAACCAAGCCCGGCACGTTTGAGCTAGAGCAACAAAAATTGGCAGGCACGTGTAGCACCCCGAGACGCACAAAAAAGTCTATTGGGACCATGTAGCTACAATGTATAGGAAGTGAGCTATGAATTTTTTAATGTCCAATTTTGGCCGATTTTGGCACATTCACTGTGGTCATGCTTTTTCCCCCTTTGCAAACATTTTTCATCCAATTGACTTCAAACTTGGCATTTATCATCTCAAGACCTGAGAGAACAACTGGGCAAAACATCTTGCCTTTTTGAAATACTATATGACGGGGGCGGGGCATCAAATATTGCCTTTAAAATTTCATTTGTCCAGAAAGAGCAAATGCTTAATAACTCCCATGTTCAAGCTCCAAAAAATCTCAAACTTCTCAGGCAAAGTAATAGTCACGGCCTGAAAACATCTATATGATAAAATTCAGTTATACATATAGCGCCACCTAGTGGTTACAAGAAATGTCATACTTTACGTTTTTATCTACTGTGCTGAGCTTGTTGAAGGGATCCATTTGAAAATTGGTCAGAAAAGCCTTAAGATGTTGATCATGCCCCACACCGAATATTGTAACTTTTCGCCAAAGGGCGTGGCCGCTACGGTGACGCAAAGTCTGAAGATTTTTCGTGAAAATAAAAGCTGCATTAACTTGACCGAGATGATCCTATCTTCTCAAAATTTCACACATTTGATGAGAGTCCAGCCCTAAAGACATCTACTGACTTATATTTCATCTAACTGATAGCGCCACCTAGTGTCAATTTTTTTTCTTACGAATTTTCTTCTACGTTTTTCTCCAAACACGTTAACTGGACCTACCTCATATTTGCTCAGATGAGGGTTTCGGCCTTCATGATGTCACAACACGAAGTTTGTGAGTTTTCGCGAATCGCTGTGGGCGTGGCTAAGCACTGTTCGCCAAGAAAACAACGCCAGTTTTGAGGGTCTAAACATGCGCAGAAACTCATGAAACTTGGCACACACATCTGGCCTGGTAAAATGAACAATATTTTATTGTTGATTGTGCTATTTTTACAAAAATGACTCAATAGCGCCCCCTCGAAATTTTTAACGAAGCAGCCCCGGTTGTACGTTTAAGCAAGAACGACGAATATTTTTAGGTGTATGAGGGAGCCCAAGACCTACAAAAAAGTCTCTTGTACCCATATGCTAAAATGAACAGGAAGTGAGCTACGAATTTTTGAATGTCCCATTTTTGACGATTTTTGCACATTCACAGGGGGCAGACTTTTGCCCACTTCTCCCACACGTTTCATCCGACTGAGTTAAGACTTGGCCTGGACCATGTCAAGACCTGAGCCAACGACAGGGGGAAAAATTTTGACTTTTCGAAATACTATATGATGAGGGCGGGGCATCAAAATTTGTGTTTCGCAATGTAAAAGGATATGCTTGATAACTCCCCGGGACATGCTCCAAAAAATCCCAAACTTGACATGTATGTTTATCGTCAAGGCCTGAAGTTATCTCTATGACAACATTCAGTTATATATGCAGCGCCACCTAGCCCTTGAGGCATGAAAAAAAAATACCCCACATACGGTATTTTGTACAAAAAATGTCAACTCATTCTAAGTGTGATAACGAAGTCATTTATGAATATTCTTTTAGTTTCCACCACTCAAAATGTTCACTGGCATCAGACTTATCCAAACATATATATATTTTTATTTATTTTTGATAGCCTCTATGGACATTAAAAGCAATATCGTGAATGAAGGATATGCTTAATAACTCCACGGTACATGCTCCAAAAAAAATCCCACACTTGACATGTATGCTTATAATCAAGGCCTGAAGGTATCTCTATGACAACATTCAGTTATAAATACAGCGCCACCTTGCCCTTGAGGCTTATATAAAAAAAAATAAAAATACCCCACAAACGGTATTTTGTACAAAAAATGTACACTCATTCTAAGTGTGATAACTAAGTCATTTATGAATATTCTTTTAGTTTCCACCACTCAAATTGTTCACTGGCTTCACACCGATCCAAACGTATGTACGTTTCCATTTTGTTTTATTCATTTTTGATTGCCCCTTTGGACAATAAAAGTAACATTGTGCAATGAGTACAACGAGCGATGATGTGTATATACACTTTTACAAAAAAATACCAATCAGGGCAACTCATTGCCTAAAAATAAAAAAGGACGCTGATTTTTGCAGGTCTTAACAATCACCAAAACCCGTTGAGCTTGACACACACACTGGCAAAAAAATATTCTACATGTAAACGTTTATTATGCCATTTTCAAAGAAATTTTGCTTCCAATATGCCAGTACCCCAATGTGCCAGTACCCCAACGTGCAAGTACCCCAACGTGCAAGGACCCCAACGTGGCCCGGGCTGCGAGGGCCCTTTATAGCTGCTCGCAGCTCTAGTTATTATTCTTCTTTTTCTCCGTAAACGATCACGATTTTGGGTACCTAAACATTTACGAAAACTCACCAAACTTTGCACACTCCTCAGGCCCGGCGAAAAATTTGATATTATGAAGTCGTCATAACAACGCGACTCTATAGCGCCCCCTAGCATAGAAAAATAAAAACCAAGCCCGGCATGTTTGAGCTAGAGCAACGGAAATTGGCAGGCACGTGTAGCACCCCGAGACGCACAAAAAAGTCTATTGGGACCATGTAGCTAAAATGTACAGGAAGTGAGCTATGAATTTTTTAATGTCCAATTTTGGCCTATTTTGGCACATTCACTGTGGTCATGCTTTTTCCCCCTTTGCAAACATTTTTCATCCAATTGACTTCAAACTTGGCATTTATCATCTCAAGACCTGAGAGAACAACTGGGGAAAAAATCTTGCCTTTTCGAAATACTATATGACGGGGGCGGGGCATCAAATATTGCCTTTAAAATTTCATTTGTCCAGAAAGAGCAAATGCTTAATAACTCCCATGTTCAAGCTCCAAAAAATCTCAAACTTATCAGGCAACTTAATAGTCACGGCCTGAAAACATCTATATGATAAAATTCAGTTATCCATGTAGCGCCACCTAGTGGTAACAATAATTGTCAGACTTTACGTTTTTAGCTACTGTGCTGAGCTCGTTGAAGGGATCCAGTTGAAAATTGGTCAGAAAAGCCTTAAGATGTTGATCATGCCCCACACCGAATATTGTAACTTTTCGCCAAAGGGCGTGGCCGCTACGGTGCCGCAAAGTCTGAAGATTTCTCGTGACAACAAAAGCTGCATTAACTTGACCGAGATGATGCTATCTTCTCAAAATTGTACACAATTGATGAGAGTCCAGCTCTAAAGACATCTACTAACTTACATTTCATCTAACTGATAGCGCCACCTAGTGGCAATTTTTTTTCTTACGAATTTTCTTCTACGTTTTTCTCCAAACACGTTAACTGGACCTACCTCATATTTGCTCAGATGAGGGTTTCGGCCTTCATGATGTCACAACACGAAGTTTGTGAGTTTTCGCGAGTCGCTGTGGGCGTGGCTAAGCGCTGTTCGCCAAGAAAACAACGCCAATTTTGAGGGCCTAAACTGGCACAGAAACACACGAAACTTGGCACACACAGCTGGCCTGGCAAAATGAGCAATTTTTTATCGCCGATTGTGCTATTTTTACAAAAATGACTCAATAGCGCCCCCTAGAAATCTTTAACGAAACAGCCCCAGTTGTACGTTTAAGCAAGAACGACGAATATTTTTAGGTGTATGAGGGAGCCCAAGACCTACAAAAAAGTCTCTTGTACCCATATGCTAAAATGAACAGGAAGTGAGCTACGAATTTTTGAATGTCCCATTTTTGACGATTTTTGCACATTCACAGGGGGCAGACTTTTGCCCACTTCTCCTACACGTTTCATCCGACTGAGTTAAGACTTGGCCTGGACCATGTCAAGACCTGAGCCAACGACAGGGGGAAAAATTTTGACTTTTCAAAATACTATATGATGAGGGCGGGGCATCAAAATTTGTGTTTCGCAATGAAAAAGGATATGCTTGATAACTCCCCGGTACATGCTCCAAAAAATCCCAAACTTGACATGTATGTTTATCGTCAAGGCCTGAAGTTATCTCTATGACAACATTCAGTTATATATGCAGCGCCACCTAGCCCTTGAGGCATAAAAAAAAAATACCCCACATACGGTATTTTGTACAAAAAATGTAAACTCATTCTAAGTGTGATAACTAAGTCATTTATGAATATTCTTTTAGTTTCCACCACTCAAAATGTTCACTGGCATCAGACTTATCCAAACATATATATATTTTTATTTATTTTTGATAGCCTTTATGGACATTAAAAGCAATATCGTGAATGAAGGATATGCTTAATAACTCCACGGTACATGCTCCAAAAAAAATCCCACACTTGACATGTATGCTTATAATCAAGGCCTGAAGGTATCTCAATGACAACATTCAGTTATAAATACAGCGCCACCCTGCCCTTGAGGCTTATATAAAAAAAAAAAAACACATACGGTATTTTGTACAAAAAATGTAAACTCATTCTAAGTGTGATGATTAAGTAATTTATGAATATTCTTTTAGTTTCCACCACTCATATTGTTCACTGGCTTCACACCGATCCAAACGTACGTACGTTTGCATTTTGTTTTATTCATTTTTGATTGCCCCTTTGGACAATAAAAGTAACATTGTGCAATGAGTACAACGAGCGATGATGTATATATACACTTTTACAAAAAATACCAATCATGGCAACTCATTGCCTAAAAATAAAAAAGGACGCTGATTTTTGCAGGTCTTAACAATCCCCAAAACCCGTTGAGCTTGACACACACTGGCAAAAAAAATATTCTACATGTAAACGTTTATTATGCCATTTTCAAAGAAATTTGGCTTCCAATATGCCAGTACCCCAACGTGCCAGTACCCTAACGTGCAAGTACCCCAACGTGCAAGGACTCCAACGTGGCCCGGGCTGCGAGGGCCCTTTATAGCTGCTCGCAGCTCTAGTTATTATTATTCTTCTTTTTCTTTGTTATTATTCTTTTCCGCAAACAACCACATTTTTGAGGCACTAAACATGAACGAAAACTCACCAAACTTTACACGCAGATCGGGCCTGGCGAAAAATTTGATATTTTAAAGTCGCCATACATGATAACAGAAAAATGGCTCTGTAGTGCCACCTACATAGGTTTAACGGATCCCTGTCCCGCTACGATTGTCCTATGGCTACGAAAATTGTGTGGCACCTGTAGCACATCCAGATGAACAAAAACCTCTTTGATATGTGTACCCTAAAATAGACAGGAAGTGAGGTATGAGTATTTGAATGTCCAATTTTGGCCCATTTTTGCACATTTACAGGGGTCATACTTTTGCCCGCTTCTCCTACACGGTTAACCCGATTGACTTCAAACTTGGGATGTACAATCTCAAGACCTCGGACAACACCATGGTAAAAAATCTAAAGTTTTTGACATACTATATGACGGTGGCGGGGCATCAAATTTACAGTTTCAAAATTCTTACTTAACGAAGCATTGCCGGTGGTACGTTTAACCTAGAGCTATGAAAATTGGTACACATATGTAACAGACTATAATCTACAAAAAAGCCTGTTGGTGCCATATGCTAAACCTAACAGGAAGTCCGCCAGAGGCGAGGCATCAAATTTTGTGTTTCAAAATTCTTATTTAATGAAGCATTCCCGGCTGTACATTTCACCTAGAGTTACCAACATTTGAAGACATATGTAACAGCCCTCAAGGTACAAAAAACTCTTTTTGAACCATATGCTAAACCTAACAGGGCGTCCGCCATTTTGATTTACTTTGGAATGTGTTGCCATTTTTTGGGCCATTTCATAGGGGTCTTATTTTAACGAACTCCTCCTACAGAGTTTATCCGATCATCTTCAAACTTGGTGTGACTCATCTTAAGATGTTGAGGATGAAAAGTTATTGAAAGCTCTTTATTTCGTCGCACGCTGTTGTCGTGGCATGCACTTTTTGCAAAGGAAAAAAATCCTTCTTAATGAAGCATTCCCAGTTGTACGAAGCAGCTAGAGCTACAAAAATTTGTAGACATATGTAACAGCCCACAATGTACAAAAAAGTCTCTTGGTGCCATGTGCTAAACCCAACAGGAAGTCCCCCAGGGGCCGGCATCACATTTTGAGCTAGAAAACTCCTCTTTAACGAAGCATTCCCGGTTGTACGTTTCACCTAGCGCTATGATAATTTGCAGGCATACATAAGAGCCCACGATGTACAAAAAAGTCTCTTGGAACCATGTGCTCAACCAAACAGGAAGTCCGCCATTTTGATTTACGATGGGATTTGTTGCCATTTTTTGTGGCCTTTTTCAGGGGTCATATTTTAACGAACTCCTCGTACAAAGTTCATCCGACCGTCTTCAAACTTGGTGTGTTTCATCTTAAGATGTTTAAGATGCAAAGTTATCGAAAGTTTTTTATTTTGTCGCACGCTGCTGCTATAGCGATGCATTGTTTGCCAAGTAAAGTGCTGCTTTGTTTTTTTATCTATACATGTGTGAAAACTCATGAAACTTTGCAAACACATCAGACTTGTCATGAACATGAATTTTTAGAGATTTATTGTGCAATTTGCAATAAATAGCGCCCTCTAGACATTTTTATGAAGTATTTCCGATTGTATGATTCTGCTAGATTTGTGAAAATTAGGACAGACCCCTATCAGCCTAAAACCTACAAAAAAGTATTATGTAGCCATTTGCCAAACCAAAGAGGAAGTCCGCTATTTTGATTTTATTTTGGGAATTATACATCATTTTTGGCCTCTTTCATTAAACTTTGCACAGACAAGGCATGGAAAAAACTAACATTTTAAATGGTCCTTCTTCCATGTAACAGTACCCCAACGTGCCAGTACCCTGACGTGCGAGTAACCCAACGTTGTGCTCAATAGCGCCCTCTATGCATTTTTATGGAGCATTTCCAATTGTATGATTCAAGCGATACACAACTAAAGATGACTTGACCTAGATTTGTGAAAACTGGGAGGCATACCTATTAGCTTAAGACCTACAAAAAGTATTCTGTAGCCGTATGCTAAACCTAAAAGGAAGTCCGCCATTTTGAATTTATTTTGGGAATTGCACACCATCTTTGGCCTTTTGCACTCACAAAGCTTGTCAAAAACATTTTAGATGGTCCTTGTCCGATTTGACAGTACCCCAACGTGCCATTACCCCGACGTGCAAGTACCCCAACGTGGCCCAGGTTGCGAGGGCCCTTTATAGCTGCTCGCAGCTCTAGTTGTTATTATTATTATTATTATTATTATTAGGGCCCGAGCAGCGACTGCTGCGAGGTCCCTATTGTTCCTGAAGGAATTCTTATTAGGGCTCGAGCAGCAACCGCTGCGAGGTCCCTATTGTTTTTCAAGGAATTCTTATTATTCTTCTTTTTATTTGTTATTATTCTTTTCCGCAAACAATCACATTTTTGAGACACTAAACGTGAACGAAAACTCACCAAACTTTACACACACGTCAGGCCTGGCGAAAAATTTGATATTTTAAAGTCGCCATAGGTGATAACAGAAAAATGGCTCCATAGCGCCACCTACATAGGTTAAACAGATCCCTGGCCCGCTACGATTGTCCGACGGCTATGAAAATTGTGTGGCACCTGTAGCACATCCAGATGAACAAAAACCTCTTTGATGTGTGTACCCTAAAATAGACAGGAAGTGAGATATGAGTATTTAAATGTCCAATTTTGGCCAATTTTTGCACATTTACAGGGGTCATACTTTTGCCTGCTTCTCCTACACGGT
Source organism: Festucalex cinctus (assembly GCF_051991245.1). Taxonomy (NCBI): domain Eukaryota; kingdom Metazoa; phylum Chordata; class Actinopteri; order Syngnathiformes; family Syngnathidae; genus Festucalex; species Festucalex cinctus. Next base: position 41,955,750 of record NC_135412.1, on the reverse strand, counting down.
TAATCCAATTGACTTCAAACTTGGGATGTACCATCTCAAGACCTGGGACAACACCATGGTAAAAAATCTAAAGTTTTCGACATACTATATGACGGCGGTGGGGCATCAAATTTAGAGTTTCAAAACTCTTACTAAACGTAGTATTGCCGGTTGTATGTTTAACCTAGAGCTACGAAAATTGGTACACATATGTAACAGACTATGACCTACAAAAAAGTCTGTTGGTGCCATATGCTAAACCCAACAGGAAGTCCGCCAGAGGCGGGGCATCAAATTTTGAGTTTCAAAATTCTTACTTAATGAAGCATTCCCGGCTGTACGTTTCACCTAGAGTTACCAAAATTTAAAGACATATGTAACAGCCCTCAAGGTACAAAAAACTCTTTTTGAACCATATGCTAAACCTAACAGAAAGTCCACCATTTTGATTTACTTTGGAACGTGTTCCCATTTTTTTGGCCATTTCATAGGGGTCCTATTTTAACGAACTCCTCTTACAGAGTTTATCCGATCATCTTCAAACTTGGTGTGATTCATCTTAAGATGTTGAAGATGAAAAGTTATTGAAAGCTTTTTATTTCGCTGCACGCTGTTGTCGTGGCATGCACTTGTTTGCAAAGGAAAAAAATTCTTCTTAATGAAGAATTCTCAGTTGTACGAAGCAGCTAGAGCTACGAAAATTTGTAGACATATGTAACAGCCCACGATGTACAAAAAAGTCTCTTGCTGCTTTGTGCTAAACCCAACAGGAAGTCCCGCAAGGGCCGGGCATCACTTTTTGAGCTAAAAAACTCCTCTTTAACGAAGCATTCCCGGTTGTACCTTTCACCTAGCGCTATGATAATTTGGAGGCATACATAAGAGCCCACGATGTACAAAAAAGTCTTTTAGAACCATATGCTAAGCCAAACAGGAAGTCCGGCATTTTGATTTACTTTGCTATTTGTAGCCATTTTTTGGGGGCCTTTTATAGGCCTCATATTTTCTACAAAACTTATCAGATTGTCTTCATTCTTTGGCATGTTTCATCTGAAGTATTGCCGGTTATACGTTTAATCTAGAGCTACGAAAATTGGTACACATATGTAACAGACTATGATCTACAAAAAAGCCTGTTGGTGCCATATGCTAAACCTAACAGGAAGTCCGCCAGAGGCAGGGCATCAAATTTTGCATTTCAAAATTTTTACTTAATGAAGCATTTCCGGCTGTACGTTTCACCTAGAGTGACCAAAATTTGAAGACATATGTAACAGCCCTCGAGGTACAAAAAACTCTTTTTGAACCATATGCTAAACCTAACAGGAAGTCTGCCATTTTGATTTACTTTGGAACATGTTGCCATTTTTTTGGCCATTTCATAGGGGTCTTATTTTAACGAACTCCTCCTACAGAGTTTATCCGATCATCTTCAAACTTGGTGTGATTCATCTTAAGATGTTGACGATGAAAAGTTATTGAAAGCTTTTTATTTCGTCGCACGCTGTTGTCGTGGCATGCACTGTTGGCAAAGGAAAAAAAAATCCTTCTTAATGCAGCGTTCCCAGTTGGACGAAGCAGCTCGAGCTACAAAAATTTGTAGACATATGTACACATTTGTCCACATATATATATTTACATATGCATGTAAAAAAATTATGTCAGGCTAAACTAAATGGTTGATTAGGCCCCACACATTTTCACCTTACCATACCCGGCCCTCTTTGCAAAAGGTTTGAACACTCCTGGCCTAAACCTAGGTGTATACTCAAACTATGCACGCACATAAAGCCTGGAACAAAATGTGTAATTTAGAGGGTTCTTGTTTTGTTTTTTGTATTCCTTATATTTCATGTCATTATACTTGACACACTATTTTTACTACTCACTGAATCAGTTATAAGAACATTTAATTGATACAATCCAATCACATCCTAGAGAATTGAAAACACATTCAATCATGAGGTTGTTAAGACACATTTACTTCTGTAGCACTTAACCACAAACAAGTTGCGACATCCCCTGATCTAACCCTCCAACCGGGCAAGGAAAAACTTTCAGGGGTCATATTTTAACGAACCCCTCCTACAAAATTTATCCGACTGTCTTCAAACTTGGTGTGTTTCATCTTAAGATGTTTAAGATGCAAAGTAATCGAAAGTTTTTTATTTTGTAACACGCTGTTGCCATAGCAATGCATTGTTTGTCAAGTGCTGCTTTTTTTTTTTTATACACATGAAAACTCATGGAACTTTGCAAACACATCAGACTTGTCATGAACATGAATTTTCAGAGATTTATTGTGCAATTTGCAATAAATAGCGCCCTCTAGACCTTTTTATGAAGCATTTCCGATTGTATGATTATGCTAGACCTACAAAAAAGTATTATGTAGCCATTTGCCAAACCAAAGAGGAAGTCCGCTATTTTGATTTTATTTTGGGAATTATACATCATTTTTGGCCTTTTTCATTCAACTTTGCACAGACAAGGCATGGAAAAAACTAACATTTTAAATGGTCCTTGTTCCATGTAACAGTTGTCAAGTGCTGCTTTTTTTTTTTTTTATACACATGAAAACTCATGAAACTTTGCAAACACATCAGACTTGTCATGAACATGAATTTTCAGAGATTTATTGTGCAATTTGCAATAAATAGCGCCCTCTAGATATTTTTATGAAGCATTTCCGATTGTATGATTATGCTAGACCTACAAAAAAGTATTATGTAGCCATTTGCCAAACCAAAGAGGAAGTCCGCTATTTTGATTTTATTTTGGGAATTATACATAATTTTTGGCCTTCTTCATTAAACTTTGCACAGACAAGGCATGGAAAAAACTAACATTTTAAATGGTCCTTGTTCCATGTAACAGTACCCCAACGTGCCAGTACCCTGACGTGCAAGTAACCCAACGTTGTGCTCAATAGCGCCCTCTATGCATTTTTATGGAGCATTTCCAATTGTATGATTCAAGCGATACACAACTAAAGATGACTTGACCTAGATTTGTGAAAACTGGGAGGCATACCTATTAGCTTAAGACCTACAAAAAGTATTCTGTAGCCGTATGCTAAACCTAAAAGGAAGTCCGCCATTTTGAATTTATTTTGGGAATTGCGCACCATATTTTGCGTTTTGATTAAACTTTGCACACACAAGGCTTGTCAAAAACATTTTAGATGGTCCTTGTCCTATTTGACAGTACCCCAACGTGCCAGTACCCCGACGTGCAAGTACCCCAACGTGGCACGCCTTTGCTGTAGCGATGCATTGTTTGCAAAGAATTTTTTTTTTTATATGATTCAGCTAGATGTGTGAATATTGGGAGGCATACCTATCAGCCGAATACCTCGACAAAGCATTCCATAGCAATGTGAACAAACACAAAAAGCATGGCAAAACATTTACAATTTAGACGGTTTCTTATGAAACAGTACCCTAACGTGCCAGTACCCCGACGTGCAAATACCCCAACGTGGCACGGGTTGCGAGGGCCCTTTATAGCTGCTCGCAGCTCTAGTTCTTCTTCTTCTTCTTCTTCTTTTTCTTTGTTATTATTCTTTTCCGCAAACAACCACATTTTTGAGGCACTAAACATGAACGAAAACTCACCAAACTTTACACGCAGATCGGGTCTGGCGAAAAATTTGATATTTTAAAGTCGCCATACATGATAACAGAAAAATGGCTCTGGAGCGCCACCTACATAGGTTTAACGGATCCCTGTCCCGCTACGATTGTCCTATGGCTACGAAAATTGTGTGGCACCTGTAGCACATCCAGATGAACAAAAACCTCTTTGATATGTGTACCCTAAAATAGACAGGAAGTGAGGTATGAGTATTTGAATGTCCAATTTTGGCCCATTTTTGCACATTTACAGGGGTCATACTTTTGCCCGCTTCTCCTACACGGTTAACCCAATTGACTTCAAACTTGGGCTGTACCATCTCAACACCTGGGACAACATCATGGTAAAAAATCTAAAGTTTTTGACATACTATATGACGGTGGCGGGGCATCAAATTTACAGTTTCAAAATTCTTACTTAACGAAGCATTGCCGGTGGTACGTTTAATCTAGAGCTACGAAAATTGGTACACATATGTAACAGACTATGATCTACAAAAAAGCCTGTTGGTGCCATATGCTAAACCTAACAGGAAGTCCGCCAGAGGCGAGGCATCAAATTTTGTGTTTCAAAATTCTAACTTAATGAAGCATTCCCGGCTGTACATTTCACCTAGAGTTACCAATATTTGAAGACATATGTAACAGCCCTCAAGGTACAAAAAACTCTTTTTGAACCATATGCTAAACCGAACAGGAAGTCCGCCATTTTGATTTACTTTGGAACGTGTTGCCATTTTTTGGGCCATTTCATAGGGGTCTTATTTTAACGAACTCCTCCTACAGAGTTTATCCGATCATCTCCAAACTTGGTGTGATTCATCTTAAGATGTTGAAGATGAAAAGTTATTGAAAGCTTTTTATTTTGTCGCACGCTGTTGCCGTGGCATGCACAGTTTGCAAAGGAAAAAATTCCTTCTTATTGAAGCATTCCCAGTTGTACGAAGCAGCTAGAGCTACGAAAATTTGGAGACAAATGTAACAGCCCACGATGTACAAAAAAGTCTGTTGGTGCCATGTGCTAAACCCAACAGGAAGTCCCGTAGGGGCCGGCATCACATTTTGAGCTAAAAAACTCCTCTTTAACGAAGCATTCCCGGTTGTACGTTTCACCTAGCGCTATGATAATTTAGAGGCATACATAAGAGCCCACGATGTACAAAAAAGTCTCTTGGAACCATGTGCTAAACCAAACAGGAAGTCCGCCATTTTGATTTATGATGGGATTTGTAGCCTTTTTTTGTGGCCTTTTTTAGGGGTCATATTTTAACTCCTCCTACAAAATTCATCCGACCGTGTTCAAACTTGGTGTGTTTCATCTTAAGATGTTTAAGATGCAAATTTATCGAAAGTTTTTTATTTTGTCGCACGCTGCTGCTATAGCGATGCATTGGTTGCCAAGTAAAGTGCTGCTTTGTTATTTTTTTATCTATACATGTGTGAAAACTCGTGAAACTTGTCAGACTTGTCATTAACATGAATTTTTAGAGATTTCTTGTGCAATTTGCAATAAATCGCACCCTCTATACATTTTTTATGGAGCATTTCCGATTGGATGATTCAAGCGCGAAATAACTAAAGATGACTTGACTTGACCTAGATTTGTGAAAACTCAGAGGCATACCTATTATATTATTATTATTTTTTGTACCTTACAAGATTATCTCTTGTGCCACATTAAACCCCTTTGCAGGCCTGAGCCAAACCACGGTCCATACATTTGATACCACTGCTTTATTTCAATGGTCAAGTACTTCATAACCACACCTACTTATGCTTGTCCTTGCATATATAGTAGACAACAAAGAGCTCTTTCAACAAAAGACATTTCCATCTACAAAGTCATACAAGGTAAGCACTCTATAAATTCTGCAATCACTACACTTCTATTCCTAAATTATCACTTCAAATACCAACAATGGTTAATACAGCTACAAATTTCTTGTATGTTTATGAAGTATGATACTGTATTTATTTCTACTCCTTTGCTTTTCTACAGAACATGAACAAATCACCAAGCAAATTCTCTTTTGATAAAGACCCTCTAATCATCTCCATACGCAAAGATTGCCAACTTTTTTCCGTAAGTATACAATACATAAACTAAACAGGACAACTTTCTCAATCATATACAGTATGCCATACATATATGTATTAAGTTCTCATTTATTAACAGGTTTGTTAAAGGCACCTTTAGTGTGTTTTTCTGTTTGTAATGTTTCTCCACGAGCACGTCTAGCCATTGATATCATGTAGAACACATATGCTAACCTTTTAGAGACAATTGAAGCTTACTTGCACAGTAGCCACTATCTTAACCACTTAATTCACATGTCTACTTGACAACTTATTACATGTAGTGAAATGGTACTTTGTGCGTCTTATGCTTTTTTCTGAACACTGCTTTTCAACTCTTTCCTTAAAACCAATAGATGCGGTACTGTTATACTGTATAAATATATATGTCCGTGTGTATATATTTGTATATTCTTTCAAATAAACTCGTTTTGACACACACAGCCATTGAGTAACATGCAACACGACCACAACGTTTTGCACCAACACGTTACCTCTGCTATTTAGAATCATGGAATCTAACATGACTGATTTTCATTGAATGCTTTGTCATTACAGTATGCATGTATTGATCATGCTTTCAGTCGCAACGACTTATACCAGCGCAGCCTTGATCTTCATTCCCAAATGAACCAACTAGTCCATGTGACTCGAGTCAATCAAGCACTTGAAAAACAGATAGACTTCAAAACCAAGCTTGTGAAAGAACTCCAGACTGCATTGGATATAAAGGATGCATGTGATGCATTTGTCCGTGATGGTAAGCTATATGACATGGAAGACACACAAACACTAACACAGCAAGCATCCCCATCCTACACATTGTGTATAATGAATGACATGTTTGACAATGGACATTTTTACATTTTTTTGTTAATGCAAGTTCCTTTTTTTCTGTTAGGAATATCTTGAAGGTAACATTGGACTGTTAACTAAAACACTGACTGATTATTGAGCCTCAATTTCTCAATGTATATAATGTGAATACATACTACACTTGATTACTTTCAAATGTGACTGATATCATGTAGCTATGCTGTGATCTTGCCCTCTTTCATCCACTGATAGACACTTCAAAGTTCTTTTTTTTCTGTATCTTCTCAAAATAACTGACATATTCATGGAAAAGATTGTATTTAAATTCTATCATTATTAATTACTATTATTATGTTTATGTCTTTGCCCCTGATTATGATGTTTCTATACCATAGATTTAAAAAAAAAAAAATTTGGGACATACTGTGACATGACCTTTACAATACTAATTTTTACTAAGAAAAAATCAATCACACACCATAATATTTTATACTTATCCTGCATGTATCTGGACACACCATGCCAAATTTTACACTTACATAACCATTTATGTACCTGTCGTATCCTTACTTTTATTCATCATTTCATCACACAATCCTAAAACATTGCTTTTTGACCCAGAGGATTCAACTATACCATTTTTGCGTGTCTTATTACTTACTAGCTATATTATTTATTAACGGGCAAAAACTATGAATATAAGATCACCGTCAAATATTACGTCTGTAATATCCATATACAGTGCATTACATAATATGCATTTGTATTAAGACACTACCATGCTAAAAATATGCACACGACTGTTCTGTAAACTACACCTAAGACAACCAAACTTCACAGATCTAACATGATTCTTCATTCTTTTTTGTTCTACAGATGTATCAAATGCTGCCACACAGACAGAAGAAGCCACTGAGGACATGCACGAAGACGATGATCACAATATAACAGGACAGGTTAACCCCCCTGAACTTTTAGCCCGCAGGTCAAAGCGTCCTAGGACTAATTCATCCATGGAGGTACATTATCCTAAGACAGACTATGTGCTAACCCAAACTCTTTGACCCCAAGGGATTCATCTGTCCCAGAAAACTTTTACACTAAAGAGTTTATCTGTCCTAGGGCGCTGTTAACCCCAGGTTAAAGTGTTATTTAATCTGTCCTGTTACAACAGCTATACATAAACAGCTGCATTCCTCTCCTGTTCCATCTCTCGCACTTCTTTCATCTCTTTTTCTCCTCTACTTATACCTATGCTTGCTCATGTGCTTTTTTCCCCTTTAGATGATGTCATTGGTTAGCCTGCTTCAAAGCTACATTTTTTCTTGAATAACTGTCACACATTTACTGTTTGCTGGACCCTACAAAACTGTCACAATACTTCACTATGTCATGAATACATATGTGTTGCACAGCGACACCACATTAAGAGTCATCAAAAAGCTTTTTATTTGATCACACACCATCTCTGTGCCATGCAATGTTTTCAAATAAACAGATGCTGGTTTTGAATATCAAACGAGCGACTTTTCATGAAACTTTGCACACACATCAGAAAGTCCACACTTTTGAATTTATTTTGGGAATTGTGCATCATTTTTGGCCTTTTACTGCACCTTTTTACACACAAGGCACGGCAAATGCATTTCTATTTTCCATGGTCCTTGTCTATTTAACAGTACCCCAACGTGCAAGTCCCCCGACTTGCATATACCCCAACGTGGCCCGGGTTGCGAGGGCCCTTTATAGCTGCTCGCAGCTCTAGTTATTATTCTTCTTCTTCTTTATTCTCCGCAAATGATCGCGATTTTGGGTACCTAAACATTCACGAAAACTCACCGAACTTTGCACACTCCTCAGGCCCGGCGAAAAATTTGATATTATTAAGTCGTCATAACAATGCGACTCGATAGCGCCCCCTAGCGTAGAAAAATAAAAACCAAGCCTGGCACGTTTGAGCTAGAGCAACAAAAATTGGCAGGCACGTGTAGCACCCCGAGACGCACAAAAAAGTCTATTGGGACCATGTACCTAAAATGTACAGGAAGTGAGCTATGAATTTTTTTATGTCCAATTTTGGCCTATTTGGCACATTCACTGTGGTCATGCTTTTTCCCCCTTTGCAAACATTTTTCATCCAATTGACTTCAAACTTGGCATTTATCATCTCAAGACCTGAGAGAAAAACTGGGCAAAACATCTTGCCTTTTTGAAATACTATATGACGGGGGCGGGGCATCAAATATTGCCTTTAAAATTTCATTTGTCCAGAAAGAGCAAATGCTTAATAACTCCCATGTTCAAGCTCCAAAAAATCTCAAACTTCTCAGGCAACGTAATAGTCACGGCCTGAAAACATCTATATGATAAAATTCAGTTATACATATAGCGCCACCTAGTGGTTACAATAAATGTCATACTTTACGTTTTTAGCTACTGTGCTGAGCTTGTTGAAGGGATCCATTTGAAAATTGGTCAGAAAAGGCTTAAGATGTTGATCATGCCCCACACCGAATATTGTAACTTTTCGCCAAAGGGCGTGGCCGCTACGGTGACGCAAAGTCTGAAGATTTTTCGTGAAAATAAAAGCTGCATTAACTTGACCGAGATGATCCTATCTTCTCAAAATTTCACACATTTGATGAGAGTCCAGCCCTAAAGACATCTACTGACTTATATTTCATCTAACTGATAGCGCCACCTAGTGGCAATTTTTTTTATTACGAATTTTCTTCTACGTTTTTCTCGAAACACGTTAACTGGACCTACCTCATATTTGCTCAGATGAGGGTTTCGGCCTTCATGATGTCACAACACGAAGTTTGTGAGTTTTCGCGAATTGCTGTGGGTGTGGCTAAGCGCTGTTCGCCAAGAAAACAACGCCAGTTTTGAGGGTCTAAACATGCACAGAAACTCATGAAACTTGGCACACACATCTGGCCTGGTAAAATGAGCAATATTTTATTGTTGATTGTGCTATTTTTACAAAAGTGACTCAATAGCGCCCCCTAGAAGTTTTTAACGAAGCAGCCCCGGTTGTACGTTTAAACAAGAACGACGAATATTTTTAGGTGTATGAGGGAGCCCAAGACCTACAAAAAAGTCTCTTGGACCCATATGCTAAAATGAACAGGAAGTGAGCTACGAATTTTTGAATGTCCCATTTTTGACAATTTTTGCACATTCACAGGGCGCAGACTTTTGCCCACTTCTCCTACACGTTTCATCTGACTGAGTTAAGACTTGACCTGGACCATGTCAAGACCTGAGCCAACGACAGGGGGAAAAATCTTGACCTTTCGAAATACTATATGATGAAGGCGGGGCATCAAAATTTGTGTTTCGCACTGAAAAAGGATATGCTTAATAACTCCCCGGTACATGCTCCAAAAAATCCCAAACTTGACATGTATGTTTATCGTCAAGGCCTGAAGCTATCTCTATGACAACATTCAGTTATATATGCAGCGCCACCTAGCCCTTGAGGCATAAAAAAAAAATACCCCACATACGGTATTTTGTACAAAAAATGTAAACTCATTCTAAGTGTGATAACTAAGTCATTTATGAATATTCTTTTAGTTTCCACCACTCAAAATGTTCACTGGCATCAGACTTATCCAAACATATATATATTTTTATTTATTTTTGATAGCCTCTGTGGACATTAAAAGCAATATCGTGAATGAAGGATATGCTTAATAACTCCACGGTACATGCTCCAAAAAAAATCCCACACTTGACATGTATGCTTATAATCCAGGCCTGAAGGTATCTCGATGACAACATTCAGTTATAAATACAGCGCCACCTAGCCCTTGAGGCTTATATAAAAAAAAAACCCACATACGGTATTTTGTACAAAAAAATGTAAACTCATTCTAAGTGTGATGACTAAGTCATTTCTGAATATTCTTTTAGTTTCCACCACTCAAATTGTTCACTGGCTTCACACCGATCCAAACGTATGTACGTTTCCATTTAGTTTTATTCATTTTTGATTGCCCCTTTGGACAATAAAAGTAACATTGTGCAATGAGTACAACGAGCGATGATGTATATATACACTTTTACAAAAAATACCAATCAGGGCAACTCATTACCTAAAAATAAAAAAAGACGCTGATTTTTGCAGGTCTTAACAATCACCAAAACCCGTTGAGCTTGACACACACTGGCAAAAAAAATATTCTACATGTAAACGTTTATTATGCCATTTTCAAAGAAATTTTGCTTCCAATATGCCAGTACCCCAACGTGCCAGTACCCTAACGTGCAACTCATTGTAAGTGTAATAACTAAGTCATTTATGAATATTCTTTTACTTTTTCCACTACTCAAGATATTCACTGGTATCAGACCGATCCAAACATATGTACTTTTTTATTTTGTTTTATTTATTTTTGATAGCCTCTCTTCACAATAAAAGCAACATCGTGCAATGAGTACGAGCAATGATGGGTATATATACTTTTGCAAAAAATACCAATCAGGTCAACTCATTCCCTAAAAATAAAAAAGGACGCTGATTTTTGCAGATCTTAACAATCACCAAAACCCATTGAGCTTGACACACACATCACACCTAGCAAAAAAAATCCACATGTAAAGGTTTATCATGCCATGTTAAAAGAAATTTTGCTCCTAATGTGCCAGTACCCCAATGTGCGAGTACCCCAACGTGCAAGTACCCCAACGTGCAAATACCCCAATGTGGCCCGGGCTGCGAGGGCCCTTTATAGCTGCTCGCAGCTCTAGTTAGGGCCCGAGCAGCGACCGCTGCGAGGTCCCTCTTGTTTTTGTAAGAATTATTATTATTATTATTATTATTATTCTCCGTAAACGATCGCATTTTTGAGGGGCTAAACATTTACGAAAACTCACCAAACTTTGCAGTCTCTTCGGGCCCGGCGAAAAATTTGATATTATGTAGTTGTCATAACAATGCGACTCTATAGCGCCCCCTAGCGTAGAAAAATAAAACCCAATCCCGGCCCCTTTGACCTAGAGCTACGAAAATTGCCAGGCACGTGTAGCACCCCGAGGCGCACAAAAAAGTCAGTGGAAGCCATTTCCTAAAATGTACAGGAAGTGAGCTATGAATTTTTGAATGTCCAATTTTGGCCCATTTTGGCACGTTCACTGTGGTCATGCTTTTGTAACGTACGGGGTATAGGTGGACCCAAAAGCGGAGGAAACAGGCAGGAAGAGCAAGTGGAAGAATGATGTAAGGAACTTTATTGACTATGACGGGGAAGGACTGGACGGGACTGAAGGGGAGTAGGCTAGGCTGGACGTGGACACAGATCATGGCGGAGACTTGGCGTGGCGTGATGCAGAGACTTGGCGTGGCGTGATGCGAAGACTTGGCGTGGCGTGATGCAGAAGACTTGGCGAGGCGTGATGCAGAAGACTTGGCGCGGCGTGATGCAGAAGACTTGGCGCGGCGTGATGCAGAAGACTTGGCGCGGCGTGATGCAGAAGACTTGGCGCGGCGTGATGCAGAAGACTTGGCGCGGCGTGATGCAGAAGACTTGGCGCGGCGTGATGCAGAAGACTTGGCGCGGCGTGATGCAGAAGACTTGGCGCGGCGTGATGCAGAAGACTTGGCGGGGCGTGATGCAGAAGACTTGGCGGGGCGTGATGCAGAAGACTTGGCGTGGCGTGATGCAGAAGACTTGGCGTGGCGTGATGCAGAAGACTTGGCGTGGCGTGATGCAGAAGACTTGGCGTGGCGTGATGCAGAAGACTTGGCGTGGCGTGATGCAGAAGACTTGGCGTGGCGTGATGCAGAAGACTTGGCGTGGCTGACGTTGAAGACTTGGCGTGGCTGACGTTGAAGACTAGGCTGAAGACTAGGCGGACTTGGCGTGGAAGACTAGGCGGACTTGGCTTGGAAAACTAGGCGGACTTGGCGTGGAAAACTAGGCAGGCTTGGCGTGGAAAACTAGGCAGACTTGGCGTGGAAAACTAGGCAGACTTGGCAATACAGACACCACTGTGATTACACAGGCAGACACTCAACCATCAAACGACAAACATCAAACAATGCTCCCACACCAGCGTGAGACAAACACCACTCACTTATACAAACACTAATGACAATAACAGGACACACCTGGGAGACACAGCAGGGAGGGGGAACCAATCAGCAATACACACCAGGAAGGGAAGACACAAGCAGGTGGACAAGGTTAACCATAACGAGACTGGGGAAGAAGACAGGAACACCAGACAACCAACACTCACCAAAATAAAACAAAAACCCAAACCAACTGAAACGTGACAGTACCCACCCCCCCACCACCAAGGGACGGCTCCCAGACGAAAACAAGCCAAAACGGGGAGGGCGGGGACGGGAAGGGAGCTAAACCCTGCCCCTAATCAGGGTACGAATATGAATCTATCAAGGGGCGAAAAACTGTCTGACAAAACTCCATGAATTCTGGATCGGGGGGCGGCCCAGGAGGCGGCATTATTGCGGGCTCAAGGGGCGAAAACAGGGGTGGCGCCTCCAAGGGCCGGTTCCCGCGGTGGGCCCTTCTCTTGCGCCGCCTGGCGCTGGGTCCCGGGTCGGCCGCCATTGCCGCGGTGTCCGGGGCGGATCCCAAGACCGGAGACTTTGGCAGGGGCGGAGGCGAGGAAGCTGGGGACTCTGGCTGGGGCAGAGACGAGGAAGCTGGGGACTTTGGCTGGGACAGAGACGAGGAAGCTGGGGACTTTGGCTGGGACAGAGACGAGGAAGCTGGGGACTTTGGCTGGGACAGAGACGAGGAAGCTGGGGACTTTGGCTGGGGCAGAGACTGACACGACGAGGAGAGGTAGGACTCAGACGCAGGATAAAGGTAGGCCACAAAGGCAGCAGGTTTATTTCCGGCCAACAGCTGTCTACTCTCAACTTGAGAGGAGAAAGGGGAATCAAAAAGTGGAGAACTAAAAACGCTCCACTGGGGAGGAAAAAACAGGCAAAAGGTACAGGGGACAACAAAAGGCGCTCCGCTAGGGAGGAAACAAGGCTCAAGGCACAAGGGGTAACTAAGGGCGCTCCGCTGTGGAGGATAAGGCACAAAAACAAGGCAAAACAACAAGGCAACAGGAACAAGGACTCGAGGACTGTGGGACGCTTCCATGCACTGACTGTGACACTTCGGCACTGAGGGGAAAGTGCAGGTGGCTTTTATTGTCTTGGTTGATTGGTGGCAGGTGGACATGATCATGGGCGGGGACCGGTAATTAGTGAACTGCAGGAAGGGCAAGTGACCTGGGGTGAGAAGGGAATCAGAAATTCAAAATAAAACAGGAAACATGACTATGAAAATAAGAGCATGGCCTGTCACGCCGGTGGCGGCGTGACAGAGACGAGGAAGCTGGGGACTTTGGCTGGGGCAGAGACGAGGAAGCTGGGGACTTTGGCTGGGGCAGAGACGAGGAAGCTGGGGACTTTGGCTGGGGCAGAGACGAGGAAGCTGGGGACTTTGGCTGGGGCAGAGACGAGGAAGCTGGGGACTTTGGCTGGGGCAGAGACGAGGAAACTGGAGAGAGCGGCAACTCTGCCGTGACGAGGGGACCTGAGATGCCAATTGGCCGCGACAAGGGGACCTGAGACGCCAGGGGCTTAGGCGGCACAGGCGAAGCGGCCAGGGGCTGTGGCGGCTGCGGCACAGGCGAAGCGGCCAGGGGCTGCGGCGGCAGCGGCACAGGCGAAGCGGCTAGGGGCGGCGGCGGCAGCGGCACATGCGAAGCGGCCAGGGGCTGCGGCGGCAGCGGCACAGGCGAAGCGGCCAGGGGCTGCGGCGGCAGCGGCACAGGCAAAGCGGCCAGGGGCTGCGGCGGCAGCGGCACAGGCGAAGCGGCCAGGGGCTGCGGCGGCAGCGGCACAGGCGTTGCATCCGGGGCCGGCAGCGACGAAGTGGCCAGGGGCTGAAGCGGCAGCAGCGGCACAGGCAAAGAGGCCAGGGGCTGAAGCAGCAGCAGCGGCACAGGCAAAGAGGCCAGGGGCTGAAGCGGCAGCAGCGGCACAGGCAAAGAGGCCAGGGGCTGAAGCGGCAGCAGCGGCACAGGCGTGGCATTCATGGGCTGCCGAGGTGCCGGGACGAGGGCCTGGAGCCGGCGGGGCGCCGGAACGGGGTCCTGAGGCCTGCGCGGAGCCGGAATGGGGTCCTGAGGCCGGCGCGGAGCCGGAACGGGGACTTGAATCCGGCGCGGAGCCGGAACAGGGACTTGAATCCGGCGCGGAGCCGGAACGGGGACTTGAATCCGGCGCGGAGCCGGAACGGGGACTTGGAACCTCCGCTGGGTCCGGGTTGGTGGGAGCATTCTGTAACGTACGGGGTATGGGTGGACCCAAAAGCGGAGGAAACAGGCAGGAAGAGCAAGTGGAAGAATGATGTAAGGCACTTTATTGACTATGACGGGGAAGGACTGGACGGGACTGAAGGGGAGTAGGCTAGGCTGGACGTGGACACAGATCATGGCGGAGACTTGGCGTGGCGTGATGCAGAGACTTGGCGTGGCGTGATGCGAAGACTTGGCGTGGCGTGATGCAGAAGACTTGGCGTGGCGTGATGCAGAAGACTTGGCGCGGCGTGATGCAGAAGACTTGGCGTGGCGTGATGCAGAAGACTTGACGTGGCGTGATGCAGAAGACTTGGCGTGGCGTGATGCAGAAGACTTGGCGTGACTGACGTTGAAGACTTGGCGTGGCTGACGTTGAAGACTAGGCGGACTTGGCGTGAAAAACTAGGCAGACTTGGCGTGGAAAACTAGGCAGACTTGGCAATACAGACACCACTGTGATTACACAGGCAGACACTCAACCATCAAACGACAAACATCAAACAATGCTCCCACACCCGCGTGAGACAAACACCACTCCCTTATACAAACACTAATGACAATAACAGGACACACCTGGGAGACACAGCAGGGAGGGGGAACCAATCAGCAATACACACCAGGAAGGGAAGACACAAGCAGGTGGACAAGGTTAACCATAACGAGACTGGGGAAGAAGACAGGAACACCAGACAACCAACACTCACCAAAATAAAACAAAAACCCAAACCAACTGAAATGTGACAGCTTTTTCCCCCTTAACGACGAATATTTTTAGGTGTATGAGGGAGCCCAAGACCTACAAAAAAGTCTATTGGACCCATATGCTAAAATGAACAGGAAGTGAGCTATGAATTTTTGAATGTCCCATTTTTGACGATTTTTGCACATTTACAGGGGGCATACTTTTGCCCACTTCTCCTACACGTTTCTTCCGACTGACTTCAGACTTGAACTGGACCATGTCAAGACCAGAGCCAACGACAGGGGGAAAAATCTTGACTTTTCGAAATACTATATGATGAAGGCGGGGCATCAAAATTTTTATTTTGCAATGAAAAAGGATAAGCTTAATAACTCCCCGGTACATGCTCCAAAAAATCCCAAACTTGACATGTATGTTTATAGTCGAGGCCTGAAGGTATATCTATGACAATATTTAGTAGGGGTGTTAAAAAAAATCGATTCGGCGATATATCGCGATACTACATCGCGCGATTCTCGAATCGATTCAATAATCGGCAGAATCGATTTTTTTTAAAAAAAAAATTATTATTATTATTATTTTTTTTTTTTTTTTTTTTTTTTTTTTTTTTAGGATTCACACCTTGAGCATGGAAGAATGTTATATGAACGGCACATTAAGCCTTAATATTTTTATTTTAATGCTGTTCAAACATGAAACAGATTACAACCTCTATAAGACTGAAATTTCAGATAAATAAATAATACATTTTCATATAAATCTTACACTCTACAAGCTTACTGATTAGTATTTTCTAAATATGAATGGAAAAAAATCGCAACAATCGACTTATAAATTCATATCGGGATTAATCGGTATCGAATCGTGACCATTCGTATCGGGATTAATCGGTATCGAATCGAATCGTGACCTGTGAATCGTGATACGAATCGAATCGTCAGGTACTAGGCAATTCACACCCCTAATATTTAGTTATATATGCAGCGCCACCGAGCCTTTGAGGCATGAAAAAAAATACCCCACTTACGGTATTTTTACAAAAATTGTAAACACGTTTCACAATGAAAAAGGATATGCTTGATAACTCCCCGGTACATGATCCAAAAAATCACAAACTTGACATGTATGTTTATCGTCAAGGCCTGAAGTTATCTCTATGACAACATTCAGTTATATATGCAGCGCCACCTAGCCCTTGAGACATAAAAAAAAAATACCCCACATACGGTATTTTGTACAAAAAATGTAAACTCATTCTAATTGTGATAACTAAGTCATTTGTGAATATTCTCTTTGTTTCCACCACTCAAAATGTTCACTGGCATCAGACTTATCCAAAAATATATATATATTTTTATTTATTTTTGATAGCCTCTATGGACATTAAAAGCAATATCGTGAATGAAGGATATGCTTAATAACTCCACGGTACATGCTCAAAAAAAATCCCACACTTGACATGTATGCTTATAATCAAGGCCTGAAGGTATCTCTATGACAACATTCAGTTATAAATACAGCGCCACCTAGCCCTTGAGGCTTATATATAAAAAAAAAAAAAATACCCCACATACGGTATTTTGTACAAAAAATGTAAACTCATTCTAAGTGTGATACCTAAATCATTTATGAATATTCTTTTAGTTTCCACCACTCAAATTGTTAACTGGCTTCACACCGATCCAAACGTATGTACGTTTCCATTTTGTTTTATTCATTTTTGATTGCCCCTTTGGACAATAAAAGTAACATTGTGCAATGAGTACAACGAGCGATGATGTGTATATACACTTTTACAAAAAATACCAATCAGGGCAACTCATTGCCTAAAAATAAAAAAGGACGCTGATTTTTGCAGGTCTTAACAATCACCAAAACCCGTTGAGCTTGACACACACACTGGCAAAAAAAATATTCTACATGTAAACGTTTATTATGCCATTTTCAAAGAAATTTTGCTTCCAATATGCCAGTACCCCAACGTGCCAGTACCCTAACGTGCAAGTATCCCAACGTGCAAGGACCCCAACGTGGCCCAGGCTGCGAGGGCCCTTTATCGCTGCTCGCAGCTCTAGTTCTTCTTCTTCTTCTTCTTTATTCTCCGCAAACGATCGCGATTTTGGGTACCTAAACATTCACGAAAACTCACCGAACTTTGCACACTCCTCAGGCCCGGCGAAAAATTTGATATTCTGACATTGTCATAACAACGTTAGTCTATAGCGCCCCCTAGCGTAGAAAAATAAAAACCAAGCCCGGCACATTTGAGCTAGAGCAACGAAAATTGGCAGGCACGTGTAGCACCCCGAGACGCACAAAAAAGTCTATTGGGACCATGTAGCTAAAATGTACAGGAAATGAGCTATGAATTTTTTTTTGTCCAATTTTGGCCTATTTTGGCACATTCACTGTGGTCATGCTTTTTCCCCCTCTGCAAACATTATTCATCCAATTGACTTCAAACTTGGCATTTTTCATCTCAAGACCTGAGAGAACAACTGGGCAAAAAGTCTTGCCTTTTCGAAACACTATATGATGGGGGCGGGGCATCAAATATTGCCTTTAAAATTTCTTTTGTCCAGAAAGAGCAAATGCTTAATAACTCCCATGATCAAGCTCCAAAAAATCTCAAACTTCTCAGGCAACGTAATAGTCACGGCCTGAAACCATCTATATGATAAAATTCAGTTATACATATAGCGCCACCTAGTGGTAACAATAAATGTCATACTTTACGTTTTTAGCTACTGCGGTGAGCTCGTTGAAGGGATCCAGTTGAAAATTTGTCAGAAAAGCCTTAAGATGTTGATCATGCCCACACCGAATATTGTAACTTTTCGCCAAAGGGCGTGGCCGCTACGGTGACGCAAAGTCTGAAGATTTTTCGTGACAATAAAAGCTGCATTAACTTGACCGAGATGATCCTATCTTCTCAAAATTTCACACATTTGATGAGAGTCCAGCCCTAAAAACATCTACGAACTTATATTTCATCTTACTGATAGCGCCACCGAGTGGCAATTTTTTTTCTTATGAATTTTCTTCTACGTTTTTCTCCAAACACGTTAACTGGACCTACATCATATTTGCTCAGATGAGGGCTTCGGCCTTCATGATGTCACAACACGAAGTTTGTGAGTTTTCGCGAATCGCTGTGGGCGTGGCTAAGCACTGTTCGCCAATAAAACAACGCCAGTTTTGAGGGTCTAAACATGCGCAGAAACTCATGAAACTTGGCACACACATCTGGCCTGGTAAAATGAGCAATATTTTATTGTTGATTGTGCTATTTTTACAAAAATGACTCAATAGCGCCCCCTAGAAGTTTTTAACGAAGCAGCCCCGATTGTACGTTTAAGCAAGATCTACGAAAATTTTTAGGTGTATGAGGGAGCCAAAGACCTACAAAAAAGTCTCTTGGACCCATATGCTAAAATGAACAGGAAGTGAGCTACGAATTTTTGAATGTCCCATTTTTGACGATTTTTGCACATTTTGAGGGGTCATACTTTTGCCCACTTCTCCTACACGTTTTATCCGACTGACTTAAGACTTGACCTGGACAATGCCAAGACCTGAGCCAGCAACAGACGGAAATATCTTGACTTTTGGAAATACTATATGATGAGGGCGGGGCATCAAAATTTGTGTTTCGCACTGAAAAAGGATATGCTTAATAACTCCCCGATACATGCTCCAAAAAATCCCAAACTTGACATGTATGTTTATCGTCAAGGCCTGAAGGTATCTCTATGACAACATTCAGTTATATATGCAGCGCCGCCTAGCCCTTGAGGCATGAAAACAAAATTACCCCACTTATGGTATTTTTACAAAAATTGTAAACTCATTCTCAGTATGATAACTAAGTCATTTATGAATATTATTTTACTTTCCACCACACAAAATGTTCACTGGCATCAGACCGATCCAAACATAGGTATTTTTTATATAGTTTTATTTATTTTTGATAGCCTCTATGGACGTTAAAAGCAGTATCGTGAATGAAGGATATGCTTAATAACTCCCCGGTACATGCTTCAAAAAAATCCCAAACTTGGCATGTATATTTATAGTCAAGGCCTGAAGGTATCTCTATGACAAAATTCAGTTATAGATACAGCGCCACCTAGTCCTTGAGGCATAAAAAAGAAAAACACTTACGGGATTTTGTACAAAATTTGTGAACTCATTGTATTATAACTTCGTCATTTATGAATATTCTTTTACT
Source organism: Festucalex cinctus (assembly GCF_051991245.1). Lineage (NCBI taxonomy): Eukaryota > Metazoa > Chordata > Actinopteri > Syngnathiformes > Syngnathidae > Festucalex > Festucalex cinctus. The sequence continues at coordinate 41,935,973 of NC_135412.1, read as the reverse complement.
TTCCACTACTCAAGATGTTCACTGGTATCAGACCGATCCAAACATATGTACTTTTTTATTTTGTTTTATTTATTTTTTTTATCGCCTCTATGGACAATAAAAGCAACATTGTGCAATGAGTACGAGCGATGATGTGTGTATATATACTTTTACGAAAAATACCAATCAGAGCAACTCATTGCCTAAAAATAAAAAAAAGACGCTGATTTTTGCAGATCTTAACAATCACCAAAACCCATTGAGCTTGACACACTCATCACACCTGGCAAAAAAAAAAAAAAAAAGTCCACATGTTTATCATGCCATTTTCAAAGAAATTCTGCTTCCAATGTGCCAGTACCCTAATGTGCAAGTTCCCCAACGTGCAAGGACCCCAACGTGGCCCGGGCTGCGAGGGCCCTTTATAGCTGCTCGCAGCTCTAGTTCTTCTTCTTTTTCTTCTCCGCAAACAATCGCATTTTTGAGACACTAAACGTGACCGAAAACTCACCAAACCTTACACGCACATCAGGCCTGGCGAAAAATTTGATATTTTAAAGTCGCCATACATGATAACAGAAAAATGGCTCCTTAGCGCCCCCTACATAGGTTAAACGGATCCCTGTCCCGCTACGATTGTCCGACGGCTATGAAAATTGTGTGGCATCTGTAGCACATCCCAATGAACAAAAACCTCTTTGAAGTGTGTACCCTAAAATAGACAGAAAGTGAGGTATGAGTATTTAAATGTCCAATTTTTGCCAATTTTTGCACATTTACAGGGGTCATACTTTTGCCCGCTTCTCCTACACGGTTAATCCGATTGACTTCAAACTTGGGATGTACCATCTCAACACCTGGGACAACATCATTGTGAAAAATGAAAAGTTTTTGATATACTATATGACTATATTTTGATAGCCTCTATGGACAATAAAAGCAACTTCGTGCAATGAGTATGAGCGATGATGGGTATATATACTTTTGGAAAAAATACCAATCAGGTCAACTCATTCCCAAAAAATAAAATAAGACCCTGATTTTTGCAGATCTTAACAATCACCAAGACCCATTGAGCTTGACACACACATCACACCTAGCAAAAAAAAATCCACATGTAAAGGTTTATCATGCCATGTGCAAAGAAATTTTGCTCCTAATGTGCCAGTACCCCAATGTGCGAGTACCCCAACGTGGCCCGGGCTGCGAGGGCCCTTTGTAGCTGCTCGCAGCTCTAGTACTGTTTTTGTAATTTGATTTGTGAGGTATTGGGTTAGCCTTGTTGCTACAATATATAGTAAATATGCATCTGGGACGGTAACGTAACAACAGTCGCCTTTATTTTTTATTTTTTATTTTATTTTATTTTTTTAACCGCCATACGTTTTATGTGCAAATGTTTCCCATGCTTAGTCTTATTTTCAAAAGGTTGTTAATTTTAAAATTGTAGGCATTCATATTGTAAGCCAGAGATCAGCAACATGGTGCCTGCAGGCGGTTAGTGTTGCATATTGACACGTATCTGTTTCCAAACTAGTTAAATCATGATTTGTGTCATCATGTAGACGAGTCATTAATTATTTATAATAACAAAATTAAAGGTAAATAGTGATGTTTCTTTTCTTTTCAAACTGATAGCCCCTTTGCATTAATAAGGACCCAAAAAGTAGCTCTCACTTTCAAAAAGGTTGGTGACCCCTCGTATAGGGCAGCCAGCCCTTATTGACAGAGCAAATTGCTATAGCCCACTGAAATGCATTTCTTGCGTAATGGCAAAGAGGAAAGTGCATAACAGTAAAGAAAACCAGCTTCATGAAATTACTGTGTGTTGCACACAATTTACATCTGATGGCCTTCAAACTCTGCAAATACAAATACATAAAGGATCATAACTACTTCTTTAACCAATTACACTATTGTCTTTATAAATTGTAATAATGATAAGGCATGCAATAGTTCAGACTGAGGCGTATTAATTCATGCATATCTTAGAAGTAACACCTTTGCTTTCTGCTGTTGTGTGAATACAAAATGGCTGCCTCATCCTGGTACTTCAGCTGACGGATCCTTTTGGGGTATTGCAAGTACATCATGAAACTCTCTCCAGTGGCATTAATGGTAAACACTTTACAAATGGTTTATAAAGGAACTCTTAAGACACTAAGCTACATCTGCTATGCAAAAGCATATTAAGCAATGTGAGAAAAATCCTATATATCCAAAAATAGAATTAGCATCTTCAGAAAACATGTTGCAAATCATGAAACTTCATTTGGGACACATAACACTAAAGACAATGTGGCATTGAAAGTTTGAAAAAAATCTTGGAAACAGTTTTTACCATTTGAATTATATCAACTGCTAATGATTGAAATACTCATATCAATCCAATTTTTCAAAAGGCAATATCATTGGGGTATGTCTTTACCTTTATTGATCAAATTATATGAAAATAATTTCTGTGGACTATATTGTTGTCTTTTTAAAATATTCAGTTCTTAATATTTATTTGCCCAAGAGGAAAAGCAAATGCTCTTGGACATTTTCATCATGTTTTCAAAATGTCACTGGTCCTCTGTGGGAATATTGAGCGGTGTTGCTAAGCTACGAAAGATCTCTCAACTCCAGACATTCATATATAGAAAGCCAGTGATTGTACAGGTAATGGTAACTTGTACACACTGTATATAGCAATACACTCAAAAAATAGAGAGAAGGAATGTCAGTACCTCTGAAAAGGCCAAATAAACACTTTCCCAATGTTCTTAGATACATTTCTTCTTTTTGCTTGAAGTCTGTCAGGTGCCTTCATCACGCAGGTCCAATAGATGGTTGAGGTTCGGCATGTTTTGGTCCTAATTGTTCATGTTCCTCATTGAAGCTCCGGTTTCATACAAGGGGTCCTTGGGTGGCAGCTTTTTAGTACACAATTTAATGTACATATTCTGGTTTAGAGTTTCGTGCCAGTTATATTATTAATTTATGTACGGTCATAAAAATTGGCAATCCTCAAAACTTAAGAAAGTAGCTGACTGAGCTCCCACCAAGGCAGTCTATTACAAGTCTGAAGATCAGTTTGATTAGGGCGACAAATAAAGAATTTGAACGTTTCCCCATCTGTTTGCTTATCAGGAAAAAGAGCATAGCCAGCGTCAAAGTCAATGGAGAATGTTCCCCCTTTGGGCTTTGCTTGCACTTCAAACTGCCTGGTATGGAAGACATGATGTCATTTCTCATTCAATTTCAGACTCAGGTGGCTTGTCTTCCAGCGTCACTGTAGCCACAGCGTCGTTGACTCCATTTGAATCCCCCCAAAAAGTCAATAGAAAGGCTGTATTCCTCAGGTTGTTTCTCAGCAGCCTGGTTGTTTTGATGTTTGTTTGGTTTTTCTCCAGAATCAGAAAAAGACCAGAAATGGACAGTATCTTGAGATTCTCTAAGAAGCCTTAGGAAACAAGTCTCTGAGGTCTCAAGTTTAAAAACTTGATTGAAAATCAAATATTCCAAGTTTAGTTGCAGTTAGCATCCCATTCATAATAGTTTTTGGACACCCTGTCCGAGGTTGACTTGTACACAATGCTAGAGGAAGCTGTTTAGTGAGAGTGTAAATGCATGCACATACACACATACTCCTGTTTACATGGCTCTATAATCCCTTTGGATACAGGAGATGCTGTCAGAACACCTTGGTTGCTCGGTAACATTAGGTTCTTGAGGGACGAGCATACATCAGCATGTATGTCCTGTAGCAGATGCACATGCGCACACACCTTGAGTGAAATATACTTGCAGATCAAGTTTTAGTGCAATAACTGTTGTGTAAGCATAAAAAGTTAAAAGCAGCCATATGTGATATTTTATTTTTCTTGCAGTGGGCATCTACAGTATTTGGTTCTATGACAAGAGGGATTGCCAGCGCATTTCTCAGCTCATGGTGAAGTAAGTGTGAATAAAGTCTATAGTGTTCTGTCATATGGGGACTCACCTTGTAGGTATTACTATCACTAGTAATGTGTTTTTTGGCCTATCCTCTAAGTCGCTAAGGAATATAAATTGCAGTAGTTAATACAAAAAAAGATATAGATAGGTTCCAAAACATATATATGTGAATAGCAAAATTTGCAAATGCCAACTACAATTATGCAGGCAGGGGTTCACTGTTGTTCAATATCATCATAAAACGCATTTGTACAATTTAAGGCCTCCCCCTCAATAGACAACTGATGTGACTCGTCGTGGTGGGTAATATGGTCAACTCCTAGTGCTTTGGCATTCTTGAAAATCATTGGTGTCAGGCCAAAACCTTGTACCTCCAAAATCATCACTTTACAGGGGACCCCAAAAACGCCATGTTTGTTCAAACATTAACATTACATCATCAAAGGGAGCTCGTCATTTTCAGCACTTTAGGTTGGTCAATAATTTGTAAAAGACACCTACAGCATGTGTCGGCTGACCAAAAGTATAGATTTTTGAATAAATATTATCCATCCATCCATTTTCTTGACCTCTTATTCCTCCTCACAAGGGTCGCTGGGGGTGCTGGAGCCTATCTCAGCTGGCTTTGGGCAGTAGGCGGGATACACCCCGGACCGGTTGCCAGCCAATCGCAGGAATAAATATTAATTTTACCCAATTATGACTTATGAGGTTTTGTAGTCCGACGCCACTAATATGCAATAAGTGTAATTAGGGTTGCGTATCAATGTCCACACTTTCTTACTGTGTCACATAATCTCCTCAGAATTGTAAAACAAGAAGCTGAACATGCCCAAAGACAATCACCAGAGAAGGCGGAGCCCAGGCGGGCCAATGGTGTGGCTGAAGCACGGCCCAGGGACATCTTGGAGTTGCTTAGCAAAGCCAAGGAGGAATACCAGAGGGTTAGTAGGCTCAGTAATATTAATGCTTGGCTTTTCAAGTATGACAATGAGACATTATCTCTGCAGAGACAAACATTACAAGAATCAGCTTTCCAAATTCTCCATAATTTAGTCGGTGCACTGATTCTTTATCTATTGAACTTGTTTTTTTTGTTTGTTTGTTTTTTAAAAGAAAATTGTAATTGAACTTATGTTTGTGACTCTAATGCAGGCTCAGTCTGGGGATGTTGATGTTTGTACAGAGCTGAACGCAGCAGGAGCTTTAGATCATGTCCACAGTTCTCAGCTGCCTGATAAGGTATGCAATGAATGGTACATACCAGTAAATATTGTATATATGAAAAATAGGAACACAGAGCTCTGCCAATGGAATGAAAGAGCATACATAATATCTAGAATTATGATGTGATTTGATGAGATTTTACAGAAATTAGCTCTAGTTGTCTGAAAATGTTCAATGAGACTTTTCCAAGTTTGAATTTCTGTAAAAAAAACAAAACCTAATTCTGGACCAGAACAGGATTCAATTTTGCACCTTCTGACCAGTACTTTTTTGAAAAATTCGATTAAACTATTTAAGATGTGATTTACATTTAGCCGTTATTCAACCATTATACACTTTTGATAACATTTAAAAAAAAATGCCAAGTTAATTCTTCACCAATATGTTGTGATTATTATATATTTACTCGGCTTTTATTGAACATAAAACAGAAACAACACACAGTTGTAAGAAAGTGCTGTACATAAGATCAAACATAAAAAAAATACAATCTGCTTCGTATCACACACACATGTATATATTTAAATAAACATGGTTTGATGCTAATATCCTCCTGAAATAATGGACCTGTAGAAGGTGATTTTTTTTGTTTTTTTTTAACTATACAATATAATATACAGAACTTAATGAACTGGAGAGGTGATGACAAGTTTCAGTGTCAAAATCCTTATTGTTTACATTTTGCCTTCTTTGCCCATCAGAAGACTCATACGATAGTGAAGCAGATCACAGTCGAGGAGCTTTTCGGCTCATCCATCCCTAAGGACCCGTCACTGCCTGCCATGCCGACCCAAAATCCCGCCACTGTTTCCAACGAGCCGTCAGTAAGCTACCCCCAGAACCAGACCTACCAAAACCCTCTCTGCCCACCCCACCTCGCTCCCCAGGATCCTGGGTCAAATCAGGTTCACCAAGGACACAGCCTGCTGTCAGCACCTTATGCATTACAACCAAGCCCTGTTTTCCAGTCGGTGGGCCCGGGGGCGGAGCCTCGGTCTCTTGGCCCAGTCTTACCTCTCATGGTGGCACCGGCAGGTTCCCAAACTCAAACTGTTCATGCCGGGTCTGCCGGGCCATCAGCGGCTCCCCGTGCTTATTTGGAACAGGAGCTACTCAGCTCGCTCAAGCCACCAGTCCAGTCGCTGAATGCGGAACTCCACAAACCCATCCTGGCGCCCAATTTCCTGCCGAGCACCCTGGTACCACCCCGCAACTTCCAAGAACGGATGAGGGAACCAGTCCTCCAGCTCACACAAGAGATGGATCTTCTCTCGAAAGCCCCAAAGCTGATAAAACCTCTCTCAGTGAGTTGTCAGTCTGTCTTTACAAATGTCATTTTGTGTTGTTCAGAATACACTTTTTTGTGTCTCTCCTGGTTGCAGGCAGTCCCTATGAGTCCTGGTCTTGCCATTCCTGGGTCGGAATCCTCTGTGCTTCTGTCCCCAAGCGCCTTCCAGCAGTCCCTCACTAAGACGACTGCCGCGGTAGTCCATCCAGCCCCTTCCGAACTCCAAACAACCTCTGCGGGGTCTTTGGAGGCCACACAACCTTCCTGCAACAAAGCTCAGCTCCAGAAGACTCTCATACACCTTATTAAGGTACAGTATTCTCAGTAGGGATGTAACAATATCCAAACATCACGATACGATATTATCACGATATGAAGGTCACGATACGATAATTATCACAATATTGTGGGGGGTAATATTTAAAAAAGATCGCAATATTGTAAAAAAAAAAAAAGAGCTCATACTAAAAAAAAAAAAAGCACAATATTGTGCTTTGTTACATAACAGCAATACATATAAACCACCTACAATCTCTAATAACAATATTGAGGCACTTACTTGGTAATCCAAGCACACATGGATCGCTTCACGACCAAATTAGGTTCCCCTTCATCTGACAATTAGCATAGATTTTAAACATAGAAGGCCAAAACATCACTAATGAAAATTAAATTGCACTAATAAACTAGCCACTAGAGGGTGCTAGAACTGCACAAATGGAAATCAGCCTGACTTTTTTTTTAACAGATGTGTTCCTTTTAAATATTGTGAACATGACGACGACGATATTGTGGAAGTTTTAATATCAGGATATCACGATATTGCCCTTATCGTTACATCCTTAATTGTTATATTATTATTATTATTGTTATGTTGTTAATGCACGCACACATATTGACTCGCGTCACAAGCATCTTACGTTCTAAATTGTAAATGTTTTTGACATGCTTTGTGCTTGCAAAGTTTCATGGAAGGCCAAAAATGATGCACAATTAAAATAAAATCAAAATGGATTGGCACATGGCTATAGAATAATTTTTGGAAGTATTAGGCTGATAGGTATGCCTCCCAATATTCACACATCTAGCTGAACCATATAATCGGATATGCTTCATAAAAATATCTAGACGGCGCTATTGAGCCATTTATTACAAATTGCACAACAAATTATAAAATATTCATGTTCGTGAGAGATCTGATCTGTGTGCAAAATTATGTGAGTTTTTGCCCATGTTTAGACTCTCAAAAAAAAAATTCTTTGCAAACAATGTATCGCTACAGCAAAGGCGTGTGACAAAATAAAAAAATTCTATAACTTTTCATCTTAAATATCTTAAGATGAAACATGCCAAAGAATGAAGACGATGTGATAAGTTTTGCAGAAAATATGACCCCTATAAAAGGCCCCAAAAAGTGGCTACAAATACCAAAGTAAATCAAAATGTCAGACGTTTGGTTTAGCATATGGTTCCAAGAGACTTTTTTTGTACATCGTGGGCTCTTATGTATGCCTCCAAATTATCATAGCTCTAGGTGAAACATACAGCCGTGAATGCTTCGTTAAAGAGGAGGGGTTTTTTTTTAGCACAAAATGGGGGACTTCCTGTTGGGTTTAGTACATGGCACCAAGAGACTTTTTTTTTTTGTACATCGTGGGCTGTTACATATGTCTCCAAATTTCCGTAGCTCTAGCTGCTTCGTACAACTGGGAATGCTTCATTAAGAAGGATTTTTTTTCCTTTGCAAACAAGTGCATGCCACGACAACAGCGTGCGAGGAAATAAAAAGCTTTCAATTAATTTTCATCGTCAACATCTTAAGATGAATCACACCAAGTTTGAAGATGATCGGAAAAACTCTGTAGGAGTTCGTTAAAATAAGACCCCTATGAAATGGCCCAAAAAATGGCCACACGTTCCAAAGTAAATCAAAATGGCGGACTTCCTGTTAGGTTTAGCATATGGTTCAAAAAGAGTTTTTTGTACCTCGAGGCCTGTTACATATTTCTTCAAATTTTGGTAACTCTAGGTAAAACGTACAACCGGGTATGCTTTGTTAAAGAGGAGTTTTTTTTAGCTCAAAATGTGATGCCCGGCCCCTGGGGGACTTCCTGTTGGGTTTAGCACAGAGCACCGAGAGACTTTTTTTGTACATTGTGGGCTGTTACATATGTCTACAAATTTTCGTAGCTCTAGCTGCTTCGTACAACTGGGAATTCTTCCTTAAGAAGATTTTTTTTCCTTTGCAAACAAGTGCATGCAACGGCAACAGCGTGCGACGAAATAAAAAGCTTTCAATAACTTTTCATCTTCAACATCTTAAGATGAATCACACCAAGTTTGAAGATGATGGGATAAACTCTGTAGGAGGAGTTCGTTAAAATAAGACCCCTATGAAATGGCCAAAAAAATGGCAACACGTTCCAAAGTAAATCCAAATGGCGGACTTCCTGTTAGGTTTAGCATATGGTTCAAAAAGAGTTTTTTGTACCCTGAGGGCTATTACATATGTCTTCAAATTTTGGTCACTCTCAGTGAAACTTACAGCCGGGAATGCTTCATTAAGTAAGAATTTTGAAACAACAAATTTGATGCCCTGCTTCTGGCGGACTTCCTCTTAGGTTTAGCATATGGCAGCAAAAGACGTTTTTGTAGGTCGTAGTCTGTTACATATGTGTACCAATTTTCGTAGCTCTAGAATAAACGTACAACCAGCAATGCTTTGTTAAGTAAGAGTATTGAAACTCTAAATTTGATGCCTCGTCCCCGTCACATAGTATGTCAAAAACGTTTGATTTTTTTTACCATGATGTTGTCCCAGGTGTTGAGATGGTACAGCCCAAGTTTGAAGTCAATCGGGTTAACCGTGTAGGAGAAGCGGGCAATAGTATGATCCATGTAAATGTGCAAAACTGGGCCAAAATTGGACATTCAGATGATCATACCTCACTTTCTGTCTATTTTAGGGTACACACATCAAAGAGGTTTTTGTTCATTGGGATGTGCTACAGGTGCCACACAATTTTCATAGCCGTCGGACAATCGTAGCGGGACAGGGATCCGTTTAACCTATGTAGGGGGCGCGAAGGAGCCATTTTTCTTTTGTCATGTATGGCGACTATAAAATATCAAATTTTTCGCCAGGCCTGATGTGTGTGTAAAGTTTGGTGAGTTTTCGGTCACGTTTAGTGTCTCAAAAATGTGATCGTTTGCGGAGAAGAATAATAATAAGAACAACCTGGGCCACGTTGGGGTATTTGCATGTCGGGGTACTGGCATGTTGGGGTACTGTTTCATAGGAAACCGTCTAAATTGTAAATGTTTTTGACATGCTTTGTGTTTGCAAAGTTTCATGGAAGGCCAAAAATGATGCACAATTAAAATAAAATCAAAATGGATTGGCACATGGCTATAGAATAATTTTTGGAGATATTAGGCTGATAGGTATGCCTCCCAATATTCACACATCGAGCTGAACCATATAATCGGATATACTTCATAAAAATATCTAGACGGCGCTATTGAGCCATTTATTACAAATTGCACAACAAATTATAAAATATTCATGTTCGTGAGAGATCTGATCTGTGTGCAAAATTTTGTGCGTTTTTGCCCATGTTTAGACTCTCTAAAAAAAAAATTCTTTGCAAACAATGCATCGCTACAGCAAAGGCGTGTGACAAAATACAAAATTTCAATAACTTTTCATCTTAAATATCTTAAGATGAAACATGCCAAAGAATGAAGACGATGTGATAAGTTTTGCAGAAAATATGACCCCTATAAAAGGCCCCAAAAAGTGTCTACAAATACCAAAGTAAATCAAAATGGCAGACTTCCTGTTTAGTTCAGCATATGGTTCCAAGAGACTTTTTTGTACATCGTGGGCTCTTATGTATGCCTCCAAATGATCATAGCTCTAGGTGAAACGTACAACCGGGAATGCTTCGTTAAAGAGGAGGGGTTTTTTTTTAGCACAAAATGTGATGCCCGGCCCCTGGGGGACTTCCTGTTGGGTTTAGTACATGGCACCAAGAGACTTTTTTTGTACATCGTGGGCTGTTACATATGTCTACAAATTTTCGTAGCTCGAGCTGCTTCGTACAACTGGGAATGCTTCATTAAGAAGGATTTTTTTTTCATTTGCAAAAAGTGCATGCCACGGCAACAGCGTGCAATGAAATAAAAAGGTTTCAATAACTTTTCATCGTCAACATCTTAAGATGAATCACACCAAGTTTGAAGATGATCAGATAAATTCTATAGGAGGAGTTCGTTAAAATAAGACTCCTATGAAATGGCCAAAAAAATGGCAACACGTTTCAAAGTAAATCAAAATGGCGGACTTCCTGTTGGGGTTAGCATATGTTTCAAAAAGGGTTTTTTGTACCTCGAGGCCTGTTACATATGTCTTCAAATTTTGGTAACTCTAGGTAAAACGTACAACCGGGAATGCTTCATTAAAGAGGAGTTTTTTAGCTCAAAATGTGATGCCCGGCCCCTGGGGGACTTCCTGTTGGGTTTAGCACATGGCACCAAGAGAATTTTTTGTACATCTTGGGCTGTTACATATGTCTACAAATTTTCGTAGCTCTAGCTGCTTCGTACAACTGGGAATGCTTCCTTAAGAAGAATTTTTTTCCTTTGCAAACAAGTGCATGCCACGGCAACAGCATGCGACGAAATAAAAAGCTTTCAATAACTTTTCATCTTCAACATCTTAAGATGAATCACACCAAGTTTGAAGATGATGGGATAAACTCTGTAGGAGGAGTTCGTTAAAATAAGACCCCTATGAAATGGCCAAAAAAATGGCAACACGTTTCAAAGTAAATCAAAATGGCGGACTTCCTGTTGGGGTTAGCATATGTTTCAAAAAGGGTTTTTTGTAGCTCGAGGCCTGTTACATATGTCTTCAAATTTTGGTAACTCTCGGTGAAACGTACAGCCGGGAATGCTTCATTAAGTAAGAATTTTGAAACTCTAAATTTGATGCCTCGCCCCCGTCATATAGTATGTCAAAAACTTTTGATTTTTTACCATGGTGTTGTCCCAGGTGTTGAGATGGTACATCCCAAGTTTGAAGTCAATCGGGTTAACCGTGTAGGAGAAGCGGGCAAAAGTATGACCCCTGTAAATGTGCAAAAATGGGCCAAAATTGGACATTTAAATGATCATACCTCACTTTCTGTCTATTTTAGGGTACACACATGAAAGAGGTTTTTGTTCATCTGGATGTGCTACAGGTGCCACAAAATTTTCATAGCCGTAGGACAATCGTAGCGGACCTGGGATCCGTTTAACCTATGTAGGGGGCGCTAAGGAGCCATTTTTCTGTTATCATGTATGGCGACTTTAAAATATCAAATTTTTCGCCAGGGTTAGGGTTAGTACTTTACTGTGTGTGTAAAGTTTGGTGAGTTTTCGTAACGTCTTTGCATTATGTTTACAACATCCGGGGAATGAAGCGTCTTTGAGCGCTACTTTGCTAGCTCTCTGTAAACACGGAAGTAGCTTGAATAGTGATGCTGCTGAAATGTAAACAAAACAAGTAGAGCACGGCGCAGAACTCTTGCTATTGTTATGAAAACCATAAAGCCTCACTCGCAACCGATTCACAGCAACGCGATATCCGGTCCACAGCTTTACAAGCAATGTATCTAAGGATTCCCGGCGGATTTTGTATCGGTTGACAAGTCTGCTACCGATACGGCCGTTTAGCTCCCCATGACGACCGATGGTTCGGTCGAATCGTTTTTTTGTCCCACCCCTATTCTGTAGGAGGAGTTCGTTAAAATAAGACCCCTATGAAATGGCCAAAAAAATGCCAACATGTTCCAAAGTAAATCAAAATGGTGGACTTTCTGTTAGGTTTAGCATATGGTTCAAAAAGAGTTTTTTGTACCTTGAGGGCTATTACATATGTCTTCAAATTTTGGTCACTCTCAGTGAAACTTACAGCCGGGAATGCTTCATTAAGTAAGAATTTTGAAACAACAAATTTGATGCTCTGCTTCTGGCAGACTTCCTCTTAGGTTTAGCATATGGCACCAAAAGACGTTTTTGTAGGTCGTAGTCTGTTACATATGTGTACCAATTTTCGTAGCTCTAGAATAAACGTACAACCAGCAATGCGTTGTTAAGTAAGAGTATTGAAACTCTAAATTTGATGCCTCGTCCCCGTCATATAGTATGTCAAAAACGTTTGATTTTTTACCATGATGTTGTCTTAGGTGTTGAGATGGTACAGCCCAAGTTTGAAGTCAATCGGGTTAACCGTGTAGGAGAAGCGGGCAATAGTATGATCCATGTAAATGTGCAAAACTGGGCCAAAATTGGACATTCAGATGATCATACCTCACTTTCTGTCTATTTTAGGGTACACACATCAAAGAGGTTTTTGTTCATTGGGGTGTGCTACAGGTGCCACACAATTTTCATAGCCGTCGGACAATCGTAGTGGGACAGGGATCCGTTTAACCTATGTAGGGGGCGCTAAGGAGCCATTTTTCTTTTGTCATGTATGACGACTATAAAATATCAAATTTTTCGCCAGGCCTGATGTGTGTGTAAAGTTTGGTGAGTTTTCGGTCACGTTTAGTGTCTCAAAAATGTGATCGTTTGCGGAGAATAATAATAAGAAGAAGAACTAGAGCTGCGAGCAGCTATAAAGGGCCCTCGCAACCCGGGCCACGTTGGGGTACTTGCACGTCGGGGTACTGGCACGTTGGGGTACTGTCAAATAGGACAAGGACCATCTAAAATGTTTTTGACAAGCCTTGTGTGTGCAAAGTTTAATCAAAACGCAAAATATGGTGTGCAATTCCCAAAATAAATTCAAAATGGTGGACTTCCTTTTAGGTTTAGCATACGGCTACAGAATACCTTTTGTAGGTCTTAAGCTAATAGGTATGCCTCCCAGTTTTCATAAATCTTGGTCAAGTCATCTTTAGTTGTGTATCGCTTGAATCATACAATTGGAAATGCTCCATAAAAATGCATAGAGGGCGCTATTGAGCACAACGTTGGGTTACTTGCACGTCAGGGTACTGGCACGTTGGGGTACTGTTACATGTAACAAGGACCATTTAAAATGTTAGTTTTTTCCATGCCTTGTCTGTGCAAAGTTTTATGAAAGAGGCCAAAAATGATGTATAATTCCCAAAATAAAATCAAAATAGCGGACTTCCTCTTTGGTTTGGCAAATGGCTACATAATACTTTTTTGTAGGTCTAGCATAATCATACAATCGGAAATGCTTCATAAAAATGTCTAGAGGGCGCTATTTATTGCAAATTGCACAATAAATCTCTGAAAATTCATGTTCATGACAAGTCTGATGTGTTTGCAAAGTTTCATGAGTTTTCATGTGTATAAAAAAAAAAAGCAGCACTTGACAAACAATGCATTGCTATGGCAACAGCGTGTTACAAAATAAAAAACTTTCGATAACTTTGCATCTTAAACATCTTAAGATGAAGCACACCAAGTTTGAAGACAGTCGGATAAATTTTGTAGGAGGGGTTCGTTAAAATATGACCCCTGAAAAAGGCCACAAAAAATGGCAACAAATCCCATCATAAATCAAAATGGCAGACTTCCTGTTTGGTTTAGCACATGGTTCCAAGAGACTTTTTTGTACATCATGGGCTCTTATGTATGCCTGCAAATTATCATAGCGCTAGGTGAAACGTACAACCGGGAATGCTTCGTTAAAGAGGAGTTTTTTAGCTCAAAATGTGATGCCCGGCCCCTGGGGGACTTCCTGTTAGGTTAAGCACATGGCACCAAGAGACTTTTTTGTACATCCTGGACTGTTACATATGTCTACAATTTTTCGTCGCTCTAGCTGCTTCGTACAACTGGGAATGCTTCATTAAGAAGGATTTTTTTCCTTTGCAAAAAGTGCATGCCACGATAACAGCGTGTGACGAAATAAAAAACTTTCAATAACTTTTCATCCTCAACATCTTAAGATGAATCACACCAAGTTTGAAGATGATCGGATAAACTCTGTAGGAGGAGTTTGTTAAAATATGACCCCTATGTGAAATGGCCAAAGAAAATGGCAACACATTCCAAAGTAAATCAAAATGGCGGACGTCCTGTTAGGTTTAGCATATGGTTCAAAAAGAGTTTTTTGTACTTCGAGGGCTGTTATATACCTCTACAAATTTTGGTAACTCTAGGTGAAACGTACAGCCGGGTATGCTTTGTTAAAGAGGAGTTTTTTTTAGCTCAAAATGTGATGCCCGGCCCCTGGGGGACTTCCTGTTGGGTTTAGCACAGGGCACCAAGAGACTTTTTTTGTACATCTTGGGCTGTTACATATGTCTACAAATTTTCGTAGCTCTAGCTGCTTCGTACAACTGGCAATGCTTCTTTAAGGATATTTTTTTTCCTTTGCAAACAGTGCATGCCATGACAACAGCGTGCGACGAAATACAAAGCTTTCAATAACTTTTCATCTTCAACATCTTAAGATGAATCACACCAAGTTTGAAGATGATCGGATAAACACTGTAGGAGGAGTTCGTTAAAATAAGGCCCCAATGAAATGGCCAAAAAAATGGCAACACGTTCCAAAATAAATCAAAATGGTGGACTTCCTGTTAGGTTTAGCATATGGTTCAAAAAGAGTTTTTTGTAGGTCATAGTCTGTTACATATGTGTACCAATTTTCGTAACTCTAGATTAAACGTACAACCGGCAATGCCTCGTGAAGTAAGAATTTTTAAACTCTAAATTTGATGCGCCGCCGCCGTCATATAGTATATCAAAAACTTTTCATTTTTCACAATGATGTTGTCCCAGGTGTTGAGATGGTACATCCCAAGTTTGAAGTCAATCGGATTAACCGTGTAGGAGAAGCGGGCAAAAGTATGACCCCTGTAAATGTGCAAAAATTGGCAAAAATTGGACATTTAAATACTCATACCTCACTTTCTGTCTATTTTAGGGTACACACTTCAAAGAGGTTTTTGTTCATTGGGATGTGCTACAGATGCCACACAATTTTCATAGCCGTCGGACAATCGTAGCGGGACAGGGATCCGTTTAACCTATGTAGGGGGCGCTAAGGAGCCATTTTTCTGTTATCATGTATGGCGACTTTAAAATATCAAATTTTTCGCCAGGCCTGATGTGCGTGTAAGGTTTGGTGAGTTTTCGGTCACGTTTAGTGTCTCAAAAATGCGATTGTTTGCGGAGAAGAAAAAGAAGAAGAACTAGAGCTGCGAGCAGCTATAAAGGGCCCTCGCAGCCCGGGCCACGTTGGGGTCCTTGCACGTTGGGGAACTTGCACATTAGGGTACTGGCACATTGGAAGCAGAATTTCTTTGAAAATGGCATGATAAACATGTGGACTTTTTTTTTTTTTTTTTGCCAGGTGTGATGAGTGTGTCAAGCTCAATGGGTTTTGGTGATTGTTAAGATCTGCAAAAATCAGCGTCTTTTTTTTATTTTTAGGCAATGAGTTGCTCTGATTGGTATTTTTCGTAAAAGTATATATACACACATCATCGCTCGTACTCATTGCACAATGTTGCTTTTATTGTCCATAGAGGCGATAAAAAAAATAAATAAAACTAAATAAAAAATACGTATGTTTGGATCGGTCTGATACCAGTGAACATATTGAGTGGTGGAAAGTAAAAGAATATTCATAAATGACTTAGTTATCACACTTAAAATGAGTTTACAATTTTTAGAAAAATACCGTAAGTGAGGCATTTTTTTTTATGCCTCAAGGACTAGGTGGCGCTGTATTTATAACTGAATTTTGTCATAGAGATACCTTCAGGCCTTGACTCTAAATATACATTTCAAATATGGGATTTTTTGGAGCATGTACCTGGGAGTTATTAAGCATAGCCTTCATTCACGATATTGCTTTTAATGTCCATAGAGGCTATCAAAAATACATAGAACTAAATAACAAAAATATGTATGTTTGGTTAGGTCTGATGCCAGTGAATATTTTGAGTGGTGGAAGGTAAAAGAATATTCCTAAATGACTTAGTTATCACACTTAGAATGAGTTTACATTTTTTGTACAAAATACCGTAAGTGGGGTATTTTTTTTTCATGCCTCAAGGGCTAGGTGGCGCTGCATATATAACTGAATGTTGTCATAGAGATACCTTCAGGCCTTGACGATAAACATACATGTCAAGTTTGGGATTTTTTGGAGCATGTATCGGGGAGTTATTAAGCATATCCTTTTTCAGTGCGAAACACAAATTTTGATGCCCCGCCCTCATCATATAGTATTTCCAAAAGTCAAGATTTTTCCGTCTGTTGTTGGCTCAGGTCTTGGCATGGTCCAGGTCAAGTCATAAGTCAGTCGGATAAAACGTGTAGGAGAAGTGGGCAAAAGTATGCCCTCTGAAAATGTGCAAAAATCGTAAAAAATGGGACATTCAAAAATTCGTAGCTCACTTCCTGTTCATTTTAGCATATGGGTCCAAGAGACTTTTTTTGTAGGTCTTTGGCTCCCTCATACACGTAAAAATTTTCGTAGATCTTGCTTAAACGTACAATCGGGGCTGCTTCGTTAAAAATTTCTAGGGGGCACTATTGAGTCATTTTTGTAAAAATAGCACAATCAACAATAAAATATTGTTCATTTTACCAGGCCAGATGTGTGTGCCAAGTTTCATGAGTTTCTGCGCATGTTTAGACCCTCAAAACTGGGGTTGTTTTCTTGGCGAACAGTGCTTAGCCACGCCCACAGCAATTCACGAAAACTCACAAACTTCGTGTTGTGACATCATGAAGGCCGAAACCCTCATCTGAGCAAATCTGAGGTAGGTCCAGTTAACGTGTTTGGACAAAAACGTAGAAGAAATTTCGTAAGAAAAGAAAAATGCCACTAGGTGGCGCTATCAGTAAGATGAAATATAAGTTCGTAGATGTCTTTAGGGCTCGACTCTCATCAAATGTGTGAAATTTTGAGAAGATAGGATCATCTCGGTCAAGTTAATGCAGCTTTTATTGTCACGGAAAATCTTCAGACTTTGCGTCACCGTAGCGGCCACGCCCTTTGGCGAAAAGTTACAATATTCGGTGTGGGGCATGATCAACATCTTAAGGCTTTTCTGACCAATTTTCAACTGGATCCCTTCAACGAGCTCAGCACAGTAGCTAAAAACGTAAAGTATGACATTTATTGTTACCACTAGGTGGCGCTATATGTATAACTGAATTTTATCATATAGATGTTTTCAGGCCGTGACTATTACGTTGTCTGAGAAGTTTGAGATTTTTCGGAGCTTGAACATGGGAGTTATAAAGCATTTGCTCTTTCTGGACAAATGAAATTTTCAAGGCAATATTTGATGCCCCGCCCCCGTCATATAGTATTTCAAAAAGTCAAGGTTTTTTGCCCAGTTGTTGTCTCAGGTCTTGAGATGATAAATGCCAATTTTGAAGTCAACTGGATGAAAAATGTTTGCAAAGGGGGAAAAAGCATGACCACAGTGAATGTGCCAAAATAGGCCAAAATTGGACATAAAAAAAATTCATAGCTCATTTCCTGTACATTTTAGCTACATGGTCCCAATAGACTTTTTTGTGCGTCTCGGGGTGCTACACGTGCCTGCCAATTTTCGTTGCTCTAGCTCAAACGTGCCGGGCTTGGTTATTATTTTTCTACGCTAGGGGGCGCTATAGAGTCGCGTTGTTATGACGCCTTCATAATATCAAATTTTTCGCCGGGCCCGAAGAGTGCGCAAAGTTCGGTGAGTTTTCGTGAATGTTTAGGTACCCAAAATCGCGATCGTTTGCGGAGAATAAAGAAGAAGAAGAAGAAGAAGAAGAATAACTTGAGCTGCGAGCAGCTATAAAGGGCCCTCGCAGCCCGGGCCACATTGGGGTCCTTGCACGTTGGGGTACTTGCACGTTGGGGTACTGGCACGTTGGGGTACTGGCATATTGGAAGCAAAATTTCTTTGAAAATGGCATAATAAACGTTTACATGTAGAATATTTTTTTGCCAGTGTGTGTGTCAAGCTCAACGGGTTTTGGTGATTGTTAAGACCTGCAAAAATCAGCGTCCTTTTTTATTTTTAGGCAATGAGTTGCCCTGATTGGTATTTTTTTGTAAAAGTGTATATACACATCATCGCTCGTTGTACTCATTGCACAATGTTACTTTTATTGTCCAAAGGGACAATCAAAAATGAATACAACAAAATGGAAACGTACATACGTTTGGATCGGTGTGAAGCCAGTGAACAATTTGAGTGGTGGAAACTAAAAGAATATTCATAAATGACTTAGTTATCACACTTAGAATGATTGTACATTTTTTGTACAAAATACCGTATGTGGGGTATTTTTTATTTTTTTTTATATAAGCCTCAAGGGCTAGGTGGCGCTGTATTTATAACTGAATGTTGTCATAGAGATACCTTCAGGCCTTGATTATAAGCATACATGTCAAGTGTGGGATTTTTTTTGGAGCAGGTACCGTGGAGTTATGAAGCATATCCTTCATTCACGATATTGCTTTTAATGTCCATAGAGGCTATCAAAAATAAATAAAAATATATATATGTTTGGATAAGTCTGATGCCAGTGAACATTTTGAGTGGTGGAAACTAAAAGAATATTCATAAATGACTTAGTTATCACACTTAGAATGAGTTTACATTTTTTGTACAAAATACCGTATGTGTGGTATTTTTTTTTCATGCCTCAAGGGCTAGGTGGCGCTGCATATATAACTGAATGTTGTCATAGAGATAACTTCAGGCCTTGACGATAAACATACATGTCAAGTTTGGGATTTTTTGGAGCATGTACCGGGGAGTTATCAAGCATATCCTTTTTCATTGCGAAACACAAATTTTGATGCCCCGCCCTCATCATATAGTATGTTAAAAAGTCAAAATTTTTCCCCCTGTCGTTGGCTCAGGTCTTGACATGGTCCAGGCCAAGTCTTAACTCAGTCGGATGAAACGTATAGGAGAAGTGGGCAAAAGTCTGCCCCCTGTGAATGTGCAAAAATCGTCAAAAATGGGACATTCAAAAATTCGTAGCTCACTTCCTGTTCATTTTAGCATATGGGTACAAGAGACTTTTTTTGTAGGTCTTGGGCTCCCTCATACACCTAAAAATATTCGTCGTTCTTGCTTAAACGTACAACCGGGGCTGCTTCGTTAAAAATTTCGAGGGGGCGCTATTGAGTCATTTTTGTAAAAATAGCACAATCAACAATAAAATATTGCTCATTTTACCAGGCCAGATGTGTGTGCCAAGTTTCAGGAGTTTCTGTGCATGTTTAGACCCTCAAAACTGGCGTTGTTTTCTTGGCGAACAGCGCTTAGCCACGCCCACAGCAATTCGCGAAAACTCACAAACTTCGTGTTGTGACATCATGAAGGCCGAAACCCTCATCTGAGCAAATATGAGGTAGGTCCAGTTAACGTGTTTGGAGAAAAACGTAGAAGAAAATTCGTAAGAAAAAAAATTGCCACTAGGTGGCGCTATCAGTTAGATGAAATGTAAGTTAGTAGATGTCTTTAGAGCTGGACTCTCATCAAATGTGTGAAATTTTGAGAAGATAGGATCATCTCGGTCAAGTTAATGCAGCTTTTATTGTCACGAAAAATCTTCAGACTTTGCGTCACCGTAGCGGCCACGCCCTTTGGCGAAAAGTTACAATATTCGGTGTGGGGCATCATCAACATCTTAAGCCTTTTCTGACCAATTTTCAACTGGATCCCTTCAACGAGCTCAGCACAGTAGCTAAAAACGTAAAGTATGACATTTATTGTAACCACTAGGTGGCGCTATATGTATAACTGAATTTTGTCATATAGATGATTTCAGGCCGTGACTATTACGTTGCCTGAGAAGTTTGAGATTTTTTGGAGCTTGTACATGGGAGTTATTCAGCATTTGCTCTTTCTGGACAAATGAAATTTTAAAGGCAATATTTGATGCCCCGCTCCCGTCATATAGTATTTCGAAAAGGCAAGACTTTTTGCCCAGCTGTTCTCTTAGGTCTTGAGATGATAAATACCAAGTTTGAAGTCAATGGGATGAAAAATGTTTGCATAGGGGGAAAAAGCATGACCACAGTGAATGTGCCAAAATAGGCCAAAATTGGACATTAAAAAATTCATAGCTCACTTCCTGTACATTTTAGCTACATGGTCCCAATAGACTTTTTTGTGCGTCTCGGGGTGCTACACGTGCCTGCCAATTTTCGTTGCTCTCGCTCAAACGTGCCGGGCTTGGTTTTTATTTTTCTATGCTAGGGGGCGCTATAGAGTCGCGTTGTTATAACGACTTCATAATATCAAATTTTTCGCCGGACCTGAGGAGTGTGCAAAGTTCGGTGAGTTTTCGTGAATATTTAGGTACCCAAAATCGCGATTGTTTGCGGAGAATAAAGAAGAAGAAGAAGAAGAAGAAGAAGAAGAAGAAGAAGAATTTTTACAAAAACAATAGGGACCTCGCAGCGGTCGCTGCTCGGGCCCTAACTAGAGCTGCGAGCAGCTATAAAGGGCCCTCGCAGCCCGGGCCACGTTGGGGTCCTTGCACGTTGGGGTACTGGCATATTGGAAGCAAAATTTCTTTGAAAATGGCATAATAAACGTTTACATGTAGAATATTTTTTTTTGCCAGTGTGTGTCAAGCTCAACGGGTTTTGGTGGTTGTTAAGACCTGCAAAAATCAGCGTCCTTTTTTATTTTTAGGCAATGAGTTGCCCTGATTGGTATTTTTTGGAAAAGTGTATATACACATCATCGCTCGTTGTACTCATTGCACAATGTTACTTTTATTGTCCAAAGGGGCAATCAAAAATGAATAAAACAAAATGGAAACGTACATACGTTTGGATCGGTGTGAAGCCAGTGAACAATTTGAGTGGTGGAAACTAAAAGAATATTCATAAATGACTTAGTTATCACACTTAGAATGAGTGTACATTTTTTGTACAAAACACCGTATGTGGTTTTTTTTATATATATATATATAAATGCCTCAAGGGCTAGGTGGCGCTGTATTTATAACTGAATGTTGTCATAGAGATACCTTCAGGCCTTGATTATAAGCATACATGTCAAGTGTGGGATTTTTTTTGGAGCATGTACCGTGGAGTTATTAAGCATATCCTTCATTCACGATATTGCTTTTAATGTCCATAAAGGCTACCAAAAATAAATAAAAATATATATATGTTTGGATAAGTCTGATGCCAGTGAACATTTTGAGTGGTGGAAACTAAAAGAATATTCATAAATGACTTAGTTATCACACTTAGAATGAGTTTACATTTTTTGTACAAAATACCGTATGTGGGGTATTTTTTTTTTATGCCTCAAGGGCTAGGTGGCGCTGCATATATAACTGAATGTTGTCATAGAGATAACTTCAGGCCTTGACGATAAACATACATGTCGTTTGGGATTTTTTGGAGCATGTACCGGGGAGTTATCAAGCATATCCTTTTTCATTGCGAAACACAAATTTTGATGCCCCGCCCTCATCATATAGTATTTTGAAAAGTCAAAATTTTTCCCCCTGTCGTTGGCTCAGGTCTTGACATGGTCCAGGCCAAGTCTTAACTCAGTCGGATGAAACGTGTAGGAGAAGTGGGCAAAAGTCTGCCCCCTGTGAATGTGCAAAAATCGTCAAAAATGGGACATTCAAAAATTCGTAGCTCACTTCCTGTTCATTTTAGCATATGGGTCCAAGAGACTTTTTTTGTAGGTCTTGGGCTCCCTCATACACCTAAAAATATTCGTCGTTCTTGCTTAAACGTACAACTGGGGCTGTTTCGTTAAAGATTTCTAGGGGGCGCTATTGAGTCATTTTTGTAAAAATAGCACAATCGCCGATAAAAAATTGCTCATTTTGCCAGGCCAGCTGTGTGTGCCAAGTTTCGTGTGTTTCTGTGCCAGTTTAGGCCCTCAAAATTGGCGTTGTTTTCTTGGCAAACAGCGCTTAGCCACGCCCACAGCGACTCGCGAAAACTCACAAACTTCGTGTTGTGACAGCATGAAGGCCGACACCCTCATCTGAGCAAATATGAGGTAGGTCCAGTTAACATGGTTGGAGAAAAACATTGAAGAAAAATCGTAAGAAAAAAAATTGCCAGTAGGTGGCGCTATCAGTAAGATGAAATATAAGTTTGTAGATGTCTTTAGGGCTGGACTCTCATCAATTGTGTAAAATTTTGAGAAGATAGCATCATCTCGGTCAAGTTAATGCAGCTTTTGTTGTCACGAGAAATCTTCAGACTTTGCGGCACCGTAGCGGCCACGCCCTTTGGCGAAAAGTTACAATATTCGGTGTGGGGCATGATCAACATCTTAAGGCTTTTCTGACCAATTTTCAACTGGATCCCTTCAACGAGCTCAGCACAGTAGCTAAAAACGTAAAGTATGACAATTATTGTTACCACTAGGTGGCGCTACATGGATAACTGAATTTTATCATATAGATGTTTTCAGGCCGTGACTATTAAGTTGCCTGATAAGTTTGAGATTTTTTGGAGCTTGAACATGGGAGTTATTAAGCATTTGCTCTTTCTGGACAAATGAAATTTTAAAGGCAATATTTGATGCCCCGCCCCCGTCATATAGTATTTCGAAAAGGCAAGATTTTTTCCCCAATTGTTCTCTCAGGTCTTGAGATGATAAATGCCAAGTTTGAAGTCAATTGGATGAAAAATGTTTGCAAAGGGGGAAAAAGCATGACCACAGTGAATGTGCCAAAATAGGCCAAAATTGGACATTAAAAAATTCATAGCTCACTTCCTGTACATTTTAGCTACATGGTCCCAATAGACTTTTTTTGTGCGTCTCGGGGTGCTACACGTGCCTGCCAATTTTCGTTGCTCTAGCTCAAACATGCCGGGCTTGGTTTTTATTTTTCTATGCTAGGGGGCGCTATAGAGTCGCGTTGTTATGACGACTTCATAATATCAAATTTTTCGCCGGGCCTGAGGAGTGTGCAAAGTTTGGTGAGTTTTCGTAAATGTTTAGGTACCCAAAATCGTGATCGTTTACGGAGAATAATAATAATAATAATAATAATAATAATAATAATCCGATCGAAAAACAATAGGGACCTCGCAGCGGTAGCTGCTCGGGCCCTAATAATAATTCGAACGAAAAACAATAGGGACCTCGCAGCGGTCGCTGCTCGGGCCCTAATTATAATAAGAAGAATTCCTACAAAAACAATAGGGCCTCGCAGCGGCACCGCCGCCGCCGCTGCTCGGGCCCTAATAATAATAAGAATTCCTTCAGGAACAATAGGGACCTCGCAGCGGTCGCTGCTCGGGCCCTAATAATAATTAGCATATGGCACCAACATGCTTTTTTGTAGATCATAGTCTGTTACATATGTGTACCAATTTTCATAGCTCTAGGTTAAATGTACCACCGGCAATGCTTCGTTAAGTAAGAATTTTGAAACTGTAAATTTGATGCCCCGCCACCGTCATATAGTATGTCAAAAACTTTTGATTTTTTACCATGATGTTGTCCCAGGTGTTGAGATGGTACAGCCCAAGTTTGAAGTCAATCGGGTTAACCGTGTAGGAGAAGCGGGCAAAAGTATGACCCCTGTAAATGTGCAAAAATTGGCAAAAATTGGACATTTAAATACTCATACCTCACTTTCTGTCTACTTTAGGGTACACACTTCAAAGAGGTTTTTGTTCATTGGGATGTGCTACAGGTGCCACACAATTTTCATAGCCGTCGGACAATCGTAGCGGGACAGGGATCCGTTTAACCAATGTAGGTGGCGCTACAGAGCCATTTTTCTGTTATCATGTATGGCGACTTTAAAATATCCAATTTTTCGCCAGGCCCGATCTGCGTGTAAAGTTTGGTGAGTTTTCGTTCATGTTTAGTGCCTCAAAAATGTGGTTGTTTGCGGAAAAGAATAATAACAAAGAAAAAGAAGAATAATAATAATAAGAAGAATTCCTTCAGGAACAATAGGGACCTCGCAGCGGTCGCTGCTCGGGCCCTAATAAGAAGAATTCCTACAAAAACAATAGGGCCTCGCAGCGGCACCGCCGCCGGTGCCGCCGCTGCTCGGGCCCTAACTAGAGCTGTGAGCAGCTATAAAGGGCCCTCGCAACCTGGGCCACGTTGGGGTATTTGCATGTCGGGGTACTGGCATGTTGGGGTACTGTTTCATAGGAAACCGTCTAAATTCTAAATGTTTTTGACATGCTTTGTGTTTGCAAAGTTTCATGGAAGGCCAAAAATGATGCACAATTAAAATAAAATCAAAATGGATTGGCACATGGCTATAGAATAATTTTTGGAAGTATTAGGCTGATAGGTATGCCTCCCAATATTCACACATCTAGCTGAACCATATAATCGGATATACTTCATAAAAATATCTAGAAGGCGTTATTGAGCCATTTATTACAAATTGCACAACAAATTATAAAATATTCATGTTCGTGAGAGATCTGATCTGTGTGCAAAATTTTGTGAGTTTTTGCCCATGTTTAGACTCTCTAAAAAAAAAATTCCTTGCAAACAATGCATCGCTACAGCAAAGGCGTGTGACAAAATAAAAAAATTCAATAACTTTTCATCTTAAATATCTTAAGATGAAACATGCCAAAGAATGAAGATGATGTGATAAGTTTTGCAGAAAATATGACCCCTATAAAAGGCCCCAAAAAGTGGCTACAAATACCAAAGTAAATCAAAATGTCAGACTTCCTGTTTGGTTTAGCATATGGTTCCAACAGACTTTTTTTGTACATCATGGGCTCTTATGTATGCCTCCAAATTATCATAGCTCTAGGTGAAACGTACAACCGTGAATGCTTCGTTAAAGAGGAGGGGTTTTTTTTAGCACAAAATGGGGGACTTCCTGTTGGATTTAGCACATAGCACCAAGAGACTTTTTTTGTACATTGTGGGCTATTACATATGTCTACAAATTTTCGTAGCTCTAGCTGCTTCGTACAACTGGGAATTCTTCCTTAAGAAGAATTGTTTTCCTTTGCAAACAAGTGCATGCCACGGCAACAGCGTGCGACGAAATAAAAAGCTTTCAATAACTTTTCATCTTCAACATCTTAAGATGAATCACACCAAGTTTGAAGATGATGGGATAAACTCTGTAGGAGGAGTTCGTTAAAATAAGACCCTATGAAACGGCCAAAAAATGGGAACATGTTACAAATTAAATCAAAATGGCGGACTTCCTGTTAGGTTTAGCATATGGTTCAAAAAGAGTTTTTTGTACCTCGAGGCCTGGTACATATGTCTTCAAATTTTGGTAACTCTAGGTAAAACGTACAACCGGGAATGCTTCGTTAAAGAGGAGTCTTTTAGCTCAAAATGTGATGCCCGGCCCCTGGGGGACTTCCTGTTGGGTTTAGCACATAGCACCAAGAGACTTTTTTTGTACATTGTGGGCTGTTACATATGTCTACAAATTTTCGTAGCTCTAGCTGCTTCGTACAACTGGGAATTCTTCCTTAAGAAGAATTTTTTTTTTCCTTTGCAAACAAGTGCATGCCACGGCAACAGCGTACGACAAAATAAAAAGCTTTCAATAACTTTTCATCTAAAACATCTTAAGATGAATCACACCAAGTTTGAAGATGATAGGATAAACTCTGTAGGAGGAGTTCGTTAAAATAAGACCCCTATGAAACGGCCAAAAAAATGGCAACACGTTCCAAATTAAATCAAAGTGGCGGACTTCCTGTTAGGTTTAGCATATGCTTCAAAAAGAGTTTTTTGTACCTTGAGGGCTGTTACATATATCTTCAAATTTTGGTAACTAGGTGAAACGTACAGCCAGGAATGCTTCTTTAAGTAAGAGTTTTGAAACGCAAAATTTGATGCCCCGCCTCTGGCGGACTTCCTGTTGGGTTTAGCATATTGCACCAACAGACTTTTTTGTAGATCATAGCCTGTTACATATGTGTAGCAATTTTCGTAGCTCTAGGTTAAACGTACAACCGGCAATACTACGTTTAGTAAGAGTTTTGAAACTCTAAATTTGATGCCTCACCCCCGTCATATAGTAGGTCAAAATTTTTTGATTTTTTACCATGATGTTGTCCCAGGTGTTGAGATGGTAATAATCTTAGACTGTCAGATTTACTCTTTATTACAAAATCAATAAGACGACATCATTGTTTTAAAAACCCAATGATAGCCGCCACCCTGACTGCCTGGTGGAAGGCATTAGAAATTACAAACTCCCAATTGGCGCCCTGTGGGCTCTCTCCCATTTGGCATAACCCCGACTTTCAACTTAATAATCAGTCGTTCCATTTAAGCCTATGGGAGCAGAAAGGAATTACACACCTTCATCATCTTTTCTCAGATAATAAGTTTATATCGTATACAAACTTGGTCCAGAAATATGAAATAAAAAAGGGAAATTTCTTACATTATCTGCAAGTTAAAAATATGGTTAAGAAACAAATCCCAACACTTCAGGATACGCTCCAACTGCCTGTCTTAGCTAAAGATATTATAAAGCTTTCTCCAACAACAATAAAGAAAATATCAAAAATATATAAGTTATTTTTATACACAAATAAAACGTATTTACCGACTTTAAAATGGGAAAAAGACTTGTCTATAGTTCCGGAACCAGACTTTTGGACCCAAATCTGTGAAAATGTATTTAAAATGACCAAACAGACAAATTTGCAACTTATCCAATATAAGATACTTCATAGAACATATATTACACAATATATGATGAAAAAAATGGGACTCTCTGACTCCGACATTTGTCTCCAGTGCTCACAAAACACTGCCGATACTTATCTTCATGCTTTATGGTCATGTACTCCAGTGCTGCATTTCTGGACTAAAATCTTGGAAAAGCTCGCTGATATATTAAACTGTAGGCTTCCTTTATCTCCAAGATTGTGTTTACTAGGTGACTTAACAATAACTGAGCTACCATGTAAACAATCTCAATCTATATTTATAGCCCTTACTATTGCTAAAAAAAATAATCCTTGTCAATTGGAAAAATAAACAATCTCTAAATATCGACCACTGGTTAAACTTACTAATAAATTATATCTCAATGGAAAAAATCTCTGCCTTAAATAAAAATCAAGTATCAAGATTTAAACAAATATGGTCTATGTACATAGAATATTTTAATCTCAATTTGGCAACTTAATCCTGCCAAGATTCTGCCTGTTAACGAGAGCCACCACATCGTTACAACTTCTGTTTTCGCTGCTCCTGTATTTGGTATTTTGTATCTGATTGTTTTTATTTTTATATAGTCAGGAACCTAGTTGCTGCTAGTGGGCTCGAGCATACCACACTATACGACACTATACTCAATAACTCCTTAAGATCTATTTCTAGTGGGCACTAAGCATCAACACTTGGTGTTACTGCATGCTAATTAGTCAATTTTCTTGACGCCGTCCCCTGTGGTCGGGCGGGGGTGGTTCTGCCCCCCCCCCCCCCCCCCGTTGTCTGCTCGGCCGCTCCCTGGGCCCCCTGTGGGGTGCGGTGTTGGGGTGCTTCCCCTGGTGCCCGGGGCGGTGCCGTCCCGGCGCGATCCGCTGCTCCGTGCCCGGCGGCGCGGTTCGGGGTGGGTGGGCCTCCGGTGTGCCCCGTGGTTCCCTCTCCCCTCCCCCTTCCTCCCCCCCGTCGCCTCTCCCTCCTCGCCTCCTCCCGCCCATCCTCCTCTGCCTCCCGGTCCCTTTTCCCTTGTCGCCCTCCCTCCTCCTCTCCCCCCCCGCCTCCTGCCCTGCAGCCGCCCTTTCGCCTTCTTGTCGTCTTCTCCCCGCTTCCCCCGCCCCCCCCCCCCCCCCTTCCCTGTCTGCCCTGCGGCCCCTCCCCCTCCCTCTCCCTGGGCCTGGGGCTCCCTCCCCGGCCCGGGCGTCGGGCTCCGGGGGCCGGGCGAGGGTTTGGGGCCTGCCCCACTCCGGTATAACTCCTGGCGCCCCGGGCGGGCTCCGGTGGCCGGTGGGCTGTCCGGTAGCCCTGCTGCGCTGGCTGTCCGCCCATTGTGGTGCCGGGTGGATGAGGTGGGGGGCGGCAGGGGGTGGGGGTGCTGGGGGGCGGGCGTGTCACCTACACCCGCCGGGTTGGGTGAGGCCCCGCTGGTCGCTCCTCTTACTCACTTCACTAGCTTGCACTATACACTTTGTAAATATACACATAGGGCACACAACACATTTCTTGGTGGGGTGGGGAAGGGTGGAAACACCGTCTTCACCCTTCAACTCCCCTCCAATTTTAATGCACCTCACGTCCAAGGGGAGGGGTGAGTTGGGGCGGGGAGCCATCAGAGGGGATGGACTGCAGTGCCTGGCAGCGCTGTGGTCCCCCCCATTTGGGTCCCTGCCCCACCACTCTGTCCCTCCATTCCCTTTTTTAATGCACCACACATATACATATTCATTTTTTTGGGGGGGATACGGGTGTGTCGGAGTAGGGGAAATTTTTTCCCTCTGCTCCGACTCACCTGCTCCCAATTTTAATGCACCACACGCACACACTTGTATATACACTGGGTGGGGCCACATTCACGGTGTAAGGGTAGAGCTCGCCAGTCGGCGAGCTGGCGGACTCAGTAACAGGGTTAGGTGTCACTAGTACTCTGGCGTGACGACCGGGGCCTCTCCCCACCGGGCTCGGTGTTCTGGTGTTCCGCCTTCTCCCCTGGTGCTTCCTCCTCTGCTTCCCCCCTCCCGCCGCTGTGCAAATCTCGCGCGGCTGGAGGTGGGGTGGGCACATCTTCCCTCTCTGCGCTGCTGCCCGGTGCCGGTTTCCGGGGGGGGGTGGGGGGTTCTCGCGGGGGGCCGGGTTCGCGGGGGGGGGGGGGGGGGGGGTTGGCGGCCGTCGGGGGGGGGGCGGCTTGTTTGGGGGGGGGGGGTGGAGGTATGGGTGGGTGGGGGGTTGGGTGCTGGGGGTCGGGGTGTGTTCGGGGGTTTGGGGGTCGGGGGTGGTGGGGCCTGGGTCGTGGTGGATGGCGGGTTTGGGTGGGGTGCGGGGGGTTCGTGGGGGGATGGGGGCTGGGGACCGGTGGGGCGCTGTGGGGGCCCGCTGGGCCTCGTTCTGCGGCCTTGGGCTCGGGGGTGTGGGCCGGGGCTGGGGCGGGGGTGTTCCGGGTGTCTGGGTCGGCTCGCCGACCGGTGTCCGCTCGGGTGGCTTGGGGGTGGCCTTGGTGCTGCCGCGGCCTGGGGATTCCGGGGGGGGTGCTCGCTTTGCTGGACCGCGGTTGACGGCTTCTTTCTTTGGTGGTGGTCCTTATGCATGCCAGATCCGTCGCACCAGCATCTACTGAAACTCAACAGAAGTACCCTCTCCCTCCCACAGCCCCTTGAATCAGTTGGTGCTGGTGTCTGTGGTTCTCACTTTGCTTTATCTATCCTTCCCTCCTTCCTCTCTTTAGTTTTTCCTCTGGTCACTTGAGATCTTAATTTATTAGAAGTATGAGGTTTCTGGGGTTGGCATAAGACTCCGGTTTTGTAACCACGCAGGAGGGGTCTTGTTGGTGCTGGACTTCACTTTGATGGATTGGATGTACTGGCTTCTGTTGATCTCACTCTGCCTTATCGATCCTTCCCTCCTTCCTCTCTTTAGTTTTTCCTCTGGGCTCTTGAGATCTCGCTAAATTTGCTGGAATTTAGAGGCTTCCGGGGTTGGCGTAAGACTTTGATTTTGTAATCGTGGGGAAGGCAGGAGGTGTTTGGTCGGTGCTGGGTGTCGCTTTGATTTACCTTTCTTTTCTCTTTATTTCTTTTTTTTTCTGACCTTTTCTCTGGTCTCCTGACCATTTAAATCTCACGACTCTGGCGGGATTCTGAGGTACCTGGTTAGGGCGAAGGGTAATGGGATATTTATAAGGTTTTAGGTGAATGAATGAGTATAAATTTATACGTATTTGCACGCAAACGCACGCGCACGCACGCAAACGCACGCAAACGCACGCACGCACGCAAACGCACGCAAACGCACGCACACATACACACAAAAAAAAAAAAAAAAAAAAAAAAGAGCAATGATGACAAGACGTTGAATCGGTAAGACTACCGAATGAACAATTCTGAGCTCTTCAAAAAAAAAGAAAAAAAAAAAAAAAGAGATGGTACAGCCCAAGTTTGAAGTCAATCGGGTTAACCGTGTAGGAGAAGCGGGCAATAGTATGATCCATGTAAATGTGCAAAACTGGGCCAAAATTGGACATTCAGATGATCATACCTCACTTTCTGTCTATTTTAGGGTACACACATCAAAGAGGTTTTTGTTCATCGGGATGTGCTACAGGTGCCACACAATTTTCATAGCCGTCGGACAATCGTAGCGGGTCAGGGATCCGTTTAACCTATTAGGTGGCGCTATGGAGCCATTTTTCTGTTATCACCTATGGCAACTTTAAAATATAAAATTTTTCGCCAGGCCTGACGTGTGTGTAAAGTTTGGTGAGTTTTCGTTCACGTTTAGTGTCTCAAAAATGTGATTGTTTGCGGAAAAGAATAATAACAAAGAAAAAGAATAATAAGAATTCCTTGAAAAACAATAGGGCCTCGCAGCGGCGCCGCCGCTGCTCGGGCCCTAAAAAACAAGTTAGTGGGGGACTGACAACTATGAATCAAAATCTAGTGTGCAAATTCCCATAGTGGGATAC